>NC_054875.1:20347334-20983227 GCF_018320785.1 Cheilinus undulatus | reverse complement strand
ATGAACTGGAATGGAAATTGTAAGCCAGGCTCCCTCATCCAACATCACCCAATAAATGCTCTACAGATTGAATGGGTACAAATCCAACAGAAACACTCCAAAATCTCTTGGAAAGCTTTCCAAGAAGAGTAGAGGCTGTTATAGCTGTAAAAGGGTACAAAAGGTACATGTATTAAGAATACATTGCCTGATATGATTTAATGTCGCACTTTTAAAGGAAAAGAATTTCATGAAATTTCATTACTAAAATAAACACAGAGAAGAATCAGGGAGATCAAAGTAAAAAAAAAAAAACAAGCCACACAGCAAGAAAGAGGACTAACATCTCAGTAATACCTGTCTTAAAGTGACAGCAGAATGCTGATGCAGCAGTTAAAGCAGGTTACTTGGTGGGAGAGTGAACTGCTTTCAAGAAAACCATTCCTGTGGATGGTATCTGAAGGATTAAATGTTGCAAGTCCACAATAAGTCTGTTCAACATTATCCTTACCAGTACAGAAGCCTTTTACAACATTAAAGCTGAGCTTAATGTTGCCTAAAAGGATACTTCAACAATGTCTCTGTATGAATGTGCAAGTAAAGAGAAGATCAGTGAGTGCAGTAGCTGTTATGATCAGTTATATCATCATGAGGTCCTAAATCAAAACAATATCAAAAGATGAAGAGTGGAGACTGTGCTCAGCTCTGCCTACCTCTCATTCTGAATGAAGGACTGTTGAATGAAAACTGTACTCCATAATGTTTATTCAATGACAGTAAATATCATTGTTCATGTAATGGATGGATTTCTGATAATGAGGGAGAAAAGTTGTTAAAAATTACCTTCCTGGTTTGTGCTTTAAGTTACTTGTGAAGCATTCAGCATTAACCTGGAAGGCCATTTTTAACAGCTGTTCTCCCTCATTATTTGAAATTCATCCATGAAGCGAACTTGATCGTTAACTGTTTAGTTATGGACGGCAGTTTTGTTGAGTGGAATAGTCAATCCAAAACAAGAAGTAAGCAACGGAGTTGGGCAGAGCTAAGCAGAGCGCCTCAAGTATGTCGTGTTACCAGGCTCAGGGGGGTGGAGGGTATAGACCCGTTACAGAGGACACTTGGGCAACACAACATGCAGCTGATGGTAGAGGTTAATCATGGTCCTTCACAAGTAAGTGAGATACAGCAGATGCAGTTTACTTGTGCCAGGAGAGCTAAACTCTAACAGATACCCGTGGTCATTTGTTATATCAGAGGTTGGATTTTTTAATAAGCTGTCTCTTGCAGACTGAATTAGATTGGCCTCCAGAATCTTCCTATATTCTTCTGCTGCATTCATTTTACCCTCTACCTTTATAAACCTTCCAGGGCTGACTGCAGAGAAGCATCCCCACAGCATGATGCTGCCCCCACCATGCTTCACAGCGAAGATGGTGTGTTTGTGGCTATGTGCAATGTTTGGTGTCCACCATCAAACACTGCATATCACCATGCCCTGTCTGATGGCCAAAAGGCACCAATTTTGTCTCATCAGAGAAAAGAACTTTCTTCTACTTACCTATAGAGTCTTCCACGTGCTTTTTTGCACACTCTACTTGAGAGTTGATATGAGTTTTCTTTAACAGTGGCTTTCTCTTTGCCTCTCTCAGAAGTGTCTTGGTGGCCTCTCTCTCTTGACTCCGACTTGCATAGTCACTCACTTTGCAAGGATGGCCTGCAGATTTACTCATGTGCCATATTCCTTCCTTTTCTTGATGATGGATTTAACTGAACTCTGGGGGTGTTCAGCGCCTTGGATTTTTTTTGTATCCATCCCCTGACTTATATTTTGGAATAACCTTTTCTCTGAGTTGCTTGGAGTGTTCCTTTGTCTTCATGGTATAATGGTAGCCAGGAATACTGATTAACCAGTGACTGGACCTTTATACTACAGCCACTTGAGACATATTCCCTGCACTGCATGCAATGCCACGACCTGATCCTGCTGTTTGACATGGTGTCTTTATACTCAACATAATGGATGGTTCTTAGACTTTCCTAGACGATGATGCATCTCATTAAAACAAAAGTGTACCTGCATACTAGAGTGAAATTCAACTCTATTTGCAGCTATTTTTTTTTATTAAATTAGATTGAATAAATCATATCCTTAGACAAGTCCATTTTATAAGGGAGTTTTTTAATGTTTCATTTTGAGATTTGAGACAGTCTCTAAAATGATTTGTTTATAGCTTATGATTATATAAAATTGTCTAAAAAACAGTGAAAGCAGTTTGTAAAATTTGCCATTAAGAATTTCCCTGTCTGAAAGTGACAGTATGCACTTGTAAAGGTAACTCTTGTCATGATCCAGGTTTTGATTTATTAATGTCTGAGTTTTCCTATGGTTTTCCTTTGTGAATTCTGTGTTTTCTAGTTTGACTTTGTATTTGGTTTAGTTCTTAGATGTTATCTGTAGCCCTTGTGTTTCCTTTGTTCAGCTTTTAGTGTTTTATATAGTCTTTGTGTTTCTGTGTATTTTGGGCTTTTGTTATTTTCCATGTGTCTAGTTTTTTATTGTATTAAGTAATTCCCTGTGTTCCATGTTTAGGTTTTCCCCTGTGTTTCATGTGTAGTACTCCATGTATTTCATGTCTAGTTTATTTCCCTGCTTCATGTTCAGTTTTTGCTCCTTGTGTTTTATGTTTAGTTAATTCCCTGTTTCATGTTTAGTTTCCCTGTGCTTCTTGTTTTGTTTCATGTTTTAGTTTTACTCCCTGTGTTTGAGTTTCCCTCCTTGGTTCTTTGTATCCTCCTGTGTTTTCAGTGTTTCTGTAGTTTAGCTTCTTGTGTCCAGTTTTCAGTCCTTGTGTGCTTCTTGTGTTAGGTTCCATGTTTCCTGTTTTATTTTGTAGTTGCCTTCCCTTGTGTGTGATTCCAGTTTTGCTTCCTTCCTGAGTTTCCCTCCACTTTGATTATCCTTCACCAGTTTCACCTGTGTCTGATTGTCCACACCTGTCTGCCATTGTTAATCACTCCCTGTGTATATAAGCTCTGTGTCTCCCTGTGTCTGTGTCGGTTCATTGTTGATGTCTTCCTCGTGTCAGTTATTCCTCGTGCTTCCCTCGTGCTCCTTTGGATTTTGTTTAGTTGATTTTGATTCCTGGTTTTTTGTTCAAGTAAGTTCTTTTGTTTCATTAAATCCTTTTGTTTTATCTGCATTTGGGTCCTCCGTTTTGAGTTTTTCCTGAAACCTGTGACAACTCTTCTAAATGTCACTGAATTGATTAGCACTGTGATGAGTAATTTAGAATTGCTAGAAGCAGATCCATCATAATGTGCTGCCTGTTTATTTTATTGACTGGGCTAAAAAGAGATTTTGGTTGTTAAAAGGCCAATGTCCACTCTTAAGTAAACTCTTGGGAAAAAAAAGGAAAATATGCTGACAAATTCGTCCTGCTAATGAGTGCTTGTGTAAGACATTAGCACCACCGTCTTTGTCACATACTCTCCTCACACCTTATATTCATACTTTTCACAGCTTGGGGTCAGACATTATAGGGTGAGAAAATCTGTTTTGTTGCTTGTTGTGGACTGTAGGCAATATTAAATGATAGAGATGAAAATAAAACAGAGTCCCACACATTTAACACTCAGAGTAGAGCATGCAAAGAGGTGCATATGTAACACGGTCATCCACAGTGTTTCGCGCCACCTTTGGGTCATATATACAAAGATTCACACAGAATCATCCCTTGTGAGAGCTGGACTCCCACTTTCCACCTCAGAACTCACAATTTTGTTTATGTACCTTAAATCAATTCAATTTCCCTTTGTAAACATTCATAATGAGACAATGGAAACACTCTAAGTGTAAATACTTTGCAGATGACACCATCTTCTACCTATTAATGAAGACAGATATTACACATCAGTAAACTTAACTGTGAGCATACCAACCCAAAATGTTGCTTACTTGGTCCCCATCACCACAATACGAAAAATCATTACAAAGGGTTATCATTGATCAGGATGTGCCCTTCCACCCCCACAGAAAGATCCTAGCTTAATGAGCTAAACCATGGCAAAACTGAACTGAACCAAACCACACCACTTTGTGGAAATAGACCATACATGAGCACTGTGTGACACTGCTCGTCCAGGCTGTAGACAGAGGCTTTTCAAATTCACATTGTGAGATGATAATACCGCAATGACAATAAAACATTTTTTTCCCTTAATATTTCACTACTTTCAGGACATAAACGTAGCTTAAAAATCAAGCATGTTTATATATTTGCACTTTAAATTAGTGCTATTGTTGTGAACAGCTCATATCATGGCCTTTTTGGTAGCATTTCCACGATATGCAGAAATCACTAATTGCCCCCCAACGGGAGTTCTCTGCTGCTGTTTGACATCATTTGAAACAACCTACAGGAGGCAGAACACCCCCTTTTTCAAAGAATAGCTAAGAACATTCCTTTCATAAAGCTGAGAGTAAGGAGTCACTCAGATATTGGACTATAACCCCTACTTCCATTCTCATCTCATCAGCTCGCTATAGAAAGAGGCCATCAGTATTGATTAATCCCATTCATATGCATCCATATATATTCACAAATCAGAGAGCAGCAGTGGGAGAAATTTGGGATTAAATGTATTTCCCAGGACACATCAACATGTGAGGCAGGAGCTGAGAATTGAACCCCCTGCCTTCTAGTTGAGAGACAACCAAATTTACCTTACCATTATGACTCATATTTCCATTAATACTATACTTTTATTTCAATTCTAAGTCAATTTCTATAATTGTTTTTAAAATGTTTACTAGGGGCCTCCTCCCACAGACCAAACAAATGTTTGTTAGGTTGACTGAGGCTCTAAATTCCTTGTAGGTGTGAGTGTGACCATAGCTGCTTGTTTATTTCTCTGTAGCCCTGGGATAGACCAGTCTGGGGTGTACCCTGCCTCTTGCTCAATGATGGCTGGGATCAGCTCCAGCCTCCAAATGGGATAAGCAGTGTAGGGATGGATGCATGAATGGATATTTATTAGACCTGGCTCTAGGTATCGATAATATTGATTGATTAAGTAATTTGTTTATTTTCTTAACAATAAAGCATGCAGTTCACATGTGTTGGATAATACCATTAAGAAAATAACACATCAGCCTACAACCTGTAGAATATTCATGCACAAAGACAACTATAGTTTGTACATAATATCAAGCATGCAAATGGATTCATGTTTTATAAGCCAAAAATTAAATTAACAACCCCTAACTATGGTTTATTTGTTTGGACTTAATCTGATCAATACAACATAAAAAAGTCTGCATCAGGACCTGCAAAAGTCAGACTCTGAATATGAGGCTTCATGCTTGCTTTAGCCAATTTAAAGCTTGGACATAATTTAGTTTAGATCATCTCTAAAAGCCATCCTCAGAACACCAGTATTCATTATTAAGGTCCTAGATACATATGAATATTGGGGTAAGTGTGCATGTGCGTCATGTACCGAGCACATTTACAAGAGGTTGCCTGATTCAGTCGTGTGTCTGTGCATGAACCATGAATAATCTGGTCACTACACAGAGCTGAGCATGCACTCAAAACGTGCAGAGACACAAGGCACAGGCCTTTTTGATTTCAGCATGATCAAATCTTAAATGTCCATGTGCGCAAGACAGACGGTGCCTTCACAGTACTGTTTGACCTGCTTGCTGTAGCGTGCAGTAACGAAGTGCTTCCTTATAGGAAGTCAGCCAGTCATTAAATAAAGAATAGGCCATCTAAGATCAATCGAAGAGACAAAAGGACAGGGTCTGTTTGAGAGTTAACAAAAGGCAGTGATGGAGACGCAGGAAGAGAGTCATCTTCAAATCAATACACATTAGATGCTGGACCGAGGTGTAGACGGGGAAGTTTCTTTTGAACAATTTAAACATCTTTCAACAGGATCTGTCTGGACATCTTGTTAAAGAAGCAAATTATACTCCCAGGCATGCTAGAACATTTTTTAAGTGTTTACCCTCACAAAGGCATTCGTGTGCCATCTCCCTGAGCCTCTCATCGTCATTTTCCATTCCTCTGGTTGCAACTGTGGTAGTCTCAGCCACCCACATGCTCTAAACTGTAATTAAGGACTTGAATAAATGGGGATGTGTCTTTGGAGCTGAACACTGAGGAACAATGAGGAGTTAATCCACTGTAATTTGCTCGTCCACTGTAGTTTTGCAGAAAAGCATTTAGGCTCCCACAGTACATTACCTGCTGAAAGCAACAGACTCTTCAGCAGCAGAACAGGCAAAGATGTCTCACATACTCATATGTCAAACTGTGATCTAACATCACAACATCAAACTTCAGTGAAAATGTAACATGATGCAACCATGAACATACACACTTAATTCACAGACTAGAGAAAACTGGTTTCATTGGGGTCTTGCTCGGCTGTCGTCTTTACGTGAGCCTCCAGGCCAGATGTTCATAAACAAATGGCACAGAACTGATGGGATGCCAGCAATATACATTTACATTTTTCTTTGTTATGCAGAGAGCGGCAGATTCACTTTAATGTTTCCATTAAAACTGCCATCATGCATGCGTGGGTGCAGAGAGCAAATTAAATGCCATGAAAACAAAAGCACACCTGGAAATGTTTCACATGGATTTTACACTTGCCTCAATTTCCAGCAAGGGTTTTGAGCATCATGAAGTTTCAGTCATTAAAAATAAAACAACTTAAACAATGACTTTAAAGAATTTGGTTTAAAAAAATGCAAAAAACAAAAACAAACGGTGCGTTGCATCTAGATAAGTTTAATGTTTAGACTATAAAAGAAGGACAGAGTCACAGTGACATCACCCTTTGGTTTTGAAGCAAATCTACAAATAGAAATCTTCAAGTTATCTATTTAGTCTCTGTTTTGTGGGTGTGTGTGTGTGTGGGTGCGGGGGGGTGTGTGTGTGTGTGTGTGTATATATATATATATATATATATATATATATATACACACACAGGGCTTAACAAATTTATTAGACCACCACCCAAAGTAAGGTTTATGCCACAGCTGCCCTAAATAAAGAGCGCTGGTAATTACCCAAATCATTTTTTATGTTTCTGCAATGGTTAATACACCAATATGTAGAAGCGCTTTAACCCAAATGATATTTTTAATTCTAAAATATAATTGTTATTGTTATCCATGAATTTTCAAATGTACTGATTTACAAAAGAACTAAAAAAAAGAGTAAAGCACATTATTATTTCTTGATGAATATCTCAAATTATAGTTATTTACTTGCATTCCTGAACAGAAAAATGAGTTTCAGTGGTTGAATGTTATGCTTGATTAATTTCTGACTTCTCAGAGAAGCCCAGTGAGCCGGCTCAAATTTGGGTATAAAAAGGTGAATTCAGTTTTTCTAAGTAAATTCAGCATTATATATCTGTGTAGAATTTAATGATTTTTATTTGGAACATCACAAATGCAAAAAAAAAAAAAAAAAAAGATTTTTCTTTACTAATTTCTGTCACTTTTACCACTTATACCCCCACTCCAACCTTTTGTTCCTGCTGCATCATCAACTGCCACACAGTTTAGAAGCTGACATTTGTAAGGTAAGACGAGTTTTTTGCTATATATTAACAAATTATTCTTTGAGGACTTCCACAACTCTAGCTAGCCAATGACCACTGTTTTTGGCTCCAGCAAGTTATTTAAAGTGCAAAGATTAATGCGCAGTAAGTAGCAGACTACTTTTGTTCAGTGTCATATTGCCTTGACTTTGACTTAAGCTGAGCAAGAGAATTGCTGCAAAAATCGTTCCTTAGTGACAGTTTTAGACTTTTTCGAGAAAAATACTAAGCTGCATGTAATGTCTATTGAAGAAATCAACTCAAACAGGCTTTTGTCACTATGTCTGGCCTTAGCCAGTGTTTTAACACTCTTACTAGCTCTCTGTGGCAGGTAATTTGAGTTTTATTAAACCAAGCGCATTTGTTTTTTTAAATAACATATTTCAAAAAAAATATATAACATTCAATCAATTAAGCAAAACATTACATGTATTGTCATGTTATATTATTGAACACAGTAGCCAACAGTATGTCTACTGCGTTAGTTTTACTTGTTATATTTTGTGTTCATTAGAAGTCTATTGTCTTTCTTAAACGGTCTGGTCGGCTTTTGTGTTTAAAAATTCACTGAGGCTCTTTGTTAGGATCTGTTAAAACAACAATAACAACATTGTTCTCATGTTTGTCTTTAACAGAAAAGTACGTCCTCTGGATCAAGAGTGGTTGAAGGTCTATCGGCAGGCATGTTTGGCAACACAAAGGATGTAATGAAACCCAGACAGTAAATTCCTTGTAAAAGTTAATTCACATCAGAGAGAACCTACTTTTTTCAATTCCATACACAAAAAAACTCAGTGTATCTCCTGATTGTTCCAAAATGGTGAGTTTAAGAAGTGAGACACTTAATCGACTTTAACTGTTAAGACTAATCATGTAGAGAAAAAGAGAGCAAGAGGCAGAGAGAGAAAGAGATGTATGCGCACATTAGATTAAAGACGCTACTGATTAAACTGTATAGACCTATCTGAAAATGGAAGGAAAATCCTCTGTGATATTAACCCCCCTAATATTACACCAGAAGTAAGTAAAAGTCTTTTAACAATGTGACTTACACCAAACCTAGATTTAGTTTTAACTATTTAGATGAGAGAACAGTGTGATAAAGATAGAGAAAGTGAATGATGGATGTACAAAACACTGTTGTAAACACAGTACAGTATCTGCCACAGCTACAGAACATGGTGATCTTGCCCAGAAGGTGAAAGAAATTAGGAATATTTTAGTAATGACCTTTTTTTTTTTGACTGCACAGTCTGAAATACACAATATGATGCTTTGCTATTCAAGGATACCGATGAAGACAGGGTGGCCCGAGACCAGGCTGGCCAATCATAAAGATCTACAGAATCAAGATCACCCTGCTGGAAGACATTGGTATTGTTGTCAACCGTGTGAAAGTTCTTACTGCCTTGGAGAACTCTCTGGTTAAAGAGGGATTAACAATGTAAAATTGGAAGCAGCACCACAGATTATCCATAAAAAAAATCAGTGGTGTTCAGTAGTACTTATAATTAAATTTTCTTTTTTTTTTTTTTTTTTTTGTTATTTTCATGTGTATTAGTATTTTGTTCTTGTTGACAGAAAATGTTTTTGGGGCATTATTTTACTTTGACATGTTTTGGCTGTGATCACTCTGCAGTCTTCGTCAGCAGAGTTAGAGGACGTTATTGTGAAAGGTCTCATCAGCTGTTTTTGGTCATCATTTTAAAACCTGCTGTCATACAGCCTCCTCAGAGCAGCAATCAAAGTGTGAGGAAACATGTAAGTCCACTCAAACTGGTTTCTAGTCCTGGGCTCATTTCTGGATCTTAGCCTCTCTGATCCACTGGTACTTGTTGTTTTCTAACTGAATGACCTGGAAATGGACCTAAGACTGTTAACCACAAGGGGGCTTACATGCAGCATCACACCTGGGATACTGTCCTCAAAAATCCTTGGGAAAAAAGGGTGTGTTGTCCTGTCAAAACCAGACAGGACTATCAAACCTGAAAAAAAGCTGATATGGCACGTCACAGTAATATCGGGTGACTCAGGATAATAACAGTCAAAACATGTCAAGGTAAAAAAAAAAAAAAACTACACCTTGAAAACAATTGTTTGTCAACTAGAGAAAATATGTAAAAACTAAAAAAAAAAAAAAAAGAAGAAGAAAAAGAGAAAAATCTTTGGATATATATGGAATTTTGCACTTTAGCAATGTTTGATAAACCCTCTGTATGCAAATTTGCACAAATAAATGCTTGTGCTGATCTTTCAGTTGTTGTGATCTTAAGCTAGGTGGCTAAATGTATACCACTATGTTGGTAAAAACTGAGTTAATTATACTTAGAAATATTATGGCAACAAAGTGACATCCAAATAAATTAAATAGTTTTGTTTATATTTTTCCCAGATATGTTGTAAATTTAAATCAATTTTGACCTAAAAATTAGTATGTTTGAATTATCAATTTACCACATAATTAGTAAGAATAATTCAATTTTCCCATGATTTTAATTAAATGTTAATTAATTTTTACTTGAAAATTAATTAAAATTCAGTCCAATTTACTTAATTTTTTTTTTTAAATGTGACTCGTCTTTTGGCAACTTATTCCATAAAAAGAAACCTTGAACCTGTTTTCCATGTTTCCATGTTTTCCAAGAAATGTGCTCCTTTTTTATTTAGGTTTAATTAAACCGATTAATAAATTTTAATCAAATTTATACAACTTATGGTCTACTCAATTATATTAAGTGTCACTTTGTTGCCTTAATTTTATTGAGTAAGTACTAGTCAGACGTTTTACTTTCTACAGTGTATGTACAGTGCTTAACAAATTTATTAGACCACCTGTCATATTTGTCTCAAAGACCATCCAGCATCATGAAGTGCTTTAATTCGGACTCTTTCATTTTCTGTGAGCTCTCCACATTTTACCATTTTGAACAGGAATGAGGGATTTCAAACTGAATTCACCCAAATTTGAGCCGGCTCACTGGGCTTCTCTGAGAAGTCAGAAATTAATCAAGCATAACATTCAACCACTAAAACTCATTTTTCTGTTCAGGAATGCAAGTAAATAACTATAATTTGACATATTCATCAAGAAATTATAATGTGCTTTACTATTTTTTCAGTCTTTTTGTAAATCAGTACATTTGAAAATGTATGGCTGACAATATCAATTATATTTTAGCATTAAAAATATCATTTGGGTTAAAGCGCTTCTACATATTGGTGTATTAACCATTGCAGAAACATAAAAAATGATTTTGGTAATTACCAATGCTGTTTATTTAGGGCAGCTGCAGCATAAACCTTACTTTGGGTGGTGGTCTAATAAATTTGTTTAGCACTGTATGTATAAGTCACCTCTGATCACCCGTACCTCAGAACACCAACGAGAGCTACTGTCACAAGAATCCGTGAACTGTATGACAGCTAAAAAGGCAACTAAAGTGGAGCAGCTGGCCCGAGAAACATTTATTACACTAACGAGAGACCACTGGACATCAGTCAGCAACTGCAGCTACCTTGGGGTAACAGCACACCTTATCATTCACTTTACAGCACAAGTTATTTTGTACCAGATGCGTTTGTCTGCTGGGCTCATTTGCAGTCTGTAAATATTATTGCTCAGTGAATTAAGACACTTTGATTTACAAACCACAAATAAGTTTAAAAACTCTGTTAACTGTTTAATATTTCTTCATTCTAACACCATACTTGTACTAATTTATCTCAACCAAAAATACAAGTAAATGGTAGTATTTTAAATGTTAATTTATATGTTAATTTATAGATAATAACAATAATAGTAACAACAACAACAATAATAATAATAATAATAATAATAATAATAATAAAATAAGTGCTGTTAATTGATTAAAAAATTAATCAAGTTAGTCACATCACTATGCTGTGATTAATCATGATTAATCAAAGAATTTCTTAAGTTTTAGTCATTTTTAGATTTCTAAATGCTCTTATGTCTTTGTCAAGTGTTTATTTTCATTATTTTATCTTTATGTACAGCACTTTGAAAGTGCTTTTTACTAAAAAAAAAAAAAGTATTTTAATCAATTGACAGCACTAGTAAAAAGACTACACAAGAGAAAGCAGATGGCATGATCTGAAAAAAAAAAAGAAAACCCACCTCTAATTGGAAACCACTGGTCTTACAAAAATAGAAATTGCATAAACTTTTTCCCTTTATTTTCTGGTGGTATTGTAAAACACATTCTCTACAAAATATTTTGTTTTAGATGAGAATAGTTTACAGCTGCTTGAAAACAATTATTATATTTTATATCATTTTTGATTGAAATTTGATTTTCTGTTTTGTTAAACTTTTTGTAAATGAACTGTTACTGATTTTTGCACAACTGAAAAAAAAAAAACACTTCTTACAAAGTGCAGTTTTTCAATTTGTTGTTCAAAGAAAGTTGCGTTTCAAAATTCAACCTTGAACTAATCGTGGTGCATTCTAGTGACTGCTACAATATTTAGTTTAAGGTTCAGGGAATTAGGTCTACTTTTGAATGGGGTTAGTTTGACTGAGCTGTTTGTGCAGAGGGTTTTCTCCTTCCCTTATAAATAAGCCCCCATTTACAGAAATGTAATGCAATACCTTATTTTTGAGGCACTTCTGGGGAAATATTTTGTGGATACAAAGAACCTTTCAGATGTTAATAAAATAAGTTCAGATTCAATGTAGTATTATTAAACTCAATGATCATTTCAGTGACTGTTTAGTGTCAGTGCCTCCTAAAGGCTAAAGGCACATGTTCAGAGTACAAGTCATTGCTCAGCCTGTTTCCCAGCATCCCCTGATGCTAATGATCAAGAATGGCTCCTGATGAATTGATGCTGAGTGTTTCCATGCTGGAATTCACTCCTGACGTCAGGGCCATTACTCTTTCAATCGGAGCAGTGCGGCTCTTTTTCACAGATAACAAATACGGCTATTTCCTCGCTAATTTAGAAAGGCCCTGCTTTAGCAATTCTGCCGATTGCCGCAAGGCGGTGAAGCATTCAGTGACGTTGGTGTGAACGAACAATGATGAGAAATGACACACAGGTGCTGCTGTTGGCCCTGAATCCCTGCCTCTGTTATATAGCCTCAACAATGCAGCACAATGCTTTTGCTTCATTATGCCTCAAG
Organism: Cheilinus undulatus; assembly: GCF_018320785.1. Classification (NCBI taxonomy): domain Eukaryota; kingdom Metazoa; phylum Chordata; class Actinopteri; order Labriformes; family Labridae; genus Cheilinus; species Cheilinus undulatus. Next base: position 20,970,479 of record NC_054875.1, on the reverse strand, counting down.
CAGCTTTGTTTTACAACCAAATTACAATTTAAGTTTAGAAAAGAGCTGACTTTAAGCCCAAAAATAAATGAATAAAGTTCAACACCACTTTCTAGTCCTTAGTAAATATACAAAAGAGCAAATTAAAGTTAACTTTAACAATGTGAAATAGACCCATCATATGCGTATCAAAAATTATGTAACAGCGTTTACAGGTCATGACTCAGTAACTCAGTAGGGATATTAATGGCAGGGCTATTTCTTGTAAAATTGATTATACATTTTCAGGTCTGTTAGTTTTGAGAAAAATGATTGTCAGGCTGAACATTAAACATGGATTTCCAATATGAGTAATGGCATGACTCTCCTCTGCAACAGTGAGAACTCCCCACACCATTAATAAAGGAGAACCTTCACTGTCAGCTGTAAGTAACATGTAGGAGCTCAGTGGCTCACATCACATCTTTCTTTTTTTTGTCTCTGCTTTGTGGCCGGATCATTTGACATAAGGGGATTTTGTGTTGTTAGAGTAACTGCAATCAGGTGTATTGCCATCCCACAAGGACCCAATTGTCCTGAAAATAGTCATAAGCAGCACTACACACTGGGAGAAAATAACATTACTTGAGATCCTCATTTGCTGCTGTGGCAACAAATCCATTACAGGTGCAAAAGGCTGAGCTGAACACAGTCTAGGCTGTTGGAGTGAATCACAGGACGGTCACCTTTGTGATTACAGGCCGATATAGTACATATCTTAAAGGGCCCAGCAGCGCTTAAACGAGGTGGTCAATAACATCTCAGGGTGAAGCTATTATCATGAGGGGCTCATGTTTATATGTCTGACACTCAGTGCAAAAGCTGAAATAATGTACTGTGACAAGAACTCAAGAACTGCTGTGTTATGACTTATCATTTATGTGAAAATACTGCACATAAGGACTATGCTGGTGCTCATAACTACAGAGTTTCATTCTCTGATAAACATTTGTTTTCCATACAGTCACTTTCATTCCACATGGCATTATTTCTGAAATATCCATCCATCCATCCACCCATTTTCTATACCGCTTATCCTGTTGGGGGTCGCAGGGGGGCTGGAGCCTATCCCAGCTGTCACTGGGCAAGCGGGGTACACCCTTATCTGAAGGAAGTGTGGGAACATATTTTTCAGGGGGCTGCCCAATACTAATGCATGCATGACTTTGTTCGTGCATGCATTTACAGTCCAACATGTTTCTGCTGATTCCACTGACAACCTACAGTATGTGTCATAGTCACATAAAATATGTCATCATCCCTGATAACAATATGTTGTTTATACCGAAAATATAATACATTCGAAATAAAGCTAACAATTCAAGAGTGACGACAAACTGTCTTGTTTGATAGGCTCCGTGCTTAATTCCAGGTAAAAGAATAAAAGCCCATTTCCATTTGAACTCCAGAAAACTAATAATAATTTCCATAAAATAAATTTCAAGGAGTACTTACTTGTCATTTTTATCAGGGCCTGAAACGGGTCACTGATTGGCAGCAACACTGATTTTGATGCATCATTATTTTACTAAAGCGTCAAATTTAAAACAAGAGCTCACACTCAAAGACCTAATGACAAAAATGTCAGCATCACAAAAAGTGCTTTAAAAATATTAATTTTTTCCCCCAATTTAAATGAGTCAATCTTCTAAAACTACTTAAGCCTGGACTAAAACAAAAATTGGATTATATTTTTTTAATTTCTGAGATTGGTCAATGATTGGCAACAACATTGATTTTGAAGCATCATTATTTTTTCTTAAAAAAAATGGCACAAAATGTCCCTATGATTTCTTAAAAAGATCAGTTTTGTTTACTTGAAAATTGGTAATAGATTTCTTAGCTCTATTTTTTCTGAGTTAATAGAGCACATTTTTAATTTCTAGAAAACAAATCACTTTTAGTGCTTTCATCATTGTCCTCAAATTATTTGATAATCATCTCTTATTCTTCAGAGCTATCCTGGAATGCTTTTGGGTAATATGTTTTTGGACTAAAAGTCAAAGGAAACTGTTGCTGTTCTCAAAGTAAAGGGCCCTTCCTCTGTAGGAAGGATCCTTCTGAGTGGGGTCCTGAGGAGGCAGAGGTAGAGTCCTCCCTTGCAACTGTTAAACGTGAATCCTCAACACTGGAACAGTCCTCTGACGGCAGTTGATGATGTAGTATCCTTCAGTCAGCCATTTCCAGGACCCATTCTTAGCTTTGAGAGACAGCATATGTTTCAATCTGTTCTGTTAAGTGGAACGCATTGTTATGTTGCCAGTTGTGCAGCAATCACTGTTAAGATTTCTTTGCACTTGTTCCTGGCATTAGAGTCTTTATTGTGGTTACACACTTTGGCATTATGAATGAAGTTACCCATTCATTTAGATAGGACCTGCACATCAGTCTGGCGCACAGCAAATGTAATGTCGCTGGACTGATGTGCTAAATGAAACTGAAAAGCAAATCCTGATACAGAAGGCACCTTTTAGTCGAACCTGGATGGAATGAATATTTAAAACATAATTATGTGAAACAGATTAAACACTTTTAGGTAATCAGTTTCCTCCATTTATTTTTATTCAATTAAGTTTTATAGTTTACTCATGCATGCATGTTTCCCTTTCAATGACATACACTACATTGCCAAAAGTATTCACTCACCCATCCAAATAATTGAAATCAGGTGTTCCAATCACTTCCATGTCCACAGGTGTATAAAATCAAGCACCTAGGCATGCAGACTGTTTCTACAAACATTAAAGGAATGGGTCGCTCTCAGGAGCTCAGTGAATTCCAGCATGGTACTGTGATAGGATGCCACCTGTGCAACAAGTCCAGTTGTGAAATTTCCTCGCTCCTAAATATTCCACAGTCAACTGTCAGTGGTATTATAACAAAGTAGAAGCGATTGGGAATGACAGCAACTCAGCCATGAAGTGGTAGGCCATGTAAAATGATGGAGTGGGCTCAGCAGATGCCTAGGTGCATAGTGCGCACAGGTGGCCAACTTTCTGCAGAGTCAATCGCTACAGACCTCCAAACTTCATGTGGCCTTCAGATTAGTTCAAGAACAGTGCATAGAGAGCTTCATGGAATGGGTTTCCATGGCCGAGCAGCTGCATCCAAGCCTTACATCACCAAGTGCAATGCAAAGCGTCTGATGCAGTGGTGTTAAGAATGTCACCTCTGGACTCTAGAGCAGTGGAGACATGTTCTCTGGAGTGATTAGTCACACTTCTCCATCTGGCAATCTAATGGGCGAGTCTGGGTTTCGCGGTTGCCAGGAGAACGGTACTTGTCTGACTGCATTGTGCCAAGTGTAAAGTTTGGTGGAGGGGGGGATTATGGTGTAGGGTGTTTTTCAGAAGCTGGGCTTGGCCCCTTAGTTCCAGTGAAAGGAACTCTGAATGCTTCAGCATACCAAGAGATTTTGGACAATTCCATGCTCCAAACTTTGTAGGAGCAGTTTGGGGATGACCCCCTCCTGTTCCAACGTGACTCTGCACCAGTGCACAAAGCAAGGTCCATAAAGACATGGATGAGAGAGTTTGGTGTGGATGAACTTGACTGGCCTGCACAGAGTCCTGACCTCAACCCAACAGAACACCTTTGGGATGAAGTAGAGTGGAGACTGAGAGCCAGGCCTTCTCGTCCAACATCAGTGTGTGACCTCACAAATGCGCATCTGATAAAATTCATGACACTTCATATAAACTAGAGACCACAGCTATAATTAGTTAGTCTTATACATGCTAATGTGGTAAACTTAGATCTTGAGAATTGAAAGGCATATTTTGCAGTGTATGAATGTTAGCATAACAATGTTAGAATTGGACTCAAAGCCTCATTTTGCCCTTGACTCTCATAAAGTTGCATGGCTGCAGACTGTCTTGGTAAACAAAGTCATTGGGCATAGTGCTGTCAAAAGCTTTTTCTGTTTTTTTTTTATAAATTAATGGAAGGCCTAATTACACTGTGAAGGCAAAAGGTATTATGTGGTAGTTGTCATTGTACAAGCACCCTAATGAGCTCTTCTCTAAGACATCTCACACTAAACTGCTTTGATTGCTGCTTTTTGTTATACTATAAACAACCTGTGGTTTTCTTCCTAAAGCACTTAAAGGTCCTCTTAAACCAAATCAGTCCAAACCCTTTGTTTTGCTAGCACACCACAGACCTGCCCAGCTGCCACAAGAAGTGGCACAGTAATAAACAGGGTCACTATAGTGACCAGCATGCTGCATACTTTCCTCATGCTGGTGACAGCTCATTTTCGGCTTGAGCACTGGGAGAGCAGAGGGCCCTGTAATGATCAGCTTTTAGCAGGGGCACTGGGCAGCTGAAAAAGCCATCAGGCATCATTATACCCCACTGGGGGAAACAGTCCTTCCATTCCTAGCACTGCGTCCAAACAGGAGAACTCTGGTAGAAATACACGCTGTAGTTTAGCCTCTTTTGTGTTGACTCATTGCTCAGTCACAATGGGCATCATTTAGCAGTCCAACAACCCCTTTCTTCTTTAATGTCGCTCCTTACGACATATTTATGAAGATCGAGTGAGTGATCTCAGAAAATTGTTAAAAGTGTAATGCATGTAATCAGGATAGTCTGTTTAGCTGTCATTTTTCAACACCTGTAGACTGTATCTTCTTTGCGTGTATATGAGCTTTTGCAGAAAGACAGCATCATATAACTCCTTGCTGAAAAGAGGAGAGTTAGGCACTAATGATGTCTCTCCAGCACAAAGCAAACCCTCAGCGTACTCTGACATACAGGTCTGTTACTTCTTCTGGCCAGATCCTTCACCTAGAAATATTTCTTTTTGAAAATGTTTCATATTTATTTTATTTCAAAATGCCTTAGCTATTCAACCATACCACATTTGTTCAGTGCTCTGGATCCAACCTATCTGAAATGTCACCACTAAACACACTCAGCTGGCCTGACAGAGATGAATAAGGCAGCTGTGGGCACTGTGTTCAGAGACACTGGGTTAATAAAGTACAAGTACATGTCTACAGACTCCACAGAGAATCATCTCTGCTTAAAAAAACCTTCAGTCACTATATAATGGATCAACTCACAAATCAGACAGCTGTCATGAACAGTACCAGAGATAGCACCCAAATGCAAGACTCGAGACAAGAGGACAGTTCCAAAAACGCTGTTTAATCACAAGTCAGGTTCGGTACACAGGCAGGCAGTCAGACAAGGCAGAGGTATCCAATACATGAGGCAAAAGGCGAGGTCAATAAACAAACAGGGTCAGCTTACACTTGATAATGCAACTAGAAAAAGAGTGCTGGAATGTGACTGTGAGGTTTAATGAACTGGTGACCAGAGATGTCAGAAGTATTCACATTCATTACTCAGGTAGAAGGACAGATACTAGGGTTTAAAAAGACTTCTGTAGAAGTTGAAGTATCAACTCAAGCTTTCTACTGCTATAAAGTATAAAAGTACTGGTTTCAAAACTATTTAAAGTATAAAAGTAAAAGTAATGTAAAGATGAAAAAATTCCATTAAGGACAAAAGCTTAGGCCATGCCACAGGGGCCATTTCCATTCTACCATTCCATTCCATTTCATTCTACCAATCCATTCCATTATACTTTCCATTCCATTCTACCATTCCATTCCATGCTACCATTCCATTATACTGTCCATTCCATTCTACCATTCCACCATTCCATTCCATTATACTTTCCATTCTATTCTTATCTACCATTCCATTCCATTCCATGCTACCATTCCATTATACTTTCTATTCCATTCTTATCTACCATTCCATTCCATGCTACCATTCCATTATACTTTCCATTCCATTCTTATCTACCATTCCATTCCATGCTACCATTCATTATACTTTCCATTCCATTCTACCATTCCATTCAATTTTATTCCATTCTACCATAGTGCACTACCCCACCTCCCCCAAAAAAATTTCTAAAGACCATAATGACTAAAATGTTATATTAAAATATTTAAATGTCGAAAAAAATGCACCTGTTTCAGCCGTATTTATGCCCACTGAAAATGAAAGCATTATAGTACAATGCAAACACATTCAAGAACCATATACAGTATGTGTACTACCAACCTCCTCACTGGTGCTTGGTTGGGACATTTTGCTCCAGTTCTCTTGAGTCTCTGCCACAGACATCTTTGTACTAGGCTACATATGTCTGCTATTTCCTTGCTGGAGTGTGACGTGATTTGTGTCATGTCCAAAGGTGCAATGGATCATGTACAAACCAATAGGGTGTCAGAATGGTATTATGTTTATACTTCTCATCCAACCACAGTCAAATTCACTCTATCTGGATGGCGCGATTTATCTGGATAGGTTTTGGTGTTTTTTATTTCTGTTTTTTTTTTGAACGATGCCAAGCTGTAATGAAAACAAGCTGAAATGAAATAGCAGTAACGAGGCTATTTTTCAAATGTAAGGAGTAGAAAGTACAGATAATTGCATGAAAATGTAAGGAGTAGAAGTAAAAAGTTGGCTGGGAAATAATTACTCCAGTAAAGTATAGTTGCCCAAAATTTCTTCTTAAGTAAGGTAACGAAGTATTTGTACTTAGTTACTTGACACCTTTGCTGGCGATGAGACAGAGTGACAAGAGGTAAAATACAAGAGGTTATGGGGATTGACTGGACACAGGTGTGGGAACGCACAGTCAGGAGCAGGTGTACACATGATGAGGGGGAAGGGACAGGACACAAACCTGAATCAGAGACAGGGGTGAGTGATCTTCAAATAAAACAAGAAATACAAGACATGAAACATGAGGAATAAATGGACAAACATACTTAACAGACATGAGAACAGCCTCGTTAGCTAAAAGTTTCATTAGCTAACAGCTTCCTTAGCTAACACTTCCATCAGCTAACACTTTGCTTAGCTATCAGTTTCCTTGGCTAACAGTTCTTTAGCTTATCTTACACTGTATTATGTTGACAATTAAGTACTGAAAATACTGGGCAATGAATAAAATAAATTCATTAACATAACTCTGCTACATAACGTTTAACTTTCCTCCACTTCTTCTAGTGTTCATTTACTAATTTTTTTTCTTTCCAAACATCATTCTCATCTTTTTTAACCTCCTTTTCTTCTCTCCTCCTATTGTGATGCATTTACATGGTCTAAACGATTAAACAACATGAACAGAAACATAGAAAGTATTAACCAGAGTTAACCAGAGAATATAGTATTTGCCCTGATTATTTAAAATGTACATATTATAGACATGATCAGTACTCACAGGATTAAAAAGATGACCTGTGTGAATTATAAAAAGTACCAGAGGTCCCCAGGTTGTACTAAATCCATGAGAATAAATTTTGAAAGTGATTTGATCCAGATTTTTTTCATTTTACCTAAATTTTATTTCATTTATTAACATTTTTAAAAAGAGGCTGCCTTGGCACTGTGTCAGTTTATTGTTTATGACAAGGAAATATTGCCTGCAGCTGCAGTTTCCCATTAAAAGCATTTAACTAGCGAAAGACGCATTGACTTTCATTTTGAAGGGACATTTGACTACTTACAGGAGTTAAGCCAAAGCACTTGACCGTTCATTAAAGCACAGCTCTTTACAGAGCAAAACAGCAAACATTTTCTGGATTTTTGACAGCCAATCAGTTTGACAAATGCCAGAGAAGTTATATTCACATTTTAGTGAAAAAAGAAGGTGTAAACCTGTGTGCAATCACAGTCAGAGATGTAGCATCTAATTTATTTCATGTTGTGGGAGTTTTACTTAAGTCACTGTTAAAACTGGGAACTTATCCAGCGACAGCATGAGACAGGAAAAGGTCTCTTAAAATGGGGACTGTCCCTGGAAATCGGGGACTTCTGGTCACCCTAGACTTCAAAGACTTTAAATTTTTCAAGTAAGCTATATCAAGTCAAAACTCATGCCCTTTACACTCAAAGATTTTGTGTTTTTTCTCATAATTTTAAAACTTTTCAAACTCAAATGTTAAGTTTGCTTTATTGTTTCTTTAGTACTTTATTATATCAAAAATACTGCCTTTTTTAAAATCTCTTTGTCATTTATTTTTGAAGAGAGGCTACTATGCATTGTTGTTTTATTAGCCTATAGTTAGCCTAACTGAATAATTTAATAATTTCCCAACTACAGTTTCCTATCTAATAATCTATTTAGCTAACAGTTTAATCAGCGAAGATGTAGTTTACTCTGGTTTTTGTTTTTAAGAATATGATTTTAAATACTTCATATTGGTTTAGAATATGTAAACTACTGTAATCTGACACAACACGTATGTTGTTAGTGGAGACAGCCTTTTTCTCAGCAGAAAACTGCCACTCAAACTATCTGCAAATTCATGCCTTACCTCAGACACATTAACAGAGCGCTCAGTGTCTGATTAAGGCCAGGTAAGAAAATGGCTTGATGTTAACAGATTCTAAGTGTTCCCTGGAGCAGAATTAAATAAGGGCCAATCTCTGCATAACACAGGGATCATGAAGCATTCAGTGAGACTGAAACAGCTGTCAATGAAGGCTTTGTTACAATTAGGATAATCAAATAACTGAATGATGTCCTAAATATGTTTAACAAATAAGTATTTCATGAGCACAGTACATGTATGGAGCTTACCACCATTAAATCTTTATTTACAGATTCTAGATAATCTGTACACAGGAGTCATGACTTTCAGCTTGAATGTCCTGGTTTTCTTTTGTAGTTGAGCTATATCGACCAATCATGTAGCAGCAAGGTCTGTTGTGTATCCTACAGGTACCTGGAAAAAAAAAACAGACTGAAAATAATCTGTGGAAATGAGACACTAGCTTCCATCAGCAGTAATCGTACGTTCATTTATCTGTCTCTTTAAAGGGATATCTGCACAGAAGTACAGCCAGCCATCCATTCTAAATCAAGCATTTGAACTTGACAAACATACTTGCTTGATTTTCTGTGTTGTTAAAGACAGTCAGCACCTAGATTCCCTCACTATCTGACCCCAGAGTATTTGTTAGCCCTGTAATGGCAATTTTTCATCATATGTTACTGCAAACCAACAAACTAAGAGGTACAGATGCAAGACAGTGTCATCAAATGAGGCTCCAGGGGTGGGATTTGAACGTTATCCAAAGAATTGCAGATGATTTTCAAAGCATAACTTTGCTTGAATAGCTTTTCCAAGCAATTTATCAATATTACATTTTAGACTCTACCGGAGGCCTATATTGAGACTAAAATCATAACAATGGATACTGATACTTGTATCCCCATATCAGCGCAAATATATAAATTTTATTATATACAGTACTAACCAAGTACTAATATAAAACTCAAATGACCTCAACAGATGTGCTCTTGATAGCTTTGTGTTTTACGTGTACAAACTATTGTGGAAAATAACCTGTAGCTTTGATTATTCCACCTTGGTTTGCTTTGTTGCCATATCTGTTGTGCAGTGCTGGACAGGTAGTGTTAGAGCTTGTTTAAAACAGCTGCCTGCTGTTATGGGAAAAAGGGTTGATGAAGTGGAAAGAATGAAGGTTAAAGAAAATGGGGCCATTAAATGAAAGTCACAAATCAACCCCAAAGGCTCTGTAATGCTGTTATAGTGGATTATAATTCTTTGTGGGCTTTCTTCTACAAATGACCCCTGTTGTTTGAACGTGGTTGGATAAAGCATTAACATGAATTACTTGTTGAAGAAGCTTAAAGCAAAAGCAAGATTATTACTTGTTGCTTGATTTGAGATTTAAAAAAATATTTGGGAATATATTATTTTTGAATATATTCATCAATGTCAGGGTGGGAATATGTTTAGTTATTATTTTCATCAACGGAAGTAATTTTTAGATGACTTGCACACAGATTTCACATTGATAGATGAAATCATCCAACATGAAAAGCCACAAATCATGAACTAACATCAAAGTTAAACTGTGATGTACCCTGAGAAAAAACTGCCTTTCACATGCCTCAGATTTCTTTCAGCTATTTCAAATCTTTGATACTTGAAAGTTATATTTATGACTTTGACAGCTGAGATATTTTAGACATTGAGTGTATTGTATTAGGCCACGGAGTCAAGGGCTACCATAATTGAGATCAGCTGATCTCACCGTCTAAGCACACTATTGGCTAATCGCTTCCATATTCAAACTGCTCTTGCCTGGCCATACTCAGCCACTCTTTCTACAAGCTACTCTTGCAACCCTCCTCCACCCCAGCTCCTCCTCCATTCTGCTTGTGACTTAATGCCATTCTATTTCATTGATGCCTGCTCTACTCTGGGTTTTTAGCTGCTTTGCTCACTGCCTGGTGCTTTCCTTTTATGGCATGGGAAGAGCAGAGACTTATGTTGTTCCTTAATGCTCTCCACATAGGCCTTCCAGGGGGGGTCTTATAACAGCCACACTGCCAAATATGAATAACAGCAATAAAGTTAATTGGGAATGGCTAACAAAGAAACATTATAGTTGCTGATCTTGTGTGTTTCTTAACAAAGTGGTCCTGACTGAGATGCAGTTCACTGTCTCAGTCATCAGAGATGGAATTCTTCAGAAGTCAATACTGAACTCTGACTCTTAGTTATTATCATAATAGTGGGACAGTGTAACTCTGATAATAATATCCTCCTGACTACCAGGAAAAATATTGCCCAATCACGTTTTTTAAAAATTTCCAATCTTTGTAAGGTAATTAGAATACTTAAAATATGTATATTTTTAAGTTTTTATGAAGATATCATGTGTCCAGTACAGTGGACATCAGAACGCCATACATGTGAAATCGTACCTCGATTGCAATAAGTTAGTCCCAAAAAAACACCAAAAAGTCAACATAAGAATAAGTTTAACATCCACATAACTGTCCATCATCACTTTTGTTTTGTTTTGCTTTGTTGTGCTTATTTGGTATGATACTTGAAAAAGCAATTCCCTGAGCCTGTGATGAGGCCTTCTGTGCCTGTGATGAGGCCCTCTGAGCCTGTGATGTGACCCTCTGAGCCTGTGATGAGACCCTCTGAGCCTGTGATGAGACCCTCTGAGCCTGTGATGTGACCCTCTGAGCCTGTGATGAGGCCCTCTGAGCCTGTGATGTGACCATCTGTGCCTGTGATGAGGCCCTCTGAGCCTGTGATGTGACCATCTGTGCCTGTGATGAGGCCCTCTGAGCCTGTGATGTGACCCTCTGTGCCTGTGATGTGACCCTCTGAGCCTGTGATGTGACCCTCTGAGCCTGTGATGTGACCCTCTGTGCCTGTGATGTGACCCTCTGAGCCTGTGATGTGACCCTCTGTGCCTGTGATGTGACCCTCTGTGCCTGTGATGAGGCCCTCTGAGCCTGTGATGAGGCCCTCTAAACCTGTGATGAGGCCCTCTGAGCCTGTGATGTGACCATCTGTGCCTGTGATGAGGCCCTCTGAGCCTGTGATGTGACCCTCTGTGCCTGTGATGTGACCCTCTGAGCCTGTGATGTGACCCTCTGTGCCTGTGATGTGACCCTCTGTGCCTGTGATGAGGCCCTCTGAGCCTGTGATGAGGCCCTCTAAACCTGTGATGAGGCCCTCTGAGCCTGTGATGTGGCCTTCTGTGCCTGTGATGAGGCCCTCTGAGCCTGTGATGTGACCCCCTGTGCCTGTGATGAGGCCCTCTGCACCTGTGATGAGGCCCTCTGAGCCTGTGATGTGGCCTTCTTGGAAACACAAAGGAATACCTTGCACATTGTTCACATCACATGCAGTACGTTTTGCTCCTGCAGCTGGATCTGCGACACCTTGATGCATGTGTTTCGTTCACCTTGCTCAAACACTGCATCTTGATCTTTTCATCAAACAACTCAATATCTGAGTTTCCATCAACAGTTTGCAGTAAAATTCTCTCTGCTTCTGAGAATGACTCCATTTCTTGCCATTTGGAAAAACAGAACAAAATATTAGGCACTCCCATATAGTTGGAATGGAATGCTCCTTGTTTCATAAGCAGGAGTTGGACTATGAGATTTGCAGTTGAGTGAAATTCTTTTGAACAAATTGTCCAGATTTCTACCAGTGGGTCATCCCTGCATCTCATAAAGTTTCCCAGCAGTCCCTCTATTCAAGAAATTGTGGTGGGTTCACTTTGAAGTTGTTTCTCCCTTCTATGAGGAGCACCTACAGAACCTGAGTATTCGTTATTTTTAAACACACATGAATTTGAATTACTCGGTTAGGCCGGAGCACTCCTTTGCCTCCTCCTTCAGATCAAAAGGAAAGCCAATAAAATGCTTTGCTTGCAGGCATCAGCTTTGATGTTTCTCTTCTGCATGCTCATTTGAGCCCAGGGCCTTAGAATACGAAGCAAAAGACGACTCTCAAGACAGCAAATTATTTTGTGTTTAGAATCTCAGCTCCTGAGATTCTGATTGGCAATGGAAGCTGCTTTTTAGAGGTCCAACCTTTTTGTTCTAACATTTCTGTTATTCTTTGAAATTATAGCTTCTTCTGTTCTCATACAAAGCAGAGTATTTATTCAAGGTTGTGAACCCAGATAGCTGTTATTTTCTTTAACTGCACATAAGAAAAAAATGCTGCTGGTTGAACTATAATCAAGTGAACCCACAGGAGCCTTTGTCTTTTAAGATTATTATAAGGAGACAGAGCACAGCTCCCAGTGGTTGTGAGAAGTATGTAATTACAGCATTTTAGAAATTCACAGAACTGTACTTCACCATCAGGTGCTGTTTATCAGGGGATCTCTCTGTCAAGATGGATCATTGACAAGCTATTCTCTCCAGCCGCATTTAACAGGCACACAACCACAATGATTGTAAAATAAGTCGTTATCATCACCCTGGCCTTTCATGTTCCAGCTTCAACTGAATCAGTACTGTGGCTCATGTTAACTAGTGCCTGTACACCTGTGAGACAAGCACATTTACGTGTCATTACCTCCCATTCATCCTGATGGGGAGGAAAATGATGCAGAGAGCTATTTAAGAGGCGTACTCTCGGAGCTTTCCTTTTTCTCTGGCTTTGTAGGATTTCTGATGAATATGATGACGGATTATTCCCCATCCACAGATATATTTAACATAAAAGGATGACTTAATTATCTAAGAGATAACCAACAGTGAAAATGTCTTAGTAGTTCTCTATTTGCTGCACAGTGGTCCTTATTTAGAAAAAAATAAGGCTGTGTCCAAAACCTCTCACTCATTCCCTACTCCCTATCCACTATATAGTGAGTTGCATATAGTGGACAATACAGTGGACTCACTGTAAATACACAAGACAGTTTCAGACACTACTCTGGCCGCTGGTGATGACATCACACCGTCTCACAATTAAAACGTTTAGCAAAAAGGGCTTGTAGATTTCCATGACAATGGCTAAGGTATAGTATGAAAATACTAATAGATAAAAAAAAGTTTGTGTCTTAAGTGGCTAAAAAACATACATTGTTGTGTGTATTTTGATTTATTTTTGCAGAAAGATGATGGTCTCATGTCTTGTAATCCTCATAGGGGGATAGAGTTACTCCGTTTTGAATCCTCAACATTTTCTTACAAATTACTTTGGTTAAAACCAATAAACAAAAAAGTATAGGAAAAAAGTTTTTGTATGTGTTTCTGTGCTCCTCTCATTCATCTGTCATGTTTGAGAGCAGCAACCGCGATGCATTAAGGTAAATATTGCTGGGCTAGTGACCATAGGTCGTTCACTACTTTTCAAAATGCATAGTAGGATAGAATGAGCGCTCTGTAAAGTGAATTACAATACTCACTCAGAATTCGGACACCACAACAAAATGGCGTATTCACTAGGCTATATAGTGCACTATATAGTGAATAGGGAGTGATTTTGGACACAGCCCTAGAGAAAACTATTATCATTTTAGGAGAGTAACTTTTACATTTTTGTATTGTCTGCTTTACCTATGCTTTTTGTGGCAAACTGATGGAAATATTCATACCCTCCAAGTCAGTGTTTAGTAGAAGCATCTTTGGCTGCAATTACAGCACTGAATCTGTGTTGATGAGACTCAATCAGGCTTACACATCTGGACACTGCAATTGTATTACATTCTTCTTTGCAAAACTGCTCAAGCTCTGTCAGGTTGCACAGGGATCAGGCATGAACAGCCCTTTTTAAATCCAGCCACAAGTTCTCTACTTTCCAGAACATTCGCCTTTTTGTCATTAAACTATTTCTGTGAATTTTTTTCTCTATGCTTCGGGTCATTGTCTTACTGGAAAAGAAATCTTCTCCCAAGTCGTAGTTCTCTTGCAGACTGATTAAGATTGTCCTCCAAGATTTGCCTATATTTTGCAGAATTCATTTTACCATCTACCCTTACAAGCCTTCCAGGGCCAGCTGCTAAGGAGGATCTCACTGCATGATCCTGCCACCACTGTGCTTCACAGTGGGAATCGCATCTTATCTGATGGCCAAAAAGCACCATATTGGTCTCACCAGACCAAAGAACTTTCTTCCACTTTACTATGGAGCCTCATTCAGTTTGTGAGGACAGCCAGATCTAGGCAGATTTACAAATGTGCCACATTCCTTGCATTTTTTGATCATGGATATAATGAATTAACATTACTTTTACTTTAACATTACTTTCTAGAAATCTGTTTTCACTTTGAAATTTTTATAAACGTTTTTTGTCAAAATGTCATTTTTTATGTCCCTTATTGATGTATGAAATCAGTGAAAGGGTAGATCATTCAATGGAGTGAATACTTAATATAGGTACTGTAAATAGAACCATCCATAGAAACTGTACAAACTGAATTAGGGACTACTTGAGGCAATTTGCTCTGAAACACAGCATACCTCATCAGTGAATACATATTTTAATCTGGGTAACATTTCTGGCGTCATAGTCATATAGTTTGGAATACTGCCCATGTTCTTCCATATTACAAACCTAATCACGTTTGAGTAATTACAGTCCAGTTTCAAAAGTATCATATCTTGCAACAATACTTGTGTCTCTTGTTAGTAAAAAAGCATGAAATATTTGTATTCACTCATTCTATATAAGGTCATCTCAGTCTATAGGTCCAGGCCCAAGTACAGCACCATATATGCCTTCATTGTTATAAATAATATTTTCATAGCACTAGATAATGAGAAAAACACTTTGCCTCCTTCACCTCATTGCTTCACCTCCTCTACCCTACACCCCTCCTTTATTGCATAAAGCCTGTTGCACCCTCATATTCAGATTCATGCAACTATGAATTTATTGCTTCTAAACAAATTTCATTGTATTCAATATACATTATCATAAATGTATCTATCCATGTGGGGGTTTTTAGCGATGCAGTTCCTGCATCCAGGGAGCATCTTTAGAGCAGAGCCTTCTCCACCACTTAAAATTGTATATGCATTTTGCAGTCATTTTCACAGATCCAAGATCTTGATGAATTAATTCCTTATCACAGGAAAATCCATGTTTTTATGTCAAGATGACAAGATACAAGTCACAATCTCAGATATCTTGTTATAACATGAAAACTGAGTGAAATAATAAAAATAAATGAATAAATTGGTATCACCATGAATTAACTGAGGGCATTGTTAGAAAAGTGCAGAACAATTGTAATGACATATTTAAGCCCCTTACAGATATGACAAAAGGTACATCTGAGTCGTGTGGGTGTCTCTGTGTGTTAGATTTAGTTTCTAACACTTTTTAAGGCATTTTCATATTTGACACTAAGAGTCTTTTATTAAATTAATGTGCAGAGAAAATCTCCGCATAGCAGCAGGCTTAATTAGGCTCCTATTGGCAGGGAACTCCAAACAGAGCATTCACCAGAGAACTGTTGTAAAGATTTCTGTTTTGTGGATCTGCTTGAAGTTTCTATCACTGACAGTGACAAAAAAAAAAAAAAGAAAAAAACACGAAAAGGATTTTTTGTCTGAAGTAGAACAGAAAAAATTCTTGGTGTTATATAGAAGTTGTTTAGAGGTGCAAAAACCATTCTACAATGAGGGAAAGCACTGAGGAAGCTGTGGTCAACATTTGTCAGCTTTTTTTGCTGTGATATTTAATCCACAGTCAGTTGTATGGGGAATACTAAACCATGCAGCAGTGAGGTAAAATGTAAGATACTTTGTTTTTTATTTCAATGATGTCCTTTTACAAAATTGCCAGAAAATCTTTGGTAAAGATAGTGAGTATATTTAATTTTGTACATGTGGGAATTTATATGGATATGCTCTTTATATGGTCAGATATTTACATCCATTATTCAGCAGTCATTGATGAAAAACATTTTTTAGAAATTTAGAAAAACACTGCAAACATTACAGACTAAGCAACATTTCATAGTCAGCAGTGAATTCCAGGATTAAATAATGTAAAGACCTGTTTTAGAGGTAGTTACATGAACGGTAGCTTACTTTGCTAGCTTTAGCTAAGGCTAACATAGCTTTACTAGCTGTATAATTGACATTACTACATAAAACAGCATTACTTAGTAAGCTTTAGCAATGTGAGTTTTAGCAAATGTAGCTAAAACTAATGTAGGTAAATAGATAAAGTACCTAGGTAGCTTACATGGCTGCTTTGTGAGCTTTAGCTACATTAGCCAGTTCTGTCATCTAAAGCTAAGTTAGCTTAAGCAAAATTAGCTGTATCAAAGCTAAAGCTAGCTAAGCTATGCAGATGGAGTAATTAGCATTGTAGATACACAGTTGCTTTGTTAGCTTTGCTACATTAGCCATGCAGTGACACAGCTGCATTATCTATAGCTATTACTGTAACTATTACTAAGTTAGCCTTAGTAACTTGAGCTTTTTCAAACGTACCCTAAGCTAAGTTAGCTATGAAGATAACATAGTTAGCTTTGAAGCTATGTAGCTGCCTTGTGAGCTTAGCTTTAGCTACATTAGCTATGAAGGTCCTTAATCCATGTAGCTTATGCAGGTGATGTAGTTAGCTCCATAGCTACATAACTGCTTTGAGAGCTTAGCTTTAGCTAAATTAGCTGTGAAGCTTCCTAATCCACACAGCTTATTCAGCTGCATTTTCTATAGCTAAGTTAGCTTTAGTAATGTAAGCTTTATTGAACGTAGTTTGAGCTAAATTAGCTGTGCAGATAATCTAGTTAGCTTCTTAGCAATGTAGCTGCTTTGTGAGCTTTAGCTATGTTAGCGATGAAGCTCCCTTATCTACACCGCTTTCCACATTATTAAGCAAATGACATTTTTCTCTTATTTTCCTAAATATTAATGCAAATGACAGAGTATTTTTCAAATCATCAGCCACTAGAGCATAATTTCAATGTTTTTGAACAAACTTCAAAATGATAACCGTCATTTTTTTTAAATAAAAACCTCAAAATGCACTTTTCCACATTATTAAGCATGACAGAGTTTTAAAACATTTTCCTGGTTGTAAAGAACTGAAAATGGTCATTTGTTGAATTTGCAGCATTAGGAGGTCATATTTACTGAAATCAAAAGCTATTTCAGTCAAAAACATCTTAACAGGCAAAGTTACATGTTAACATAGGAGCCCTTCTTTGTCATCACCTTCTTAATTCTTGCATCCATTGAACTTGTGAGTTTTTGGAGAGTTTCTGCATGACTTTCTTTGCAGGATGTCAGAATAGCCTCCCAGAACGGCAGTTTTGATGTGAACTGCCTCCCACCCTCATAGAGCTTTAGCTTGAGGATGCTCCAAAGGTTCTCAGTAGGGTTGAAGTCAGGGGAGGATGGAGGCAACACCATGAGTTTCTCCCCTTTTATGCCCATAGCAGCCAATGACACAGAGGGATTCTCTGCAGCATGTTGGAACATGGTGGCCATCCACCAACCATCCACTACTCCTCCATCTGGACCATCCAGGGTTGCACAGCACTCATCAGTCAACAAGACTGTTTGAAAATGAGTCTTCATGTATTTCTGGACCCACTGCAACCGTTTCTGCTTGTGAGCACTGGATAGGGCGGCTGAATAGTAGGTTTATACTCGACGGCAAGCCTCTGGAGGATCCTACACCTTGAGGTTGGTGGGACTCCAGAGGTACCAGCAGCTTCAAATACCTGTTTGCTGCTTTGTAATGGCATTTTAGCAGCTGCCCTCTTAATCTGATGAATTTGTCTGGCAGAAACCTTCCTCATTATGCCTTTATCTGCACGAAATCCATCTGTGCTCTGAATCAGCCACAAATTTCTTCACAGTATGATGATCATGATTGATTTTTCTTGAAATATCTAATGTTTTCATTCCTTGTCCAAGGCATTACACTAGTTGACACTTTCAGCAGCAGAGAGATCCTTTTATATTGCTTGAAACCTGTGACCAGCTTAATAATGTGGAAAAGTGCATTTTGAGGTTTTTATTAAAAAAAAAAAAAAAAAAAAAAACGGTTATCATTATGAAGTTTGTTCAAAAACATTTGAATTATGCTCTAACGGCTGATGACTTCAAAAATACTCTGTCCTTTGCATTAATATTTAGGAAAATAAGAGAAAAATGTCATTTGCTTAGTAATGTGGAAAGCGGTGTATGTAGCTTACACACCTGACTGAGCTACATAAACTAGTTGTGTTTGAATGTTTTCATGGCGGATGAGCTTTTATCCTGTAAGCAGACTTTTTACTTGCTGTTATTAAACATTTTGTTTGGTTTTACAGGTCAAGTTTTTGACATTTTACTTTTGGTATCCTAATCCACACCTTGACCCTCAATCTAACCCTAAATGTAAGTTTAATTCAATTTAATTTCAAAAGTCTGAGTGTTTTTCTCTTCTGAGATAAACGTCCATCTCAGATGAATGGTCTGATAGAGTGGCTGTCAGAAGTGAACGGTTGACGGCTGGACTATCTTGTGAAGTCTGCATCTTTGTGTGGCATATGGCTGGTACTCTGGCTTTCTCCAGTGAACCAGTTTAGGTTAACTGGTAACTCTAAATGTGAGTGTGAATGCTTGTATGTCTCCATATGTCAGTCCCATGACTGAATGGTAGCCAGTCCAGGGTGTACCCCACCTCTTGCCCAATGGTAGCACAGATCAGCTCCAGCCCCCTGCAACTCCAAATGGGACAACAGGTATAGATAATAGAAGAATGGATGGATGTAATTTACCGCACCTAATTCATTCTGTGAAAACAATCACTACTAGTATATGGGCTTTAAGGCTACTGTGTGCTTGAAACGTGATATTAGATTTTCACCCCCTTAATACCCCACCTCTGTAAGAGGTAAAAAAAAAACTCACAGGACATTGGTTGTAAATTACAGAAAGACTATGAGACTGTGCGGTAATTACAGTGTCACTGATTGAGTCGTGGTAGCAGGGGGGATCGAAAAACTGGGTTGAGAGGGTCACACGAGGAACACTTCATTATCTCAACATGGAACGACAGCAGCAGCAGCAGGGCAGCTGTCAATGCTTTCACTATCAACTACTGAGGTCAGATTTGTCTGCACACACTTTCTTGATCCCCATAGACTTATCAGTGTTCTACATTAAAGGTTTCATTTTGGGCTGCTGCCTTCAAATGACAGCAGCAGGTGAATATGGGGAAAGCTTCTGATTTATTGAACTTCCTACAGCTGACAGGTCTAATAGCCTGTGAGTTACTGACACATCTGCATCAACCTGTGACTAGGAATTAATAAGGATCACGTTTAAAAGTAGTGCAAAAGGATTTGTATGATTCTGTTGTAGACTCATGCCATAAAGTTTGCTTTAAATACATGCTTTATATATTTGCAAAGATATAATGAAGTTGCTTAATTTAATTCTGCAGTTGTTGCTTTTTTTTACATTAGTTTGTGAAAACCTTTAATACAATTTCTCATTCAAATTTTGTTCCTTAACTGAGAGTTCTTTTTTTTCTTACAAAAAGTATATTCTTCCTCCATTGAGTATCTCCTTTGCCTGTGAACTACAAAGACGGCCTTAAGAAATGCAACAAATAAGTCAAATACTTGAATGTGAATGCTGTGCTGTTTCCTCTTCAAAGAGGTCGTTTGATTGGCTGTTGTGAAATGTGTCTCTGTCTTAAAAGTTCCTTTTAGAACTTCAACTTCAGTGGATGTAGTCACTAACAGAGAGGGCAAACATGAAAATGTTTCAGTTTTTAGTGTGAGAAATGTCGTTATACATGATGAAAAATACTGGCATCATTTTTGAATAGTCAGACTTGAACAAAAATGCCAAAGCAGTTAAGTGTGAAAACCATGTCAAATATTGTATCCATGCTTTATTGTGGACCCTCAAATAAACATACTTAAATACATACATTTTACAGATAAATAAATACATAAATATATCATATTTAAACAGCCACACTGTCTCAGTGAAGTCCATGAATACTGACTTTGACAAGTGTAGATGAGGTATTTACAGCTGAGGTCTACTACAGTTCATGAGGAGCCGGGAGGGGAGGCATAATCGACAGGCAGGTCCGGTTGTTTTTTATTTCATTTTTGGGCTCTGTTAGCAGGAGGTGAACGTTTTCCAGAAGAAATTTTTACATGGGGCTTTGCGGTCACGCTGGGGCAGTGATAACCGGTTGTAGACAGCCCTCTCCTCCAGACGTGACTCCAGTGGCTCCTCCAGATCCACGGGGGACACCTCCCCCGGCAGCATGTTGGTGTCCAGAGCTCCGTCCAACAAGCCTGACACCAGCTTCAGGATCAGCTCTTTGCGCTCTTTGCTCAGCTCCTGGACAAAAATGAGAGAGGAAGAAACAGGTTTAAAAAAGAAATATTAAATGTGACATTTGACACTTTAAGCTCCAATATCAAGACTTATTATTCACTATTTTCCCTTTTTTTCCCCTCAAGCATATCAAGTATTGTCATTCTATTTGATGACCTTTACTGTATTGCAAAGTGATAGTAATTTATTGGAAGCTTGTTATTAAGAACAACTATTTAAAAAAATCTTATAAAAAACAGCATGATGAATTAAAAATGTATAGTAAATCCTTTAGGTGCAAATTCAATTTCATGCACCTTAACTTCATTCTTCTTTTTTAAGTATTTTTCACTACAACAAATATTAACATTTATCAATAATAATAATTTAAATAAATATTTTTAAAAATCTCCTGAAATTACAAAGGGACCATAAAAAGAGCCTTCATACCCTGTTCACATGGATGGGGATCCTATCGTCCACAGGAAGCACGGCCGCTGCCCTCACGCTGCACAGAACCCCCATGAGAGCTGCTAAGACCACCAGGAGCTGCATGCTGTGACAGGAGAGCAGGTGACAGACCGGAGCTACAGTCACTGGAGCAGGAGCTTCACCCAGAGATAAGTGTGCAAGAGAGAGAGAGAGAGAGAGAGAGAGAGGAGGGAGTTGGAGAAAGTGTAGTGCAGTTGTTGGTGTCAGCTGGTCACAAAGATTTGGAAACCAGTGATGTTTCTTCTGCTCTACCTCCAAAGTCCCTCACTCTTTTATACGCCTCTCCCCCCTGTTCCTCCACTACTGACGTAGAGGGTGGTGGGTGTATGTATGACGGACATTGGAGGGTGTATGTGTGCGTATGTATGGGGGTGTGTGTGAGTAGAGGAAGGGAGATGAAGGGTTCAGGACAGAACGAATGGAAGTGTTCAACAGTTAACCTTTTTGACAAATTGGGAAGCGGTTGTATTCATGGCATTCACCAGAGGGAACATCTGCAGCAGACAAGACGTCACAGGGATAAATCCAGGTTCTGACATCAACATGGGACTAATGTTTTGACTGTTAGGATGGATGATGTCAAACTAAACCTCCTGATGCAGGTGGACAAACAATTCCTCAACTCATCAACTGCCAACTGAACTCTTCAGTCGCAGCAATCAGAAACATAAATAACCAAGAAAAACTCATCACTACAACACTTACCATTGATTGCTTCACATCCCATAATACTTTTATAAGCATCTGCTTCCTGTCCCTATACTAAATATGCTGCTCTGACACCTGTAGATTACAATTGAGCAGTCTGACACTCACCATGACTTGAGGAAATGTCTGCAGGAAATGCACTGCACCAATCTAGAAAGGCAGACAGTCGGAATAACCAAAAAATTAAGCTATCTTTCTCCACAAATTCAATGTGAAAAAGGCAGCAGAGTTTCAGATGTTGTTCTGTATGATTACTACGGTGCCAATAACTCTTTAATGTCAAAGTGAAAACAGATTTCTACAATTAAATTAAATTAAAATAAAGTGACTGACCCAATTCAACAGAGGTCCATTCCATTGGTGCTATTAGTCTCACAGTTAGTGAAATGGGGATCACCTGAGGGCAGTGAATGTGTCTCAAGTGACCGTAGTATAAAGACACCTGTGTCTCGAAGGTCCAGTCCCTGGCTAATCAGAATTTCTGGCTACCTGTCTAGATCAGGCCGTCCTCACAAACTGAGTGACTGTGCAAGAAGACTAGTGAGAGAGGCCACCAAGACACCTATGACTACTCTGAAGGAGTTACAAGCTGCAGCGGCTGAGATGGGGGAGACTCTGTATGCAACAGTTGATGCCCGGCTTCATCATCAGTCAAACCTTTAGGGGAGAGTTGCAAAAGAAGGCCACTGTTCCAAAAACTCTGATTAAATCTCAACTAGAGTTGGCCAGAAGGTATGTGGGGGACTCCATGGCCAAGGGAAAGAAAGTTCTTTGGGCTGATGAGAAAAAATGGGGCTTCAAACAAGATGCTATGTTGTTGGACACCAAACACTGCACACCACCGCAAACACACCATCCCCTTTGTGAAGCATGTTGGTGGCAGCATCATGCTGTCAGGATGCTTCTCGGCAGCTAGTCTTGGAAGGCCTGTAAAGGTAGAGGATAAAATGAATGCTGCAAAGTATAGGAAAATCCGGGAGGAAAATCTTATAATCAGTCTGCAAGTGAACGACGGCTTGGGAGAAAATTCTTTTTCCAACAAGACAATGACCCATACAGCAAAGCTACACAGAAATGGTTTAAAGAGAACAAAGTGAATGTTCTGGAGTGACCCAGTCAGAGCCCAGACCTCGATCCATAAGAAAATTTATGGCTGGACTTGTGAAGCACCGTTCATGCCTGATCCCCGTGCAACCTGACAGAGCTTCTGCTTTGCCTGATTGAAACCTATCCACACGGACTCAGTGCTGTGATTGCAGCCAAAGATGCATCTTTGAAATACTGACTTGAAGGGGGTGAATATTGCAGTCACGTATTTCCCCAATCGGTTTTCATTTTGACATTAAAGAGTTATTTTTGTCAAAAAAGGCAAACTAATTTAACTGATTGTTTTGTTTGTTTTTTTTTAAATCAAAAACGGGTAAAACCTCCAAGGGGTAGACAATTATATAGGCAGTGTGCACTTGAATTTGAAAATTGTAATTTTCTCTTTCCTTATTCCTTGTCTTTTTCGGTCACGATAGATGACTGTCCATCAGCAAGTCTGGGTCTACTCAAGGCTGCTCTGTTTAAATCAAGATTTTCCTTCACCAAGTGCTGTTTATGGTGATTTAATGTTAAATGTTGTAATGATTTCAAAGCATGAGCTAAATGCCATGCGATATTTTTTGTTTCAAATTTGTGCTATAGGAATTAAAAAATGATAGATATCTGGGGTTTTTGTTACTTTGGTGCTTTTTTGTCCATTTTCCTGTCTGTCTCTATCATCCCTCTCTTTCTGCCTCTATCTCTCAAACTTTGGTTCTGATTTTGTGCTATTACGGCTGTTAGCATTAATGCCATTAAGGCACACCATTAATGCAGTGATTTTTTTGAATTGCATAAATCACATGCAATTTTATGTACAGTAGTGATGGAAAATAAGCCCATCATTGGTCCTTAGAATATGTCGTTTTACCTAATGGGAAAAAATCTTAACTGTTCACCTCAACTTGGTTGCTTACACAGAGAGAGCAACTAAACTGATGTCCATAAGAGTATAAATCCTGTCACAGTAACTTGGCATCAGTGTACTTCAGTGAGTCATTTTGTACATGCACTCCTGTAACAGTGTTAAATAACACATTTTACAGAATTGATAGAGCATCTATTTAAATAATTATTTGAAAGGTCAGGATCATAAAGTACATTGCTTCCTTATATACACTGGTAAAAATTAATTCACATTGCCAATATAGATTTTTTAACTGAAATATAATTCAATTTTAGATGCAACTTAAAAAGTGGTTTATATTGACTAATTGTAAAAAGTCAGAAATTAATTGTGATTTAAAAATGTAAAAATGTCTGTCCTGCCCCAGCCTTAATGTCAAAAGTACACTACTAACTAAATTCCTGTGCTAAATAAAAACACACTTTTGGGTGAAAATCCCCTTAGGTTATCTTTTTAGTGCACATTTTGTACCAGGAAAACTTCCAAAGCTTGAAATACCATTGGATATCTGCAGATTTATTTGAGAAGCATGAAGTATTTCATTTTCCATAGCAACGCCTTGTTTGCTAACAGCAGCAAATGTCTATGTTAAAGTTTAACAAGTGACTACAACTGACTGAGATGTTGAATCAACCTCTGTGTTGTCTGATGAGCATGTTATGACATTTTAATGAGAAATTATCGAAAGACATGTTCACTGGGACAGCTAGACATTGAGGCTTTTGCTTTAAGATTACTGTATGGAGAAACACATCTTTGAGTCTGGTTTTGCAAAGTTTCTTGGTCTGTGATTCATCTAATTTTACAAACTTATTGAAATTTGTGTTAGGCAGCTAAGCCTAACTTTCTGTCACTTCTATGGTACCCAAATACTCCTTGAATGCAATTATTGACTAAGATATATAGAAGCCTTTTTGACAACAGTGGAACTTCTGCCATCCTCAGTAGTGAGGGACATAATAGTGGTCACATGTGTGCAAAAGGTCTGTATGTTTAAATAATGGTTGATTAACAGATTAATAGTGCCTTTTTGCTTTTGTTGCTTTGGTACTTTCCTCAGTCTGTCTCCCTGTCTGTCTCTCCTTATCCAAATTTCTCAACACTTCCAATGCCTACATACAAACCAGTCTGGCTCTGCTCAAGATTTCATCCTGTTAAAAGAATATTTGCCTTGTCACTCTCTGTAAGTGCTTGCTTATTGGAGGATTATTGTTGGGTCATTATAAATAACAGACAGCAAAAATGACAGTCTTTATGCTTTTTACTGAGATGACTTTGTTGTGATTTAGTGCCACATAGAAATGATATGATTTGATTGACTGACATTGTGGGGTACTGAGTGTATGAATCTACACCCAGTACTTCACAATCACAAAGTAAAAATAGAATTTTAGGTTTCTTTGTAAACTGATCAAAAAACAACTACAACAACAACAACAACAACAACAACAACAACAACAACAACAATATTATCAGTATCAGACTCTTTGCAACAACACTTGAAATTTTGCCCAGATTCCTCCCATTTCTCTTGATCATTGCTGAGATATTTTTACACTTTGATCTGAATCCGTTTGTAGTTAATAATTTGACTGGATATGAATTGGTAAGGCACAAACCTCTCTATAGAAGGCCTCACAGCTGACAGTGCACATCAGAGCAGAAACCAAGCCATGAAGTCAAAGGAACTGTCTGCAGTGCTCAGAAACAGGATTGTTGCAAGGCACAGATCTGAGGAAGGCTAAAAAAATATCTGCTACACTAGAGGTTTCCAAAAGCACAGTGGCCTCCATAATTCTCAAATGGAAGAAGTTCAGTAGGGGCCGAGAACCCAGTAGTCCGGCTGAGCTCCTGAGATCCTATGTGGAAAGAGGACAAACTTCCAGGAGGACAACCATCACTGCAGCCCTCCACCAATCTGAGCTTTATGGCAGAGTGGCTGGACAGAAGCCTCAGTCTTCTTAATGAAAACACATAAAAACACACAAAGAGTTTGCAAGAAAAGCACTTGATGGACTCTCAGACAGTGAGAAACAAGATTGTCTTGTTTTATGAAACACAGATGGAACTGTTTGGCTTAAATTCTTGATATTATATCTGGAGAAAACCATGCGCTGCTCATCATCTCCCAACACTGACCACACAGTGAAGCATGGTTCTGACAGCATCATGTGGGGGTGTTTTTCAGCAGCAGGAGCTGGGAGACTGGGAAAGTAGTCATCTCATAAGACTTTTTGTGACATAGTTTTGTAAAAAGGGGTTGAAATAAACTTTATTTAAATACAAAATCATGGCCCTTGATTAAAGATAGAGAGCATGAGCAGGAAAAAAACGACATTCCAATAAAAGTAAAAAATAAGTTTAAGATATCCCAACTTCATTCCCAAATCAAAGGAATAGAAAAGTCATAATTACACTCCTCATATACAGGACATTAATATTGCACCTGCACTATTGTGCTTGCATTTTTAGCTATTGGCAATGAATAATTTGCAAATACAGTATGTTCCACTTAGACACATTGTCAGCTTCAGGGGAAGCTAACTAGAGTCAGCGACATGTTAACACCAACAGAGATCATTTAAAATGACTGAATATATGTTTTCTTTGCCAAGCCTAGGTAATATAATGCCCTGTTTAAGATATCAAAGCAACACATTCTTTCTAGAGTATGTCAGTCTGAAATATTATCTGGTTCATACATAAACTTGTCTTGCAGCTTACATACTCATCTGTGCATCACATTTCTAAATATTGAGGCCTGTTTAACGAGGCTAAGATAACCATTAAATGCAGCCAAAAGAAAAGGTATTTGTAAGCGACAAAACCAAATTACACCGTTCTCAAGAGGTAAACTCCTCAGGAAAACTCATTATGGAGGCCTGATTGCAACAAACTTTCTGGGGAAAATTGCTACGAAAGTTAGTAAAGCTGCAATCAACCTCCAGGAAAAAATCACTGAAATAGCACAGTTAGACAGAGTTTAGTGGTTTGTTGTTGTGACGTCTGTAGACAGTGCTGCTGGCAGGGAACATACAATGCTTTTACTCCAGCAGCTTTTGATATGTTCAAATGGATTCTTCATGGTATCAATACAATGTTTGAGCTTTTTTTTACTACACTGCTGATGTGCAGAAGCTTGAAGTATCAATCCAAAGATTAGCTGACTGTTGGAGCAGCATTGTTGGGCACTGAGAGTGTTTGAAGAATGCAATAGCATGTGTAGCCTCCTTCAAAGCATGAGCTTACAAGAGACTTCAAACTGTGGTGGGCATCAGCGTCACGACTGGGACATTCTCTCAGATCTAATGCTAATGGCACGGAAGTCTCTGTAATGGCTACTCCTTCTTGAAGTACAGCCTCCAGCACAGCCGCTGCACCTTTGTATAGGGAAACAAAACCTCATGTACAAATCAGATTTCAGTATTGACTGATATTTTTCTACTTAACTCCAAAAATTACAGTTCAATTTAAAATGTTCTGTAACACAAGTTATTCATGCCTCTCACATTTGTGTAAATTCTTGGTCAAACCACAAACTATTCACAAACAGTGAATATCTTTTTCCTTTTTTATTTTGTTAAATGCCAAAGGACACTTAAAACCTTGTTGTGTAAAGTCTACCAGCGTCACACACTGTGGAGGCGGCGCAGCAATAATACCACTCATTGTTGCAGGTTTTTCTGATTTAAATATAAAACAACCAGTGACGTCTGAGGTCTACACAACAAGAAAGTTGATGCAACTGAGGGAAATTGTGACACATCAAACTGCTGAAACACTGACTGACTGGACCAATTTACCAGAGCTGAGGGGCTTTTCATTCAAATTCAAAGAAAACCCCCAATATCAGAGTGAATACTGTAAGACAAATGCATGCCTCTAAACCTCTGAAACTGGCTTACACGGGCACATAAAAGCTTGAAGAGTGCCACCTTGTGACTGAATCTTAAAACTACATTTGGACTACAATGGTGCAACAGAACTGTTCATGGTAGATCCTTTTAAAAGGACATTGTGTTTTGAAGAACACCCACATTTCATCCCAACACCCTTAAAATAAGGGTAAAATAAGGCCCCAGGGCCAAATCCGACCTGTGATACAGTTATGCCATGACCGTATCATATTTTTTTATTATAACTGGCCCATCATGAAGGTCTGCACCTTGATGATTTAAAATATTGGAAAAAGGACAAATAATTAGATAAAAAGTCAGGAATGTGGGGGAAAAAATGAAATTGTGTTTTCATTTCATATTTTCAATTTTCCATCTCACAAGTACAACTTAAACTTCAGCTCTTGACTTTTTATCTCATATTTTGACCTTTCACATTCAAAATTTCCAATTTTAAAATATATTTTGTCCTTTTCAACTCCTAACTTTGACTTTTAAACTCACAATATCTTAATTTAATCTCATATTTTGACCTTTTAACTGTTTTTATCACATACTTTTGACATATTTTGAACAGTCAGGATTTAACATTTTAAAACATTATTTTGACTTCTAAAGTCATGATTTTGAATTGTATCTCTTATTTTGACCTGTACAACTCAGGAAATAACAGTTGAACACATTGTTTTTACTTTTAAAGTCATGATTTTGAATTTTTTCTTTATCTTGACCTTCAAAACTCATGATTTCAAATTGTATCACATCATTTTGGCTTTTAAAATTGTGATTTTGAATTTATCTCATATTTGGACCTTTAAAACCCATGATTTGGACTTTCTATTTCAGTAATTTGCCTTTTAAAAAAAATCATTTTGACTTTTAATTTCATAGTTTTACCTTTTCAAATAAGTTGGACTTTTATCTCAGATTTTAACCTTTGAACTTACCATTTTTACTTTTTTAAATCTTAAAAAAATCATTAAAATCTTTGTTTCCACAATTCATTACTTGTGAAAATGAGGTTGACAGTTTGTGGTCAAATGTCCCTGTTAGGCTCTCAGGTTAGACCTAAATTCATTTTCCGGCCCCTGCTGTGATTGAGTTTGACACCCCTGCGCTATATGGACAAAAGTATTCAGCCACATGACCATTACACCAACAGAGACAAGGACAATGACATTGTATCCAAATATGTAATATGGAGTTGGCCCCCATTTTACAGCTAAATCAGCTTCCACTCTATTTAGATGGCTTTCCACAAGATTTTTAGAGAGATTTGTGCCCATTGATTCTGTCGAGCCTTCACAAGGTCAGGAACTGATGCTGGAGGAGAAAGCCTGGATCACTATCTCCATTCCAGTTCATCCCAAGGGTGCCCGATGAGGTTGAGGTCAGGACTCTGTGCAGGACAGGCGAGTTCCTCAGGAAAGAGAATAAATGCTTGGACTAAAAGTTAAGACTAAAATGTGAGGCCTTTTTATGGACTGAAAGCATAAAGTGTGAAATGAATAAAATATGACTAAAACTTAAAGATACTGAATGTAAAGACAAAGACTGAGACTGAAATTAAAATAGCTGTCAAAATGAACACTAGTCCATTTACAAAATAATTAAAAAAAAAATTATTATGACATCTCTATGAACTGAATGCTGTCGCAAAAACATTTTTTTGGTGCAACACTCATGTTACTATGATTGTTGTTGATTAAAAAAATCTTATGCAGGAAAGTATTTCTTCTAGATCAGTGTAATGAGAGCTTTATGAAGTATTAAACATATGCAGGGAACTCTTAACCCCTGGGCTGAACATTTACAGTACCCCAGTGGAAACAGCTACTGAAATGTATCACATATTAACCTGTGTTTGTTTGGAAAGTGATACTGAATCTGGTAAAGATAAGCTTAAAACAAGGGACAGAGACCCTGTGCAGATTAATATCAAACTCATTGAACTTGCATGAGAGATATTTCAATGACTCAACAACTAAAAAAACCTCTAACTCACTTTTATTTGGTCTAGATATAGACACAAAAGCTGTCAGCGACATCCGACATAGAAACCAATCGTCCGTTTTCTGTTACCAATTTAATAGTTTTTATAAAAACACAAATCATTATTCAATTACAACACCATTTCTCAACAAACATTCAATATGTGGATTGACAACTAAGAGATAACTTAAGATGGTTGACCATGTGATGACTCAGAATACAAACTCACTACTGGTGGTCACTACCCAATACTGCAAGTAAGAATTGCATAATCAATTTGCATGTTAAAATCCACGTTCCTTCATTAGAAGCTCCAATGCCATACTTGATATCCTTTTTAACACCATTTCATTTTGCTCTTATAAAGTGATGAGCATCAATTAAAAAGTAATGTAAACTTCTTCCATGTCCATTCAGTTACAGCTCAAAGAGATTATTTAAGCAAATACATAGTATGCTTTCTAGGACACTATCGAGGATAGATACAACACCATGATAGATACACCAGGTTGCTTTTTCAATGACAAAAAAAAAAAAAGGTTTTAGGCACTATAGGGTTTATGTGTAGAGGACACATTATTATTGTGGATATATACAGTCATGACAGATGGCATCCACGTGTTTTCCTATGAGCACAGATTGATATCAAACAATACAAATAAAAGTACGGCAATAGATTACACATACATTCTCTATATAGTATGTAATATATTGCATAATATGTAGAGCGAATCCAATAGACAGTACAGTTTCAGCGTGAGGTCAGTTTTGATGGCAAGCGCTTCCTACTCAGCCAACCCATTAAAACCGCTCGTCACAACATGCTAAGACATTTACAGAGTAAAAATGACAAACCAAATAACTCCTGTGAATAAATTAACACCTAGAGTGTGTAAGATTGGAGGAAACATCTGAAGGAACTAACATGTTCTCTTTGCCGGCAGTAAGCTCAACCCTGCTGATTGTTCTTATTAGCCTCCAACATCAAATCTTATAGAGGCTCCTCTCTTCAGCAGGGCTGAACTTTTTCAGGAGGTGTTGATGCCTTAGGACAGGGTTCTCTGTGGTTCGAGCGCTAGGTAGAGAATGAGTATGTTGGGCTGTCGTAGGTGGTCATGCATCATTCAGTACCTGTTCAAGTAAAGAGTAAATGGGAGCAAACCAGTGTTAATAGTTCTAAATTGTACTGAAGACTTTAAATTTGGAACATGATAAAACAACACATACCTTTCTTGCAAACTCAGGGAGGACAAACGATGCTTTGTGAATTTCAGGGTTGTAATATTTAAGACTCATATTTTCCATTTCTTCTTTTGACAAAGCTTTCACTGGTTCCCTGAAATTTGTTTCCTTAAAAAAGCAGAAGAAGCACATCAGGCATCTGATAGATGTTACCACTTCCACAAATCATTGGGCTGGTTCTAAAAGCTAGGTGTGCTTTGAAAGAAATCTGGTAAATATCAGGTGTATGATGGGTAAAGAGTGACAGAGATACTTACAGGATTTTTACTGCACAGCATGAATCCAATTTGGCCACTGGGATAAGTTGGGATGGTGCCGTAGGCATAGTCCACCACAGGGAATAGAGTTTTGCAGAAGGTTCGCATCTCCTTTATCAGCTCCAAATGGAGCCACTGACACTCTCCTGTGAAATTTACACAAGAGCAAAGGAAAGGTTATAGACATTTCATTCTGCTTTTCTCTTGTGTCTTCAGAAAGTTGAGATGGACTGTATAAAACTTCGAAATTACAGCTGAAATGATCAAACTTTTAGGCTTGTTTTTAGCAGGCTTGGAAAGGGGGTGTAATCTTTTTTATGCGAGTAGCATGAACAGCTCTTCTACCACCAACACATCTGTGTTATAAAATGACTTTACCCTGGGAACAAAGAATTCCATCGTTTCTCAGCGCTGCCTTCATCAGTTGATAGTAAGACTCCTTGAACAAACTCTCAGCAGGTCCTGCAGCATAAAAACAGAGGTAAGAACAAGACTGCCTCCAGTCAGAGCTTCAAAAAAGGTAATAAGTTACACTTACCAACAGGGTCTGAGGAATCAGTAATGATGACGTCAAAGGCATCCTGGTTCTGCTTCATGAATTCAAAGCCGTCTCCAACATGTAGGGTAAGCTTTGGACTGAAAAATCCTTTAGCCATCCCAGGGAGGTATTTCTTTGATGCATTGATGACATCCTAAAATACATCAACAATATCAAAAGAAGCAGGCATTACTAAGATGCAGTACTGAGATAAACAGTGGTTCTGTATGGCTACATCCTCATACCTCATCTATTTCACACAGAACCACAGATTCCACCAGAGGATTCTTCACAACTTCCCTCAGCACACCACCATCACCACCCCCTATAATCAGGACCTGGAAATTGAGGGAGGAAGGAAGGAAGAATGGGTCATTCAGTGTGTAGTAATACAGCAGATCCATGAACAACCCTGCTATACTTAAAGAGTGATACCTTCTTGGGGCACGGGTGGCTGCACAGAGGAAGGTTGGCAATCATCTCTTGGTATGCAAACTCATCTCTCTCTGTGCACTGGATCACTCCATCCAGAACCAAGACATTGCCATAGGTTTTACTGCAAAGTAAAATTAGAGGGGAAAAGGATAACAGGTTGGAAAGCAAGCTTGAACACCCTGATTGACTTAATGTCTAGCGCTTGAACACAGTTACAAACATAAGCGATTCTGGTTAACTTGTCAATGCTATGAAATGTCTCACATAACTCAGAGACAGCGTTGTACTAACAGGTCTTATCCTGAAACGGTCTTTCTGAGCTATTAATGTGTTCTTATAGTTAGCTAAAACTTGAAGCAAACGGTGCAACTCTCAGTCAGCTGAAGAAAGTTCCTATGATCTCACGAGTTCCGGATTGCCCATTCATTTCCAATAAGACGTCGACAGCTAGCACCGTTAGCTAAGTTATGTGGCTCCAATCCTCACCTCTTGAAAACCATAACGTCTTGAAATTTGGATTTCTTATGGTAGAGGACCTCTTCGACTTGAAGGCTCATCGCCTGCCCCGGCCATAACGTGCACGTTTCTGTAAACCATCCGTCTTTAATGTGGTCCATGTTGGCTACTATCACACACAAGTAACAGTGATGTGTCTACAAGTGTGGCGATGTGAGTAAGTTACGACAAAGATGTGACATTTCACAATTTCCTAACAGCTAAACATGATGTCTCGTGTTGCAACGAATGGGACGCGGTTCACGCCAGTGACTGGCTGTTTCCAGAGCCAATGGTTGTCAGGACTTACCGGTTCATATATAGTTTGTTTGACTTTACACCATGACCCCGCCCTATGGCGAGAGCCGAATGTGCGCTGTAGTAGTCCACGTGAAGCTCGAAGCTTAGCTAAATCACAGTGACGCATTATTGCGCATGCGCAAGTCGGAAACAGCACAGATGGCTTAAGAGAGTGACGGGTTGAGACCATGTGCCATCAAAAAAGAGAAACTTTTAAATCAACCACAAAAACAATGCAATTCTAAACACAACTTATTTATTTTGTATGGTAAATACAATCAGTCACCTGGGGTATTGTAGGATTACACTGAGAAGCGTATGCTGCCAATGCACTAAGCTAATGCACTATATTTACCATAGCCTACCATATACAACACCATTAAATGATTGTTCATTATTTTGACAGCAACTTTGTTTAATGTATTATAAAGTCACATTTCGTTTTTCCCTCTTCTTTTCCTTTTTCCTTTCTTTTCTTTTTTAAACACCTTTAAGAAAGTTAATTAAATTGTATTAGGAAACCCCTTGGGACTGAGCTTTACTCCACAAGAAGCAGGCCCAGATTTGATGCAACTGTGGGTAACAGTGACTTCACACAGCAAAATTGACTGATCTGAACTTCAGATACCAACCAAGGGGCTTTTCTTTCTAGTACAAACATTTCCTGAAATACAAAGTGATATTCCTTTACCAAGCAAGATTTTAAAAGCAAATTAGGATAAATTTATTTTAATCATTACACCACGTGAAAATGATTCCTCAAAACAAGTAAAAGTGTGCCATCTTGTGCCTGAAAAATGAAGTGCACTTGGGCCTTATTGTTGTAATTAAAGCAATGCTCATACCAGCATTTACTGTAGAAGACTAGGAGCAGTGTTGATGGTGGAACATCATTTAAAACACTTGAACCACATTACATATGAAGATGAACAAGTTAATGCAGGATTTATAAAGAGTGATCAGACAAGTTATATACACAGAACTTTGTCTCTGTGCTGTTGCCAGAGAGTAAGGATCATTTTCCTGGAAGTAAATATAATAAATATGAAGGTATTTCAAGAGCTGAGTCGGAAGTTTAGCTTTTTTTTTCTCTTTTTAATCATTTGAAATCATTACTTCAAAGCGATGTGCTGTTTAGTGTATGGTTAATAGGTGGGTGTAAGACTTTTCACATTGCAGGTATAACCAGCATCAACTAAATCAGAGCATAATATTCAGTAAACTCACTGAAGTGCATAAATGAATGGGAGCTTCCTTTTTCAGCAGCATTCCAGCATTTTCAGTACAGGAAGCTCTGAAAATACTGGAGCAGCTACTGCGCATTACATTGGTAGACCATGTTTTGAACTGTAGCCTAACCATGACTGAAGCTTGGCAGCTTGTCCTGCTGGTTTTGAGCAACACAGTAGTCTTTAATGCCAGAAAATGTGTTTTACACTGTGTACATATATATATTTACATATATTTACTGTTCGGCTTCTGTGCAATGATATTCTTTGTAGTGTTTTTCATAGTACTTACATAGGTGACATTACTGAGTGTACCTACATACTACGTGGAGTTCTGCACACCTGTTTGCAATTAAATATGTAACATAAGCTCGTGAAGCCCAAACACACCTGAACCCTTTTCATGGTAGTGTTTTGCATTTGATATAGCTGTGTGTATAATTTTGGTGGAAGAAACTAGTTTTTAAAAGGCAAAACATGGTTTTGAGAGCTGTATTTCATTTAGCAAAAACATTACTTTACAGTAAGGAATAAGCAGCTAACTTTTTCAGTTTATTTTCAGAGCGTCAAGCACAGTTTTTTGAAACATGTTCGAACATACAGGAAAAACACTGTAACACAGTTCCATTTATCCTTCTTTACGAGCTTATTTTGTTTGATGTACAGAGTGGGTGTAATGGTTTGACTGGTGCTGAATTAACTGATGATACTCCATTAAACATTTAACTACAATGTAATGTTACTGGGACATTTTGTCTATCTTCACAAAATAAATGCCATGGCTATGCCAATTCTGTCTTTTGGTATTAATGTAAACCAGGCATTTGCTTTGAATTTTTCTGTTTATGAAGTAAAAAATAAGAAGGTCAAGTCTCATGTTATGGTTGACCTACGGTTTTGGCAATTGGGCCACAGCACCCTGAAGTTTGGTAAAAGCTGTGCAAAAGAATAATTTTCCCTTGTTTATTTATTATTATCTCCCCATAGACCCATTTTCTTTTACATCACCAATATTTTTAGACATTTGACTTCAACCCCAGAAATAAATGTTGCATTGTGAAGTGCATACCTGTGAAAAATAGTGATTGAAAGAAAACTATAACTGCTTTTATGTCACCGGTTTATCACATTTCACAAATGAATGAATAAATACATGAACCTCACACTCAAATCTAAGGATTGGGTATAGTTTTATTTTTGGCTAACTAGTATTGTGGTTTCACAAATAATATTTTTTCTGTTTAAAAACTTCACAGTGTAATGATTCTGCATACAGGCCTGTTGCTGAACAGATTATGAGTATACTGCAAAATGGACTCACATAAAAGGAAAAACGATTCCAAATCAAATTCATGTTTAAAGCTAAGTAGTGCTTCATCTTCTTTGCCAACAACAAAAGTACACAAGTAGATGTCATTCATACTTCAAAGTATGCAAGACATTTTGTAATGTGTAGATTCACCAAAGCCTGTCAAGTTGATGATAATTCTCTTTAATTGCAGACCAGTTCTTTAAATTTGTCATCACAAAAAGACTTCAAAGACCACAAACAAAGAAACTAAAGACATCCCAAAAATTACTCAACATCAAGATATTAGAGACTGGAAGGAGGGAAACTTCTCTCTTCAGAGGTGCTGAACCTGCTGAGATTTCCTTGGCAGAGGTCTGTTTGTGGACCAGGGTAGGTCTTGAACATGATGGTTGTGGCCGATCAAGGGTCACTGAGTACCTGTCAATGATCGAAAAGATATTGAGAGAAAAGCGGAGAGGTTAACATTTTAGAAGCCCTGATGGCATATAAATCAGAATTCCAATTATCATTTGACAACATTTACCTTTCTGGCAAACTCGGGGAGCTCAAAAGCTGCTTTGTGCATTTTGGAGTTGTAATATCTAAATTCCATATTTTCAACTTCTTCTTTCGACAGGACGTCCACTGGTTCTCTAAAGTTTGTTTCCTAATTGGAAAAAGAAAAAAAAAACCACAAGATGGGTGTAATTAATCACCAAGGAAAAGGAAACACGTTATTTCTGCAAGTTTTACAACAAGCCAGGGGAATCTAGAAGAAAACTGGGAACTATCAGGTGCACACAGAGAGTTACTAGTATGCTTACAGGATCTTTACTGCACAGCATGAATCCAATTTGGCCACTAGAATAACTTGGGACACAGGTGTAGGCATAGTCCACAACAGGGAATAGCTTTTTGCAGAAGGTTTGCATCTCCTTTATCAGATCCAAATGGAGCCACAGACACTCTCCTGTGAAATGATTCAATAGCAGAAGAGAGCACACGCTTATGTAAGATGTATTGTTACATCTTCAGAATAGAACCAGAAATATAAACGGAAACATAACATCTAGGGAGGACTGAGAATTACCCTGGGAGCAAAGAATTCCATCACTTTTCAGCGCTGACTTCAAAAGTTCATAGTAAGGCTCCTGGAACAAACTCTCAGCTGGTCCTGTGGAAAAAAACAATGTAGGATAGGAGTTTCTCTTATAGCAGCGTTTTCTACTTAGAGCCCGTACTTCCTAGTATCTCACAAAAGCTTAGCTGTCCAGGATCCACTTAGAACAATGAAACAAATTCGACCTGTTTTCATTGACAAAATCCCAACATAATAGGCCTTCATATACTTGTTCTTGCCAAAAGATCTATGAATAACCCATCAATTATTACGATGGGGTCTAAAGGCCACATAAAAAAAAATAAAGATGATCTCTTAATTTCTGAGAAAACCCCCCCCCCCCCCAAAATTCTCAAGTATAAAAAGTTGTAAATTTCCGAGAAAAACACTCAAGTTTTTATACTTTAAAAGTCATAAATTTACATGATCCAAGACAGAGATTATAAAGTCAGAAATAGCTGACTGTGTTGAAAAAAATATTCCGGATGAAGCTGTCTTCCTTTCACCAATTTTGCAGTTGGGTGGTTAATCACATGATTCTTCTTAGTGGGACTAAGCAACAAGGAAGTTACTTGTGATTTTAGCCAATACACATCACAAAACCATTTTATCTTTACTTAGAAAATATAACTCTGTCTTCAGTTTGGTTTCATGTAAATTTTGTCATAAATCCATGATTTTAAATGAGTCTTTTTTTCCCTGCACAAATTAACAATTCTTTAAAATGGAGAAATTCGGGGTTTGGTTTGTTGTGAATATATGACTTTATAATCTCAAAAATTTCTCTTTTTTCTCATAAAAACATACAACTTGTTTCTCAAAAATCAAAGGTTCCTGCTTAATTTTTTTTTTATTTTAGTGGACCTAATAAGCTGCCATACATTATCTTTCTAATCATGATCTTCAAATAAATATATATGCATATCTAATGTCAACAATGTCAGAGCAGACAGGGCCCTGCAACCCCCCTGAGGCCTTTGGCGCCCTCAAGGGGTTCCTGGACCCCAGGCTGGGAACCACTGCTGTAAAGTATTATTCTGTAATGCCAAACCACACACCAACAGGGTCTGAGGAATCAGTGATAATGACGTCAAAGGAATCTTGGTTCTGCAGCATGAACTCAAAGCCATCACCAACATGAAGGGTGAGTTTAGGACTGTAAAACCCCTGGGCCATCCCAGGGAGGTAGTCCTTTGCAACATTGATGACATCCTTCATAGCAAAAAAGGGAGAGAAAAATAAATAAATGGACAGATTAAGAATAAGGAAGAATACTGCTTATTGTGCAGCAAAGAGACGGTAGATCTTGCCAGTTGTTTTTCTCTCACCTCATCTATCTCACACTGAACCACCGACTCCACCAGCGGGTGTTTCACAACTTCTCTTGCTACACCGCCATCTCCTCCACCAATAATCAGCACCTGTGAGAAAAGGAGAGGGAACATGGCTCACCCAGAGTGTTGCAGTATTACAAATCTATTAATGAAGAGAAAATGAGAGCAAAGTAAACCTTCTTAGGGTCAGGGTGGCTGTACAGAGGAAGGTTGGCCATCATCTCTTGATATGAAAACTCATCCCTCTCAGAGCACTGGATCACTCCATCCAGCACCAAGACGTTACCATAATATTTACTGTAGAGTGACAAGGATGAGAGATTAAACTGAAAGCATACTCACCCTTTAGTAAAAGTCAACATAGCTTATATAATTACCATAATACAGGCTATGCGCACAAGATATCAGAAAGTTTGCAAGAATTCTTGCAAACAGTCTGCAAACTTTCATTCTTGGTAAGATGTCAGTGCTGGCCACTATCCACACACTAAGAGTTTTCTTTCCCATAACTCATTTTTAAACCTTAAGTGCTTGAGAAGTAAATTACAGGTAACAGATAAAGACACTTTTCAAGCCTTTGTTGGCTGATTGCTTTCAAACGCTAGTTAACTTTATTGATATTAGCCCAAAAAAGCCTCACTGACACGAACAGAAAACAACAAATGTTTTAATCATAGACTGTGGTTTTACTCTACTAGCAGCTATCAGCGTCGTTAGCCGGCACACTCACCTCTTGAAGGCCATGACATCTTGATATTTGGACTTCTTGTGGTAGAGCAGCTCTTCCACCTCTAGGCTCATAGCTTGCCCCGGCCACATTGGAGATAATTCCGTAAACCATCCGTCCTTAAAGCAGTCCATGTTCACCGTCTACGGCCACAGGTAAGTCACAGTAAAGACGTAACAACTAACCGATGTCTGACAGCTTGACTTGACGACAAACTTTATAAAAGCAGAGCGCTGATGACATCAGTAACTGATATTAACACGAGCCAATGGGATGGTAGGATGCATCTGTTCGTGTTACTATTGTTTGACTCGACTTTTGAATTTCGGGCCTTCCTTTGTTTAGATAGCATTTCCATAGGCCTATGTCCTGCAGCTTCAACGAGTTAAGAACAGCTTTTAAAAAAGACATTATATGATACAGTGAATTCAGGAAGTATGCAGACTCCCTTCAGTTTTTAAAGCTAGATTCTCATGAATCTACACCTAGCAGTCCATCATGACAAAGTAAAAACAGAATTTAAGACATTTTTGCAAATGTATTACTAACTAAAAAACCGAAATATCACTTTGACGTTCAGACCTTTTACAACAAAAACTTGAAATCTAATTTTCAACACAGGATCTGGAGCTTAGTCAGAGAGACCATCAGGTTCTTGGTCACCACTATTCCTAAGGCCCCTCTCCCCCGATCGCTCAGTTTGGCTGGGTGACAAGCTCTTAAAGAAGTCCTGGCTGTGCCAAACTTCTTCCATTTGATATTTATGGAGGCCACTGTGCTCTTGGGAACCTTCAGTGCAGCAGAAATATTTTTGAAGCCTTCCCTAGATCTTGGAACAGTCCTGTCTCTGAGCTCTGTAGGCAGTTCCTTTGACCTCATGGCTTGGTTTTTGCTCTGATTTAATTGTGAGGCCTTCTATAGAGAGGGGTGTGCCTTTCCAAACATGTCTTATCAACCTATTTTACCGCAGGTGGACTCAGCAAAGATCCAGAGAAATGGGAGGAAGCTGAGCTGAACTTCAAATGTTTTTCAAAGGGTCTTAATACTTATATCAATGTGATATTTCAGGTTTTTATTTTTGAAAAATTTGCAAAAAATAAAATAAAATAAAAATAAAAAAATTCTGTTTTAACTTTGTCATAATGAGGTACTGAGTGTAGATTAATGAGGATGAAAAAAAATATATTTTCAACTGTGGCATCAGGCTGCAACATAAAAAATGTAATGGGGTCTGATATATTCTGAATGCACTAGTACATTACTATTATTAGGGGAACCACCAGGGAAGAAATTAAGAAATAATTCTATATTAAAAATATTAACTCATGCTGAAATATTTTGAGGGTCTCTGTACTTAATGGGCTGCAAGAATCATTATTATGTTTATTCCTCATACAGTCCTTGGTTACACTACTTTTGCTAAAACAAAGTTGAGAATTAAATTTCATAACTGCAAGCAATCCTCAAAATGCTTCATAAATGTAACAAATACATTTCAATAGTTCAATAAAAACTAACTTCTGAAAATGATTATGTTCTATATTGAAAAGCTTCAGGATTGTAGAAATGAGCTTTTTATTGTTTTACCCCATTCTTCTAAAGAAATTCCTGCGCTCTTCTTTTTATGAAACCCACTTTCTTTATTTTATGTCGCGGCCTGATGCTACAGTTGAAAAAGAAAAGTATTTTTGTCCTCATTAACCCACACCCAGTAACCCATCATGACAAAGTGAAAACAGAATTTTAGATTTTTTGCAAATTTAATAAAACTAGAAAACTGTAATACAACATTGACATAAGTATTCAGACCCTTTGAAAAACACTTGAAACTTAGCTCAGGTGCTTCCCATTTCTCCATTGTTGCTGAGATGTTTCTACACCTTGATAAGAGTCCACCTGTGGTAAATTTAATTGATTCGGCATGAAATGGATGGGCACACCTCTCTATAGAAGCTGGCAATGCATCTCAGAGCAAAAACCAAGCCATGAGGTTAAAGGAACTCCCTGCAGAGCTCAGAGACAAGATTGTATTTCAAGGCACAGATCTGGGGAATGCTACAAAATATAACAATGGCCTCCATATGGGAGAAATTTGGAATAACTAGGACTCTTCCAAGACCTGGTTGCCCAGCCAAACTGAGGGATCAGCAGAGAAGGCCCTTAGTCAGAGAGAGGATCACAAACCTGATGGTTACTCTGACTGAGCTCCAGAGATCCTGTGTAGAGATGGGAGTTCAAAAAGAACAACCATCACTGTGACTCACCACTGATGTGGGCTTGATGTCAGAGTGGCTGGTGTAGAAACATCTCAGCAAAGTTTGGGAGAAATGGGGGTGTTTTTGCAAAGGGTCTGAATACTTCTGTCAATGAGAAATTTCCATTTTTTCTATTTTTTTTTTTTAAATAAATCTGCAAGTATTTCTAAAATTCTGTTTTCACTTTGTCATGACATGGTACTGAGCGTAGATAGATGACAAAAGTTTTTTTTTTTTTTAGATTGCCACATCAGACTGCAACATAAAAACGTGAAAAAAGTGAAGGGGGTCTGAGTAGTTTCTAAATGCACTAAATATATCTATCTTTATATCTTACAAGTTTTCCTTGCAATGAGGAAGTTTTTTTTTGTATGTTTGCAAAAGGTTGGCCTCAGTGCTCACACAACAGAGACTGTTATATCCGGGGGATAAAGTAAGCAAAGGCGAGCAAACTAGATTGATGGATAAATTGAAGTGAATATCACATTCATCCTGGAGATAAAATTTATGAATTGGATTACCATTTTGAAATGTCTTCAAAATGATCATTCTTATAGTTGTAATAATACCCAGGGTTACAATTAAGAACACTGGTTCAAAAGAGTGATTGATTCAGCTACACTTAGGGCTGATCTAACATTAGTGGCTGTCATGTAGCTGGAAACTATTACTGAATCACTGAGTTGACACAGAAGGAAGCTATTGAAACCAACTAGGAGTACCAAGTCTCTATTTTACCAGGAAGTCCCACTAATATTATTATTATTTTTTAATAAGAGATACCTGACCAAGGTAGTAGCCATACAACACCACAAAAATACATTAAAGAACAACTGATACAACACAAGATGACACTCACAATAAAAAAACAACCATGTGCCTCCTTATGATCCTTTCCATTTTTCTTGGGGATATCAGTGAATCTAATTCAAGCTCTTTAGGAAGATAATTCTGCACTGTAGCTGCAGTTTCCCCCTGATCTGTGAAACCTCAGAGTGCAGCAAAGAACAAGTAATTAGGAGATGGTAACTGGAAACCAGTAGAGTTAAAATAAAGAAGGTTGCATTTCAACTCCGCTTAAACCAACTCTAAAAGGCATCTCACCACAGACAAATCATTTTCAGACTGTTCCATCTCATTATTTATACATTTATGAGATCTTGTTAAGGAGAAAAGAAAGGGTTCAGAGTGAAAGTTTGTTCTGCTTGTTTGTACAAGGCAAGACTGTGTGCTAACAGAGACTGTTGTATCCAGGGGACAGTGTAAGCAAAATTGTCATTAAACTAGTCAAACTCCTCAGGGCAAAACAAGATGAACTTAAACAAGGAACACAGCCATGCTGCTGCTGTCTGTTATGTAAAACATAGATGATCTTTATGTGTAATTGATAGGGCTCATTAACTTTTCATGGTCACAATAGTACAAGTGCTTATCTACAATACACATCACTTCCAATGCCGCAGGCTAAGACTTTCTCCATAAGACATGTTTAATACTGAAGTGCATAAAAATAGAAACTTCAAGCTCATGTAAAGAGTAAGGATGTTTGTTATAACCAATATTACATGCAAATATATATATGGTGTTAAACCTCATATTGAGAAGCTGTAAAACCCTAACTCTATACATTTTTGAGAGTAGAAAGTGGTATAACATGTTTCAGCTGATTCTTTGTTGCTGTTTAATTTCCTGTGAGCAACTTTCAGTGTCAACTTCAGCACAGCCAATAGACAAAGCAGTACCTCTTTTGGCATATTTTGTCCACATCAGACAGCTTAATAACATTGGTGAGCTGAAGCAGTCCTGTAAGGAAGAATAGTCCAAAATTCCTCCTGAACATTAACAAGGTCTGATCAGCAGCTACTAAAAACACTTGGTTGAGGCTATTGCTGCCAAAAGGAGGTTCAACTAGTTAAATCCCAGGTTCATTTACTTTCTCTAGCAGCACTGTGGATGTTTAATGGTTGTGTTCAATAAAGACTTTAAATATTATAGTTGTTTGTGTGGTATTGGATGAAGTGGTGTTTGTCTGTAATTGTGACTGATGCAGATCAGACCACATTTGGTGACCAATTAATGCCAAAAAACTAGATCATTTCAACGTTTGGATTTCACTTTACAGTGAAAATAAAGCTCTTGATCATTCTGTCTCACACTTACTCAGTGTTAGTGCTTTCAGCCATTAAAAATGATGCAG
Organism: Cheilinus undulatus; assembly: GCF_018320785.1. NCBI lineage: Eukaryota > Metazoa > Chordata > Actinopteri > Labriformes > Labridae > Cheilinus > Cheilinus undulatus. The sequence goes on along the minus strand of NC_054875.1, from coordinate 20,927,330 downwards.
AAGTAGTCCATGTTGTACATTATGATCTTATTTGCTTCCATAGGTCACAAAGGGACAAAGTAATAACAGAGTAACCAGCTTAAAATGCCTCATAGGAGCTCTAAATTTAATTCAGTTAAGTATATCCAGCTTGTTCTTCCACAAAGAGTTTATTGGGGATATCCCACCCAATGGCTAAGCTTGGGATTCCATGGCCTCAAGTGCGCTCCCCTTTGATGCTCAGTGAGACATTTTTTTGGAGTTCAGCGATGCAGCCAACCCACACGCTGAAACAGATGCCATGTTGTGAAGATACCAAGCAACAAGTATGGACTTTCTTGGGCCCTATTCCCCTGTTCCATAAAAACCCCTTATACAGGCCTACATATGGCTCTGTCCGTATACTGACTGACTGAGTAACTGAGTGAGTGACTCTATTTCCAAAGCCCTAACGTAACAGAGTTGCATTTGCTTGGACTGAATGCTGTCGCTAATGGCTGCCTCCACCGTGTTAACCAGAGCCAGACATACAGAGTTGCGCTATGGGTGGGGTTTAGAGGGACTGAAGCCCTCTAATGGCTGCCTTCACTGCTCAGAATTCCTCAGATATAGCTTTAGCCTCTGTTTAACCAGAACTGGGCCACATTTCTGTATGACAAATAATAAAACAACCCTATAAGCTTTTAATGTCGAGAAAGATGTTTTCACACCTTTTCTGACTTGCTTTGGCATGACTATGTGGTAGTTGAGGGGGAAAAGTTAACTTCTTGTGTAAATGCTTGTGTATACTGGCTGCTAGTGTAATGATTAGCTCTGAATTAGTCACAGCAGCACTGTCAAAACTAGACATTTCCTTATTAAAACAAGTGAAGACAGCAACACTAAAAGCTTTCTGTAACTGAAAGGGTGTTTTTGCTCTTCCGCCAACCCCCTACAGTGTGAGTGTGGGATAGTTAAAGGGGGAAAGGGTTACTTGTTGTGCTTGTATTAACGGCTGCTAACGGAACGTTAGCTTGGCCTTAGCCAGACCAACACAATTCTTCATCACAGTTAGCGCTGAGAGCAACACGGAAAGCTTTCTGCTACAAAAAAAAAAAAAAGTTCTCGCTCTACTCCCGGTCTGTTACAGCATGGCTTTCCGATCATGGTGTTGGGCTTGTTCAGTATGGTCTGGCTTTAGCTCTTAGCTGTTAGCTTGGATGTCGCTGTAGGACTGCTGCAGTTTTACTCTAAGCTGGACCGCTGTTCTTGTACTTGATTCAGACTCGTGATTTGAGACTCCTGCACAATCTTCAGTTTTTAATTTTTCCATCATGACCTCCTGTCCCCTTCTCACCCTCGTCTGCTTCCATGCTGCATAAAAATGACACACAAATGCGACGCTCATGCACATGCCTACATTGAATTGCATGCTACGTTTGGTAGTGTAGATTTCAGGCCTCTATCTGTTGAGGGCAAAAGTTTCAGAATACTGGAGGATAAATAGCAGAACTTTCTCCTCTTAAAGCTCCTCTCTGACCATGGAGGGCCAGTGCATCAGCGTGGTGTATGTGCGCTCCAGCTGTGTGTGCCTGTGTCACCCACGTGAGCCAGGGGTGTGCACTATGTTAAAAAAATATTTGGTAAATATTCCCTCAATACTACATGCTTATGGAGAACAAATGAATGTTAAAATCTCTGCATTTGCATTGTTAAGGGAATGCTATACTTACATGTTTTGCAAGTCTTCATTTGCAGGGAATATGATAAATATGATGCTATTGATAATTAACGGGTATAAAAGGATAGGAATACTAAAGTAGAAATTCAGCTTAATTTTACACATATAAAGACCCTTACAAACCTGTCTGAGGAGAATTAGAAATGTTCATGAAACCTGCTGCAGTTTTTATTTTATTTTAGAATAAACAGTTCATTAACAGTTAGTGTTTTATTGTTACTATAAAATTACTACCATTAAAGACTTATATCTGACAAAAAAAACATTTAATCTCCAGTGACACTGTCTGTCTCTATCAGTGAAGTCTGACACGTCTGTAGCGTTTCACAGAGAAGAGCTTTATTTAGAGGTGAGAGAGAGAGAGGACAGCATGTAGCTATGTACATTTAAGTTGCCACAATAAATTTGGCTCACAGAAAATAACAATAATGACAAAATCACTCTGCCAGTCAGGCATTTCAACAGGTATCCCATATGTGGTCAGCCATATACTAGGTTTTTACCTAGTGTAGTTATGGGTTGGTCCTTTGTTGTCTCAGTACTGGAGTTGGGCTACTGGTCCCAGATCGGAGTGCACAAGTGGGCCTGGGCACAGATCGCTGTGGCTAATGTGAAAGCAATCCAGCGGAGAGAAGGGGGAGGAATTGTGCCACGCTGGACCTAGTGTGAAAGCTCCCTTAGTCATGGTGGCCCCCTGCCCTGCCGCTTTGTAGGATTTCTACACTAAAGAGGCCACGAGCTGGCAGGGCTTGGAGGGGAGGTGAGGCTTGCAGGATAAAGGGACGTGGGAGGCCGTGGGTGACCGTGATTTCAATATGGAAGCCGCCGCGGATTGGCTTCAAGAGTTGTTTGATTCCGCCTATTGTAAGCAGACGGCTGATGTCACACAGGGTTTGTCCAATTCTTTCTACAGTCTATGGTTGTAGCTCAACCCTCATGTTTCCTTCAGTGTGTTCCAAAACATCTCTACAAACTTGCTTAGGACAGTGGATAGAGTCGGAAACAGGGAAGAGAGTGGGGAGAGACATGCAGGAAATAGTGCCACAGGCTGGATTCGAACCTGGGTCGCCTGCATACATGGCGCGCGCCTTAATCACTTGATTACCGGCGTGCCCAAACTGGCAGTATTTCTGATGGAGACCATTTCTGCTATCATTCTTATGCAGAGTCATTGATCATCTCAAGCAATATGTTCAATTCGTTGTATGTTTTCAGAAGTTTTTGATGTGCATGGGCGCTCAGAAATCATGTCAGACATCCTCTCTGCCTTTGCGAAATCTTATGTGCCATTCCAACATTCGTGCACGTGACATGCAGTGTTCCCTATACACCTCACTGATGTACAAAATGATTCAACTGCTGGTTTGTTTAATTTCACCAAAAATTTCAAGGTCATGAATTGCTCAACTTTTGAGCAAATCAATTTCAGATGCCTTAGCAAAACATGCTCTACAATCAGTATTTAGCAGTGAAGTAAGGTACCTTGAGATTTTCTATTGTAACAATCCTGAATAGTAGCGTATTAACCCTTCTTTGTCTTAACATTCTGCATACATATCTGTTTCTAGGGATGAAAAAATAAACTCTTGAATAAAGCAGCTTATTTGAATTTTAATCATTATCAATTTATTGTGGAAAAACAACCTCTCATTTATCACAAACTTTGCTCCTCAAGGGCAGAAATAATGAATCTCATCACTGAAAACCACTCATTTTTTTCAACAATCAGTCCTTCATCACTATTACTGATATACTCCTCATTATTGCTCGAGCTACTGAATATTTGTGGACATTAGCTTTTGCAAGAGATGCTTGTGTAGCTTGAAAAAGTAACATAATTTTACATGCATGCATAGAAACAGCTACTAAAACTGGTCTTTATCTTATCATCACCAATGATAAGTTAATGAATACAAAACTGAAATATAAGAAAAGATAAATCAATCAATTTTTGAGATGGGTCATTTTTGTCATCTTGGGTTAATGTCAATACCTTTAGAATGTAGTATTTAGTTTATTCACTTCTGAGATCTTTTTCTCTTTTCACCATGTATTCTTTAGACATCTTAAAGTATGAGATGCTATCTAAATATAAGTGGAGATAATAGTTTTAATGTTTTTGCTATGTATGAAACTCTTTAACACATGTTTTTGGCTTGATAAAACAAATATAGGAAAGAGCTTTTTCCTCTAAAATCATCTTTAATATAGAGGTAAGAGTGTCCACATATTTACAGGCAAAATGTTCCACAGATGAAAAAAGGTGAAATCCAATAAATATTAAAATACTGAATTTCATTTGCAAAAACAAAAAAAAAAAAGAAAAAAGGGGAAACACATTGTTTCTGTAGGATGAGGACAAAGACAGAAAGGAATGAAAAAGAGTTTATCTTTTGGGCCAGTTGTGCCTGAATCCTCTGTAAAGAGAAAAAAGCATGATTAATACACCAGGATGTTTGATTTTGAAAAGGTAAACACATTTTTAATAATATATCTTATATGTTTACCTGTCTGATTTTCCAGCCATATATGACATACTTTTGTTTCCAGCTGCAAAGTTGGATTTTTGTCCCTTTGCAAATTTCTGTTGGAAAATATGCGTTGTATTCATCAATAAAAACAGCTTAGAAATTGTGTGACTGTCAATTTCATTAATCGATACCTTTTTGTTGAAATCGCGAGGCTGCCGGTTTGGGTCGAACTGTGAGTTGTCTTTCGCTTTAGTCCCTGAAAAAACAAACATAATTTTATAACATGAACCTGACAGTGAGGTGAAATTTTTAATTTAAAGTATAATACATTGTTGCATATACATACCAGCACACAACCCAATAATAGGGTTTAATTTTTAATTTAAAGTATAATAAGTTGTTGCTTATACATACCAGCAAAGACTCTGAGGTCTGACTGACTGTAGTCGAAGGGCTTGAAGGTTTCTTGAGGAGGGCCTTCTGTTTTCTGGGGCTTCTCTGCCGATTTCATCAGCTTCTTACTTGGTTTGGGAGTTAACTCTCCACCCTCACTGGTGACCCTCTCTCTTTTCTGTCCCCCAGCCTTTGCAGATTCCTAAGAAAAGTTGATGACATTATTTTCTGTGCAATACTTACTAGTTACAATACTTAATAATCACACAATGAGAGCAAGCTGTTTTCTTGACCTCTTTAACATATGAACTACTATCAAATTGCACAAAAGAAGAATCATGAATCCTTGAAATTTAAGCAGAAATATTTTATTTTAAATCCCTCAGTGATGTCAATCTGTATGAACATCTGGTTCTTAAGGCTTTTGCACCACAGACATGTCTAACTAGTGTAATTTACAAGATATTATTGGTACGATATTGGTATCAGAAGATATTAGTTTAAAAAGCTAGGTATTGGTATGGGCAGATATGAAAATCCTGCTGATAAAAATGATATTTTGGCTTTAAAACTCTGCCTATATTAGCTGTGAATATTGGCCGTACAAACAAATAAGTTTGCAAAGTTTTAGGCTGGACCAACAGACCTATGCCTGCTGAAAAATTTCTTTTTTCATCATAAATGCTAACACTTCAAAGTGTGTTTTCAATTAAGGCTTGGCAATTAATTGAAATTTAGATTAAATCATAATATGTCCCACTGCAATGCTCAAACCACAGAAGGTAGAATATTTCTTTGATTGGAAATGTTTGTAAAAAAAAAACAAAAAAACAGCTAAGTACCTTTTTTTGCATCAGAGATGTTTATGCATAGAAACATTTAAGTGTCAATATTTTCTAGAATAGTATACAATAAAATCCTTTTTTCTTTATTTTTGTATATTTTTTCGTATCAAATATAAAATTGACAAAAAATATCACTCCTTTGAACACAAGAATTCATACCAAATATGCAATTTTAGTTAAAATAATGACAATTAATTTTTTTCAAAATTGCTTAGCCCTAGTTTAATCTATAATATATAATGTTGGTTATAAAATAGAATGATTTTTGCTTGTGTTTGTCAAAAAATACAAAAAGTGAGGACTTAAATTAATCTAAGGGGTGTAGGCGGCCTAGTGGTTTGAGGCACGCCCCATGGTCGGCCCGGGTTTTGAATCTGGCCTGTGGCACTTTTCTGCATGTCTCTACCCAGCTCCATAATCCCTGTTTCCAATTCTGTCAGCTGTCTTCCTCTTTCTTAAAAAAAAAATTAAACAAAAAATTGAATCTCAGTCACAATATTGGGTGAAAAAAAGCAATTTAATTATTTTCCCAAATTGTTCAACCTTAGTTTTAAAGACTCAAAGTTAAAAACATTATCTCAGTGTTTTAAGGACTGGAGTTTTAAGTCTGAACTCTATTTGAATGTTAGTATTGATATTAGTATCTGCTTTTCTGAATATTAGAATATCAGATACTGGCAAAAATCCAATATTGTACATCCCAAATTTGCAGGTAATATTTTTTTCTAGTCAACACAAGCTGTCACATCAGCAATGTAATTTCCACAAATGAAATCAAGTTATCTGATATTTTTGGGCTCATTTTTGCAGACACTGATATACAGGACTTTAACTCAACTGATATATTCAACAACAAAGTATCCTCATAACTAAACAGCTCATCACTGCTCTGGGTCAAATGTCTCCCTGAAATGGCAGCTCTGCCCAGCCCCTCAATGCCAACATGTGAGCCCCCACTTGCAGCTCATATTGATGCCACTCTTTTTTTTAAACATCATTCTGTTATTTTAATTTATAAAATGAATAAAAAGGCTGCCCTGCTACCAGGCAAATCCAGCAGAAGAGAGGAAGTGGCACTCAACGAGGAGGAAAAAGAGACAGAAACATTATTCAGTCATCTATTTAATGCCTTTCAGTATCCTGATTCATTTGTAAAATCTTGTTGCTCCTGATGTGAATAGAAATAGGAAGTGAAAATACTCCTTGGAATTATTTACATTTGTACCATTTTTTTTGCATTGCCCTTGGTGTGCAAAGACTTCATATAATGGTGACCTTACATTTAAATGATAGTAAGAAAGAGAAAAATGTTATAAGCTGCAGTATTCAGGCCAGCAGATTTGTGGATGAATATTCAGCCTCTACCATCAATCTTTACCAGTGTTTGAGCAAAGAAAGGGTTAACTGAAGGCTCAGTGAGTCAAAATGTCTGTACAGAAAACCAGGATCACAGGATAAAGTGTGAATGTCAGCATGTGTGTCACCTCTGAGGTGTCATTGTGTTAACAAATATGCCAACTAATTCTAAGCTGAGATTCTGCAGTCCAAACTTGTTTTCTTCAAATTGGAAATTATTTTCCTTTTGTGTGGGTTTGATTAGAGGGTGTGAAGGCTTTTCAGTGAGCACACATTCCTCTAATTAACAGTTTCAATGTGCCAAAGCATTTTTACGACTGCTCATTCAATATCTTGTAAAATTAATTATTCTTTTTGTTCCCATTCTTGCAATTTTTTCCTCCTTGTATAATATATCAAATTAGCTTAATGTGATTTAAAACTTGTTAATTTTTAATGCATCTTGATGAACAGAAAGCAGGCAGAAGAGAAACCCGAGGATGTTGGAGCCCATTCACAGCACACAGCCTCTATGATACCAGTAAATATCAGTGGAGAAGAGGCTTCATAAAATCAAAAAGCTTTCTTTCAAACAGAAATAAGACGAGAAAAGTTGACTGCCAAAGTCCGGGCTGAAACTGACAGCTAGACAGCAGAGCCAATATTTGCTGCAGTTGGCAGGTTGATGAGTGTTACTTTCAAGTGCTGCTGCCAACACTTCAGACTGTAATGCACGCCACCAACCAGCCGGTGCCAACGTGCGTCATTTCAGCAGGGAGTGCCTTAAAATCCAAATTTCACTTAAGCCATCATCATACAATGGATTACTGCGGTGCAAACCATTACTGTGTGCACTGATTGATGGCTGGAGCCTCACACAGAGAGAGGCAGAGGGGAAGTGGTGCCTCCTGCAGGGACAGTCAAACCACTATGACCAACCTGCCTGTCTCTTGCAAAGTTAACAGAAGATGAAGTACAGAGACTTTTGTCAAACTGAGCATTTAAAACAGAGAGAAAACGCCATATGGAGGCAAAGCGCACATAAGAAATTGTGCAGGAGGGTGCCAAGAAATACCCTGGAGAGATAGAGTGAGAGGAAGTGGGCTTTTTGGACAGGCAGAAGCTTTTGTTGTTCTTTCAGAGGAAAGAGAAGTGTTTGATGAGAGGAGGACGTGTCTCCGATGCCTCAATCCCACACGGTGCATCCTCCCTCCCCAGACGCAACGTGAGACAGATAAGAATATTAAAAGAGCATGGACATGCCGATCCCTCAGACGGGCAGCAGTGGTTCGCTCGCTTGTGAGTCACTGAGTAGAAATATCTGCCATGTCTTGAGAAAATGGGGGCACTGCAGAAGGTTAACCTAGCTATTAAACCGCTGTCTTTAATATTCCGTGCCAGGCTCCAACTCATGTTTTTCATGGATTTTTACTTTTCCCCAACAGGTGCATCAGCAGTGAGGTTGATAGACTGCTAACATGAAGCAGCAGGGAGGAAACAGCAAACAAGAGTGCAAAATGACTCACCGCTGCTTGCTGGCGAACTGTTGCAACGTTCTGAAGAGACTCCTGGTAGCTCTGTTTTGCCTTGTTTCTCTCCTCTGTGCAAAATCAACAGAGTAACATAATGAGGAGCATTGACATTTCTAACATCAGACACTTCTAACAAGACCAAGTCCATTACCTGCTGCCTTCTTGGCAAGTTCTTTGGCTTCTTCTTTAGCTTTCTTCTTTTCCTCCATCTCCTTTTGTTTCTGTTCAATACTCTGCAGCTTCCATCTTTTACTAATCTGTAAAAGTGGCACAAATATGAAGATTCAGACATTCAGTTAAGATTGAAGGAGGTCTGAGTGGGAAAGTTTATACCTCAAATATTTTTGAAGACGGGTCAAACTTGGCGTTCTTGTTGACACGAACTTCACTTAAGGGCAAATACTGAAAATAAAAAGAAGACAACTGATTACTGTTTTGCCAGGACAAACAATCTCACATGAGAAAAAGTGATGCTGTGCTGAATGTTAGCTCTGCATTGAGTAGGGTTTAGAAATTGGTGGCCAAGCTGAGAGCCAAAGATAATCACAGCAGCGATGATATTCAGTGCAGTGTCACTATTCATGATTTCTACTGGACTTGAGCCCTGCCTTTGGTACAGTTGATCATGGCATCCTCTTAAACCACCTTTAACAGTACCTTGGCATTAAAGACACTGCTCTGGCTTGGTTTCATTCTTTTTTTTTTTTTTTTTGAAACTTTCTTTTTTTTCAAGTTTTCTTTTTTTTCCAACAATAAAGGACAAACAAGAAAGAATAAAAACAGACAAAAATAGAAAATATCAGCGAACAGACAGGTTGACAAGGGTGACACAGGCCACACATTAGTGCAAAGTGGAGTGATCATTCACACATACAAGTTGCATGTTAAAGAATATAATGTCCACCTTACCCAGTATGTAGTATACTGATCAGCCCGCAATCTTAGGGTGAAGGTCAGTTTCTCCATACATTGTATCTCATTAACAATGGTAATCCAGTCATTCATTGATGGCAAATTTATCTGCAGCCATTTCCGTGTAATGGCCTTCTTACTTGCAGCCAGGAGCACTTTATAAAGATAAATATCCTGGGCCGTAAGTCCAACTGGGATTTTACCCAAATACAATTTAATAAAAGAAAAGTCAACTTCTAAACCAAAAATTGACCATATTCTCCGGCAAATTCCTGCCAGTAAGGTTGAATAAGGGGGCAGGCCCAGAATATATGAAAGTGATCTGCCATTGTCTGTCCACATTAGCTCCAACATTTATCCTGTCCTTGAAAACCCTGCTGTCTAGATTTCAGTTTGGGAGTCACAAAAAATCTTATGTTCTTCCAGCAGAATTCCCACCAGGCTCTGGAGTTGGTGGTCTTAGCTTGACCCTCCCATACAGTTTTCCAGACATCATCAGATATCTCCAGGCCAGACTCCCCCTCCCATTTCTGCTTGCTTGGTTTCATTCTTATTCATCTGAAAGATCATTTGCTGTTTTTATTGGTGAATGTTCCTCATCCCCTGCCCCCCTCACTTGTGGTGTACCACAGGGGTCTATTCTTGGTCCCGTTATTTTCCATATACATGCTTCCTCTGGGTCGTCTTATTCAGAATTATAATACTAAATATCATTTTCATGCTGCGACACCCAACTTTATGTCCCCCTGACCGGTAGCCACCGTGATGAATTGTCCCACATTCTGGCCTGTCTTCTCAAACATTAAATGTTGGATGTCCCAAAACTGCCTTCAGCTCAGTGAAACAAAAGCAGAAGTCCTGTTATTTTTCTTCAAGCTGACGGTTAAAGGTATCTAATTTTGGGGTAATTGATGCACAATGCTGATCTGCTTTGAGTGTATGTTCCTCCCTGCAGGAACTGATGAGTGTTTTTGCACCAGTGATAAGATAAAATGCTGTTATGATAAAATATAGAACCAGGGTTTTATGTAGGACTAACAGCTTCAATTTGATTGGTCGTGTCTTTGGTTGAAAAGCTTTTGCCCGACCAAGATCCCAACGAGGTAATTAAAAAAAAAAAAATTATAGATATTTTTTTACCTGAACGACCAATCGTTCAAGGTGACTTTGAGTAAATTTGTTTTATGAAATAAAAAAATAATCGTTTTTATAAATGCAAATTTGTTAGATTGACATTTATCTTCAGTTAGACTGTACTATCCAAGAAACATTTCATGTCTGGACCAGGCATACCGAGCAGAGACACGTCTTTCACTATGACTGGCCTGTCAACCTGTCGAGCAGCCCATTTACACTTCTGTATGGAGATGTCCTCTAGCGCTCTTTGGTCAGGGTCAGAGGATCTTTATGAACACCAGTTTGCAGGGAAACTTATGTGAAAGCCCTCTTCCAGTTTTTGGTGTTTACAATCAGGACCACCATCTCCCAGCAGGGACCGCCCTCTTGGAAACACACGAATGACTAACGCCGCTAGAGTGACATACCACAACCAGGCACACTCACATCCACACCAACAGACAGTTAAGAGTTTCTAATTAGATTAACGGGCTTGTCTATGGGCTGTGGAGAGAAAACTGGAGTACCTGGAATTAACACTGAGATAACATGCAAACTTCAGCCTGTCTGACTAGAGTTTAAATCAGGAACCTTCTTTCTGTAAGGCAACAGCACTAACCTCTGCACCCCCATCCAGGGTACACCAGCTACACATGCATCAAATATTAAAAAATAATAATAATAAAAGAATAATGAACAACATTATTATTTTTTGCTCCACCACCTTAAATTAGTATCATAACGTCACTGAAATGGACTGTCAACTTCTCCTGCAATCTTGCAACTTCTTTGTTTCCATGGTTACCACTGCAAAGATACTTTCATATGTACATGTATTTGTCTATCTCTATGTATCATGCAACCCTGACATCCTGGTCTGCTGTGTGATTCAGAGGTATAAACCTGATGAAAAGACAAACTCTGTCAGCAGTTATGTCAATATATAGTATTTTAAGTATTAAGTACATCTATCTGACTATTATGTAAAGGCTCATTTATGCTGCCTATAGCACTCCTGAATGTCTCCAGCTCAATCAGGCTGCTGTCTTTGAATCCACTGTTGTATAACACTCAGTACAACACAGAGGGTTAATGACTGGTCCGCTCTTACCATTCTGAAAGGGTTTTCAAAAGACTCATTGATCCGTCTCGCTTTCATTTGTGCCACAGGGAGAGACTCTTGATCAGTCTGTGTTTCCGTCTCCTACAAAAGCATCAACAACATAATTTCACAGCAGGCATCACAAGTGAGTAAAAACTGTCAGGCTGAATAAAAACAACAAAAAGATCAGGCCTACCTCAAACAGTGTGATTTTAGCTGGTGCCATGAGGCCGTGTGTTTTTTCCACGTCAACATCCATCTTGTACTCATCATCTGAAAAAAGCTTCCCTTGTTTCATAGGCAGATCTGGGAGGGAAAAAACATATCTGCAAAAACTCTGAATATAAAATCAGCAGGATGATAAAAAGCATGACTGAGAAACAAGCTTACCATCTGAGGGAAAGTGATGAAGGTCACTCTCAGAGACCCTGGATGTGTCGTGAGGACCAAACAACGTGACCTCTGGCTGGAGAATCATAACAAGATCATGATTATTTTTCTCAAGCTATTGGTTTTTTCAGCTCGGACTGTGCATTAAGATGAATGGAGCAACCACCAACAGGGAGTGGAACCACAAAATCTAGAGCTCCCCCTGCTGATTGGCTGCAGTTTAAATAATTTAATCCTACTTCATCAACAGATGGGACATCGGTCTAAATACTTAAAAAACACATCAAACTGTTGTTTATTCAAACCTGGATTCTGTTGTGAAAGGTAGCTATTATCCTTCAGCTTTATGTCTATGTATTAGGAGAACAGAGGAAGAGATTTAAGAAAATAAGATGTAATCATTAACAATACCTCGATCAACACCTCGATCTTAAATCCTGTTTAGAAACCTACGTCTGACTCATGATATGTTCCTTCATTGCTGAATTTTCTACATCTTTATTCTAAAGTGATGCTGTTAAACAATGGCACATTTAAACGCACTTTATGGACTTAAGGTGTATAAAATCAGGTGTACACGTGTATAGCATCAAGCATCTAGCCATTTAGCCTACATTTGCACACATTTGTGATACCAAATGGGTCGTTCTGAAGAGCTCAGTCATTTCAAATGTGGAACTTTGATGGATACCACCTTTAAAAAAATAAGACAGCTGGTGAATTTCATCTCTGCTAGATATTCCATGGTCAACTGTACTTGATATTAATGAATAAACAACAAATAAAACTCCAAGGCAGTCTCTTCAAGCATTAAAATGCCGTTTTTCATGGCATGGTCATGTGTAGACCTTAAAACCACACTTCAAAACATTTTGGCATCAAGCCTTCATCAGGAAGTCAAACACGTTGAAGTGTGTTTTTAAGGTCTACACATGACCATGCCCTGAAAATAAAGCCATTTGAATGCTTTAAGAGGGTACCTCAGGGGGTTAAGAGGGTAGAGTTTTTTTCTGGTTTATTCATCAACTCCATGAATCCCATTTCCAAAGAGCACCTTAAACAAACTTTTTATTGAGTTCAAGACGCACTCCTTCCTATAGTTTATTGTAATTGATATTTGAAAGTGGAAACGTTTAGGAATAACAGCAACTCAGCCAGTAGGCAGACCGAGTAACATCCCAGATCAGGGTCAACTACTGCCAAGGCGCATGGTGTGTAAAAGTCACAAATGCTCTGCTGATTCCATAGCTGAAGAGTTCTGAACCTCCAATGGCATTGATGTAAACACAAAAACTGTACTCTGGGAGCTCCATGGAATGGGTTTCCATGGCCAAGCAGCTGTGTGCAAGCCCCACAATACTAAGTCAAATGCTAAGCATAGGATGAAGTAGTGCAAAGCACACCACTCCATCCGAGGCTACTCTGTCTGGCAGTCAGATGGATGGGTCTGAGTTTGACTGATGCCAGGAGAATGTTACCTGCATGACTCCAATGTGCAGATTGTGAAGTTTGGTGGAGAAGGGATAATGTCATAGAGCTGTTTATCAGGGTTTGGGCTAGGCCTCTCATCTCCAGTTAAGGGCAATCTTAATGCTTTGGGGCCTTTTCTATTGCATCATGACTGTGACCTAGTGCACAAACCAAGGACTATAGACACATGGGTTGATGAATTTGGTGTGGAAGAACTTGTCCTGGCCCGCACAGAGCCTTGACCTCAACCTCATCAAGCACCTATGGGATAAACTGGAACGGGGATCCCGAGTTAGGCCTTCCTATCCAACATCAGTGTCGGACCTCATAAATGCTCTACAAAATGAATGGGCACAAATTTCCAAGAAGAGAGAAGGGAGAAGGGTTTAATGGCTGCAAAAGGGGGACCAACTCCATATTAAAGTACACCTTTTTAAATATAATGTCATTACAGTCCCTGTTGGCACAATGGTTGGCCAAAGCGGCCAAATACTTTTGTCCATATAGTGTATTAAAATTGATTTTTAAAGGTAGGGTTATCAATGAGAAAATTCATACGAATACATGAAGTTTATGTTGATAATTTTACACCTTGTGTTTCAGATCAAACCCTGTATGGTTGAATAAAGGAGACCCTTCTTAATGAATGTATTTGTGTGTTTGTTAATAATATGTATGTGCTAAATTGATAAAAATGTAGGAAAAATTATAATTCATCAATGCATCATTCTAAATTAGGCACATCTGAAGCACGTATTGGCATCAAAATCACCAGAACAATATGTCAGAGTCTGATGTGGGTGGCTTTGTTATCATACAACAAAGAACGATGGAGTGTTGTTTCTGTTATCATATGGTAAAATATAAACAACTTATCAAGCTATAAAAAGGCAGAATCCATATGGTTTGGTTAGTTACCAACCTTTTTAATGGGTGTGAGTCCCTTCTTCTTTTGAGCTGCAATCTCAGCCTTTGGAAAGAAGAAAGCATTGCAATGTTGACTGAGTTTGTTCCTCATTGATAAGTGGTGTAACAACAGAAATATTAAAATGGCATCAGTGACTAAAATCATAAAAAACAACTTCCGACATGGGTCTTTTCTCACCTTAAGGAGAGGCATTTCCCTGGCTTGCTGAACCAACAAATGTAGCTCATTGACCTGCTGCCTCACCAGAGGTGGTACAGGGTTACAGCAGGCAATGATGCCCTGAGGCTCTCTGAATGGACAAAGACAAATTTGTGTAATTGAAGTAAAAAAAAAAAAAAACCCTGTACAACCTGAGCTGAAATGAGAATACATTACATTTATCAGTGAAAAACCCAATGTACTCACTTGGGGAGCTCCTCAGATATCTTGCTCATCATATGAGTGGGCAGCACATATCTAAAGACACAATGTGATAAAAGGTTAAGACAGATGTCAAAAAAGTATAAATTATTATAAAAGCACGGACCCTGTAACAAAATCATATTGATGGCAAAATCTGGCTGAGCACAAACTATAAAAATGGAAAAACAGCTCTAGCAGATTTCCACAACAGCAAGTCTGCCCATTTCCAAACAGCCTACCCAGTGCTTTCATCTTCCTGCCTGGCCAGCTTGTCCCTCCAGGCGAACAGCAGTCTGAAGGCAGCGAGCTGCTGGGTGTTAAAAGACTTCTTCTGCTTCCTCTGCAGCTCTAAATACGACTCCTCCGTGAAGATGGGCTTCACATATTTCTATACAGGAGAGGAGACCGCATGGTGAATCATGAAAGATGTTGAAAAACCTGAGGGATTATGGTGTGGAACTTTGTAAAAACATAAAGGGAGGCTCACCTTCAGGGAAATGTCCTTGCTCTTGCTCCAGACACTCTGCAGAAGGCCAGGCTGGCCGTGGTTGAAGTCGAACAGCTGCGCCCGCACACAGTCATAGATGTACAGGAGGTAGTGGGTGTCTGCCCGTGCATACTGCACCATCTCAACTGGCAAGGGGCTGTAGGGTCAAAAAGTTAAATTTATTAAAAAAAAAAAACAGCCAAAGTTAAGATTAATCTAAGAGTATTTACAATCTGTGATAAATGATGGAACTAGACATTTGATTTATGGATGAAGCGATTAAACATTATTCATGTTCGACGGCATCTAAATTACTGGTCTGATGTGCTACCTTTAATATTTCAAATAATGCTGTCAGGCGATTAAATACAATAATCTTAGTAATTATATGAGCAGGACTGCATTACAGGTAGATTCGCTGTATAATCCTGTTTGTAATTTGTTACCCTTTTAAATTTATGTATATCTGATGCATTGTTGTTTATAGTTTTCTCTTCTTTTCATATTATTAACAGTGAATTCCCAATTTACTTTATCTGATCTATTAATCTACTGACACTTGACATCCTCTTTACCCCTCCACCCCCCACTAAGAATCCCAAAGATTCTAAGTGAAGCTAAAGTCTGGACTCTGTGGAGGCCAATCCATATGTGAAAATGATGGCTCATGCTCCCTGCAACCACTCTTTCACAATTTGAGCCTGATGAATCCTGGCATTGTCATCTTGGAATATGGCAGTGCCATCAGGAAAGAATAAATCAATTGATGGAATAACCTGGTCATTCAGTACATTCAGGTAGTCAGCTGACCTCATTCTTTGGGCATATAACATTGCTGAACCTAGACCTGACCAACTGCAGCAACCCCAGACCATAGCACTGGCCCAACAGGTCTGTGTGGTCGGCACTAGGCATGATGGGTGCATCACTTCATCTGCTTCTCTTACCCTGATGTGCCCATCACTCTGGAACAGGGTTAATCTGGACTCATCAGACCACATGACCTTCTCTAATTGCTCAAGATTCCAATCTTTATGCTCCCTAGCAAACTGAAGCCTTTTCTTCTGATTAGCCTCACTGATAAGTGGTTTTCTTAAGGCTAAACAGCTGTTTAGCCCCAATCCCTTGAGTTCCCTTTGCATTATGTGTGTCGAAATGCTCTTACTTTCACTATTAAACACAGCCGGGAGTTCTGCTGTTGTTTTTTCCCAATTTGATTTGATTTTCAGTGATCACCGGTCACGATCATTCAAGATTTTTTTCCGAACCCGCTTCTTCCTCAAAGATGATGGTTCTCCACTATCCTTCCAGTTTTTAATAATGCGTTGGACAGTTTCTTAACCCAATTTTGGGGTTTCAGCAATTGTTTCAATATGTATATCTGCCTAACCCTAATCTGTTCGATATGAAAACATCTGGGGTTTTTGAGGGTCTTGGACCTTGCAGTTTGGGCCAGGGGTTGCTCTCATGAACTTTTTTTTTGATATTCAAAATCTAGATTCGTGCTATTTTACTGACTATTAGCACCACATTTGTGACCGAAGCCAGATAAAGTTCCTGCAAGTCGGCATTCCGCTGGTTGAGAAAAATGGATACAAAGTCATTTTCTTCAAAATGATCATTTTTCGTTATTTCTCATTTTATGCAAGTCCGACATTTAAACTACTCATTCGATGAAAAAAGTAACACAAATGTGACATTTAAAAGCGTTAATTTTGTGTTTTAAAATGCCCTATTCTTGCAGTTGCTGCAAGGATATTGAGGGGAGGGGAAAGCGAAACTGCGGGGTGATAATTGGCCACTCAGTCTGCCATTGTTCCCAGTTTCGCCCATTGAGATGGACAATAACAAACACCGCATGGCTCAAACACCACCCCCCTCGGCACGTATACAGCTGTTTCTAGTTATCACCTTTAACAAAAAGCCTCAAGATGAACCCTGCAGCGAAGAAAAGTAGAAGAGACATGAAGAAGCTGCCTGAATTATCAACAGACTTCGGACAACTTCAGGATCATTCGACAGGGCAAGTTTGATGACGGCAGATTTCCTGTGGGAATATTGTGATGAGTGTCACCAGTCCGATTCAGAAGCTTGGTTTTGGTGGACTTCATGTAAATATGGCTCTATTGTTCACGCCCATCTCCCAGCCTGCCTGAAGGTAGGAAAAGTCCTGAAACTTTGAGCCTGGCTTTCTCAGAACAAACAGGAACTAGAAGTTAACATTCAAATGTGCATATCTTTGTAAAATATGCTCAGATTAAGGTGTATGATAGACCGTTTGAAAACTTGGAATCTACACTTTCAAAATGTGAAAAAACTCAAAAATGACCTCGGGACGACTTGCAGGACTTTTTACCAGCTTTGGTCACATTTATATTCTAAATACACATCTGAATCACTGAAAGTAATCTTAGACATACAGTGCAGTCAGAAAGTGTTCAGGCCCCCTTCATTTAAAAAAAATATGTTGCAGCCTGATGCCACAGTAGAAACTGTTTTTGTTCTCTTTATTCTACACTCGGCACCCAATCATGACCGAGTGAAAACATAATTTTTGAAATTGTTGCATATTATTGGAAAATAAAAACTGAACTATCACATTCATATAAATATTCAGACCCTTTGCAAACAAAAGAATACTAGCATTAGGCTGTAACGTATCAAAATAGAAGAATTGAAGGGAGTCTGAATATTCAATTAATGCACTGTACATCTCAAACTTATTGTGCATCTATAATGCTGATATTTTAAAGCTCCTTGGGGCATTGGGCCAGGCAACTTCCTGCCTTTGCCAATTGGTAAAATTGGCTGTGGTCTTATTTTGAACATGCAATCTTTATTATGCATGTCACTTAAGATCACATGTTTGAGTGGAAATTTATTTATTTTTTATTCTATTTTTTAAAACTTTTATTTAGTGAAGAAATCAACTTTAATTTGGTTACTGAATAACATGATGAACTGTTTGAAACAGCACCTGCTTTTCTGTTTTCTGCCTTTTAAGAATGATCAACTAGTCAGAAACAACATTTTTGTTAATTTAACTGACAAATTAGTCATCTCTTGGTGAAACTCCTAATAAAACCTAAACAAAAACCTGTTGATTAACGCATTAAACAGCTTTTTCATCTCCATACCGAATCCTCCAGTCAGCGAGCTGATAGCGTTTGTCTGAGTCCACATTGCAGAGTTGTTTGAGCAGATGGTCGAGGGAATGTCTGGCCATGTTCAGAGCTCTGCTGGCCTGATGCGTGTCAAAAAGGTTGACGACGTACAAGCCGAAGTCTCTCTGGAGCCACTCGATGTCAGAGTCAGAGCCGTGAAATACCTGAGACCGAGATAGAAAGAGCATACAGCTGAAGCCCCTCTGGTGAGAGCCCAACTTATTCTAAAAAGTAATTTGCTTGGATACAGAAAATATTGGAACCAAAAAATATGAAAAGCTGAGGAGACACCGTGTGACATTTCTCAATTTGGCTTATTTTCACAGATCTCTCAGTAGTTCAAACCCACACACCACACATTTTCACAGGAATCCTACAGTGTGTGAGTCAGATTGGCTCCCACACAGCGGAGGACTCCCACAGACTTTATTAAACATGTTTGAAAACTGTGGGGCTCCCAGACACCTCAAAGACAGTCTGGCTCAGAGCTTGAAATCTTGACGAACTTACTGTCACTACTACAATACTGAGATTTTCTTCTATGAATTACTAAGTCCATACAGCAGAGGGTGATTAGAAAGTTTGGGTGTAAACTTTTCATAACAAGGTCTCAGCCATCCAAATTTCATCTGCGTGAAAAAGTATCCTTGAGGCTTGTGAAATAGTGAGAAATAGCCAGAGAAAGACAGCTTTAAAACTCAAACCAATAATAAAGGCCAAAGCACCGGTCACATGATTAGACAGGTGTTTCTTTAAATATGCGCCGTTTAATTATTTAAACTGCTAATTTAGAAGCAAAAGCCAGCGGGATTCTGCCAGATTTATCTGGCATTGCCGTGCTCTGCATTTTAAAATTTCTTGAGCACACAACCACAGCATTTTCAGCCACTAATGAGCTTTACCACTGACAGTTTTTCTTTCAACTTTAACACACATTTCTTAGGTGTTTTTACTAATAAATAATAATATGACATGTTCTTTTTCAGTACATTGTCCGCTAAAGTTGAGCAAAGGCAAATTTAAAGAAAATAAAACAACCACAGAGAGCATGCAGTTTTCCATTCTGAAAACAGATCTTATCAGACACTTTCCCAGCTTCTCTAACATCACAGAACAGAGCATAGGATTTGAGGAGCAGTTCCATCACCTTGACAATAGCTGGGTCAGTGAATGCCTCGTTCAGGATGTACATCTCACTGCGGAGCTCCAAGGTGTCGATGATGAAGTCCTCTTCTCTGGTGGAGATCTGTATCAGGCAAGTGATGCCAAGGAAACTCCGGTAGGAATGGTGCTGCAATGGAGAGCACATTGAAAATCAATTTACCTGCCTATACACAAGAAAGTTAAGGCTTTAGGCCAGCCAGAACAACCTCATAAGAGTTTGCCACAAGCACAAAGCTAATAGATTCATAGGAACTTTTCTTATCACTTACCTCTAGATCAACTGCAAATTCAGACAGTTTGCAAAGCTTCTCATTCAGGGCCACAAGATCCGCAAGTGAGTCGATGAAGGAGAACTTTGTGTCAGACATTGGTTTGTACATCTAAAAAAAAAAAAAAAAAAAGACGAAATAAGCACTTAAGCACTATACAAATTAAAGGGGGCATTTGGCAGGGGTAGGTACTTGTACTTTTACAGTACATCTAAATCAGTACTTTCACTTCTGCTTAAGTAAGTTTTAACCAGAGTAACTGTACTTTTACTTAAAGAAGCAGTGAACACTTGAACTTCAGCTGTACACTGAAGTATCTGACAGACCTATGATAAAACACATCAATGCTGGTGTTCTTTCTGACATTTGCACCAAACTGATAAAAATCTGCACTTAACATCTTTTGATTAGCTCAAACGGACATCTGCTTTAAAAAATCTTTTCTGAGAAGGTGGAGCTTATGTGACGTAGAAACCTACCGATGGTGGGTTTTCACAAACTCTATATAAAGGGTAGAATGGTAGCAACCGCCTCTAACTGACTTTACCATTCAGAGACCACTCCCATCCTCTCCTGCACTTGCACCTACACTGCTTCGGCTCCATGAGCTTTGGCTTTAGTGACGCCGGTGCTGGAGCACACAGCGTAAACAGGTAGTGCTAAGGACCACCATGGTCCGCCACCACTCCACAGCCTGCATCAGGGGATTCTGGAGGGTAAAAAATCCTCCACTTCAAAAGATTGCTCAGAGGCAGCAGTGCTGCAGGACTCTGTGTCACTTTCTGACAAGGGGAAGTCACTGTCACTCCCGCTTCATCAGGAAAACCCTGTCCTTTAACCCCCCCGGTTTAATTTCAGCTCAGTAGAGTCAATTTATCCACTCTCTGCCCACTGCCATTTCTAATCTGTGGGAATGTGAGAGCAGTGTGTTTAGATGTTTTTAGCATTATCTTTACACATTTAGCTGTGTTTGAATGTTTCCTGTTATGCAGTGATCAGTTCTGCAGTTCTTTTGCTCATGTTTCCAGTGGATTGTTGTTGTTTTTTTTAATGCTGTACACATTTGCACCATGAGTGAAGTCATCTGCTGAGTTAGAGCTCTTGTCTGTGACTTGATATATATGTGAACATAAACTACATACAATAAAGACACACACTGAGTACTAAGATGTTAATGTCTCCCTGAACAGTTTTTTTCCAGGTACTGCATTTTTATACTTCAAACTTACACAAAAGTGTAATTTAACCTTAAGTAGTGTGGACCAATGTAGACACTTTAAAAATGTTAAATTTAACTCTATTTAAGTTAAATTAACAGTCAGTTTTGTTGAGTATTTTATTTAAGAGGTGTTACTTCACCTGAACAACCTGGTTGGAGATTTATTTTCTTCTTGTTACTGTCAATAAATAAAATCGTATTTAACTGTACAACTCCTCAGTAGCCCGCAGTGCTCAGTACTAAGTAACTAAACTCTAAATTGAGTACTTCTTCTTCAGTAAATTTATAGACAAGTACTTTTACTTTGGTTAATTTATAGAAAAGTACTTTTAATTTGGTAAATTTTAACCACAGTAACTGTACTTAATTTGAATTCATTAGTCGTGTATTTTTCCACCTCTGTTATTCGGGCATACTGTTACTCTTATAAAAGCATAAGGGACAAAAAAAGTTACAGAATAAGACACATGGATGAAAAATGTAAACAGCAGGTATAAGAGTATAACATAAAAATAAAAATCTGCACCCAATGGCGGGCTCTTTAATAGACTTGGTACAGTTCGGCTATCAGCTAGCTCCTACAGACGATGATCTCTCTTTTGCCCTCTCTCTCACCTGGGTCCTAATATTCAACAGTGCACAACAGGGAAACAAAGACACACCACATCAACAGTGGTATCAGGGATATCAGCCCTTTTACAAATAATGGCCATCTGCAAACAATGTGGTATCAACAGATGTCAGTTTCTTCTGAAAAAGAGTTTTTTAATTGGGCAGAATAAGTGACTTGTTGGACAAATTCTGATCTGTTGTTGTGGTCAAACATGAGAGAAAATGATGGCATTTTGGAAATGTTACATGGATAAAGTAATCAAAAAACACTTGAAATCAGTTAAAATGTTTTTACAATCAGTCCTGATTTTTACACGTACCAAAATCTTGCTTATGCAGTGTTTCACACACACACACACACACACACACACACCAGGATATATAAAAATCAGCGTGACATAAGAATGTTTGGACGCTGCCACAGTTTTTAGAGCAGTTGTGAAAATGTGTGATCCATCCCGCAAACTCTGTCACTTGACAGAGCCAAATTACAAAGTACTGAAACTTGCGAAATGTGCCAAAACAAATCTTCCACACAACTATGTTTTTGAAGTGTAATAAATAAAACAGACTTCAAAGGTGTAACATGCATTCAAGTTCACTAAATATCAAACTTAAACAGATCCAGTTTGTCCGGAACATTAAAACTGACAGTTTTATTTTTACATGTACCTGCTGAATCATATTCTACTTTAATTATGAAAATACATTCATCTAAAAAAATAAGGCCTCCAATATAGCATGATCTCCCCTTCACTCATCCAGTGTGCAGATGAATGAACTGCACCCAAACTTCATTATTTTATTTAAAACTCCACAGTAACATGAAAGCATGAAACAACTGCAGACCATAGCACTAGCTATTTTTCATAAATATCTTCAACATTACTGTGTTGTAAGATGCACAGAATGAATGGAGACATGGCTTCAGAACTGATTGTGCACATATGCATTTATCACTGAGCTCATCCTCATCAGCTGTATGTGTTTTTGTAGAATAAAGTGTACAAATGAAGCCTGGACAGCTCTCACACAGCTTGCAGCAGGAAACAAAATAAAAATTATTCGATAAATAAAAGCTTTTTGTCCACAGATCAAACTTTCTTTAGCAGTGGGGGAGTGACCGCTGATTAATGGGCACTCTGGCATCAGGAAAAAATCTGTGCAAGTCTCATAAAACATATAAAAACAGCAGTGAAACTTCAGTAAAATGACGAATGGTGGAATTATCGGCTCTGCAGGAAGAGTGCATGAATCAGCAGCAGCTGTGTGCTGTCAGTCTGTTTTTCTTTGGCTTGTGACCTTCCTGCTGTAACAAACAGAAATATGTACTGTCTAGCTGTCCTTTCATTCACAAAAACCTTCCATGTCTGTGTCAAAAAGTGTTTTCTTTTCATTTTTCTTCCCATTATTGCTGCGATTCACTGCTGAAAAACTTTGATCTGCCAGCTCACCTTTTGTGCATTTTCATTCATAAAGAGCTTTATGTTAACCATTTATGGTTGAATGTGGGTGTGTTGAGAGCAAAATATGAAGATGATCCACATGCACACATTTCCATTTGGTTTGTGATTTATAACAAGACTATAACATGCAGGTGTTTGTACACATGGTTTCGTAAGATGAATTATTTTTGATGTATGCCATTTCCAGGTTTTGTATGAATGTTCACTTCTGGTACTGATTCTATGCTTTGGTGGAACATGAGGGCCCTGGAGAGGACTGTTAGCACTGTGAGTCATGTTTTATGATTTCTCCAGTGCTTTCAACAATGTACTTCTAAAGCAAGGCAGACACTGTGCAATTTCCACCAGACTCTCCAACAGATATGGTGGAAAGTCAGCGACTGAATCACTAGTGATGCAAGAGCATTATGTACGATTTAAGTGCTCACACGATGGTCGTGCACAACCTGAGGGCTCACACTGTGCGAGTGAGGTCAGGCCTCTCGTCATATCCTGTCTCTCCATCACATCACATACCTGCTTGTCTATTTCTTTTATTGGTGTGGTGGAGGGAGCATTAGAAAGTTATAGCTGCTGTTTTTACGGCAATTTAGGATGCTGTCTGACAGTTTACAAAGGAAAAATGCCTCAAATTAGGATTCTGCGCTCACCATGGGAGTGTGTGCAGTCTTACAACCAAAATATCAAACATGCAAGAATTCCATCCAACCAGTCCAGAACAGCTGGTCTTCCATAGTGCATTGTTTGTACGTGACAAACAACACAAAATTGAAAGTCGGTGCAACTTCCAAGCGAGCCATGCGACTCAAAATTGGTTTCTAAATCAGGAAAAATTTGTACGGTGAATGCCCTGCTTTAAGGACGAGCGGGAGCATACAGGTGTGGCCTACCACCTCATTATGCAGCTCCTGGATTATATGAACAAGATAATCTGATGTAGGACTGCATGTCACACATCTGCAGTATGGAAGCCCCACTGGGACTGTTTTGGTTTTCCTCCTCTTCACCCTTTATAGGGCAGACTTCTCCCACAATGCAACAAACCATGATCTACAGTTCTCTGGTGACTCTGCTATTGTCTCCCTATCACTGATGTAGACAAGAACAAGCAGAGGGAAGCATGCCTGAAGACTGAGATGTCAACTGAACTGTTACGAAATCACTGCTGGAAAACCCAAAGAACTGGTGCTGGACTTTCACAGGGACAGATTTACAAATCCTGCTTGGCATTGCTAAGTTGTTTCTTTAGCTGTTAAGACTGAAATTTCCCCACTGAGGGATCAATAAGTTTATTTTGTCTTCGCTTGAAAAGTAAAAATAATAAAAAATAAGCATGAAAAGCAAAAGGAGGAAATGCAGAAACTTTTCACAGCTCAATTAATGTAAATGGATGTAAACAAAGAATAGCTGACGGTGAGATAAGAAGTGTCCAAACCAGCAATTAACAGATTATATAATCATCACCATAACATACCTGCGCTTCTGGCTTTGACAGAAGGCTCTCTGGAAATGTAAGATGATCCAGTTCATATTGATATGGGTGTGCAACCCTAAATGAATGAATATCAGAAGTTAAAATGAGCGATGAGAGATAGGAAAAGTTGTGCTGATAATAGAGGAGTGGTCTTACATGTCTTCAACATGCTCCTGAGTTCTCTGCTGGTGAATAAAATCAGCCAGCGCAGCCGGAACATCCAGGTCCTCAGGTCTCTGCTTACGGATTTGTTTATTGGTGAAATCTAAAGCAGAGAGGCAAAATATTACAGATGTCAAGAGTTAGGACTGTAAAAAAGTTATAAAAACACAAGCCGGGAATAAAAGGGTTGGGAAAAGGATGTCTTACAAGATGGAAGTGGCTTCAATGCATTGGGCTTGATGAAGATCTTTGGGATAAATGGTGTGTTGCTGTTGTCGGTTTTTTCCTTGAATTTCAGCTGAGGCCTTGCAACATTTTTGGCATGGAGTAGTCGGAACGTCTCAGAGCGGCTGCCAGAGCCTGAACCCTGATCAATAAACCAAGGGGCATGAAATTCCAGTTAAAGCATTTATCAAGTCCTCTAAATAAATAAATAAGATCTAGCGCTTTAAGAGCTTGAATGCCAGCACTTCATATTTCAGCTTGAACTCAGCCCAAAGAACTGGCATCTTCAGTATGGGAGCTGACAGGTTAATTAACCAACCTTGCGATTCCAGCTGGAAACGACAATTTTGGGAGGTTGAAACCCTGCAGGCATTACAGGCTGCTGGCTCCTGTTCACCCCATCAGCTTCATCAAGAAGAATGCCCTAGAGACCATATACAAACAGCTTGTTAGTTTTCAAGGACTTTTCCATGATAGATTTGTATAGAATTGAAGCTGGAGGTCATACCGCTCTTTCAAGGATGACATCATTTGAGTCCACAACCAAGTCAAACCTTTCCTCAACCTCTGTCAGCTTGTTCCGGTCTCTGATGTGGGATCTGCAGCCGTGGTGCTGCATTATCTGACTCATGCTAGCACAGGAAAACAGTGAGAGGAGAAACATTCATTTATTTAATCAAGGTGACAGATTGCTCAGCAAACCCACTCATCTGTTTGCATGTCTAAGGCTCTGTCAGACTTGCTTTTATCATCACAAAGATGCCTCGCTCTCAGCAAGCAAACAAATTTGACTAGACTGAGACAGTTGAAAAGAGTGAACATCTCCATAGACAGGTGCAAGAGTGACAGAGGCACAAACTCAAAAAAATACAGTGACACACCACAAACTCACCACAGCAAAAGCTTATCTCCTTGAGTTTCACAGAACTCCTGGAAGCCCGGGAAGCTCCGATAGAAATCGTATTCATCTCCGGCTTGAGGCAAACCGGCTGATGCCTTGGTAGCGGATAACACAGCACCCAATCCATACTGCAGTGAAAACACAGAATCAGGCGTTAGTCTTATTTTCAACAAAAGCTGCCACAGGTAGAGAGGGGGAGAGGCTGAAAAAGCAGGTAGTGTTCAGAAATCAAATGGAAGATACAGCACTGCTTGGGACGAGCAAAGTGGTGATTCAGAGATATAAGGTGTTATTTTCTGGTTGTTTCGAAACAGTTTAACTCTAAAGAAACTTAGAAACCCTTGACACATCTACACAAATGTACAGGAAGCCTCAGGATGTTGTATGATTGCTGCTGAAGTCGCACTTTTTCCTTCGTCCATTTCTCTGCCCCACCTTCAGAAACAGACTACAGGAACTGTTTAATTCACTGCTAGACAAATGTGTGTGTTCATTGTGAAGTCATCTGGCTGGTCCAAAAAGACCAGAGCTACCTAAAACCATTCTTCTGTTTTATTAACAATAATTAAGAGGAAATACAGTGCTTAACAAATTTATTAGACCACCACCCAAAGTAAGGTTTATGCCACAGCGACCCTAAATTAACAGCATTGGTAAAAACTGGAAAAAACAAAATAATTTTTTATGTTTCTGCAATGGTTAATACACCAGTATGTAGAAACTCTTTCACCTATATGATATTTTTATTGCTAAAATATAATTATCATTATTGTTAGCCATGAATTTTCAAATTTACCGATTTACAAAGAAACTGAAAAAATAGTAAAGCACATTAATATTTCTTGATTAATATGTCAAATTATAGTTATTTACTTGCATTCCTGAACAGAAACATGAGTTTTAGTGGTTGAATGTTATGCTTGATTAATTTCTGACTTCTCAGAGAAGCCCAGTGAGCCGGCTCAAATTTGGGTATAAAAAGGTGAATTCAGTTTGAAATTCCTCATTCCTGTTCAAAACGGTAAAACATGGAGAGCTCACTGAAAATAGGAGAGTCTGCATTAAATAACTTCATGATGCTGGATGGTCTCTGAGACAGGTGGTCTAATAAATTTTTTAAGCACTGTACCTAATTTTGGGTATACAATATTTTTAGAGAAATCCTCACTTCACCAACAACAGTATGTCTAGTTGTTGTCTTCAGTGACTTTTGCTAATGTGCAGGTTGAAAATCAAAAAATACCCAAATCTTTATACAGTAATCATAAAGGTCTAGATATATTCCATACCATTTTTCCCCTTGACATGATTTCGATACCAGAGCACTGGGTTTTGGCTGAACCAGCATTGGTGCAAACTTTGTTGCTAGTTTCACTGCTAAATACATATATATATATATACATAAAACAGCACAGAGGGAAACATCACAGGCTCTTTATCTCTCTTCCTCTCCATTATGTGCTAGTCTGGGCGTCTCCATAATCATCTAAGAGTTCAAGCATGTTCAGTTTGACACAGCATGACATGATGACAGAACAGCCAGCCAATGGTTGACAGCCCCTCATAGAGCATTCTGGGAAAACATTATGGCCATTAGCATTCAAGTGAGCAGCAATAAATAATCGAAAATGGATGATAAAATTGGATAAAAAAAGAAAGATGTAAAGACTTTTAATATTGGATCTACTAAAGTGGATTTAATTTTTAAAGTCCTTGAAAAGTCACTCAAGTTCAAGGCTCACTAGAAAAACCTCCTTAAGGGCTACAAAGGCCTTGGTGTATAACACATGTACCTGCAGATACCAAAGCCTGCATTTGCAGTATCAAACGGGTTTCCGATACTGTTATTTCTTGTTTTACTACAGACACTGGAAGACAACTCTAGCACTCTGTCCAAAATTCACAAACCCATTGCCAGCATTTCAGCATTTGTGCTGTTTTCAAAGTGTTCTCTCCTTTTACTTTTGGCAGGTTTTGGTTAAAAAAAAAAAAAAAGACTAATCTTAATTATCTTTTCCTTGCAAGTGGCACTGGAAAGGGTAGAAGCATTAGGCTACATATTCCACAGCCTTATTAGTAGGGATGAAGGATATTGAATTTTTGCCGATACCAATATGTCCAATCTCATTTTAGCTGATACTGATATTTATTTACACTTCCATTTTTTAAATGTAAAGAACACCAAGCTGAATGAAGCAGCTGAGGGGGGAGCAGGGAGGTACACAATCTGGTTGTCGTTTCACATTTGGGGATTCATCCAAAGGGTTCAGCACTCACTATGGCCTATGAGTGTGTGGCAAGGTTACACCAGTTTTGAATTTGCCAGTATCTCTTTTTATTTTAAATCTCGTTTTCACTTTATGTTTTAAATTTCAGTTTAGTTTTTGTTAGATCTTACTGCTTTTTTTTATTTGGCAAAAGTTCTTCATTTTAGTTTAGTTTTTATTAGTTTTAGTGTTTTATTCCCTGATACCTGTGAGGCACAATTCCCAAAAGGGTCTGAAAAAGAAAACATAATTTTTCAAAAACAAATTCGATGGGCTACTTCACTTTTTATTTTATTTTTCTAAAGTTGATGTTTGAATTTGACCCAAGACCCCAATGATGACCATGGTGTGAATGCTTCTTCAGTCAAATCTGACCATTTTACACTCACCAGGCTTCAGTGTACATACCAGTCAGTAGGCTGCTGTCAAAGAATAGCTAAAGCTCAGGAAATTTTGCTTCTAGCTGTATTCTATTTTAGTCAGATTTGTAAGCACACATCACAGTTTTAGTTAGTTTTCAAATTTTTTTGTAAAAGTTTTGTCCATCTAGTTTCAGTTAACTTAAACTATTTTTACATTTTAGTTTTGGTTACTCCATTAGATTTAGTTAACTATAATAACCTTGATATGTGGTAT
Organism: Cheilinus undulatus; assembly: GCF_018320785.1. Classification (NCBI taxonomy): domain Eukaryota; kingdom Metazoa; phylum Chordata; class Actinopteri; order Labriformes; family Labridae; genus Cheilinus; species Cheilinus undulatus. The sequence continues at coordinate 20,898,689 of NC_054875.1, read as the reverse complement.
CCCAGGCATCAGCCTTTACCTAGCTGTACAGTTGTACATTTTGCTGAAATTGAGGCCAATGTACGATATATGATGCCAAGATGTAAGGCCGGTATATCAGCAGTAAATACTGGTGGAAAGTTTCGTACAGATGTTTATCATTTTCAGTGAATATTTGCCAATACAGCTATCATGCTGATAATACTATGCATCCCAACTTATTTGATAGTTTAACGCTTTAAAGTAGCAGAAATATGTTATTTAAATTGTTGGGGTTAAATTTTATATTGTTCCTTAAAGCTCCTGTTAAAAACTTAAGTGGGCATTGATTTTGGCGCCCCCTGTGGACAAAGCCTGATCTCTGCGCTGATTTTGTCCTGTACATTGCTTTGACATCTACTCTGATGTATAATTTTCAGGCAGTTATAACAGCCATCAGAAATAATTTCCTAGTATATTTATCACTTTTAGTTTGTTACAATAGAAATTAACTAGCTACAACTAGAATATTAGAAACTGTATTTAAATTGTTGATAGTTTCTCATATTTTACAATCAACAAATATCCAGCTGGTTTGCAACAGCCTCTCAAATATTGAGATTGTACTTGCTTGTTTTCTTTTAAATATGAAAGCCCTCATTTGGGCTAGCTAGCTTTCATACATCTGAGCTCTGAGGCTGTGGAAGAAAATTTAAACAGCATTAAAACAGTGTCTATATTTCTATAAATGATCAAATCATTCACAAATGACCTGATTGCGACCCTACCCACAAAAACAAAACCTTAAATTGACACATACATTTTCTGCAGTCATTTAGCGCATTGAAGCGTTAAGACTTGTATCCCTGGCTATAACCTTCTAACTTAATAGGACAAACAGCGAGTAATACTGTAGATCTAGAGTTTAACAGCGAAATTCTAACTTTGTGTAATACTCAAAGTCAACAGGCACGTCCACGTTGTCCAAAACAGTCCCTGCTAGGTTGCGCTGAAAACAGCGTCCAGCTTCAGATTCATACACTTACTTTAACAAAGGCATCCACGTCTTTGAAACCGGGACATAACTCGCTTTGGTCCCCGTCGGTTGTGTCAGAAGTTGAGTCTTTTGGGCCACTGCTGGTGGAATCACTTCTCTTTACTGAAGCCATCCTCTGGTTGTGTACATGTGAGCTGCAGGAAGCTGCCTGCTTTCCTCGATTATTTCTTCTGAGCTGCTGAGGAGGCGGCTGAAGGAGCGACAGCGCCACCCAACGGTGTGGAGGGAATCCATCCAAATCGGACAGACTCTTGTCTTCAAGTTGTGGGTGACATTTTCTCAAATATTTTTCCATACTCATAAAAAAAATTCAAATTTCAAAATTCTGTATGTTATGGACTCGTAAAATGTAACACTTCCATCTTGAAAATCTGCAACAATTGAGATTCCTTTGCTACGTTGCTGTGACTATTTTTTATCTGCCCTGATTGACATGAAAATCCAGATTGTTTGTATTTTTACATAACATGCCCTGTCAGTGTACTCATTCAATGCAGTGCCACTGCAGACACCACCTTATCTCCATTGTATTGGCTCGCCCATGTACCCTGATGAGAGAGTTGCACTAGAATACTCCTACCACGAGGGGTCAGTATTGACATTTGCAACTTGCACCTAAAGCCTACAGCATTCCCACTGGATATGCCTGAGAAGTGATACACACATCATGATGTCTGAGCCAATATCTTAGTAGGAGCTATTGGTTTCCAGAGCATTAAGCTGTTATCAGTGATATAGCTGATGTTATGGGTGTACCAGTTATCCATAAATACCCTGCATTTAGAGTGTGGTGCAAGAAATAAGTTATAGTTCCCTGGTGTGGTGATTCAGTGGTCAACACGTGTGAAGAGCCATTGCTTAAGTATTGACACAGCAGCTCATTATGGATGATCTGTGGTGTGCAGGGAGAAACCTCTCTTTTCTTCACTTCCCCTTTCTATTGATCTCTTCACAGGGTCCTCTCCCTCTTATTATCTTAAAAGCATCTCTGCAACACTGCCTCAATCAATATTTCACAGTAGCTTTCCATGTCATTCAGTTGTTTTAGAGGAAGGTACCTGGACGTCAGCAGATGCATGCTCTTAATGTAATTCAAAGAAATATGCTTCAGCAAAACCTATGCTGACATTTTCTTTGATGCGAGTTTCAGATATTTCATGCAAACTCCCTTAATCTCTGTGAAGATAGTTATTAAATAGCCTAATAATCAATTAGATTATGCATCAAACCCTTTGTGAATGTGTTCTTTTTCCAATGGATAGGACATTAAAGCTTCCTTTTACTCTCATTTATATGCTATTTCATAATGTTATGCATTTTATAGCTTTGATGGTGCCCCAAGGCACCACTCAAATTCTTCCTGCAGTAAAAGACACTAAAACTGCTGATGCTGAAAATGACACCATGGCACACACATAATTCAAAAAAAAAAACTTCCAAAAGAGATTACATCCTCAGTGAATTGTTTTTATTAAGTCCCTCATTTAGAAAACACAAATGCACCAAACAATATCATACATGCACAGCTTCAGCATTTCAAGATCAGCTGATGACTTTTCAATGTGAAAACAGTACCGCCACGATCTCATGGAGATCACCTCGACATCAAAATACTGAGGAGTCACAACAGAAAGGCCAAGCGTTGTCACCCAGAGCCCGAATTGTATTTCTTCATTAATCGTCAAAGAATCTTCAATTGTTTTGTGTTCATTTTCTGATCAATTCTGCCTTTTCTTAGCTTCAAAGTAGCAAGAAAATTGTAAAGTTACATTGGTATAAAAAGACAAAGAGTACTAGCAGATAGTACGGCTTGTATAATCTAGTGTGCATTGGCTGACTACCTTGTAACAGGTAGTGTTTGTGTCACTGCACCAAAAGGCTGTGTGTGTGATAGCAGCTACTAAGAAATGTTGCTCTCTGCTCATGTATTTTTCAGATTCTGGGTTCGACTGAGAATTACAATTGGGAAGTAGGACACCACGGTTCGGTCTCCCAGTTGTGGGTGTTGCTTCAAATCATAACAAAACACATACAGCATGTACAGAATGCTGTATGAAGGCATGAGAGATCTCATTGTATTGGCTTTTTCTGATTGGCCAACAATGGCTCTTGAAAGTTCTTTTAAAGCAACACTTGACCTTTGTGCAGCAGAGTAAATAAACTAAACAATCAAGAACCATATCAAACATTAAAAAAAGAAAAGAAAATCGCTTTAAATTCTCCACAGTACTGATACATTACAAAACAAAGAGGTTGGCAATGCTTCTATGTACTAAAGACACAATAAAGCCTCTCATAATGTTCTTTTTTTCCGTTCATGTAATCGATCACTCAGCCAGAGAGATGCATTCCTGTGTAAACATTTGTTAGCTTAACGATGACATTCTGTGATGGAAAGATGTTTACAGATTAACCACGAGTAAAGCCACAGAAACAAGATTCAAAGACTGCTTTCAGACAGTTATAAACATTATTGGGAAGAAAAATCAGATGCAAACTGTACCCTGCAAGGTGCACTTGACCTGGCCTTGGATTCTGGAGCTTTTTTCCTTTGCCTTCTTTGCACTTGCATCTATGATAATTTAATGGAGAAAAAAGGCATTTCAACTCAACCTTGTTTCATCTACCTTCACTATTAACCTCTTGTTACTCCTTTTCAAAGTCTTTACATCTTTAGAAGCCAAAGCCTTGAACCATATTCAATTTCAAGAAATGCATTTTCATTTCCAAATAGCAGGATGAGCCTTTTGAGGACAGTTTTCTATGATCCCACGTGTGCACAGTAGCACATTCACACGATTCAATCATAGTGGTTTCATCTCAATGGCGATGTCCTGATTTAGTCCTTCCTAAATCCTGATGAATTAGTCTTGGGTGGCCATTATTAGTACCATTACTCCAATGCCCTTATCCCATAGAAACCCCTCAGGCTGGCTCTAATTTACTAAGATATTTTAACGTCTGCTAAATAATGGCACATTTCAGGCTTTCCATTCGTCAAGTCAGACTGTTGAGCAGACCCTTAGGTTGTGCACCGACAGATTTGTGGTCTATCTGCTCCGGCCTCTGTAGGGCTATCAGATTGTAGGGTGAAGCAGGTCTGAATACCTGAGCAGAGGGGTTTTCACTTAAATACATAAATAAACAATGACAACACATAGCACATAAGAAAAGCCAATACAACTAACAAGAAAGGACAGATTCACAAAGTATTAAAACACAGCTGACCAAACAATTTGCCAAATAATGTCTAAGCTGGTGGCTAGATTTCAATTATCAGACTGGCACAATTGGCAGCACTTTAAGCCTCTCGACTCGACTGCAACGGCTGATGATGAACATTAACTGGCATGACTATTCTAGACGCCCAGATGGATGTAGACTAAAACTGCAAATAATTATTATTTCCTAACATTCACTCAATTCAAACACAGAAAATGTAAAGTATTATTTACCCAAGCTCTGTCTTGGAATGTCTTTTCTGTCGTCCAACCAACAACTGATGAAAATCCTCAAATAATATACCAAGGCCACAGAGAATTCTGGATCCTGATTGGATGGTAAATGTTACTTAACTTGTAGTTTAACATGATCCTTGCACCACTTTGCTAAAATAAGAACCCTTCAGGTATGATGAAGTTGATGAGACTGAAGTAGAGGGCATAACTTGTGTGCTAAAATATTCAATCTATACTTAATGATGTAGATTGAGGTCCAAAACTTCGAATATGGCCAGTCATTGGACCTCAAGCTTGGATTAGTGTCAGACCAGAGGCCAAAAGGACTAAATCTAAGGATGAGGCTGCTATTACCTACTTCATTTTATTTGAAGATTGGGCTTTTTTCATGTCTGTGCATTAATCAAGGATAACAAGGTCCAGGCTATAGCAAAAAAAAAAAAGAAAAAAGAAAAAAAATGTATCAGGTTCAATGGTAAAATATTTTGTAGGTGATTCAAATGGCAGCATCAGAGCCACATGTTTAACAGGTATTGAGAAAGAAATGACCTAGATTTGTCTTCTCTGTATTGTAGGCAGGAACAAAGATGGTACGTTTCCACCAAGTGGTCAGGTCTAGTTTGGTTCAGTACGGCAATGATGGCATTATTTGCTAACCTTGCAAAGCAGATGGATTTGCCAGACGCCGTGACTGTCAACAGGCAAATCCATCTTGCCACACTCCAATGTACAACATTTGTGGCAGACCTGAAAACATCATTTGGTAACCTACAGTACAGCGGCAGTTTTATCAGAACTGGGTCACATTTCTTTATGAAATAAAGAGCAAAAGAATCACACTGACAGCTTTGTCATGGTGGAAAAGATGATTTCAATTTTATCAATCTGCTTTGACTGGCATGAGTTTGCAATTTTTATGGGTGGGGTTAAATTGCACTATAAGCCAGTGTATACAATGGCTGCTACGGCTGTAGCTATTAGCATGGATGCAGCTGTAAAAAGCAGCAGCTTAAACAGACCATGAACATGTTTCATGATTATAGCAAGAGAAAAGCTGTTAATGCTGAAGGTTAGTGGTGCTGAAGCTGCACATGCATACTATATTATTTTGTCTTGTTGGTCTGATTGGCCCATAATGAATGTGACGGACAGAATGTAGGTCCAATCACCTTCTGAGGAATCTCTGAGCAATGGATATAATACAGTCTATCTGACGTGTCAGGTTAACTATTTGCATTTCTGCAGTCCCAAAATAACCAATCTGAACCATCCTATGTTTTTTGGGGGTTGCAACTCTACCTATCGCCAAGGATTGGTAGAAAAAAATCACCACTCATTGTGTGACAGCATTAATAATAGACAAACACATCATGTTCAAATACCCTGTGGATTTCTAGAGACTAATTTTGAGGCTGTTACACACCTGACGACCCAGTCAGAGTGAGGCAGAGTGGAAACACAAGCAAGATTAAGGTTTTCCAGTTTTCCAAACTGTACTCAACCATTACAACCACACTCTACAGACTACAGACTGGCTACAGACCATAGCTGTCAGACGCCCCTTTTCTGTTGCTGTGAGATGCCTCATCTGTCAGAATAGAAATGCATACAACTTTCAAAATAAATCAGATCAAACCTTCAGTTAGGTTAGGGTAAAGCTTAGGATACCAGAAATTATAATTTAAAAACCCGATCTGCAAAACCTAATTACAAAATGTTTAACAATGCTGAGTAAGTGGTCTATTTTCAGGAAAGAAAGCTTGACCTCCATGAAAACACTTTAATGTACCAAATGTATCTTACATAGCTCCATTAGCTACGTAATGTAAGCTCAGTTGATAATGGAGGTACATTGCTGATATACCTAAAGCTAAAGCAGCTAATGGATGTATATATATATATATATATGTGGGCTGTCAAAATTGACGTGTTAATAAATTTGTTAAGCACTGTATATACAGTGCGTAACAAATTTATTAGACCACCTGTCATATTTGTCTCAAAGACCATCCAGCATCATTAAGTGTTTTAATGCGGACTCTTTCATTTTCAGTGAGCTCTCCATGTTTACCATTTTGAATAGGAATGAGGAATTTCAAACTGGGCTTCTCTGAGAAGTCAAAAAGTAATCAAGCATAACATTCAACCACTATAACTAATTTATCTGTTCAGGAATGCAAGTAAATAACTATAATTTGACATTTTAATCAAGAAGTATTAATGTGCTTTACTATTTTTTCAGTCTTTTTGTAAATCATGACATTTGAACATTCATGGATAACAATATCAATTATATTTTAGCAATAAAAATATCATTTGGGTTAAAGAGCTTCTACATATTGGTGTATTAACCATCGCAGAAACATAAAAAATGATTTTGGTAATTACCAATGCTGTTAATTTAGGGCAGCTGTGGCATAGACCTTACTTTGGTTAGGGTTAGAGTGGTCTAATAAATTTGTTAAGCACTGTATATGTGTATATATATATATATATATATATATATATATATATATATATATATATATATATATATATATATATATACACACACACACACACACACACACACAAAGTCACAAAGCTATAGTTAGCTAGCTAAGCTATGTATATACGTTATCTATCCAGTTGATGTAGCAACGTTTGCTAGGGCTCATGTTGCTTAAGCTAAGTTAGCAACATCGGCTTGTGCAGTAACATTAACTACAAGGCTCAGGTGATCAGATTTCTGAAGTGAAAACTGGTGATGTTTCCAGTACAGTGGATGAAAACCACTCAATATTAGCATGATGACATAATAAAAGACGGCACTGACAGTCTCATGTTTTGTTTTTTTTTTTTACAAGTTTTGCAGTTGGCATCAAAAACAGCTTTGTGGCTTTATTCTGACAGTATTATGTTAACCACACATGAATATTGAAAATACTGGAGCTAAAGAGCTAACAAACAGATAAAATAGCTTATTAACATAACTGTTACTCTTCTATGCTTCCTCCCCTTGTGTCAGTTCACCAAGGCTGTTGTTCTCTCCTCAAAAATTTAGGATCTTGGAAGTTTTATTTTGCGTTAGCCTTATTTATTCTTGTTAGAATATTTTCCATCAAAGAGCTGCAATGGTACTGAGTCAAGTCTGAAAACCAAACATTTCCTGCTGTTGCAGCTTCCCACTAAAAATATTTAAATGGCAAAATGCAAACTGTCTTTATTTTGAAGGAACATTTGAATACTTACAGGAAAAGCCTGAGCTTAGTGTTTGCACTTAACCTCTCATCAAAAAGCATCTGAGTCGGACAAAACAGGGAACATTTTATGATTTTTTTTTTTGTGTCAGGGGTTAAGTTTTATTCAGTCTGTAGTGAAACAAGAAGAAGCTCTAAGTCTGTATGCTGTAACAATCAGGGCTGTAGCATCTACTTCACTTTGCAGGAAGCTTTTAATAAAATCATAGTAAAAATCAGGGAGATTTCCAAGGACAGCACAAGCCAGGGACAGGTCTCTTAAAAGTGGAACTGTCCCCAGAAATCGGGACTCTTAAGCTAAGGCTGGAGTGAGCCACCATCCACGTATCTACTTCTAAAACTACTTTAATCCTGGATTAGACCTCTGATCTTTTTTCTGTTTTATTCATAAAATGTTACTAAGAATGTAATGTTCACAATGTAGTTATTTCATGGATGCAACTGTAAGACTTTTTCTATGAATAAAGTAAAAAAAAAACAAACAAACAAAAAACTAAAACTGATGAGTAACGGCACTTCCATTCTGACGACGACATCTCACAATAACAGTCCAGGAGAGGGGCATCTGAGATTTGCAGCCAGACTGTCTTGGAACTGTGTGAGAACACTTACTCCTGATGAAGTATAACAACTATTTATAGCTCAAATAAAGAACTTAGAGATAAGTAGTAAGTTAACAGATGCTCACTGATAGATTTATGCTCATTTTAGCTAAGTGAACGCCTGAAACCCCCTCTTGGATTATTGCACAGAAATGAAAGTGGGTTGAATTCCATCAATCTGTACTTTGAACATTACCATATGAGAGAAATGTAAGTTCCATAACAAACTGCACGGATGATATGGTTACTTTAAAGTCAGTTTGTGGACGTGTGGCCCTGGTATAAATTCTGATTAAACTGTTTCATTTTGATTCTTTGAAGGCAAGGGGATAACTGACAAAAACATGCAAATCATATACAGCTGAGTGATTGTTCCAGATAGAGTTCAAAAGGAAACACACTTGCAGTTGTATTACTGTCTCACTAAAGGAGAATGTAAGCTTTGTGAAAGCAGTGTAAAGTCCGGTCCATCGATCTGCAGGCTATCACAATAACCAGTCTGAGGTCTTAAAACCTGTGCAGGCCCTCATGGTACATTCAGCTCTCCACTATCAAAAGATAAAAGCTAAGTGGCTAACACTGGCACTGTGAGCTTTTTTTATGAGTTTCTTCTGGGACACAACCAACTTTTAATGGAGCACATAAAGATGAAGGTTGGCTCCACTATTTTCCGAAACACAGAGTATCACGGGCTAGTGTCTCTAAGTGATGGCGTTACAAGCATCTCCAAAGGCACGGGCACGGGTGAATGAACATGTTAAGACTCGCCAAATCAGACATGAAGACAAAACAGGGAAATATTCCAAAATATAAAATACAACTCCTCATCTTGGCCCTCCACCGTGTTCTCTAAGACTTTCAATAAAAAACTGTGAGGAATAAAATGTTGAAGAAAGCATGTAGCTATTAGCGATTACAACAAGAAGGCTGAAACTACTTTGGCACATGAATGGAAGTAAGGCATCTGTTTCATTCAAAAAAAGGGTTGAAATGGAGCATTGTTCCCAACCAGCAGAAATGTCAAAACAGACTTATTAAGAAAAAAAAAAAAAAAAAAAGCTTAAGCGTTTATCGTTAATAAAACGTCTGACAGCACACTCCACTCTTGTGCTGCCCCATACCCGCAAACTTACACTGTCAAATACTATGAGATCGCCTCCAAAAACCAGAGAAAAAGAAAAAAAAAGCAACTTTCACCAATTCAAGAAAAAAAATACCAATAAGAAGGTTGAAAAACAGTTCCTCATTGTGTCACGACGTCGACCTGAATGTTGATATTGCGATGGCGAGGAGAAGGGAGTTGAGAGAGATTTCAATGCTCCACGCTCTTGAGCCGCGGGCACTCATACCTGAAACACAAGAAAAAATAATCACAATTACTGTGGGTAGAGCTTGTTAGGCAGCAGTGCCTACACTCTCCATCCAGCTGAAATGCTAATTTCTTATCTAAACTCTCTGCTGTGTTTCCTGTAGATCAAACTGAAAGCAGGCTGCCAAAAACAGTCATAATGATGGGCAGATTAAAATTTAAACTGAGTTTTTTTTCTTAGAATCTAATCCTGCCTTTCTTGAGACTAAAAAGAGACTAGTTGCTGCCACTTTATGTCTGTGGTGGACTATGGCGGTGTTTTATGCATGCATGCCTCTTCTAACCCACAATTCCCCCAGGATCCATCTCCACAGCCTTGCATCCATGGTTTTGCTCTGAATGAGGACGCAAACCCCTGCCCGCCGGGTACACTTCTGTAGCAAAGCGCAGCACCGCTTGCAGCAGCTGGATCACAAGAGTTCACGCAGAAATAAAGGACACAACTTACAAAAAGGATGTTTCTTTTCCTGTACATGGTTCTTTGCTTCCTCTTTATACAAAATAGTAAGGTGATAAGAAAAACAAGCAGATGTCTGTTTTTGGTGTTTTATTTTGAAGATGACAGGAAGTTGTTTAGGTTTGCGTGTGTCACTTTGTTCTGTATAGACTGCAGCAAAATGGCAGCGGGCTCAGCTGAAAATAGACTTGGTGGACATCTCAAACTGTTGTGGAAACTTAAAGACTGACTAGAAGGGAGCAAACGGAGCACTACACAGTCAGCCAATGTGGAAATTGGGGGTAATATTTCAGATAATCTCACCTGACACAACAGCTAGACTGTTTGACACATCAATTCCAATGGGATATATGTAACCTCCATCCTGGGACCATCGCATACATGGTGTTTGGGTGTCTTGTTCTCACTTTAGACAGCATATTAAGATGGACAGAGCAATAGACGCCTGGGAGTGAGGACAGAATATTTAAAGCACCCCCTCTTGACTGGCTGCAGTATAAGTCATAATCCCCACCTCTTACATTTTAACACGAGACCAGGCGAAACTATAGAGTAGGGGTGTGTCAATATCTTGAGACTGAAACATTGCAAGATTTCTCGTTGTGGTGAAAATGTCTTGCGAGATGCAGATTACAGCAAATGTTTTATTGACAAATAGATGCCTTTAAGTATATTTTAAACTGATGATCCCTAACACAGGCTAAGGATGGGAAACACGATTTTACTTATTTCAGTCATGAAGAGAGTTCAGGTAAATTCAGCTGCTTCAATTATCTTTATTATTTCAAGTGCTGTTTAAAATGCATGTTTGAGCCGTAATCAGTATATGTAAGCAGTAGGGCTGTAACGGTACAGAAAATTTTTGTTTTGGTACGTACCTCGGTTTTGAAGTCACGGTTTGGTAGTTGAAGCGAATAAATAAAATTTAATTTTTATTTTTTTAAATTAAATTGTATTAAAATAAATAGGCTGATTAAATTACATTTAAATTATAAATAATGCGGCGACCTCCTTCCATAAGTTCTTCAGTGAAAATATTAATAAATAAATATATTTTTTATTTACTAGATTTTTTTAATTGATATATATACCCATTCTTTAAACGCTAAAATTTCTCAGTCAACTTAAATGCATCATCACACAACCGCGAGTTAGCTTGTTTAATATGCAAATTAGCGTCTATCCTGCCGATTTCAACATGGACTTCAGCACTGGATTAATTTTTTTAACCAATGGGACCTACTACAAAGTTTGGGAGAACTTTTCATAGCCATCTAGGCGGATAAAAAAGGTTAGAGCTGTGTGAAATCTGAGGATAACTTTATCTATGATGCAGCTGCAGACATGATGGAGTCCTCTCTCTCCCCCCTCCGAGGCTGACATTTGAAGGTAAAATTAATTTGATTCACAGAGCCAGAGCACCAGTGTTATAATTAAAACTATCTTAAAGAATAGGAAATTCATAACTGGCTGGTGAGACTTGTGGTTGATCCTCCTCTTTACAGTGACATTCTAGTTTGAGTGGAGCATTTTTAAACGCTTTTACTGGTCTGCTGGATGACGTGCTGTCAGCTGCTGAATAATGTCAGCGCTATTGTTGCTGTCTTTGTACACTGTTGTATTTTACTGGGAAACAAAGTGTTCCTAAACAGGACACTTTTATCTGGGAATATTCAGGCTGTTGCTGTCGATTGCTGTGGTTGTGTGGTTGCCAGGACAGTGTGACAGTTAGTTGCGCTCCGGTTTTCTGTGTATGAGCTTCGCTGCACATGTTTTCATTCGGTACACGTCTGTACCATACTGAGAGGCCCGTACTGAATTGGTACGGTACAAATATGCGTACCTTTACACCCCTAGTAAGCAGTGATATTCAGTGCAAGAGAGAGAGGATTAAACTTTTCAAAATGGACCTGTAATCTTTACATTTTATAACTTTGACTTGAATAAAAGAACAAATATCCAGTAATATATTCTGTAATGAATTAAATAAGTGTAAAATCTCATCTTGTTCATGAAATATGACAAGCCATTGAACTGTACACAAAACTGCTTCAAACCAAGACAAAAATCTCCTCGGCTGCAGATGCTGCGGGGTGGGATCTTTCATGCCAAGTTTATCATGCAGGGGTTAGTGGACTGGGCATAGCTACAATTCCACAGTTACACTAGTAAAGTCCACTTTGAACATCTCAGCTCTATTTTGTCAGAAGCACAATATGTCAGCGCCCACTGCAAGGTTATTATGGCTTCAGTTCTGTACAATGGCAGGAGATGGAGAAGCCCCGTTCATATTTAGACACAATCAATGCTTTGTAGACATAAACTATGACACATTTATGATAGATTTTCTGAGTTTTTCAGGTCTATTAAATTGCTGCTTCCCATAAATCCTAGCACAGGAACTTGTTATCTGTTCAACCATTTATTTCTACTGTCTATCATAAAGACAAGAGCTTAAAAGTGGAAAAAGGCATTGGACACCAAAACTCCCTCAAGCAACTAGTCTCTGGATGATTTTAAGGTTATATTAAAAGACTTGAAGGCAGACACATTTGACTGTAGATACTCTGCCTGATATGAATATGTTTGTGGTTGATTCTGACAAACATCTGCTGGGTTTCTACCTTTTATATCTTGTCTTTTTTTTAATATTATATTCAAGTATCTCATTTTTTGTTTGTGTGACTGCTCATCGTTTGTTGGAAACTTTAACTGTGCTGCTGTCTGCCTTGGCCAGGATGCTCCTGGGAGAGATTTTTATTCTCAAGTTTTTCTGCTTAAATAAATATCAGAAGAAAAGACACACAGATTTTAAAAAATGCAGAGCTTCTTGAAATGGGGTAAAAGCTCTCATATACTGGCTTTAGACTGGGACTGATGTTAAAAAAGAAACAAGATATGAAGGGGGCTGGGTGACAAGAGACAAGATGCATGATGCCTTGCTTTGCTGCCTTTGCAAGTTTAACATGTACGCTCTTAGTGAGGGAAAATGGCTCTTATGTATCACTGAATATTTTTCTGTAATGACTCAATATCCAACCACAAACTCTCTCCTAGATAATAACGGTATATTATTGATGAGGAATAAAATCCCTGCACTTCTTTTTGATGTCTTACAGCTTCTAGCTTCTATAAACACTGCACCCTGTTTTGCCTGCTAATGTGTTTTGCTGAAGCCTTTTCCTTAGCAGTATCTCTGGAAAAAAAATATAGAAGCATATTTTTCAAATGATATTTAAAAGAAGAGCCACCGTGGAATTCTATCTCTCTGAAGTGCTGTTTTCAGGGGTTCAACACAGAATATCAACAATGCAAATTAGCATTTAGAGCAGTGGAAGAGCCCCCCGCTGGAGTCCCACAGGACAATGGCAGCAACTAGTAAAAGAGGAAGTCAACCTCTGTGACAGAGACAGATAGCGCAGCATATTTTAGCAAAATAGAAGATGAGGAAAAACCAAACAGGGGTGGCTGGGGACATGGGTAATGGTGAGTCAACGGAGGACAAAATGTCCCTGTCAGGTTTAAAATGTGCTAAGTGACTTCATTTACAAGAGATGGTAAATAATTAAAAAGTTCTGAGAGGCTGAGGTCATGTTCTGTTGTGTTTCTCCACAACAGCCTGGCATCAGCATATTTCAGCGAAGCACGTCAAGACTGAAACCTTAGAGTAACTTTCTCAATTTATTCCCTCAGAAGTTCACATATTTAGCCAGCACTACTTCTAACAACTGTCAACAGCAAGCTTACTTAGCTGATGGACTCGTATGGGATCCGAGGCTGGTCCGAGCCCTCCCTCACTCAGCGTCCGAATGTGGATGATGTACTCGTCATCTTCCTCAGGGAGGGTCAGCTCTGCAGTTGAGTTGGCTGTTGTGAGAGTGTTTACCTCATTGTGTCTCTGTCTCCTGTATGACAGCTGAATGGGAGGGAGAGAAACACGGCGGATGACAAATTGTAAACACATAGTCTTAAAGTCTGACAGCTTACAGTGAGCCAACAAACAGGCAAGGTCCTTGCTTTCACTCAGTCTGAAATATAATAGGAAATAACATTGTATGGTGAATCATAGTGAGGATTTATTACTCACTTGGTATCCTGTAACTTCTGACTCAGATTCCATTGCCATCACTGGTTCCCAGTAGAGAGAAAGCTGAGAACCAATAAGTGTCCATTCCACATTCAGCGGAGGCTGTGCTGGTGCTTCGTTATATAAAGAAAACATCACACAACAGTTAGACAAAATGGCTGTAATTGGTAGAATAGGTATGCATTAGACTGACATGACATTATCATACGCATGACACGATACCTGTCATTCACATGAAGGGGGATTTATGAACATTTATGAACATTGTCCTACATACAAATCAGTCAGTTATGACAACTTAATGAAAAGTTGACATTGTTTAAGAAGTCATTGTCATGACGACCATTAACGAAGACCAAATAAGCTACCAATGTCTTAATTATGTCAGCTTGACATTAACATGTCACAACAGACCTGGTCATCAAACCTAAGAAAATATTTAGCTTTATCTATGAACAATACATCGACCTGTCATGTGTAATTGGTCTTTACATTGGCTGCCACTGGACGATTATGAAAGTGTAATGAATAATTCCCTTGACCTCAAGTAAAGCTAGACACTTTGGACTATTCACTGGGATGTTATTAAGTGTTATAATGATAAAGTTAACAGATTTCATAATAGTGAGAAACGTGAGATACTTTGGATTTCATTATAAAAGTCCAAACTGAAGATAAACTCCCAGATCCCCAAATAATTTCTTTCAGTTTGATTATCAGGTCTGGTATAAAATGGTAATGCTGACATAATAGACACTGGTAGGTTGTTCTGTCTTGGTTTTGTCAAGTTGTCGTTACAAAGACTTTCCTAATAATGTCAACTTTGCATTAGTGGTGAAACAATTGACAGAGTGACACTTAATGACAATAACCATAAATGTTCATAAAGCCTCCTTCATGTGAATGACAATGTCAGATTATGACAGTTTCATGTCAGTATCATGTCAGTCTTACGCATTCCCCTTCAAATAAAGTGTTACCAAGTAGGTAATCTGATTGTAGAGTGCACTATATTGATAAACTGTACAAAGAAGCTGCAGACATGATGTAATTTTCCTCAGTGAGAATCAAAAAGGGGTCTGTGATGTAAGTGATCTGTGTATTAATTTAAACGTTGCATCATTTTAACAAATTAGAGCTGTGTATAACAGTACTGCATCTATTTTTTTCAGATGCCTACAAATCTGTCACTATATCAGAAAACATTTGCCCAGCTTTGAAACCCTGAACAAACACAAGTCTTTGGAGGCAATGAATCAATTCGATCCTGTTAACCCAAGAGCAGTTTCCTATTTTTATCAGATCCTGCATAACAAAGTTTCACTGAACACGTCAGGGCTTAAAAAGGCTTGGGCAGATGAACTGAATATAGAATTTAAGGATGAGATCTGAGTAGAGTGATTAAAGAGCATACATGATTGTTCAGTCAATGTAAGAGATAACCTTACAAACCTTGAAACACTCCATCAGATCTACTATTTCAGGGAAAACTGCACAGCTTTGTTACTGATGTGTTACCTCTGTGAAATACATGTAAATCTACAATCAGTAATCTCTCACATTTCTTTTGGTCATGTGGTAAATTGCCTTTATTCTGGTAAAGCATTTTTCATTGTTTTCTTCGGTGTTTGGAAAATGTTGGAACCTTACACAACTTGTAATCATCCTTGGCTCCTTAACTTCTCTTAATTTGTACAAAAACAGAGCTGCTTTGTTTGGTATGTTTGCTGCAAAAAACCCCTAATCCTTAGAGTATGGAAAATGGACTTTGTGCCCATCTATAATTTATGGATGGGGAAAATGGCTTACACTTTGCACTCTAAGAGACTGAGATTTTACAATGAAGACAGAGGAAGAGTGTTTGAGAAGATCTGGGACTCTCACCTTAAGTTTTTAATGGTAGAAAATAATGAGTGCTGGCTATAAACCATTCTGCTGCATTTGTTGTCCTTGTTTTAGCATTTTGATGTGAACCTTACAATAAGAAACTGCTTTGTTTGTGGCCTTATCTCAAAAAAGATTTGGTTTAGAGGTTTGGAGTCCATTCCTCCTTTTTATTTTTGTTTCTTTTTGCACTGTCATCATTTTACTTGCTCTGAAACCCAATAAAAGACACAAAAAAAGATCAAATTACTGTTTTTGAAGTCACACTTCTTAAAGAACTGTTGTTTAAAATCAGTATCACGCTTAAATTTGACCTTTTAGACAGAATATCTATATGGCTGTTTTTTCTTTGTCACCTTCTTAGTTCCTATCTATATAAACAAAAAGTACTGTAACCATTTTTATTGTTTACTGCTGCTTATAGAACTGTTGTACAAGGCAGAGTTCTGTTAGCTGGTATTTACCATTCTTCAGCAGGTTTTACAAGCAGATGTCTGGCAGAAAAGAATATTAAAGGGCCAAAATAACTGGCTGAAAAATATGACAATTACCAATTAAGTAAACAGCGCGTAACTTTGTATTATATTTTGTCTTACAAAAAAAAAACATGTTTCAAGAATCAAATCAAAATAATATAAATTCAAAGTACTTTTACAACATCCTGCTTACTGTCTGGTGCTGGGGTCATTTATGTAACACATCACATGGCTAATTTAGACGGTAAAAATTCATGTCATCAATGTGGATGACACCAAACAGAGCTTATCTCTTGCAAAGTTTAGAGCTACAGGAAACTATTTAGGGAAATCAATGTTATGTAAGGCAAAGGACAAGGACAAGAACAGGAGAGTTTGCTGTGGACTTTGATGAGTGGGTAAATCTTCCTCTTACTAAGTCTCTGATGAAGTTGAACTGTATTCAACACAGAGTCATGTCATGAAGAAAGGTGAGGGTTTTTTGGGCTGATGTCAAGAGTACCATCTCACTTCCTCAATACTGGAAGTGTTTGCTCGGGGTGTCGTGGCTAATCAGCAACATCAGTTGAATGTAACTTCAGCTGAGGGAAGAACTGTTGATGAGAGGGGGACAAATCTGGACTATCCACAGTGGACATTTATGTCTTTCTTTTGGACAACTCCAATGAAACCACAATGATTGAATTTAATATTTTAGTGGAGGTTACAGTTGAGATCACCAGTTTATGAGGACCAATATGGGACAATTGACGTAAAGCAGTGTTTCAACATGGTGTCTAGCTAACAGACCACTGATTAGTTATTTGTTTTGACAATTCTGCTGTTAGCCACTGAGCTATGGCATCAGCTAATCTGCTAACAGGCTAATTTAGAGCTAACAGTGCATATCTGAAGCTAAGTGTTGTCTATGTGTCAAACGTAAGTGTATATTGTGCAACTGACCTCATGTGAGTAAGGAACAGCTCACAATTTTTATGGTGTTTGTTCAGAAAACGTACACAAAGACATTTAAAAGATTTGGTCATGAGTAATATGTACAAACAAGCAGGCAGGGTAACAATTACGTTGTAACCTTTAGGCTTGGTTTCTTCTGTCTCAGTCTGGGGTCATGTATGCAAAGAAAAATGTGTCTCAAGTCTTGTTTTAGCTAACTTGAAGCTGTTTTACAATGTTCCTGTTTGTACATGTTAAATTTCTGTAAAATGCAGGCTACTGGTCACATACGGCTATCTAAAGCAAATGTCAGGTAGTTGTTCAGAATGGCTGGAATTCTTGGACTGCTGGCCATTGTAGCCGGAGACAAAAAAGTCCAGCAGAAACTCTGGTATAAGAGCAACATCAAACTCAAGCTGATTTTCACCTCATTCCAATCCCTATGATACCTAGTGTGAATTCTGATTGATACCTGCTGCCACTGAATATGGAACTGGTGTTTGCCATGGCAACAAGGCACTAATCCTGATTATTGGCATGATTCAGAGATAAACATGTGCAAACATCACAAAAGTCACCTTGAACGGGTCAAATGATTGGAGGGCAATATGAATAAATTGCCTCCGGCAACGTACACTAGCATATGTAGCTAACTTTATTAGCTACATTTAAATAATTACATAGTAAAAGAGTCATCTATGTGTTGGGACACGACTTTATATACTGTAAAGCAGATGTAGAGCCTAGTCAAAGCCTTAAGTTCTCTAATCAGCATGCCTGGCTTTTGATTTTAGTGCCATTGCTGTGTCATTAGCTGCTGGTTAACGGTATTGTACCTTCAAGCGCTTGCACGGTCTGAACAAAGAAACAAGCAGCCAGCATGACTCATCAGTTTCTTTTCAAAATAAGCTTAATTAAAGATCAGAATAAATATGAGCATGTACACTTAAAGAGGGAGCATCAAAAATTTTAGTCTGTGGATGTTCTGAAGTACTCATTATTTCTTAAATCAGTCCCTTTTTTAAAATGTCTCTTACTGATATCAATGATTCACGTGGGTCACCACTTCAGGTCAGCAAAGCTGAGATTATGGATTAATTTTGGAACAACTGAATCCCTGATGCAGATACAGGGATAGCATGTCTAAAAAACAGCTGTTGAAAACACAAATTCAGCTTTGATTGGTTATTTGTACAAGCCCCAACAGCACAACTGGTATCACAACCCCACACTTCACAAACTTCAAAAATATAACAACAACTTCCTGCCAAACAAGTGTCAATGGCAGAATAAGCTGATTGGCATTGGCAGAGAAGATTTGGCACATTTCTCATGGGTGCAACCAACATACTCAACTCTGCTGCTCATCCCACAAAACATGTTCCTTACAAATGGGGCACCATTTAAAAGAATAATAAACAGACTTTCCCAGTAGGATGTATTGCCAGGAAGCATTGTTACAACAAAAAAAAAATCTACTTAACCCAAATTTCCATCTTTTTGTGCTAAGTTTATAATTTAGATGAACATGTAATAAAAAAAAGAACGGATTTGCTAAATTGAAAATGAATTCCTTAAAAAAAACTGCCATTGGTAGTAAACCACTGTGGTTGACTGCTGTATCAGCAGAAGTTCAACCCATTACCACATCCACAGTTGAGCCCCTAGGAATAAAGGTCGGTATTGAATATCAGAGCTGCTATTTTTGTCTTTCATTATCTAATAAAGTGAGGAAAAAATAGTGATCTATTACACTACATGGAGCTGAAGTGGAGCTGTTATACTAACTATCAGCACAACTCTTGTTTTCCTTTGATTGAAGTCTTGCTGCTCTGATACAAAGCACTCTAGCATTTTCACTTAAGTCATGCTGCTCAGGTGGTAAGTACAGAAACATTTTACTTGAGCGTTTATTAACAGGCAACAATTATCTGGAT
Source organism: Cheilinus undulatus (assembly GCF_018320785.1). Lineage (NCBI taxonomy): Eukaryota > Metazoa > Chordata > Actinopteri > Labriformes > Labridae > Cheilinus > Cheilinus undulatus. The sequence goes on along the minus strand of NC_054875.1, from coordinate 20,879,232 downwards.
GCCAAAACTTACGTGGCTTTTTCGTGGTGACATTAATTGCAGGGAGGAAGGGGCCGGTGCCGGCTGTGTTGAAGGCGCTGACAGTTAAAAAGTACTGCGTGTTCCCTGCTAAGCCGCTCACTGTGACTGACGTTTGGTTCCAGGGCACCCTAACCTTTCCCATGGTCTCGGGTTTAGTGTCGTCTTCCCAGTACACCACCTGCTCGAGACAGAAAGCATATCATCTGGAGTTAAACCGTGACATATGGCTTTGGAGTGGAGCAAAATGTGAACATTAGCAGGATGCATTTTCTTTCAAATACAACACAACAGGGTATTTGTAGCTGTGTTTGATGTCTTGAGAGAAATGTGGTGTTGATAAATGATCACCTCTGGGTATATCCTCTTAAGTCAGATCACGGTTTTCTTTTATCTTTGTAGGAAAATGTTTGATCTGATATTACAAAGCCTCTGTTAATGTGCTTTTACAGCTCAGCAGAATGTGCAACGACTATTAGAGAAAAAAAAAGGAAGAACATGATTTATCTTTTCTGTATTGGTCAATCAAGTGTTTTTTGAGCAGGATGTATATGATAGAATCATAAAAATGCCTTATGTTACAAGAAATATGCATTACATTTTCCAAATGGAATCCACTTTATTAACCAGTGCTGAAAAACATGTGTTTACTTGCAGTCACACAAAATAATAAGCAGCAGATGCTTTCATGTGTGCATTTAGGACCATTTTTGCTTGATGGCGGCATCATTTAATCAATTAGCAAAATTAACAGTGAAGATTTTTCTTCGTCAGACTAATGGATTTATTGTCCAATCATTTCAGCCGTTACATACATAAATCTATGTTGCCTCACAAGGCCTGTAATATTTACTGTTGACTAATTAAAATCTAAGTAATTAAAAAATGCATTTCAAATATATTACAACTAAAGTTTCCAATCATAATAGTGGGACTATTTTGTTATCACTCCACGTAGCAGTCAAAATGAAACACATCTTAAGCATCTATCCCCCAACTATCTGCTTCTCTGTCAACATAATTTAGCTTCAGCTGCTGTTGAAATCCCTAGGGTTGTTTGGTATTTTACATATACAATCCCACATGGAAATATTGGAGCAACTTTGCTGTTATTGATCAAAAGAATAACAACAACATCATACTTTAAAGCCCTTTGATCAGCCTCATTACTCTGTGGAAAGTATGCAGGTAAGGTAATCAGGCTGTCCCAGTTTTTGAGGAAAAAATAGAATAAAATCAACTGTAGTGGGTTTCAAATGTAATGTTTTAATATTCATGTTCTATTTGGAGAAAAATTACAAGGCTGAAGATCGATTCCCATGATGCTGCAGTGTTAGACTGTAAAAACAAACAACAGCAGACAGTATTTGGTCTAATCACAGTTTTTGCTAGCATGAGGTGTGCTATGTTTTGCAGCACGGACTATCATGTAGCTCAGTATCATGATATCCTGTAACTGACAGCAACCTGAAAAGGCATGCGGACAGGCAATTTTCTTTTGTTCTCATAAAAACGCTCTGACATGTTTTCCCGTCGTGTTGGGACAAAGCACTGTATAATTTTGCCCATAACAGTCTCCCAACTGAAACAGCCATTACCATGGCGACGCCGAGTTTGGAAGTGTCGGCTTTGAGGTACGACAGGGGTGATGACTAGCATTTGAATCGTCTTGTGTGTGAGTGTGATTTCTATTTCCATTTAAAAGGGAAAAAATGTACCTCATAGCCCAGAACCCTTTCAGGGGTGAAGGAGAGAGCCTGCCAATTCACCTCAATCTCTGAGGCTGAGACACTTCTGGCCCAAACTCCCGCTGGCATCCCACTTGGCTCTGAAAACAGACAACAGGAGACTGAGCAGTGCTTCTTTTTTCTCCACCGGCACAAAGACAAGCAGAACAAATCTCTTCACATTTTACATTTGTAACAGTGCGGCATTCTTGTTGATCTCTACGTGGATAAATCATCACACGCAGGTGCTGCTGGTAAATAGTGGAGCACTACACTAAACACTGACCCCCCTCTCAGCATGCCGAGAGGTAGCATAGATCTAAATGCCAAGCGCTTTTCACGTTGGAATAGCCGTTCGAAAGAGTGGTGATATTTGGAGGCAATCTGCCTGTCCTTAGATGAATTTGTTGCAATTTTACTCCCCATTTTTCAACCTCTTTTTTCATATGAAAGACTCTACAGATTTATCTTCCTGCATGTGTCTTTATTGGATACAGGAAGATAAAAAAGTCCGCTTTCAGCCTACGAAATGCAATAAAAACCACTTTCATGATCTTTGTCCTTTTCAAAAACAGAAAAAGCTTTGTAGCTTTTGCAAAAAAACCCACACATATTCATTCCCATACCTATCTCTGCAGAATAGATGGTGACCACAGGGCTGAAGGGACCCTGCCCTTTGCTGTTGTAAGTGCCAACCTTCACATGAAATGGAGAGAAGGGTGCAATGCTGTCGTTGCGGTACACGTAGCGAGCGGCGCCAGGCGCAGAGGTGGCCACGTGAGTCCAGCTAACATCTCCAAAGGCACGGAAAGCAATGATGTAACCAAAGCTCTCACCATTCTGCAGTTCTTCGGGGACAGGCTGAGAGTGAAACACAAAACTATAGTGATATTAAAACATATACAAACCACTCACGTTCACCCCCCGGCTGGGCACACATCATCGCCACCCCACACTCATAAGAACTGCGTGACCCACAAATTGCTTCTGTGACCCACCTGATGAAATGAAATGAGCGGTAAAATGTCATAAAAAACCTAAGCTCATTACAGAACATCTGTGCAGCTTTTGGAATGAAAAGTTACTTCTGATTTTAATGAAATGAGAAAATTCAAATAATGAGAGAGCTGTAGCAAACTAATGACTTCTTCAATACCTACATTATGTTTCAACCAGCAGACTGGTTTACTCCAGAGCTAGATATGAGCGCAGCGGATTTGGCTGAACAACAGCAATTAAACTGCAGATCAAAGCCTCATAAATGACAGTAACTGTCGGATTAAGTGCTCTGCTTGTGAGTGCTATATTACATGACGACTTTTTAACTAAGAAATTACAGTAACTTAAGCTCCAGACTTCAATTAACACCAAATTTATGACACCAACAAGAAAACAGAGCAGGGGCCTAAATTTAGCCCTCATTCAATCAGAAAAAAGAGGAGCTACAGGCACTTTGAATAATATACTAGAACATAAGACTGATGACTTACCTCCCATGTGATGACCAGTTCAGATCTGCTTCCACCTCCTCCACCCACGTTACCTGGCGGTGCATCAGGAACTGTACAACACAGACCTTGTTCAGACCTCCATGGAACAATCACTTCAGGCCTCAGAAAGTTGTACAAGGAGTGATGGTAGTGCTATTTTTGTAGATCAGAGCTGAAAAAATTTCTATCTGAACAGGACATGAGATCACAATGAAAAGGGGGATTTTTTTTTTGTACCTGCATCCTCTGTCCTGGTCTTGACTGACACAGGGCTGGGTTCTCCAACACCCACACTGTTTCTGGCCAAAACACGAAATTCATACTCCACCCACGCATTGAGGTCCACGACGGTGGCTGTGACTGTGTTCCCATCGATTATCTCAGGGACTGGAAAACAACAGAATTCACAGTGTAAATAATAAAAGGCATAGAAAGCTCATCATCAGAACTAGGGCTGCCAGCATGAATGCTATTATCGCTATTAATAAAGGTTCAGAATTAGGGTTTTTTTTCCTATCATGATTAATGTTTTGTGTCCCTTTCAGTCACTGCAATATCTCCCTGCAGCCACAGTGATGTAAAATAAGTCAACTGCTGCTCATTAATGTCAAATTTCACGACAGCCCAGTGGACAAGTCAAAAGTCATCTGCATCTTGAATTACAGAGCATTTATCTCTTGACTATTCCCATTTTGTTTAAATCCATAACACAATCATTGTTCTATGATCATGCTCATGTCATCATCTTCCATCTACATGAGGTTCCTTATTTTCCTTAAAAATATGGTCATGTCTGTATTTAAACACAAAGTAAATTACTCTTGATGAAAGCAAGTCCAAAAGTCCAAAATGAGACTACAGTTTGAAATAAAAAATAGCGGAATTTCAAAATTGAATGCTTAATTGCAATAAACTACAGAAATTTGGACAACTGAAAACGTAGTTGTCTGAGAGCCTCAATTAGAACTTGTATGATGACATTTAAGGAATATCACACGGGAAGGAAGGTTGTCTTACTACTTGTACTATCTTTGAAAAATGTTTCCAAGTGAGAATTAGTGACTGTTTCCTCTTCTACCCTGTGGAGTTCCCTAAAGCTCCAGCCTAGAACCCATCCTTTTCTCCCTCTACCTCCTCCCTCTCGGGTTGATTTTTCCACCCATTTTTTTTCCCAATTTATACTACTTTTAAATATTTTTTCCACTTTAAACCCATTTTTGCCACTTTTTAACAGCTTTTCACAATTTTCCCACCCATTTTTGCCCCTCTTGACCCATTGTTGCTATTTTATTCCTTATTTTCTTTTTTGCAATTATTTCATTATTTTCCCCTTTAATTTACTTCAGTTCCTTCCTTTTTTTAATTCACAGGCACCTGATGTTTGTGCTAACAATGTCAAAGTTAACGCGTTAATATCGCATTATCTCAAATTACTTTAAACACCATAAATTTTTTTGTTGCATGATGAACTCACGCGCATTCTGTGTGACCCTCATCCTGTAGTTTGCCAAATCAGGAAGCAGCGCTGTTGTGGTGCAGTGTGAACAGAAATGGATAAAGGACAGAGACTTTCGAATAGCAGGTTCAGCATTCAGATCATGCTAGATAAGACTGAGGGTTTTTTGTTCCTACTGTCGACATGAACTGAGTTACCAGGAGTTCGTGGAGTCTTAAATAGCCCGTACCACTCACTGGCTGAGCACACCGCCATGCAGAGGGCTGCCCCCTTAGCCACGCTGGATTGTTTACAACGGAGATGCTCAGACAACTCTGCAAGCAGGGATGGGACTCGCTATCTGGAACCAGGCATTTCCCGGTGGGTCGACACACTTTGGGGCCAGCATGCTTTATTCATTTTTTTAATCTCTGTTATGTTCCAGCTCCATATTGGCGCTGTCCCTTTATATTGACTGTTGACTGGTCTGATCACCTCTCCTAAAAGTCTGTTCACCCCTTCTCTCATCCCCACTCAGCTCCTGCTTGAAAGTGCAAGTTTTTGGAGAAAACGAATTGAACTCGCTAAAATGATCGACTGGGACTGTACTTAAACGCCAAATTAAAAAAACAGTCAATCAAGATGCTGCAAAAGTGTCAAAGACTCTGCAGTCCCTATAGGAGACGGTCTGATGCTGGTAAATATTCAGCTACATCATGTGGAGGAGGGGACAGAGCAGGAAAGGCTGGTATGTGACAGGTGAGCAGAGGTGTTACAGGTGAGCCTGAGAGTGAAGAAGCTCTGTAGAGTATCATTATATAGGCTAAATAGCATTATTAGACTGTGGGTCCCATTTATTTATGAAGAAAAAAACAGTTTGAGATTAAATCTGTAACTCTTCTATGATCTGAAGAATGAAAAGATGGTTAAGTCCTCTTTTTACACCTTAAAAGTTCTCCACTGAGACTTCTTTTACTTTGTGTGTTCATAAGTTTTGAAAAGCATCTTCAAATGTGTGTTTATTGGCATCATTCCAGTAAATCTACTGGAATGATGACAGTAATTTCTTACTGTCAGCATTTATTTTACATCTGGGCATTTTTTAGTTTGAAAATAAAAAGGTGATAAATAATAGCAGACATTTTTTTAAGTAATGACTTGCTTTTTCTCTTGAGTAGGGTGGATGTGTCCACCTTAGTCACCTCTGACCACATCATAAGAGTGAAACACCATTAGATGTGTCTGTGCCTTACTGCTGAGCTCTCAGTGGAGACTTGACTTCTCCCAGTAATCTGCAGTGTAATTCTCTAACTGTATTTAGTCTCTCTTTTTGTATCATCTTGTTGTGAGTCCTCTTGGTGTAAAGGGATGATTGTGAGCCTTAATTTCCCCCTATGTGGGGCTGAAATTCTCTGCTTTAAGCATGAGGGATCCAGGAATGATCTTTGAGGGATTTAAACTTAACTGACCATGTCCTTCATGTCCTAAACACAGTCCTTTAGAACAGATAAAAAAGTGTGATTAATTTGCGATTAATCTCGAGTTAACTATGAAATTTGTGAGATTAAAATTTTAATCTATTGACAGCCCCAGTTTGTGCAGATCATGGCTAAGCTATAAAGTCTAACACAACTTTCCATCTGGTTCAGTTACTGTGCCCATCCACATAGTTAACATTAGCACAAAAAGGTCTTTCCTGTTAACAGAAAAGAGGTTTAAATTTTTAAAAAGGCTACACTAACTTATTGCATATAAAATAAAATTCATTTCTTTGATAAGTGTGGTTATTATTCAGGTTCAATATGAAATATGGTTATTTCAGATTAATTAAACAATGGACCATAATTTTCCTGACCTCCATAGGCCCCTGATTTGGCTATGCCAAAGAACGTTCTCCCTTTTATCCACCCTTATGGGCGCCCTTGCTCTAATGCACTTTATATCAGAGTCAACCAGGTTTCTCTCTCATGTTTACAGTTGGTCCAAGTATCACTGCTCTCCTTCCAACAGGAATGTAAACTCCTCCCACTGGCTCCCTGATTACTTTGGAATTAATTTAAAATTGTATTGTTCGTTTTTAATGTTTTAAACATTTTAGCACCAAAATAAATTTCTGACCTCTATCTCTGAGATCTGCTGATCAGCTTCACTTTGTTGTCCCTGAAACCAGATTAAAAACCCAAGGTGATCGAGACTTTTCTGTGATGGCACTTTAATGTGGAACGAACTACCACTTGAAATCAAAACATTCCTCAACATTTCAATGTCATCTTAAAACTTGATTTCATCCTTTGGCTTTTCGCTCAGCATGAGAGCTGTGTGATCTCTGTCCTGGTTGTCTTTAAATTTCCTTAAGCTCTGTGTTTTTTCTTTATGCTTTTTTACGTTTTTATCGCAAGTTTTAAATCATTTTAACAATGAAGTAGAAGAATACTATTGAAAACGACAAGGCATCCAAGGAAAACTTATTATGTTTTTATGCTTACATATAAAATCCTAACAAGTCTGATGAAAATAGATGGTTTAACAGCAAAGATAAAAACAGACAGCCCATAGATATTTACCAAAAATTAAACCAGTCAATACATCAGCCTGACGCTACTTTGTTCAAATACCAACATTACTTCCATGTATACATGTATGCAGGCTTAGGATGTAGGAAATGGTGCCTGGAGTTAACCAATAAAGTCTGCTACAGATCTAGAGAACAGACACTGCCCTTTTTAACCTTGTACTGTGACATAAAATCTCAACATAAACTCTCAGACAAAAGTGAAAGTGTGGCTATGTGACAAGGACTGTGACCTCAGGAGGGGGCCCTTAAATGTGGCTGCTCAGTGCTACTTGTGCTGAGTATGGATGACATGCAGAGGACAAAGGTAAGTAAGTTGAAGGGCTTTGTTGTGAGCATTGCTGTCTGACTTTTTGATAGAGAGTTTGGGTTCAAAGAGATGTTAAAATTCTAACCTCAGTGGCTTTAACATGCAGTGAACTCTGTTATTGACCATATGGAGGAAAAATAAAGAAAAAGCAGTTTGCACTCACAGATATGTTTAAAACATTTAAAGATAAGGTCAACTTGCAAGCAAACAGGTGCCTTATTTCATATCAAAGTGATATTGACTATTTGAAAGCACTAATGAGAAGTCTTTGGTTGGTTATAAAACATCATGAAATTCATACCGATGCCTTTATGTCACTAACACTAAACTAACCATCAGAGAGAAGATTGATTATTTCTACAAAGTTAGTTTGAGTGCTTATAAGCTTGCTACGGATAGGTTCAGATAAGGCAAATAACATAAATGTCTATTTTCATATCCTCCAAATGAGGACACTTTTATTTTACCTCAAACTGGCATATACTGAATAAAATCAAGGTACAACTGGATTTTCTGATTAAAAAAAAAAAAAGTATAAATAAAGAAGGTGCAATCTTTGCCTATATATACTGTGAGGTTCTTTGCAAAGGCACCCTCCTGAGCAGCCCCTTCATTAGTGTTTGCCTCATTGAGGTAGGCCGCAACCGTATTACTTCCAGCATATTCCTGCCATTTGTGTTTGCTTGTCTTAATATGACTTTACATGATGTAGGCAACTTCAGATGAACACTCAATCTCTTTGGTGAATGCTGATTTCCTTGACAGCTAGCCTAGTTAACATTACACAGCAGGTCCTGTCCAAATGATTAGCTGGGCTGGTGGAGCAACAGCCAGAGGATGCAGGATCTTCAAAACCAAAACATATTGGTTTTGAAGAGCCTGCCCCCCATTGTGCTGACCAGGGGGCATATAGAGCGAGAAGCGGGGCTAGTGCGCAGCTCACTGATATAGAGAGACGTGCTGCCAGGAACAGAGGAGCAAAGCAGCTCTGGGAGATACAGGTAGAAAGAAGAGCACAAAGTGATGCAGAATGGCATATTTTCTTTTAATTTTACAGCAGTATCGTTAAAAAAACCCTCAGAAACAACGCATCTTCAACTCGTCACAAAGATGCAGGTTGTTCGTACTGACGTGGCGCTGCTGAATGTCACTACTCTGTCCCCCTTCACAGCATCAACTCCTGTGGCAAGCACCGGTCAGCAAATAGGCTATGGTATCATCTCCTTTTATAATCTTTTTTTAGTGTTCAAATTAGTGTTAGCGTCTCTTACAGAGAGAAAGCAGAGGAGATAAAAGACGATGTCTGCTGGTCATTACATCCCGACTAGGGCTGTCACGATATCAGATTTTCACTTCACGATTATCGTGAGCAAAAAATGTCACGATAATGATATTATCACGATATCAATAAAAATATAAATAATAATGGGACAATTAATCAAATTTGTCTTTAACTTTATCTATATTGTGTTCCCTCTTTTGGCAGATGAATTACACTCAAAACACCTGTCTAAGGAAGTACTGCAGCTGTTGTGTCATTGCAGAGGGTCATATTTCTTAAAAAATGCAGAAATATTAATGTAAGGTTTTTATTTATTCTGTAGCATGTGCTTTTAAGCTTTTCAAAGTAAAAAAACAAACATCTGATTTGGGTTTTTTCAGTTTGGCAACAAGAATGAAATTTCCATGCTGTGATCAGCAGGGTCAATCTGTTATCAAAATCCAAGATAGTTCTTTTTACATTCATCAGTTATCAGAGATAACACACTTTCACCAGAGGTAAAGATTCAGGGCTTTTGAGTTAGCATTAGGGGCACAGACCCCACAAGCCACCCCATGGCTCCACCTCTGACTGATAAAGTTATCCACCACACAGGATTTACATTGTCATAATGCCAAAAACAGTGTCCGAAACGTAGGGTTGTAAACACATTAGGAAATAATTAATTACAGACATATTTCAAGAGCACCTGCAGCAGTTTTTAACCAGAATTATCCTGTTAGCTCTACTAAAAGAACTGAGTTAGATGGCTGCATTGGGATAAGGTCTGAATTTAATTTTTGCACTAAAACTGTTTAAGTTAGTAAACAAGGCACAGTCTAATTTCTTTAAATGTGCACAGAAGCTTTAACGCTCCTCATAGCGCTACAGACAGTATCAGCGTCTCCACTGCTCTGATGCGCGTCATGACGCACAGGAAGGGACACTGGCACAGAGATTCTGAGCCAACATTCTGTTATTTGAGGGGAAATTCCTTCTATCCATAAAAATTGGCCTCTTTTCATAAAGTGTTTAATTTATGGACAAGGACAGGAACAGAGAGGGGCAAACAGAGTAAAAACTAACTCTCAGAGAGAGCTGACGGAGCGCTGCGCTCTTTGGCACTCGCGAACAATGATCAGTAAAATAATTCTACCTATGGCTTAAAAAACAAAGGATGTAGTCTGTAAATATCACCCTGATGTTGCTCTTATCAATATTGCCCAGTTAATTAGTCCAGGCTGCCAGCTGCCAATGTTTTTGGAGCGTTATAGCTGACGAGGATGTGAGACTCTTTTTCGTGCTTCATTCAGTGAGAAGACTTGGTTTAGAACAGTGAAAAAACCTTATTTGTCAAGGGCAGTGCTTAGGTGAACGCAGTATTACAATTTCTTAACCTGAACACAGCCTCTGTTATTCTGTGCATTACATGGATGGTCAGACTTTAGGAGGAATTGGACACGCATGTTGTGCGTTGAGGGGAGAGAGAGGGATGACACACACCACACCAGCAGGTGTTAACGGTCGGGGAGAGAGAGAGTGAGAGAGAGAGAGAGAGAGAGAGAGAGAGAGAGAGAGAGAGAGAGAAAATGTTGGTGCTGCAGTGGCACTGGATAATTTACATATTATCATATGCACATTTCTAACACGATATTGAAATTTTATTTTTTAAAACCACGGTTATCATCAATACCGGTATACCGCGACAGCCCTTATCCCGACTAGCAAACTCTTTTCCCCTGACCTCCTTAAATAAACTCTGCATGCTGTTTGCTTTATGTTCGTAAATAACAATGGCTGGATCAAGTGATCCTGTTAATAATTACTGTTATAAATGTATAAAAATCAATAATCTGAGATCATTTTGTAGGCTATATGAGTTTAAAGAGTTACCCCAAACAGGATCACAGAGATCATATGATCAAAGGCAGGTGCACGCTGATGATCTCTCAATTAATTGTTTTTTTAGTACAACGTAATGACCCTAAAAAATGTATTAATGCTTCAAAAGGCTTGTTAAGTTCATTTTAAGATCATTTAGACTACCAAACAGATGCAGTAAGGAACCTATCGTGGATTAAACTGGTCCCTGATTAAACTGGTTTATATATTTTTTTTTTTTTTCAAACCTGAACGACCAATCGATTGGTTGGTGCCTGGGTGTAATTTCGGTCAACTGAATTTTTCTTTGTTTGGCTACAGCCCTATTAAATTCCCTGTAAAGTGATTAAAAAAAATCTGTGTTTTAGGTTTGTCATATGACAGGCCACCGTGTTATGAACCACCAGGTCAAATTTCTTTCATGAAAAGCATCTCTAAAATAATATAATGTAGCTTCAAAATCATGAAAAATTAACCTGCACTTGCAGAGGCTGTCTTAGTGTTTATGATGCTAATTGTCTCAGTTATCCTCTAGGTACCGGAATACCTTTCACTTCCTGTCAAAAAATCCCCCGGTTTTGGTCACCAGTCTTGGTGTTTTGTCTTAATATGACCCCATGGTTTACACAGCCTTATGCTGTGGCGAGCTTGTACATCTTTACAAATTAAACGCTGGCTGCTGAGAATCATGACCAATGCAGCAAAATCCTAACTTTAATAGCCGACTCTGTAGGGATGGGTACCGAATTGGGTATTTTTATAGGTACCAACCAAATTCCGTCGGTACTCCTGAGTACCGATTCAGGTAAAATCAAATTGTACCAAGTTTCGGTACCTAAACGCATCCTTGTGACTACAAGAGAGTGTAGGAGTAGTCAATTTTCCATGAAGGACACAAACGTAGCATTGCATGCACAAGAGTAATGATGTCGGTAGCAGCTAACTGAATCAACAAAACAAGCATGGCTGATAGGAAGTGGTCGAAGGTAGTGCTCCATTTTGCTAAATAGGATGCAGGTTATGCTGCAATATTTGTGACATGAATTTCAAGGTTTACTACAGCAAAACTTCTAACCTGAGGAAGTAGTGTCATGATTGATAACCCAGAACGGCTCCTGCTGTTTCCTGCTTGTTTGCCCCCCTCCCTCTCTCTCGCGTACTGAGTCCTCACTTTAAACAATGTGATAAGCCTGTTAATCATGTGGATATCAACCATGAAAATATACTAGATAAAGGGATACATTTGTTATCTCAGTCACCTAACAGACACTGGATCAAGGCATGTTATGGATTGCCTAGTGTGAGTGTGTCCTAAAAGCTGCTCTCCATCTCTCCAACTTGGCACAGCTGGTGCCATATGAAGCCTGCCTCACACTTTGAGAAACACTGTTTTAAGCTTTAACACAATGGGTGTACAACAGAACTTTTAGCTATAATTTAGACTGTTGTTAGCAAGCGAACTTGCTGTTAGACAGTTGTTAGCCTTGATGCTGCAAGAAATTCCTCGGGGTTGGTTGTCATGTGAGTAGGCTATTACTGTTATTTTGTTCTTCATGTTGCTATAGACCTGTAGGTTGGCCTAAAGATGTTCCTGTTCATGTTTTTGCTTATTTTTTTGTTAAGATGCATTGAGTTATGTAATTGTCCACTTGTCAATGCAATAATTATTTTGAATTTACTTCTGCCTTCTTGTCTTCTTTTTTTTCTTCTTTTGTTTTCTTCCTTTTTTTTTCCAGAAAAACAACATTTTGACAAACAACCCCATAGTGTGTGACAACCATCCACATGATGGGGTTGGTTGTCACAATGTGTCAGAGTGGTGATAGTTAATTACCTCTTTGGTAAGATAAGTTGGAAAATGAAAGGGCTATGCATTTCAAGCCAACACCTTTCAGCTTCAATTAAGCGTAGGAATGACTACTGAAAGATGTTTTGATGATGAGCAATTCACTCTAGAGTAAAAAGTGTGACAATGAAAAAAATACATGAAAGTAAACCACTGCTTAAGTTTGGGACTTGGATAAACATAAGTGGGGATGAGAAAAACTTGACAGAGCCAATGGTAATTGCTTTGCTGGTTGATAATTACCTATAAGTTCATTAACACAAGTGACCCCTTTCACATTACACATAGTCTTTAGATCCTTTCTTAATTAAAAGTATTGATTAGGAACTTTAACCTGACCCAGCTTTTTCATGGTTTTGTCCTCTTACTTTCTTGCTTGCTGAGTAGCATTTTTAGTGAACTACAGTCTGACATACTGTTCCTTTTCTAGTGTTTTATGGGGTTTTATTTTAACATATTGTCAAAGAGTAATGTAAGACCCTAACCCTGCAACCAGTGTGATGAGAGCAGCACCGCTAAACTCAAATCTTAGCGATGCCCAATAACATTTCAGTTCCTCAGAAATATTCCATTACACTAAAGTCCAGACAAACATCTCATTTTAAGATACTACAAATAAAACATAAGGCTAGAATTGCTCTTAATCTGTAAAAATATCTGATATTCAGCAAGAAGAAACTCACCTGACGAGACGAAGTCAAAGTTCACATTTTGATTAATGTACTCGCTTTGATTTGAATATTTGCACACATAGTCTTGGTACATCAACCATCTGAACTAAACCTGCCCCACAAACATCTTATTCATCAGAAATAGACACAGCTTCTTATTAAAGAAAAATAATATCTAAATTTACTTTTACTCTGACAGTGATTTTGTCAAAAGCAACTTGCAGCAAATGTGTTGATCCTCCAGGAAAGCAGGAGGTAAATATCATCCACACTGTGCTGAAGAAAAGGGTTTTGTCTGTGACTGCAGCAGGTGTAAAGGTCAGTGAAGTGGTTTTAAATGAGATCATGTAAAAGCAGCAACATTGCCCTCTCACTCTCTTGAGTAAAACCCCTGAATCTCAACCATCTCCAGAGCTTTGTTCTGCAGCTGACCCCACAATCTGACCTCCCAGCAGAGAGACCAATTTCTCTGAGGGGATCTACGAATTATCCGAATAACATCACATGTGGTATTGGATAAAAATTCATCTTTAAGTGCTGCCTACCTGTGTTAACCCTCTGCCAGCCCACAGTGAAGGGAGTCCTGGTCTGGATGAGGTAATTGGTGATGGGGCTGCCGTTGTCTCTGCCGGGGCTCCATGCGAGCTGGGCCGTACTGTCTGTCACCTCCTCCACAGTCACAGAGTCTGGGGGGCTGGGGGGGCCTGGTTCAATCACAGGAACAGACACTGTGAAGTACTTGTGCATGCAGAGCCACAGAAAAGACTACAGAATGTGGATGTGAATATGTGTACTCACAGAAACTGTGAGGAAAACATGAAAAGCAACAACATTTGCATAAAAAACACATCCAGCTCCACTATACTGCTACAAGACATTATGCTTGGTTAAGATCCTCTATATTAGAAATCAACGTTAGTAGGAGAAAAAAAATATGTATTTTCTAAAGCTTTGAGTTTAAGCTTTGAGGAGAAGTTATGCCCTTCACAAGGAATTAAAAGTTAATTCAAGATTTATCCTCCAATATTCACCCAACCTGTAATCCTTCCCTTTCATGCTCCTCCTGGTAATTGATCGCGGAAACAGCAGACATAAGTAGGTGCAGGGGCTCGAATTAAAAGGTAAAAGATGAAAAAGAGCCTCGCAGCCCTGTAGAAACAGAGTTTTATCATTTATTTTCATTATCCCACCAATTAAGCAGTGTGATGTTTTACTTTACCCTCATCTGCTTCTTCCTGTTTCTAATGAATGTGTCAGCTCATCAGAAATAATAGACCGCTGGAGAGCTGAGAGACACACCGCAGAATAATGACGCCCCGAGCTCTGCTTCACACTCTTCACCGGCTCTGGAGTGCTTTCCATCCCAGGCAAAAATTCTAATTATTCAAATATTAAGTGATTATTTTAATAAACAATCAATGCTTTGGAAACACAAACATATGATTTTTTGATTACAGCTCATGCAGAATTTACTTGCTATATGTGTGAGTGCATGCATATAAATATTCATCAGACTCATGCGCAACTTGCATGCTAAATAAGTAACTGCTGGACTACATTTTTTCTTGTTTACAGAAGCCCTGAGCGTGCTGCCCACATACATTTGGCCTTAAGGCACCAGCTTTAGAGGTATTGATCTTTGTAAAACTCATTAGCAGCTCCTGATCAACAAAAACCTTTAATACACTGGCCTCATTAATACATATTAATGGAGCAGACAATCAAGGATCAATTCCTTATCCTCTTAATTATATTTCATTGGCCGAGAGAAGAGGGTGCTGTCAGTGTCTGCAGGGTGTTCAAATAATCTGTTATTAATGTGGACAGACTGTCTGGGCTTGTATTGTGAAGCTGGTAAAGGGCAAATTGATATCTGGTAATATCTTTAGAGCAAAAGACATGGCAATTATAACACATTAATCAGATTTTAATTTAATATCAGCCATATTTTTAATATGTGTGTATATTTCAGAACCACACTGCACCACTTTTTATTGCCTGTGTTATTCCCTTACAGGATGATGATGATGATGCAACTGTCAAACAAGCATGAGTGCTGACCAAGTGGTTTGAATGTGAACAACCATGATGTAATCCATATAACATGACCTTCCGCATCACAACCAACACTCAAAAGAGTGCATAAGAAGAACTGTGGCATCTCCAACATTTTCTGTTGTCTTTGATTTGATCTTTGTGTCAGCCGCGATCATCATTGACCTTCAGATCTAGCGGCAGTGTAGACCGAGACAGGATCAGACACCAGCTTCTGCATTTATACTCAGCCACAACAAAGAGCTTACAAAACAGGACTGCATTATTAATGCAATTAAGACCAATTATCATTATTATAAATGTCTATCTGTGTAGCAGTGATCAGACTCACTTCAACTCTAGCCCGCTGACAGACACACAGTTAAATGAGCCATGCATTATTAAAAGTGTTGTCTTAACATTAAAATTGCAGATTTTGAGCATGTGTAAGAGCAGCTACTGAGGGACGATACTTTCATTGTGTATTCCCATCGACCTATTCCAGTGTAATAAACACATCCACACAGTTTCTACCCGTCGTACAAAAGAAATGAATGATTTTTTGTTGTTTTGAGCCCAGCAACAGAAACGAAAAATTAAAAAGGAGAACAAAACAATCAAAATGCACGTCTCTTTTTAGATTCCCCATTGCTTTGGATAATATACACATCACAGGACAATGGCTCTGATAGGAAGTAGCTCTGATCAATACAGCAGTGTGCTGCTGATTATCCAGACAGGATGGGCTTGTGTACTAAAAGATGGCTTATTGTTAAAGAAGGGGGGAAACTGAGTTCATTTAGTCAAGTATTGTATTTGAGCTTACTTTATGAAACTTTGTTTGCTCCAGGGTTTTGCTTTTCACTGATGATTTATTTCTATTTCACTATATTTTACATGGATAAAATTGTATTTTAAACTCCACTTCAAGTATACGAGTCAAAGGCCCTGTTCCATTTCTAACTTAACCTTTGATTTTGAGTGCCCCCTTGCTCATTAAAACAGAGTTAGAAAAATCAATGGTGAAATTTTCTGCTTCTAAATCAGATTAAACTATTGATAAATCATGATGGCATTTATGTAATCAGACATTTCCAAAACAAACATTTAAAAAAAAAAAGCTTGTCTGAAAAAAGGAACATATTGCACCATAACAACATGAAATCATGATATTAGACTGATCTTCAAATCTAGCTGTTGATATGCAGTGTACTTGTGATTTCCCATGACACTTGGTTTGGCATGTACCTCAGGAAACATTTCTTTAAAAAGGCCATGCACCCCTAGCACTTCACTTTACCCCTCCATCCCAAAAAGAACTATGACACCCTACCCACCTCCAGAAATGAACATTCAAAACATGGGGGTAGAGCAACATGATAAAGGCAAGGGGTGGGCAGGGATTGAGCATTAGTTTCAGAGGTACCATATGGAGGGCCCGACCATGTAAAACGAGCATTGAAGCTTTCCCTAGAGGTTGCCACCCAGCGAGAATAGCCTCCACTCCTCTTGGAAGGATTTAAGATTTTGGAGTGCTTCAGTGGAATTTGTGCCCACTAATTCTGTGGGGCATGGATGAGGACAGGCACTGATGTTGGACGAGAAACTCATCAAACCATGTATTTATGTTCCTTGCTTTGTGCACTGCAGGGCACAGTCATGTTGAATTAGAAAAAAGACCTTCCCAAAACTGCTGTCACAAAGTTTGAAGCACAGCATTGTCAAAAATGTCTTGGTTGCCCTTCACTGGAGATAAGGGGCCTAGCCCAAACCCTGAAAAACAGCTTGTGTTATCCCTCTTCCACCAGTCTTCACAGTTTTTTTTTTTTTTTGCACAATTATGAAATACACAAAAGACAAAGATGACAAATTATATGAGGTGCAGGGAGAGGAAAAAAACCCAAAGGGCTTATTTGAAGCCTCCACCTAAAGGATATTAAAGTTACACAATATTATATGCACGTATAACATACAGTTGGCACAATGCAGTCAGGCAGGTAAACCTACCAGCATCTCCAAACCCCCACTTGCCATCTGTGAGGCTTGTATGCTGCTGCTCAGCCATGGAAACTCATTCTATCAAGCTCCTCCTTCACAGTTTTTGTGTTTACATTGATGCCACCTGAAGTTCAGAACTCTTCAGCAATGGAATCACTATAGTGTTAGCGACCTTTACGCACCAAAAGTCCTTGCAATTGTTGACCCTGCTCTGTGATTTTATGTGGTCTCCCGCCTTGTGACTGAGTTGCTGTTGTTCCTGAATGCTTCCACTTTCTAATAATATCACTTACAGTTGACTGCGGAATATTCAACAGAGATGACATTTTCTCAAACTGTCTTATTGCAAAGGTGGCAACCATCACAGTACCCTTCTTGAAGTCAATAAAGTCTTCAGATTATATTAAGCTAACATATGTGCACATTAGTTTATGCTAATGTTTAATGCTTTATTTCTATTCTGTGTATGATCTGGAGCGGGCTGTGAAGTTATATGGAGTTTTTTGTCTCATGTTATCTTTGCCAGACATTAAACTTGGTCATAAAAGAATCCCAGTGTCACAGTCTGAGATCTACAGTCTACAGCAAAACCGTCTTAAAAAAATCTACCTGAAGATTATATTCCTCCACATGGTATATAATTGCCAGACAGCAAACACATAATGGTAGGTCAAGCAAAAGACCTGGGACTAGTTTTGATCTTGACCTTGTACTTTCAAAATGTAGTGGGCATTAATGTAAAAATTGAAGAAAATTACTCAAAATGTGCTTTAGATATAACAGTTACAAGAATGGCTCAGATGTTTATGGACAGACCTACAATTTAAAAAAGAATGCCTCCAGCCCTGGTTGTCACCAACACAGAGGAATAGAAAATAATTAAATTAGCAAATACTGACCAGCTACCACAGTTCAATGCTGCTTATACACAAAAGCACTTATGGTTAGTATTAAACATTTGCCATAACACTACAAACAGGAACCTCTCTTTTCAAGAACTGATTATTTTACTTTCAGTTTTAGAATCTTAGTAGTTCTACAGGCTTTGGTTATTAACAACTGTAGAAATAAATAAAACAAAACCTGGGAAAATCAAATCTACATGTGCAGCTAGTTACCAGTGAGTAAATGAGAAAAAGGTGAGCCAGGGTCAGGCAGAGCAGAAATGAGAGCCAATCAATGGTGCAGCAATGGAGACTGGATTTTTTTCAGTTCACATTGCCCAAAAGCAAACAAAACAACAAGGACACAGCACAGTATCCAGTTGGGTACTAATGCGTTTGATACACCTGATGGAGCAGATCGAGAGCCATAGCATTGTGTTAGCAAATGCTAGACCGACAACTGTTAAGTTAACTCATTCCTGGTCCACCATCTGTCATGGATGTTGTTAGAGGATTTCAAGAGTTTCGACCAAGTAAAAGTGAGAGTTAAGTGTGGTATAACAACCACAACTGAGTGTTAGTGTAGGCTCATGGTATACAGTTATTGCATCACATGGCACAGTGGGCAACCAAAGGTTAGATGCAACATATTAACTTTGCGTGGCCACTTGGAATATCACAATACATTACAATACAAAAAAAAGTAAACGCAAATAGATAATTATGACATATATGTATGTAAGTACTGCTGGGCAATATGGCCAAAAGTTACAATATTGCCAAAAGTATTCGCTCCCCTGCCTTGTTTGCATGTAAACTTAAGTGACATCCCATTCTTAATCATTAGGGTTTCATATGACGTCAGTCCATCCTTTGCAGCTATAACAGCTTCAATTCTTCTGGGAAGGCTTTCAATAAGGTTTAGGAGTGTGTTTATGGGAATTTTTGACCATTCTTCCAGATGCGCATTTGTGAGGTCATACACTGTTTTTGGATAAAAAGACCTGGCTCTCAGTCTCCGCTCTAATTCATCCCAAGGGTGTTCTATTGGGTTGAGGTCAGGACTCTGTGCAGGCCAGTCAAGTTCATCCACACCAAACTCTCTCATCCATGTCCTTATGGACCTTGCCTTGTGCACTGGTGCACAGTCATGTTGGAACAGGAATGGGCCATCCCCAAACTGTTCCCACAAAGTTGGGAGTATGGAATTGTCCAAAATCTCTTGGTATGCTGAAGCATTCAGAGTTCCTTTCACTGGAACTAAGGAGCCAAGCCCAGCTCCTGAAAAACAACCCCACACCACAATCCACCCTGTGACGCTTTGCATTGCACTTGGTGATGTATGGCTTGGATGCAGCTTGCTAGGCTATGGAAACCCATTCCATGAAGCTCTCTACGCACTGTGAGATCTCTCATCATCACCATCCATTAAATTGTCTTCACAACAACTAATGACCAAGTAGTACCAGGTGCTGGGTCATTCACAAAGAGCTGGGCATAAAATACCAGAAGTAGAGCGGTATGAGCAAATCTGACTCATTTTCCTGACACCCAATGTTTTTTTTCCTGAGACTCATGTTTTCCAGAGACCTGACAGCTTTTCCTGAGATCTGAAGCTATTTATCTGAGACATCTGAGTCTGAGACCTGAAGATGTCCTAAAATGGACACTGTACACATTCAAGGACATTCAAATCATGTTTCTAAGCCATATTAACACGAAGTAATGGATCTAAACATTCTGGAAATGCTCGGAGAAGGGGAGGATGAATGAAAAAAAAAAATTAAAGTGTCATTTTTTTGGAAATTATTGTTGGGGGGTCAGAGGAACATTTTAAGGGGATAAGGCCCTGAAAGGCCTAACAATTTCTATGCTCTTGTTGTTCAGACAGCCAATATTTACAGCTTATATGGGCAGAATTTTTTTAAGCCAAAATATTGGTTGCAAATATCAGTAGAAATGTTCATATCTGCTGACACTGAAAATTGATGTTTCTATTCAATATCTTTTGATACTAAAATCCTACATCTTACTCATGTTTAAAGTCTCGGTAGAGTGAAATCCAAGCTTTGTATTGTAGAACACTAGATATGGTGGAAAAAGGGTGCTGTAGACATATAAAACTGAGATCTGTGTGTGACTGAATTTGATTCAGAACATTAGCCAGTTGTTCCCCTCTTTCCTGGCTCGGTTTTATTTGGGCAGGGCAAATACAGGAGCTCATGACATGACCAGTCTTGATGGGGAATACCTACGCTCCGAATGCTACCACGTTATAAAATCACCAAGCAATTCATTTAAGTACAGTCTAATGTTAGCTGACGTTGCTGCTTTCACTGAAAGTTGACAGCAAGCTTCATGCTGTGTTTTTGTTCATTGTGAGGTAAATTTGCCAAATCTGTCAGCCATGGTGGCCTATGATCATTAAAAGTATCATAGCAGAAATATTTGTACCAGAAACAGTAAATTAAATCCCCAACTTCTATCTGACTGCTCTGGCACGGAGCGAGGCAGCTGCTCTCTGATCAGAAGCATGCTTTTTTTTTTTTTTTTTTTTTAAATCTGAGAGGATTAAAATTTCTCATGAGTGGGTGTGGCTTTAGCTCATTTAACCTACACGCCCACACCATCCTAGAGCAGATATTACAGCTTCATTTTTCATTATTCTGAAGGTTCATTTTATAAACTTATAGATGTTTTTCATGACTGAAATTTGTCCTGGTGGTTTATAACTCAGTTGCCTGTCACACAGCAAACCTAAAAAAAAAGATTTATCACTCTACAAGTGACTTTAAAAGAAGTATGAGGAAATTGGATATTTTGCATTTGTAAAAATGAATATTTATTCATAAATTAGCTTAAGCCTCCTACAGACAGTGCGTTTCTAGCAATCTGGCAAGTTTCTGACATTAAACACTGCGACATGAATCTCATACAACATCAAGTTTGATGTGTGTAGTGGGCAGGCCGTTAGGTTGATCCAAAGTTCAGTTAAGACCACGATTTCAATATGGAGCCTACCGCAAATTGGCTTCAAAAGCAGTTTGAGTCCACCTATTGTAAGCAGATGGCTAATGTCACACAGGCTTTGTCCAATTCTTTCTACAGTCTATGGGGACAGCCACACAGTGTATACTATGCTTTAAATATCATGCCTACATTAAAATTAGTAAATCATTCAAAATAGTGATAAAATGTGTGTGAACCCGGTATCGTGATATGTATCCCATCATGATTGTAGTGAGTATCATGATTGAGTTTCAATGCATCCCTAAAGGCTACAGATCACAGATCAATAATGTCTTCCTCTTGACTGGCCAGCTGCTTGAATGGAAAATAATATTTGAATCAACATGTTTTGATATACTAAAGCCATTCGCTTTCCCCCATGACTGTTTTTTCTTTCCAGCTTCATGCTTTGCCGCCCAGCGTTTGAAGCCACTTGATCCAAGCAATGAGACATCCATGACAGCTGCCGTGAGCAGGAAGTGTAAATAATGCACAATCTGAGTCATAGACTAGTTTCTCTCCAGTCAATACTGGGCCAATCAATTTCCATGGCCTTGATATTGCTTCTGCAGGAGAAACTGCCTTATTTCCTTTTAGTCCTCAGCCATTTGGAAAGGAGGGCTTATTAATGAAATTAGCCTAGCATGTCTTCAGCGTGCCAAGCAGAATCACTCATGGGTATCCTTGCAAGATAAAGATATGGATCCAACCATTTCATGCCTTGACACAAAAACCATCAGTCACCTTGTGTGACATTTAACATACTTGCATAGTGTCAATTTGCTGGGCTATTTGTCATATCAATCAAAGGCACAATCATCCCCCACTCTCTCTGCAAACAATAGAAACCTGCCATTCTCACAAACTAAAGTTGCTCTATGTTGCTCTGCCCAATGCTGCTCCTGACAATTGTGTCTCTGTGGAGCTATACATACTGCATGAGTGAGCACAGACAGGCATCTAAACATTCCACTGTCAAGTACAATGTTACAATATTGAAAATTGGTCATTACCCAGGGAGACAGAGAGAACGGGAGAAAAAGAGAGAGAATAGCTGATGTTCCTGTAATTCTGCACTGTTTTTGTCAAGTTCTCTGCTTCTACAAACATCATTGCATGCAATTTAAAAGAACAGCCAGCCTCTCTTATTTGAAGTAATCAAGTGACTGCTGCTAAAAATAAGCAGAAGACAAAAACTTTGTGGTTTCTGATGACTTCTAGGATGATTTTCATGTGGATATGAGCATTTTTCCTTCACTGCAATCACCAGCTCCAACAAACCCATTTGACTAAAAAGACTTAGTGAACACTTTGCCTTGGCATTTTTTATATTTTCAGTAATGCATATCAACTCTGTACCACCAAACATATATTCTTCTATTATGTTTTGCAACCCAGCTTCATTGCTAACCATCACAGAATACAGACATCTTTTGTAGCTAAATCTATCACTTACTTTAAAGCTATTGTATGTCCATGTGTCCTTGAGCAAGATTCGCAACCTCAACATTCTCCCAATGGGCAGGCCTTGCAGCTCAGCTGTCATCACTGTGTGTGTGAATGGAGCGATGAGAGGTAATTGTAAAGTGCTATGTAGGTTAAGGTAAAATGCTATATAAGTAAAGTCCATTTAAAGCGCACAAAAGATGAGAGTGTAGGATAAAGTGGAATGGAGCAGTGAGGCCGCAGAAAGCAAACAACTGAAAACCATTCACTTTAACCCTCACTGTCAGGAAATGTACAGTGTTTAAAGAAACAGACATAGGCACTGTAACCCACTGACACAAACTTTAGTCAAATTCTGTGTTAAAAACTGTATATTGATTGACAGAACCTATGAATTCTTGAATCAAAAGGTGACTTATTTGGCTCAAAAGATATTTCTGCATCCTCTTTCTGATTGACATGCCTGAGCAGCTACTTATCAATCAAAAGCAGCCACACCTTAAGGCACACTATACTGCATTGTAGGTTTTCTATTAAAGGAGGGCATCATTTGTGAAATCAGCATCACATTTCACTAAGGAAGAATTAAAAAACTGAATATTCTATTCATAAAAAAGGGTAATTTTCCTTATTTATTTCTTCATTCTGGACTTCTCCTTGCAACATGTGCAATCACTCCCCATTGACTTTGATAGAAAAAAACAGGGTTAAGGCTCCTCTGTTTTGCCACATCTACTTTTTCCTATTCTCTTATTATTTAGTCTTTTAGGGAAACCTCAAAGACCTATCAAAAGTGTTAGATATTAATGATTCAAGGTCTGGGAGGCTAAAATGCAAATTTGAGCAGTAGAATAATCATGTTGAAACCACACACTTTGTGATTATTTGGACAAAGAATCGTTTGCAATGAGCCCCCACTTGAGATACGCCCCCATGATTGCCTGGGGAAGGCAAATCTGGCCTCAAATAGGGCTTTGAATCATGTAGTGTGTGGCCAGCCTAAGGTGTTAAAGAGGCACTGCTAGTGTTTTTAGCTGGTTGCTCATTCCCCCATTCAGTCTTGGTATAATGGTAAAATTCATAAGCAGCCATACACATTTGCACACCGCTGACACAGAAGTGGAGCATATTAGGGTTAGGTGTCTTGTCCAAGGACACATCGACGTGACTGTGGGAGGTTCAGATCAAAAGCTTTGACCCTTGACTCTACCTACTGAGCCAGCTGCTTCACAGCACACAGCATGCAGGGATACTAAGCCACAGTAGGCCAGTGAAATGATGTATGGCCGGGTTTGCCTAAGAGCCTTGCAAGTGGGTTCTGATATTAGGTCATCACTGAGGACACATTGTGAGTTCAAAGTGTGGATGTATATTCAGCACCTTTAAAATAATTCACCCCCTAAGATGTTTTATCCTTTTATGGATTTTATAAATCCATCATGATCAATATCATTTGGCTTTTGACAAAAAAGACACAAAAACAAAAAAATGTTTAATGTCAAAGTAAAACCAGATTTCTACAATATCAATTAAATAAAAACATGTGAAATAAGCTACTGTATAGATATTAACCCCTTTATGTCAGTATCTAGCAAATGCACCTTTGCAACCACAGCACTGAGTCTGTGTGGATAGGTCTTGATCAGGCTTGCACATCTGGACACTGCAATTTTACTCCACTCTTCTTTGCAAAACTGCTCAGGCTCTGTCAGGTTGCACAGGGATCAGGCGTGAACAGCCTTTTTCAAGTCCAGCCACAAATTCTCCATTCTGATGTCTGAGGTCTAGGCTTTGACTCGAAACATTTACCCTTTTCTCTTTAAACCTTTTCTGGGTGGTTTTCGCTGTTTGCTTTGGGCCATTGTCTTGCCTGAAAACAAATCTCCTATCAAGCCGTAGTTCTCTTACAGACAGAATGAGATTTTCCAGGATTTTTTACCTCATTCATTTTATTCTCTACTTTTACAGGACTTCCAGGGCCAGCTGCAGAGAAGCATCCCCGCAGCATGATGCTGCCATCACAGTGGGCATGGTGTGTTTGTGTTATAAATTTTCTTTAACAGTGGCTTTTTCTTTGCCACTCTCCCATAAAAGCTTTGACTGGTAAAGAATCTGGGCAACAGTGAGATGTAGAGTCGCTAACATTTCAGCTGCTGAAGGTTGTAACTCCTTCAGAATACTTATAGGTGTCATGGCTGCCACTCTCACTACAGTCACTCATTTTGTGAGGACAGCCTGATCAAGACAGATTTACACATGTGCCATATGTCTTCCATTTCTTGATGATGGATTTAACTGAACTTCAGGGGATGTTCAGTGCCTTAGCTTTTTTTATATCCATCCCTTGACTTATACTTTTTCAATACCTTTTCACTGAATTGCTTGGAGTGTTCTTTTGACTTCACAGTGTAATGTTAGCCAGGAATAGTGATTAACCAATGACTTGGCTTCCCAGACACAGGTCACTTCCATAGTCACTTGACACACATTCATTGCACGCAGGTCTTTCACCTGTTCACTTATTGTAAGACTAGTAGCACCATTTACCTGGTCTTAGTTGAATTAGCTCAGTCACTTTAAAGTGGGTGAATATTTATGCAGTCAATTATTTTACAGTGCATGTTTTATTTAACTGACATGATATATAAAAAAGGTTTGTGTATTTTTGTCAAAAACAAACCACACTGACAATGATTGATTTGAAAAAATAAAATAAAATAAAAAGGTAAAACATCAAAGGAGATGAATATTTTTTATATGCACTGCACTTCAGTGCAGTCTCTTAGTTTCCAAATGCCCCCCAAAATTGTAAAAGCAAATGTAAAACGGGCAAAACAAATGAACTATCAAGGCTGCGTTGCAACAGGCTGCTAGTGGTTGTTTGCATTCGAATGTTATATGTTCGAAGTATTTCAACATTTTCATTAAGTACTTCAAAATATCTACGGATTGTGATTAATCACAGCCTTTCATGTAATTAATCATAGTTTACTGTATAAATCTATAGACAGCACTACTTAAAAAGGGCTGCTGTAGAATATAAGAAGAGCTATCTCAACTGTGCCATAACAAAACCATTCATGGTTTCAGAGAAATAAATGCCAACAAACACATCAGTATGAATATTCCCTTTCCACAGATATATTCCTTAAAGTGCACTTTTCCCCTTTCTTATCAGGAGCCCTTAAAACAGTCAGACTGTTTTAATTAGCACCTGTAGAGCAGTGAAGACGTTTCCTTACCTTTCACAATCAGCACAGCCACAGCTGACAGGCTCTCCACATCTGTGTCCACCACACAGATATATTTGCCAGCATGGTAAAGCTGAATGTTCCTGATCATCAGATCTCCTGCTGTTCTCTGCCAAAAAAAGGGAAAAAAGCTTTATGTAGCATGAAAGATAACAGACCCTGTGACAGCTTATTAAAGAATGTAGTCAGGCATATATAAGGTGCAGTAAATAGTGGTGCCAAAAATCATTTGCAGATCCTGCAGTCCTAAGCTGAAAATATCAAGCCTGTTTCCAAGAAGAGATATTACACATATCTCTTGACAGTTTCTCTAGTCATGGCCATGAAGGCAAACATAATTTAAAAAAATCTGAAAATGACAGAACCTCTCACATTTTACAGTCTATGATGAAGATCAAGGGCAGAATTTTCAGAAATTGCATGCAGCAAATAGAGTTTTTGTGTGCAACAGGACCTCTGCTGTTTCACTGCTTTTTGCACTTTTTATAATGACCTTCAAGACCTGTTTTGAGAAACTAACAAATAAGCTATTACTAAAGAGTTCAACTGGTATTTGCTCTATTGGAGATGAAAAAAGCCAAGTTAGATTCTCATCTGAGAGGACACCCGTAAGCAGCAAATTGTAAATTAGTGGGGAAATCTTCCCTTGGCATTGGCAGGGAAATGTGGCAGTAGAGCCAACATGGTTTAATTATGGAAATTAAATTCCTTGAAGCAGCAAACTTAAGTTGATAATCTCTTTGGACTGGGGACATTCGAGGATTTCTGGGGAAGGAGTCTCTTCAGATAAGAACATTGTCAGTCAAACACACACAGGAAGAATGGTTAATCTCCAAAAGAGGGGGGTGAGGGTGTTGGGAAAGTGTTTTGTCATCTGGGGCTGTGCCATGCTTTCATTCCTTTAAAAGACACCTCTAATGATGTGTATCCCCTTTCTGTTACAAGGAGCTGTGCAGCAGGCTATGTCAAAGTAGGATTTGAAAAGAAGTCAGGACCAGCCTAAGTATTAAAAAATAGATTACTTTAGAGGGCTGAGCTTGAGTAGGAGAAGTGTGCTCAAGAAGATGACAACCTGTCACAATGGCTGAGCAGCTAATGCATTACCTACATGGTGATTTTTATGTTGGAAGGGCATTTTGACACAGCAGCCACCATGTTTTCATTCACACAAGTACAATTGGCACTTTCATCTGGGTGGAATGAGCCAATAGTCCCTCTTTTTAGAGATTCACATTCTCAGTATGACCATGCCTTCTAGGAGGCTTTAACAATTGCAAAGCAAGGATGCGATCACACTCATGGCAGCGACACAAGCCTCAGTAAATCTCTCCCAAAAATCCCATGATGTCAAACCACAAGCTGTCTCTTCTAACTAATGGCAGGGATGAAGTGAAGCAAGGTGGGAAGAGGTGCCAACTGCCCATTCACACGTTCTGAAGGAGTACGACTGCTGGTCACTCACCCCCCCAACCAGCTCAAAGTGACCGTCTCCCTCAGCGATGAGCTGTCCATTGAAGGCCCAGGAGAATGAGACGTCAAGGACAGGGTCACTGGCGACCTGACAGGGTAACACGATGCTCTCGCCCACAATGATCTCCATGTCCGCTGGCCCTTGAATGATTCTGGTTGGATCTGCCCCAGAGAAAGAAAAAAAAAGTAAAATATGGAGTCAGTTCAATGGGATGGCTGCCAATCTCACACAGAATGTGAGACATTTCATGCAAAAATGTGAGCAGTGATTTGCTGATTTTCAGAAATAATGGCTTTTTGAGAGTCAGAATCACAGCAACAATCAGATTTACTCGGTGAATTTTAGGCATTGCAGTTTCTCTGATACTGGTAATAAGGGGATTAAAATAGAAATATGTGAATATTATATATGTGTTTATGAAAGGCCGGGAATGACAAGGTAAGTGACAATACAATAATGCAATACCTGGACCATGATAAGAGCCCAATTCACAGTGCTGTTTAAAGCCATGATATGCAATGTTTCCCATATAGAGGCTATGCATGTGACGTCACAGTCAGGGGGAGTCTCTGCAGTTCTGGCTGCTTAGTGGCAGAAAGCAAACACTGGTCACAGGAATCAGTAAAGCCAGGTGCATACTGTACGATTTTCTTGCGATTCAGCCACGAATTGAGTCGCACAACTCACTGTTAAGTAGGGCCGACTTTCAGTCAGATCGGGCATCCTTTGTCGTGCTGTGTACAGGGGGGTATGACGGCCAACCACAGCCCAACTATGACCTGACAACCTGCTCCCGACTGGTTGGGAGGATTTTTGGCATGTTTGACATTTTGGTCGTACAACTCCAGACACTTCACAGTGAGAGCAGAAACACAAGCAGAATAAACAACTTTGGGGGATTGTTTTTGTTTGTAAACAGTCAGTCAACGTCCTAAATTACCATGACAACTGCTGGAAGGACTTTCTGATGCACCTCGCTATGATAAAGTAAATAAACGAGCAGGAAATATTCCTATCCACGGACCTGCAGCTGACACAGAGTTGATGCTGTTTGTCTGTATGGGACAGAGAGAGGTAGCAGGAGAGGGAGAAAGAGAGAGAGCGGGAAAGATAGAGGGGGGAGAGAGAGAGAATATGACTGGAGACACTTCACCCTGAGTGTGTGAGACTTTTAAAAAGGGAACTCTGCGGGTTTCTGTCACAGTCCATCCTGACTTCAGTGAGATCACTCAGGTTGTGCATGACCGTCGGATCGCACAGTTTGAGCACACAACTCGTGTGTGACGGTCGTGCGTCGCACAGTATGAGATGACATTCTGCCACGACTGTTGTATGGCAAACAAGACAGACTCCCCTCTCCCCTTCCCCCAAGGCTGATATTCAAAAGTACTGCATTTAAGTTTAATTTGATTAACAAATTTATTTGTTTATTTGGATCCATCATTAGATACAGCAAATATGCAGTAGCTATTCTTCCTGGGGTCCTCACAAACAAACAGTGTTTTATTGTTGTAAGAAAGATACCTTAAATCATGGAAAGTTCACAAAGGGCTGGTGAGACTTTCTGTGGAAAGATGGAGGATCTGAATTTCTTTACTTTGGCTCAGTTAACTTTAATGGGTGTTAAAATTATGTGTTCCCAACAATTTATAGGCTATGGTTGTAGATTGAATCCTTTAAAAATCCTTTCAATAGCTTTTGTCCTCTCAGAAATTGCCAGAAAGAGGCTGTTGAACTTCCAAAGGCAGCTATGTTTGCTCCACTTTTTCTCCTAGTCACAGTGGCGTTCATGTTTGTGTAGTGCCATTTCAAATGCTTTAATTGATCCAATGCTGTCAGCGAAGCACCCGCCTAATAACATCTTCACTACTTCTGTCTTTTCCTTGTCTTTGTCCACTGTTGTATTTCACTGGGAAACAAAGTGCTCTAAACAGAAGACTTAATCTGGAGGTATTCAGGCTATTTCAATCGTTTGCTTTGGTCATGTGGTTTCCAGGTCAGTGTGGGTTGTGCTCCTGTTATCCTGTCTATTAGTTTGTTAAATGTTTGTATCATACTGAGAGGCCCACACCAAATCAGTATGGTACGGGTTGTATGGTACAGTACGCGTACCTTTACATCCCTAGTTCCAAGTACATATCAACCCTTTAATTTTAATTCTGTGGTGTATTTACTGACATCATTATTTACACTAGAGTTCTGCACTGGTCTTCTTTCTTAATCCTGCTCCCCTTGCCCCTGCAGTGTGTGCCATCCACTCCTGCTGGCACCCGCAACAGGGATGCCAATCCCACCCCTATCCCACACAGATTCTAAATACCATAAAATCCTGTATATTCAGAAAAATGAACAGTGCTTTTAATGAAAGACAATATTGATATGTATACTTATGCACCACCCTGATAAAGCTTCCTAAGAAAACAACCACATCCATATAAGGGGTGTCACACATGGGTAAAGAAGAAGCTGAGAGTCTCAGACTGATTTAACTCCTGTTTATGATTTAGTAATGTAATTTCAAAGCAATATTTACCAACGTTAATTACACATAATTTATTTAAAATCATACAGAGATGAAATTGTTTTCTGATCCCTGGTAAGTTTGTGCATCAAAAAACTGCAACACACTCCCATCAGCTCTTGTAGACAGTAGAATAACCTTAATTCTATTTCTGCCATGCTCATCATTAGATGCTTAATGCAATAAGGCTAATTTGCATGAAAAGGAGTGTTTTTTTCCCAAAACAACTGCATTATGGCTCAGCATCTGAGTGGCAGTGTGTATGAAAGGCCAAGGACACAATAGGAGCAGCATTAAAGCTGAGCCTTTTGATGTATTACAATGTTTCAGTGCACACGCGTTATTCGTGGTGTTTAACAAGGGCATGTTAGAACAAAGTCCAATTGTTTTCTAGCTCTGTCATCTACCCAAATGGAACACATTCAAGGCCCTGAATGGTGACTTGGTGATACATTGTGGAATTTTATAGAAAATCTGTACCTTTTCAGGATTTTTCAATGGCACCAGTTTCAAACCATTTCACCCAAGAAGTCTTCTGAGGGGCATCAAGCAGAATTAGAGCAATAGTGTGGCGAGCAAATCAAGACACAGGGATAGACGTGCCGTCAAATACTGCAGCAAGATTTAAAAACACTTGTTCGTGAATGTAACATCACGACTAACAGTTGAAGGAAATACACTGAAAAAGTAAAACAATGCTGTTATAGGATTGATGTGATTTTTCGTTTTGTAACAGCCTAAAATTATTGATTTGTTCATTAAATTTAAATCTTCTAAATTATCTTAATAGTTTAACCTATATTTTATTTTTTAAACTGGCTGGACACCAAATTTAATTGGATCAATGTATTTTTATGGCATTAAGCCTGCTGTGCGCATGTGCATTTGTAACAACATCCGGTAGGTCCCGAGTGGATTCAAAATCACTTGATGCAACAGCAGCCGTCGCTTTCTGAGTGGCTCTCCCTCTACTCTCAGCACAGGCATCCAGCGTTGACCTACGTGTCGAAACGCGTCCGTTGTGGCCTGTTATGCCTGAATAAATGTTAAAAAGGACATTTCGAGTGCTGACCCTCCTGCTTCCAGTTTAGCTCAATGGGTTACCCTGCTGATGTTTGACTGGGAGATTTATGTTCCAAATCCCAGTCAGGTCCTAAACTTTGGACAGAAGTGCCTGAGACATAAGGAGAGTGACATCCATTTCCTGCAAGAAACCTATACTACTGTTTTTTCAGCAATAAACTTCACATGTATGTTTTCGGGACCACTGAGACCAATATAAACTTGTCTTAAAGGGCAAAATATGTCCCCTTTAATACATTTCTGCTCTCCCATCAGGCCAAAGTAGCAAGAGTTTTCAGGAAAAGTGTGTTGAGTTGACTTTCAAGACTTGTGGGAGGCATGGTGGCGCAGGGGTTAGCGCTGTTGCTTCACAGCAAGACAGTTACTGGTTTGCTTCCCGGTCTGGGCCTTTCCATGCGGAGTTAGCATGTTCCCCCTGTGCACATGTGGGTTCTCTCCGGCTACTCTGGCCTCCTCTGACCTCCAGAAAAATGCTCGTTAGGTTAAATGGTAACTCTAAATTGGCTGGGATAGGCTCCAGCCCCCACCAACCTTTATAAAATGGTTGTATGTACTTAAACATTTCAAGTTCAAATGAGTGGAATATTTATATTGGTTGACTATTTTTGACTATTTTTTTTTTAGTTTAGAACAATCTAAAATAATTAGGTTTGCTAAACCTTTAAACATAGTTTCTATGAACTTAAAAAATTTACATTTACCAAATTAAAAAAAAACGTAATTGATTCAATTCTACATGTTTCGTGTGATTGATTACTTCATTTTTTTTTAAGTTCAACCAGTGTTTTAATTTTTCACTGTGTGAAGATAGGACTATGGCCTGCTTGTTAAAATCTTCTGCTCATTCTTATCTTTCATCATAGGAGGGGAAAGCATATCAAACAGGCATGCCGGCTGTTTTCATGTTAATCAAAGATGCTGGCTGACAGTTTATGTAGGAGAAAACGCCCCAAAGTTGTGGAATCTGCTTTCGACTCTGCTCTCACTGTGCAAATGTATGCAGTCATACAGGCAAATCATCAATGTCAGAAATCCAACTCAAAGATCAAATTTATTTTCTGAATTGTCTGAAAACTGCATGGTGTACACCCTGCTTTAAAGAACATAATGGTGAACAGAAACCATTATGAAGCAGTTTCATTACACACAGAGAGACTGCACCATTCATGCATCTGTGGCAGGGTGGTACCAGGATAGGATTGTATTTTTTAGAATAGTGTATATCCATCTGTATTCTCAAATCTACTTACCCTGATTTTGCAGCATATTAAATTAAATAGCATGATAACATGGAGCTTGCCACTAAAATGCCCTTACATTAAAGGCTTACAAAGCCAGAATAATATTCCTATGTCCTGATAACAAGAACAATACACTGAAAATCAGATAAAATTTATAATGGAATGTTCTGTGCAGAAAACAAAAAACCTAAGAGTCTACATCACAAAATCATTTGGCTAAGTCTGATCTTCAAAAGTCCTGAAAATTAATCTGCTACACTCAAAGAACAGTGAAGAGGACTTAAAATCTTACTTTACGTGCTACGCCAAGGGATTAAAAAATCACATGTATAACGTCTCCCCTCAGCTCTTGAGCTTATAATAATCAATGTCTGGCTCATTGCTCTGTAACTGACGGCATTATGACATCTCTGTCATTAAAAAAAAAACAAAACGTTGGTCTCTACTTCTAGAGTCACACAAAAGCAAATGAATAAAAGCAATAAGAGAAAATGCAATGATCAGTCCACTAGAAAACACACACTTGAGGATAACAGCATCTGTAACACCTCCTCACCAGCACTTTCATTGCTTCCACTCAGTGCACTTTCATTTGTTGCACTAAATTGGTTGTTTTCGACTGCTTTGAGGAAAACAATGATAGAGTATTTTCTCAAACACCTTCTGAGTGCATTATTGCAGCTGCTGCGACATGCAGCCTGAGAAAACAACACAGTGAAATGAAACTGAGGACTACAATTCTTTTACTTTTCACTGCTTTTAGTAACAATTAAAACCATGAAAAAATACAACAAAACTACTGAAATTACAGTTGGAAAGAAATCATAACATCTCTGCATGCTACTTAATTATGCAAAGACTTTATTCAACGTCCCTAAAGGCAACTGACTACTCCTAGTTTCCACAACCCCCTCAGAGCAAAATCTAAAGTTTGTTTACGTTTCTCTACCCACCAGTTATTGACTCAAGCTCTCTTGGTGCAGCACCTCTCTCCTGCTTTAATCCATACTGAGCAGTGAATTCTGCTTACTAAGTGGGAACGCACGAACACTCCGCTATTTGACAGTAAGGCTCACCAGTTACAAGGAGCCTTCCAGTTGTACTCGACATGCCAAATCTGTTCCTGGCGAAACACGTATAGCTGCCTGCGTCCAACTTGCTCACGTTGGCGAGCCTCAGAGTTCCATCAGGGGAGAGTGTGATCCTGCGGAGGACACAGAGACAGTAGTTCGCAATCATTACCAGGAGCAGAGAATCATTCATCATTAAACTCTCTTTCTAGGTTTGTTAACCGTGCCTATTCACCCACTCCAATGTTTTACCCTTTCATTGGTTCTATAAATCAATCATGGTCAATATAAATTGGATTTTTTTGAACAAAATATTTTTACAAAAAAACTCTTTAATGTAAAGTGAAAATAGGTTCCGACAAAGTAATATCAATTAAATAAAAGGTAAAGTAAGTGTTTGCATAAATATTCCCCTCCTTCAAAGTAAATGACTTAATTCAACAGAGATCCAGCTGATTGGTGCTAATAGTCTCACAGTTATTGAAATGGGGATCATTGAGTACAGTGAATGTGTCTCAAGTGATTCAAGCATAAAGATACCTGTGACTAGAAGGTCAAGACACTGGTTAATCAGGATTCCTGGTAACCATTACACCATAAAAACAAAATAGCACCCAAACAAACTAAGAGAAAATGTTAGTGAAAAGTATAAGTCAGGGGATGAATACAAAAAAATTCCAAAGCACTGGACATCCTCTAGAGTTCAGTTAAATCATCATTAAGAAAAGGGAGGAATAAAGCACGTGTAAATCTGCCTAGATCAGACCGTCCTCACAAACTGAGGGAAGGTGAAAGGAGGAGACTAGTGAAAGAGGCCACAACAACAACCACAGCATCATGCTGTAGGGATGCTTCTCTGCAGCTTGTAAATGAGTGCAGCAAAATATAGGAAACACCTGGAGGACAATCCTATTCAGTCTGCAAGAGAACTACAGCTTGGGAGAAGATTTATTTTCCAGCAAGACAACAAGGTGAATGTTCTGGAGTGGCCGAGAGAATTTGTGGCAGGACTTGAAAAGGGCTGTTCATGCCCAATCCCTGTGCAACCTGTTTTGCAAAGAGAATGGAGAATAATTTTACTCTCCAGATCTTCAAGCTTGTGTGAAACCTATCCACACAGACTCAGAGCTGTCATTGCAGCCAAGGGGGCTTCTACTAAATACTGACTTGAAGGGGTAAGTATTTATACAGCCACTTACCTTACATTACAAATTCTCATTTAATTAGCATTAATTGGCAGAAGTCTGTTTTCACTTTAACATTCAAGAGGTTTTATGTAATTTTGAGACAAAAAAGCTAAATAATAATTACCATGATTCATTTATAAAATCAATAATAGTGTAAAACATCCAAGGGGGTGAATACTTTTTTTATAGGCATTCTGTCAATTCTCTTCAAGACCATAGACAATAAGCACTTTTGTATGTGTGCAGATTTTTGATCATTTAGATCACAAAAAGCTAGAAAAAAGATGAAGGATTAAGTTCTTTGATATCTTTGCAAAGACATACTAATTAGTGTATGAACAACCATCAAATCGTTTGTGGTTTGCATCACTTAAAAGGTTTAAAGTAAATCCATCAGCTTTTTTTTTAGGCCTCACCTGTCATTGGTGTGGATAGGCAGGTTTCCTTTCTTCCATAAGATGCTGGCGATGGGATAGGCCTGGGGTTTGCACTCTAAAGTCACTGTAGTTCCTGCCTTGGCTTTGAGCAAAGCTCTGAGGACATTCCCTGTGAAGTCTGGAGGAGAGGCTGATGGGAAAGAGTAAACTGACTTTAGTACAAGACTGCAGCAAATCTCGCAGGGCGTTTGCAGCATGCTTCAGTTTGATCTGTCAAAACCATGAAACTGAAAAGTAACAGAGGCAGACAGTTTTAACATTAGTAATGGGAATAAAAAGTATAAAATTCAATCCCTTCTGATTTGTTTGCTCTGGAAGCCCTGAGAGAACATAGAGTAATCTTATTTCAGTCATTTTTTTCCATGATAACAAGTACATTTTGATTGTGATCTTGAGGCCCTTACTCATTTATGTCATTACCTCGAAATAACAACACTGGTTTTCTTGTGATGACAAATTTTCTAGCTGTTTTCTCCAGAAAACAGCATTATTATCTTAAGATGGCAACAAAATATAGCCAAGATCTCCAGAAAAGAGCTTTGAATTCCTCATTATACTGGGAAAACTGAACCGAATTAAATGTATGGATAGATGTCCCCTTTAAGGCTTCTGTAGTATTTCATTTTTCAATGCGCCAAATGGTTTAATTGATCAATATGTTTTAACATTTCATATTCTTTAACAGTCGCATCATGCACCCTATAGCATCAGAGTGAATCTGTATATCATAAAGGGAAAAAAAATATATTTTTAAAATGTGTTTGACCCAACAAAAACCTCCTCACTGACCCCATTATCTGCTAATCCAGACAACCTTTAAGAATGACAGTAAGTTGACCTTTAAGAATCTTTGGCAACAATGATTGGAGGATTTAAGGGACAGATAAATGCCAGCTTACCTAAAACCATTAGTTCAGCAGCAAAATATATAACGCCATGTTTATTTTCAGCCACACACTGGTACATCCCAGCGTCAGACAGTGTCAGCGGCGACATTGTCAGGACTCCATCCTCTACATGGATTCTTTCCTGTGAAGAAAAGGATGAAAGAAAGCAATTATTGCTTAAGACTTAAAGGTTGCTTTTGCTTTGCTCAGCACACTTTGGCAGAGCTCAATAAGCATTGGATTGGATTGTAGGCATTGTCAATGGCTTCAGATGAAATCAGAATTATGTTGTAGAGGATAAATCAGTCAGAGCTGAATCTTTTTGTTTTAATTAAATCATTTTTCCTGTCAATCTTGTTAAAATGTCTTCATAGCTTGCCAGGTTGTCCTGCTAACTCAAAAACAGTCAAAATTGTTTATACCGTATTTGAATGATTTCAAAGCAAGGACAGCTTATTCTAAAAGCAGTATTCATGCTTAAAGCAATTCAATGTACTTCACAGAGTTAAACAGAACTACTGCATTGAAGTGCCTCTATGGGGTATACAATGCAGTGAAAGTGGTGTATCATGAACAAGGGCTGGTTCCTGAGGTAGTGTCATTGGAAGATATCTCGAAGTAAGAGATGAACTTTTAGCCAAACGACCTTGATTTTTGACTTCCCAGAACTGATCAGTTCATGCTTCAGTCAGAGTGGACATTTGCGCAAATTCGGAAGAAAATCTCTAAAAGCATACTTGAGACATTGTGTGTGTAAGCAAGGGGTGAACATGAGGCCCAATGACCTAGACCCTTGAGCGCCCAATCTAATTGGTTCATCCTTGGGTCAGAGTGGATTTTAGGAAACTTCAAAGAACATCTATCAGAGCTTCCTTGAGATCTTGTGTTAAATGACATAGCAAGATTGAAATAAGGAAAATAAAGGATTTAAAAAAGTAATAATGTCATTAGAGCTGCAGTCAGGAACTTTAAATTTGTGTCAGTTTTTTGTATGTTAATGTAGCTCATTCATTTTTCAATTTATCTTTTTATTTTGTTAACAAAAATGTATCTCCTATTTTACATTCAAATGATTCACTTATTTGGGATCATTGCCATGGAAAACTTCTAAAAAGTTTTAAGACAGTCTGGCAGCAGACCACAGGTCCCAGACCATTCCCTCGCACACCACTACAATGACAAACCGTATCTGTCAGAACTAATACACATCAAAACTGTCAAAATAAAATCAAACTGCTGGTTAGCATTAGGGTACATGTAAAGGTAAGTGTTAGGATTCCAAAAGTTAAAAATAAAAAAACCTGACATGCAAAACCTGATAACAAAGTGTTTCATAAAGCCGAGTAATCAGTCTTGACACATTAAAAAAGCTTGCCCTTCATAAAAAAAATTCTTATGCAGCTAACAAAGCTAAAGCTAATAAAACTAACAAAGCTACATTAGCTATGCAGACAACATAGCTTCATTATCTTTGTTTTATATGTTTCACATCTACGTAGCTTAATCTAAAGCTAACAAGGGTACATTAGCTATCTAGTAAATGTTGCGACATACCCATGGAGCTAAAGCAAAAGGAAAAAAGCAAACAGATCTACATTAGCTATGCTAAGTTATGTTTTATTTGCTGAAGCTAGGCCAGTTCAATATGTACTTATATGAATAGTTTCTCACTTTAGCCTTGTTAGCTTAATCTGAAACTAATGCAACTACACTGGCTTACACAATAATTTTAACTACGTAGATAATCTTTACAAGCTTTAGTTAAAGCTACAAAAATCAAAAGCTAGCCATCATTCGCGTAAAACGGGTCAATACATAACTTAACCCTAGGTTAGAAATCAAACATTTTTTCTGTTTAATTTATGAATTGTTGCTCAGTCTACAACATTTGCAATGTGGTTATTTCATTTATGTAACTGCCACACTTTTTTTTTTAATAAAGTTTTTAAAAACTTCTACAACATTGTGCCAGTAAATTACAACCTAGATGCAGAGTCAAACCTTAGAGGTGTACATATGTAGTGTCAGAGATAACCAGCCAGGAACTCTTTACACAAGCTTTTAGACAAATAAGTTTTTGAACTGCAAAATAAGTACTGTAAACTTTTAAAGACTAAAGTGAAACTATCTTGCTAAGAGTGTGTCTGTTGCCTAACTTTTCATTATCCTGTTCAATAGGTTGATGTTTTTCCCTTCATAAACCTTCAGTATAAACATCTACAGATTTGATATTTAGCACTGCATGAAGGTTTAAGCCTTAATGATGTAAGCATAACTCAGTCCAGTCCAGTCTAAAGAGGATTAAGCTCATATATTCATGGGAAGAAAACAGTCTAATTATCTTAAGCCATATACTGTTTATCCAAAACTGAAATTGTGATACTGGGATAATAATGCTCCTTTATTGGTTAAATTACAAATAACCAATCTAAATATTCTATTACAGCAGAGAGTGACATTTAAAAATGTCTTTCTAATAATAAAATCAGACACTTGCAGTAAAATTCAGGAGATGAAGCCGCACCCTGGGTATTATTAAATGCTACTGGGGAAAAAAATCTCAGCCACATGTTAAAGTCAATTTTAAAGCTACGGATCTTAAAATACACGAGACTGCAGGAAATTCTCTGGTGGTCTGAAGTGAGGTGCGCTGCTATATACAGTATATTTCACAGGAGATTAAGCCCATTGTCCCTAAATCTGGAGGAGCTTAAACATGCACCATGAATAATGAAAAACAACCACTGACTCCATTCAGATGAAATGGAGCAATCTCCGAGGGACTACACTGATCCAC
This sequence comes from Cheilinus undulatus, assembly GCF_018320785.1. Classification (NCBI taxonomy): domain Eukaryota; kingdom Metazoa; phylum Chordata; class Actinopteri; order Labriformes; family Labridae; genus Cheilinus; species Cheilinus undulatus. The sequence goes on along the minus strand of NC_054875.1, from coordinate 20,840,705 downwards.
TCTCTAAGACTGTGTAATCTGCCAAGGTAGAGCAGAATAAGAGACAGTTACATCCATGTCTCATCACTGGCACACCTCAGCAAGATGTTTACACTCTCCTCTCATCTCACTCTGAATTGCTCTTGGAAGAAAAAAAAACAGCCGTGTGTGCTTGGCGCCTGGCTCTCTGAAATGAAAGGATGAGCTGGAGCTGAAGATTAAGTCTTTAAAATGAAACATCGGGGAGGTGGCAGAAGACGGGGCAGTAATTTACCTCTGAGAGTAGCTGTTGGCCGTTCTTCAGCCACGTGTAGGAGGGTTTGGGCTTCCCATTGGCTCGGCATTCCCAGTTTAGTCTCTCCTCTATGGCTAGAGCTGTGTCCTTCATGACCTGGATCCACTGGGGTTTGGCTGAGGGACCAGAAACACATTCCAGTGAAATATCAGACGGAAGCAGGAAGAAGGAGCTGAATTATCACATTAAATATGCTGCATCTTGAATGGTTCAAAGGGAAACAGACAGAGATTGACAGCTCAAATAAGTGGAATCACTTTGAGAATGGGTTTGTCTTTCGAGAGGGGAGAGGATGTATGGTATCACTCAGTTTCATCACTTTAATGTGTCAGCGCCCGGTGGCAACTCAAGATTAGCACAAACACTGCAGCACAAAGCAGGGAGCCTTCAAAACAGGGGTGAAGTGCAACTGACTCCACCGCTCAACCCCAAAACCTGTCACCTTAATTCAGCGCATAATAAACATCACCCCCATCTGTTTGCCACAACTCTCTGCATCTTAACTCTTCCATATTTACAGCTCTTGAGAAATTTCAATGGCTAGAGTGTTATTCTAAGCACAGCTCACTTCACAAGCACTGTACATACTGTCACCTTCGATTTCACAGGTGTCACTTTGCCTCTCTCTCTCTCACAAATATTCACAGCTGAGGTAAGCCAAGAGCCTAAAAATGTAATAACTGCAGTAAGATTAAAACCAACGGTGCCCATTATCCAGGGAAAAGGTAATGACTTTTTCTGGCTTTGCAAATATAACAATGATCGTATTACCAAAAAGACTCTTTTATATGCTTCCAATTATTGATGCCACTTCTGAACAGTGTTAAAAGAAATATAAATGACCAAAGCTGGGCTCAGGCTTTAGAAGTCTTAAATTTTATACCATTAAAATATCAGGTTTCTCCACGCACAAAAGGAGGAACTTCACTGATATTCTTCTCTGTCCTCATAAACATGTATATTATATGATATTAAAGTAATGACAGATTGATGGCTGCAGGATATTTAAAGACTATCATGTGTTCTTCATGGGTTCAGCATGTTCTTACAAGGAAGAACTGCAAATAACTGCTGCTCTACCAGCTGTACATTGCACTGCTCTAAGAAAAATTTAAAGGAGAGACCCTAACATCATTGCATGAAAAGATCTTGGTACATGTGGAATACACAGTTTAAAGGCATAGTAAAGTTGAGCTACGTTTATAGCTCTATTACGAAATTTAAACGGACAACTTTCTTTATTCCAGTTTATATGCACAGTGGAGAATCAATTTATTATGAGGCATGTCCGCCTCCACAATGGTGCAAACACTGACACATTTTACAGCTCTGTACATTTCATACTCTACATTTTATTCTTGGCACAAATACAGTGCACACTGTTCCTCTAGCTAATAGTGATACCCAAAACCAAGATGTGACTTTTGTTATGCTATGCTCATGGACTTCTGGGTCAAAGTACAGACTGGAAACTGAGAATCATACTCAGAATGTGCAAACCAGCCTGGTCTGATTGAGGTGCAAACATTCAAGAATAATGATCTCCAACTGCATTAACACTACATGTTAAGGCTGGCTCAGACTACACTAATCTTTGTTCATTCATGACGGCACCATGTCAGACTATGCAACAAAAATCTTGCCAACTAGCCTTGCCACACTACAAGTGTCAATCCTGACTGCTCATTTCATGCTGATGTCACCACCGTCTCTGCAACTGTGTGCAAGTTCATAGGGCGTCGGAGGACGGGTCGGAGATATTGAATCATAGCTAACAGAAGTGCTCTACATGAATCCAGCTGTCTTTTGCCCTCACAAGGTGGAAAAAAGAGAAAAAAAAGAAGTTATGGGCTTTTCCCTATGTATCCAGAAGAGGCCAATATGGGCCAGCTCTCCTTCAAATGAGGTATAAATGCAACAACATGTCAAGAAAATCTGCCCAGTGGTCGCTAAGGGCAAACGGCCTGCAAAAGCTAGATGTACTCTAAATGAAACAAAATGGTTTCAATAAGAGAAACGCTTCAACTTTAGAGACGCAATCAAAAGTCCAAATGAACTTCAAATGGGGAAACGCAATGCAACTGACAAAACTCTCTCCAAGAATCAAAAACAAATTCATGAATGACAAACGCGCTTCTAATACAGAGATGATTCCACACTTAAAATGATCCTAATCCAAAACGCGCTTCAAAACCAGAAACGTCAAAAAGCACCCGGCCTCCAGGGGGCGCTCTAGCAGGAAGAGCGAGAGGGAGGGACAGACAGATGTCATTCATGAATTTGTTTTTTAATTTTTGGAGAGTGTTTTGTCAGTTGCATCGCATTTCCCCTTTTGAAGTTCATTTGGACTTTTGATTGCGTCTCTACAGTTGAAGCGTTTCTCTTATTGAAGCCATTTTGTTTCATTTAGAGAATGTCTGGCTTTTACAGATCGTTTGCCCTTACCGGCCACCGTAGATATTGGTCAGAAAATTAACCCAGAGGAAACCAGATGAATCCTGAACAGAGGCTTCAGTCCTCAAACTGAGTTGTACTACGGCCCTCAGCACTTTATCATGTCATTCTCGGCAATCTCGACCCTGTTTCCAAGTCTAAATAAGTATAACAAAAAAACATAAAAGCCAATACCCTTAAAAAAACACAGACATAATCACTGACAGTGCAAACAAACAAAATTTTACTGTGATACACACATTTGCGATAAACCCATAACAAAGTTTCAGTTCATTGTGCTCAATAAGAAAAACTATTTTGTTTAACAGCAATGCTTTCTCGCGTATTGTGCATAGTCATATTCTTGTTAAATACAGTCAGAGGAAGCACAACTATTAGCTACCCTCAGATTAACTGGAGCCTATTTGACAAAAACAAATGTAGAAACCTTGACTTACAGCTAATATATACCCTTTGATTGGTGTTTCCTTACCACTCTTGGCTCTATAGCCCTATGCAATATTGAACAATGTGTAGTAAAATTGCACAGTGCACATTTGAAATACTCTAATCCAAAATACTGATATGATGTGATAGTATTGGGTAAGGCCTAATGAATCTAGTGTTAAGGCTGGAAAATTTAAACCCCCCCCATCATATATATTATAAAAATCTAGGTTAAGCATTGTTACAAAGAGCATAAACTAGATTTTGCCTGACTTTTTCAGCATGAATCTATATCAACCCAAAGAGCTGTAATAGAACCTGACCAAATTCGGCATGGCAAAGATTTTAGGCAGTTCCTCATAATTTTACATAACAATCAAATTTGTGTGCTTCCAAGGTCACAATCAAGGTCTGAGTACCATAAAAGGCCAATCTCCCCATGGCCGTGTTCTTGCCCATCTTGTTCTCAGCCACACACTCGTATCCTCCCGTATCATCCTGCTGGAAGCTGGGGATTTCCAACACAGCATTGGAGTACTTCATTTTCACTTTGCTGGGGAAGGGAGCGCCGTTAGCTCTCTTCCAGGTGATCTCTGGGACAGGACTGAAACACACAGAGGAGGTAAGCCTCAGAGGAGATTCTCATCCACGTTTCTTTGAAGTTCTAAGATTGTCGCACAGGTTGTCTGTAATAATCCTGCAATAAAGTGAGCAATGGAGCTTAAAGCCTATGCACCGTATTTTTTTTTCTTCTTTTAGCAGATGAAAGGTTTAAAGTTAACTCAATCCAACAACAGAAAAAACCATCTGGGATGGTTTTCAGACAAATTTAAGCTTGATGATACACTGTGAGAAATATAATTGCCCCATTAACTTTTCTACACAGAGATCCAGAGGGTTCCACGTCCGGAGTGAAAGACAGCAGAAGATTGAAAACATGCTTGACAGAATCCAGCTTACTTCCCAAGGGCGAAACACTCCAGCGTAACTGTTGATCCTTTTGCAGCGGGCACATTGTCTGGGAAATTAACTTCTATTTTCGGCTCGTATTCGCCCATCACTCCTGCGAAGAGCAAGCACAAGAAAACTTGCTCGGTCCTCCATTATTCATGACTTACAAGCAATATGGCTTGTATTATGGACCAAACAATGGCACAGTAAAACTAACATGGGAGAAATAAAAGGCATGTGAGCAAACATTCTCTCATGGGGAAACCTCAAGGTAGCACATCACTTAAGTGCGCAGTCACCGGATTGCAGTGGAGGAATAATTTAAACCTTCTCATGGTGGAATGAATACAGTATATTCAGATTCTTGTTTTTCAAGGTAGTCTGGTTGTTTGTCTATTATTTCAAAGCATGAGTGGGCAGCACCCAAACTCCACTGTTCTGTTGTTAATATCAGTATTCAGGAGAAACAATCGAGACTGGGATCAGACAGCGATTCCTAGCGATGGGATTTAAATTTATGCAGCTACATGTACAGTACACTGAGTGGAAACTAACTGGTTGAGCCACCGGAACACTCAATGTAATGGTCCAGTGACGTATGGCTTATGTTTTATTCATTCCAAAGGCAATTTTTATTCACTCTTTCTATGAAAGCATAACAGAGAAAAGAATAACAGACTGCAGAGGACCCCAGACTTCATGTGTGAGGCGCACAGGGAGAGCTTTTAAAGGCAGTGCGAATTATAAGAAAGCTAAGTCAGCAGAGGAGAGATTTGGGTGCTTTGTTTGCTGGCCTACATTGAGAAGCATTTATTTACTTACAGGCATTAGCACTCAGTGACTCAACTACAGTAAGGCACGACACGACAAAGAGCACTCACGCTACTATGATGATTAAGGCAACCTTGAAAGGAAAGGTCTTTAATACACGGCTGAAAGGCACACTTGTCACATCGCCGCCATACGCTGCGTCTTACCATCTGTCCGGAGGATCAGAGATGTAGGCGAGCTCTGGACTTTGCCCTTTGTGATGCTGTTCATCACCACACAGGTGTAGTTACCCACGTCAGAGGGTTCAACCTTGGCGATGTAAAGGTTTCCCGTCTGCTGGGAGACGAAGCGACGATTGTCTTGTTGAACAAAGTATGGGTACTCGTTGAAGACCCATGCATAAGTGAGATCTGTAAGACAAACAAGGAAAAGCATGAGCTAATCGCAGATAGCATAAAACGAGATACTTAATGTGATTAAGAGTGTTAAATGTGATTAAAGAAAGGCTAATCATCCATGTGAGGATTATACTTTAATCCTGTAAAAACACCAAAGATGAAGGCCAGAGAGTTTACCTCCTGAGGAAGTGGGCGTTCCACAAAGTAAAACCACTCCCTGTCCCTCTCGCACTGACACTGCGCTTCTGGTGTGGACTTTGAAATGATCTAAGTCTGATGAGGGGAAAAGAAATGAAAAGGAAGATCACCACAGGATCTCATTTATCACAGTGCAGCAGAGCTGAGTAAAAGCTTTGAGCGCGGCACTGACACGAGCCTATGAGGAAGTTGCCATGAGAATTACACTTCAGCTACGCCTGAGAGAGCCAGAGAGACAGGAGGAGAGAGAGAGGAGCTTGTACATGTGAGTGGGTATTGTTTCAGCAAAAATAAAGAGCAGAAATCAGATGTTAGGTATGGATTTAATGACATAGAGAAAGGCTGGTTTTTAATAGCTGTGTACACGTCTACAAAATATGTGAGAGTTAAGGCTGTCAAAATATGTGAGTACTTTAAAGCTTCAGGAATTGAGTCTTGAATACGTAAAAATGCATAAATAACTTCAAAGTATAAAGTCTCACTATCCATCCATAAAGATCTGAGTAGAAAGAGTTCACAACCATAAGGACACTCAGTTTAAAAGCAGTTAAATTTGCTTTTGGCCTATTTTTGAGTGTGGGTGGGATGGATCACATTTGGATTGACATATTATTGGCGTCATACACAACAACACATGAAAGACAGTTAAAAATCCCTAAATCCAATGGGCCATATTTTGATGGCATAAAGCATGTTGTTTAAAGTGCATTTCACAAAGTAACGTAGGGGGTGTCTGTCTACATTTTGCTATCTAGACAGTGCAGAGTCTGGGCACAAAGCCAGGGGCAGAGTGCAAAGAGGATGTATTATTTGGCTTGATCATACAAAACTGTATTTTGTGTGTAAGACAAATCAAAACAATCAGTGTCAGCTCTTGTTCCCTTTAAGAGTAAGGTGCGCCTACCAGCGTGCATGTTGGTATTTACACAGTGTATTTTAGTTTTCATTCTTAAATAGACCCTGGTGTAGCCAGCTTATTTAACTTCTCTCCCATTTTTTGTACCACTCAAACAACAGCAGTCACTTTATGAAATATGCTCTTGGAGAATTTAGGTTAAATTTCACTGAAGTATTCCCAAAAAGAAACAGTCAAAAGAAGCTACAAATATTTCCATGTAAAACCTCAATGTCAATGTCAAATAAAGGCAGGCAGGAAAAATTATTAATGTATTTTCTTAGATGGGATCATTGGCTGTGTTCTCAGCCAGTCTCTAGTAATATCTGAGGACTATTGTTTCAGTAACATTTAAAGTCACTGATAGAATAATTATAAATCTAACTCCTTGCTGAATGAACAGTCGGGAGCACATTGGGAAAGATACCAAGGGGTAGTTTCACAAAGAAAGAATGGCACCAGGATTAGCCAACATTTAGCATCTGCTACAGGTTGTTTGCAATCACGTGATCCTGAATGACCATTAGGCATCAGAAAGGGGGGGTTGTTAGGAATAAATGGGAATGGAGTAAAGTTAGGACTTTACAACTCTAAATTGACATGTACACTGATATTATCATCAGAAAATGTCTACATACATTGAATATGATCCCTACACTTTACAGAAACTAAATTTTTACCTTAATCTAACAGATTCATCCAGCACGGAGGCAACCATTATCACAATTAATCAGTCGTACAGACCTTCTAGCATCTTCTAGCCTGACGAAAGGAGACAGAAGTGTAAAGGAGTCTTGTACTGAGCTAAGAGACCAGCTGAGCCCTTTTAACATATAAAAAAAATCATTTTGTCATAAACAGCTTTTAATTTAAATGATGATGTACTATCACACAAATCAGCCTTGTGGGGTGAGTGACCAAGCGAAACGCACGCATGTTGGCACATTACATTATTATGTGCAACTCAGGGATTGGACAAGAAACAAAAGAAAAGCTCACTGATCACACACTGGTACCACTGTTGTTACAATACAAGAGAAAAAACATTAATATGAAATAAATCATTAAGTTTAGAAGTCAGTCATCAGTCAGTCATCACTGAAAGAAGTAATTATTTCTGACATTATACTTCCTGGAGCATAAATAAAAATTTGATCAGTTAATTCAAAATTTCGGGATAATTCTTTCTACTACTAACAGAAGTTCACAGAGCAACAGATGACAAACTTTACACAGATGTAGTTTATAATAATAATAACATAGCAATAGGAAGGTATTCATTTAATCACTGAAGGTATTCACTGATCCTAACACACTTTAACGCTGTTTATAGAAGACAGAGTCAGTCTAGTATTTGACATGACAGTGTTATTTACACTCTCTCACAGGTAAACTGAACTATATCAGAAACAATGCTGTTTATATTTTCTCTCCACTGCTGTGCAGTATGACATTCTCTCTATCGCTCATATGAGCTTGCTCTCCTTTAGAAGGATTAGTCTAACTTATCTGCACAGGAAGGAAGCAATTTTTAATATTCCCTCATTGCAGCAGGCCTACCCAGGGCAATGTTACTTTGCTGAGTGGTTTGTGTGCAGTTTGCATTGATTTCCCCTTTTGTGTGTGATCTACGATCAGATGTTGTCTTTTTCTTCTACTTGCACAGGTTTATCAGGTGCAAAAAGCAACGCTTTTTTTTTTTTTGCAGATCTGTCCTCACAACACTTTGACCACCAGATGCACAATAGGACCCTTTAAGTCTGAGTCTGCTGAGTCACATTCACGGTTAAAAGCTACAATATACCTCCATGTTGGGCAAATATATCATCCATTTTGAACCCAGAAATGAGTAATTAGAAATATTTCCATTAGACATCAATGGTTGGGACACAGAGATGCTGGACCATTGAAAAATATTACAAGATACAGGCAGAGGTCAAGATATACCCACAGAGTTCATTAAAAAGTCAATTTTAGTCATTAATTTTAGGCAAAATGTTTTCAATCTAAAACTACTTCAATAAGCCAAACTAAAAAATTCATAGAAATGTAAACAGCACTTAAATTACTATCTTTTGATTCTGATCCCTTTATCAATATCCCTTAACAATCCAAGTCTTCATTGATGATGTTATTGATACGTTGTTTTTATTTGGTGAAAACATATGACAATAATGCATGTTATACACCGGAACAACAAACAAGTTGAAAATACTCACATTTTTTGTCAAAAATGGATTATGTCAAAGTTTTTCAGTAGTGGAAATACATTTTTTGAGTGATCCCTAATGAGTTAATAAAACTCAAATCATCAGAGGCAACTGGATACATAAAAATGTAATTAACTGAAAAAAGGCACTGAAAAAACGCTACTTGTTTAATAGCAGGTGCTTAGCCATTTTAAGTTATATCAATTCAAATTAACTAATACATTTATATTAAGTTAACTTTTTTAAAGTTAAATTAAGCTGTGGAAAATTATGTTGAAATCCAACTCAGAACGACATGTTTAAGTACTTTTCATACAAAACTCCATGTTCTTCGTCTACTGCTATTTTCCCTCATTTTTATCACGTACTTTAATCTTCAACATTCATGCCTCTCAAGGTAGGTAAACTTGAGCGCCTACAAGGGGCAATAACTGAAAGGTGAGCACTGAACCAGGAAGTCCTCTTCCATCATCTTTGTTATACCATCCATTGTATATTTCCATTGCTCCCCACAGGCGGGACTTCTCTAACTGAGTCAGTAACCACTCATGGTGCAAAGTGTCGAAAGCCCAAAGGCATTCTGGGAAACTCTGCAGATTAAGGGATGACTGTTGCATAATTTGATGAAATGATGAAAAAAAACTCACAAGTGATTGAGTGCTGTTCACTTTAAAATATAAATATGTTCAATTAAATCTAAAAAATAGATCTGAAATAGCTGTTTTTGAGTTTTAAGTTAATGCAACTCATTTTTTAATCAACCTTCAACTGGTGTAACGATGTAACAATAGACATAAAACTTGTTCAACTGTTTGTTAGTTAATGCAAAAAAAACAGCTATTTTTCCTCCCAAAAGTTAGTTTAGTTAAGTTTCTTAAGTTTATTTGTGTCAGGGACAATGTACAAAATTACAATAGTCTCAAAAAGAAAAAAGATGCTTTGTACCAGATTTAGCTTGCTAGCTAATTTCCATCTGCAGTCCCTGGGCAATAATTGTATTTAATCATGGTCTTTGCCAAAAACCTGACCTTTTCTTTATTTTGATGTTACATTTAAGCACACTGTAATGGCATTTACCAAATGATTATTTTCCTGAGCCAACCTTGCACACTTCTTTTTGGAACTATATGTTACCTTGTTGCATCAGCTCACTAGCTTTTATTCTGCTAATTAAGACATGAACTACAACAATCATACCATGGCTGCTTTAAGAGGAGGATGAGTGTCCTGCAGCCAAAGTCAACTGAGTGTTTTCAAATATCAGATAATCAATAGATTAATTTGATGTAAGTAATTAACTTGCTCATTCTATTTCTGTCTCTAAGGCACACACACACACACACACACACACGCTTTTTCACCTCACCTCTGCTTGTATTTTGATAGATTTAAAGCTCAGGAGAGAAATCATGGATTTTGAATGTTTTTTCTTCTTAAAGATTTATTTTTGGGCATTTATTTGATAGAGGAGGACAGTGGATGACACAGGGACAGGAGCAGGGGAGAGACATGCGGTAAAGGGCCTCAAGCTGGATTTGAACCCGAGCCGTACAAGTACATGGGGCGTGCCTTAAACCACTAGGCCACCTGCACCCCTGGACTTTGAATGTTTGACAGTCACCCACAAACATTTCAGTTTTATCTCATAATGTTAACAAAAACTTCTCCTACGTTTCACCTGAGTTTTCATTTTCAAAGATCTATTTTTGACTTTTTCTTGTCTCATCTTCATGATAATTATAAGGTAATTTACAAACATTCTTCATCACTTTTCTCATTGATGTAATTAACACTGCATCCACCACTTCTAACTGGTCTTAAAGCTCCTACAAGGAGTTTTTAGCTGGAAATGAAACAGACTAAAATGAATATTTATGCCTCTTTAAGAAAAAAAAAAAAGAAAACAAGAACCTGCAGAACCAAGATTGGCTGTTTCACTGTGGTTATTTCTGGTGTCTGAAACAATCACGACAAGGTAGGTGTCAGATGTGTGATCAGCAGCATTTTTCTCGACGACTAAATTTTCAGCCAGTGATACAGTTGACATTTAAATAGAAGCAGGATGGCATTAAAAACATTCTACATCTTCCAAGAAAAAAAAAGTGAATCAGCAAAATGACAAAAAGTACTGCTTTGGTCAAAGGAAGCACAAAAAAGCATTATCAACAGATGCTTTATACAGGGACTGACAGGAAAATCTTTGAACCAGTCAAAAACATTGATTTTTTTCTTCATTTCAATAAAATGATAATTACAAAGATTCAAGGTACACTTGAATAGAGTTTGCTGACCCCATCCTTAACCACAAAAGTCCTTCCATCTTCTGCTACCTGTTTATTCAAATGTCTTTTTTTTTCCCCAGTTCCGAGCTACAGCACTATAATACCCACAATCCTAGAGGGTCACATCAATGTCTCTCAAAACTGGTATTTTGACACACATTTCAGGTTAAAAAATTGCATCTTCTGCGATTTTAAAATTGCAGCAGGCCATATTGTGATTCAATCTAGTTTTCAATCAACTGCCCAGCCCTACTGGACAACACCAGGTTAAAGCTTCAATTCTAGCATCAGGTAACCTCACATGTGATTAAAAAAAAGCATGGGACGATTGGACAGGCTGTAAAAAAAGAAAACAACAGAAAAATATTTAAAATATAGAGAGCTCTGCAAAGTATTTTAAGCCATATGTCTGTCACTGATGAGATGTGGATATTTGCATCATAGTCCCACATAGTCCCATCAAATGTAAATCTAAAGCACAAATAGATACATCTTCCTCTTATTACCTGCTTTGTCTGGTCGTACAGGTGTCTCCAGTAAATATCTACAGTCCAAAGCCTTTGCTGCAGTCTTTTTTATTGCATCTATTTTCATTTGAAGGTGAAAATTGCACAAATCTGTTATCAGTAAGGTGTGTAGATTATCCAGTGAATCTGGAATATTATTTCTGCAAAACCTTATCGTTGTTGATTTTTGTAAATGTAATTGTTCCCATTTTCTTAGCAGTGCATATCTTAAAAGCCTGTCAGGTAAACCAAAAATATCTGCATGGCCAGATGCCACCAGAAGAAGGTGTGAAAAGCTGTTTTGTTGTGGCTTGCATGAAAAGAACTCTTAATGAGATACACATGAAAAGGAATCATCTATTTCTTCATTTGAGATATCTGCTGGTTTCACCGATGAGATATGATGTGAAAGAAATATTTCACACTCAAGCTCACTGCCGATGTAATATAAAGCAATGTTTTCACTTACTCTTTTATTCATTGCCATTACTCTTATGTTCTTTTTTATTACAGTAGCAGCATATTAAAGTAAACACCACTTTCCACAGGCGTCAGGCCTTATTCACATATTTTTCATACACTTCTTTAGCAATGTGGCTGACTACTTCCCCACTGAGATCATCCAATAAAACACAACATGACTTTGGATCCAGCTAAGTAGTTATTCTTAGTGTGATCATAAGTACAGAACAGTCATCACACTCAGATGTTCCCATGATGCCTCAACATTTAATGCACCTTCAAAACAATGTAGCAGCACTCTGATAAATATTGCAAATATTGCCCACCCAGTTTGGTCTGAGTCTGCAGCATTTGCTAAGTGCAGTTTCAATGCTATTCCATTTCTTGGTAAGAAAGTGACAAACGCTGATTTCAACTTACAGGCAAACTGCAGACTGGCTCTCCTGCTGAGGATTGCTCCTACAGTGTTGAACGCCATACACTGGTACATCCCTACATCCTGGTAGCGGTCCAGGCTGCTTATAATGAGGTTGCCCCCAGACAGACGCCGCCGGCGATCCAGGCCCAGATTTATGAGAGTCCCATTCAATGACCATCTGTGAGGGCAAAGACACCATCAGTCCCTGGCAAAATGCAGCGTCCATTTCTTTCTACCAACCAAGGTGGTCTGACAGGAGGTGAGCAGAGAACACTACTCACTGCAGTAACTCAACTTGGACTAAGAATAATATACTGTGTGTTTGTGCTGGTGTGTATAGGAATTCACAGGTCTACAGCTTGACGAAGAGGCAGCAGGAAGTTTGCCATCAATTCTTTCCGCAGAGATTCAACTTTCCTGACAAAGTTTCACACAAAGGCAACCTTTATTTCTTAAATTTTATGAACCACTGATTGATGGAAATGTACTGCTTCCTCAATCTTAAATCACATCAGGCTTAAAGACAGTTAGCTACATGCTTTTTCTGCAATGTTCATATTTATGTTAAAAAGTTTCTATTCATGTGTTTTGTGATTTTTCATTGCGTAACTGTATTGGCCTCAGTTTATTTTTCTATTTGCTTGCTGCTACAGCTCATGCCCGGTGCCATAGAAAATAATCAAAATATACAGATGAGGACAAAATTATTAGCCTTCCATGAAAATTTCCATTTTTTCAAAGTATTTCCCAAGTGCTGTTAACCAGAACAAGGATTTTTTTTAAAACAGACAAACAAACATGCTGGTTTTATTTTGGATGCTTACATTATTTTACTTTGCTCAAAAAACAAATTATTTCACCAAAAAAAAAAAAAAAAACTAACAGGGCCCAAATCATAAGTCCCCTGATGCTAATAGTCAATAGTGTCTCCTTTTTGCTGGATAACAGCCTGCAGTTGTTTGTTGTAGTTTTCTCCTGAGGAATCCCAGCCCATTCTTCTTTGGCCAATCTCTCAAGCTCCTTCAGATTTGATGGTCTCATGGCATGGGCCTAGGCCTGCAGTTTACCCACTGATTTCCAATGGGATTCAAGTTAGGGCTTTGAGCAGGCCAGTCAACACTTTGGTCTCTGAAGGCGATTCTTCTACCTACATATGTATGTTTTGGGTCACTGTCCTGTTGGAAGACAAATTGACGACCCAGACCCAGTTTTTCTGCTGACTGCTTGAGGTTTTCTTCAAAATCTTTTCATATCCTTGTCCCTTCATGATTCTTTTACGAGAATCCCAGTCCCAGACGTACTGAAGCATCCCCACAGCATAATACTTTCACCACCATGTTTCACTGTGAGGTTGGTGTTTTTTGGTTTGTACACCTCTCCCTTCTTTCTCCAAACTTAAGCAACGTCTCTATGGCCAAAGAGCTCTAATTAGGTCTCATCTGACCACAGGACATGCTTATCATACTTCAGTCTGGCTTTAAGGTGCCTATTCTGCAGGAGTGGACTTTTTCGTGGTCTGAGACCTCTCAGGGCTCCAGTGATTGGCTTCTTTGAGACAACAATTGCTGACAACAAAAAGGAGAGATGTACTGTGTGCTCTCGTTGTGTGGTAAACTCCAGATAAAAACCAGGTGCTCTTGCAGAATGAAGCGTAAATCGAAAAAAAGGGAGAAGCCACCAGGGCTATCTTCAGGCACACTCGCTTGAGACAAGGATAAGGTTAAAAAGCCTTTAATGGTTCTAATTTAAAAAAACAAACAATAAAATCTCAAAGACAGCTGATCAGTTTCGACCACACAGGGTCTTCATCAGGGCGTGAACAAGACACAACAATTCCTGCCTCAGCTAAATCATTAGACACTAGTGTCTAGTTGTTCTGGGGTTTTTAGACACATCTCTCACAAGTTTTATTTCCAGAGTCTTTGAAATCTTTCTCTTCCAGCCTCTGCCAGGCTTATTCTGTACTGTATGGCTCTCATTGAATTTCTTGATAATACTTCTCACTCTAGTTCTTGACACTTAGAAACACTATGATAACTTTCTATATCCTTCTCCTGCTCAGTTAGTATCAACAATTTTTTTTCTTAAGTCTAAACTGATTTCTTTGGTTTTTGCAGTGTTGCTTTCTCAAGTGACAGCTCAAACCCTTACTGAAGGTTTTATACTGTGGAAAAAAAATTGAAAGATAACCCTCAATTTTAACCTGATTTTACAGGCTTTGAGCATTACATAGTTAAAGCACATCCCTGAAGAACAGTGGTTGAGCAAAATGGTCAGTTCTAAAAGGGGGCTAATAATAATTTTGACCTGAGTAGTTTTTGTTTTTTGTGAAATAATTTTGTTTCTGTGTCCAAATCAAAATAATGACAGTTCTGTGCAGGACTCTTTTCTCAATCCTATTGGTGTAGTTTTTGTCTTTTAGCGTGAGTTTGAGAGCGAAGGCCGTCTTCTCTTCTGCATTGTGGTGGAGTGATGGTATGTTCCATTTAATCTCGAAACTCAAAAAATTCTATTTGTATACTTCCTGAATTTGGAATTCCGACTCAGAAAGTGGAAACAACTCAGTTACCATCTCCTCCTACATCCAATGTAAATTGAATGCAGCATGAGTGTATGTGTTACACAGGGGAGGTGGCATAATGGAGGATGGTGACGGGGGCAAATCAAAGCAAAAGTCACAACAATTTGAGATTGAAAATCTGTATATTTTATATTTTTTATGGCACCATTTACCAACCAGTAAACCCAAGAAGTCTTCTGAGGGGTATCAAGGACAATTGGAGCAATGGTGTGGTGTCCAAATCGAGACAGACAGACATGCCACCAATTACAGCAGTAGGATGTATGCATCCAAAATAAAACTAGGATGTTTGTAAAAGCTGTGTTTAAAATTCTCTTCTCCATTTAACAGCACCTGGGAAATACTTGGGAAAAACTGAACTTTTCAGTGGGGGGGCTAATAATTTTGTCCTCATCTATGAGGGTTCTAGGAGCCATCCAATAGCCTATGACCTTCATACATAAACAAGAGTCCCAAAAATTTTAGTGAGTCGCATGTGTGAACACAAAAGGCCAAATTTTCACTCCCACTTTACCCAGAAATTTCCTGCCAGACCCCTGGTGTATATTCAGCATGAAGTTAGGGTGAACCAATTTGTGAATGCAGCAGGAAATAATTCAGGAAATAAACCAGAGGGAATGACGTTTACATCCTGCAATTAACATGACTAGAGCAATTTCCATGCATGCAGTGAAGCTGTTCTCCATTATGTTGTTCTCGGCTCTATACAGAGGCAAATACTGCCATCATAGCATCAGACTCTTTATCTGCCATTTGTATGTGATTCTTCTGACATCATGTCCTGCCTCCTGAGACCCTCCTCACCCTGTCTGACAGGGATTGTCTTCTGCTGTGAGGTGCATGTGTGAAAAACTAACTCAGAAAGATTTCAAGGGCAACTTGCATGAAATCGTCTAATTCTTTTCAGGAGTGTATGTGTGAAATCTGCTGTAGATATTATCATCTGTTTAACTATAATCATATCCTCTCTGTCATATTGTATTTACATAGTATGGCATTACTCCACCTTTGACTTTTTATTAGGAAGAAACATTAACACTTAGCAAGAACAAGAGGGCTGATGCAACAAATGATGAATTTTACACTCCTTTTCACCTTGTGTTTCATCTTTCCCACACCTACCAGGCGTGGGAATCATGAGAAAAACTTTTTCTTTTCTTTTTGTTGCTGAAGGCTCAGATTGAAAATCAGATAAATGCAGCACCTGAAAGAACTCCTAAAACATAAGGTTAATTTATTGATTTTAACAAGCCCTTTTATTTTTTTTACAAGAAAAGACTCCAGTAGGAGAACACACCATCTCTTGTTTTTAAATGCAATTCAAAAAATGGAGCATAGGGTTCAAGGACACTTTTCAGAAATGTTTCGTAATTTTTCTAAAGCTTTTTTTCTCATTCAGCCATATTTTCTGCTTTGCTTATGAGGAAATGAAAGCCATGGAGGCCATATTGAGCAACTTTCCCAAAGCTTTCAAGTCTAGCCTCCAAAATCAACCCCTTAAAAAAATAAATTCAATCCTCTGACTGAATCCCTGCTGCCATATTTTAGACATTTTTTCCTTGATACAAATGTTCCAGTATGTGCTGAGATTAACCTTGCTACTAGGAATACATGCCAGTGCGTGTCCACTTGCATGGATTCAGCTTTTTATCCCCGAGTCACCTGCTCTCACCTCCCTCTGACCTGCTCTGAAGAGCTTCTGCTGTTCAGCGGTGCCCTCAACATTGTGCGGGTGATTGAATCCCAACTCCAAAACTGAATTACTCCGCTTGAGTCTCATCTTGTGAACACATGTTGTCTGCCCACCTGAGCACAGAGAATCTCAAGTATTTCAGGTGATCCTGCAGTGGAAAGCCACTGCTTTCAACCATCAGGTCAAGTAAAGGTTGGACAAGTCACCCTGTGTTTTTATTTTTTAAAAATCCCACTGCATGACTTTTAAACCAGGCTGTGGAGGAAAGATTCATCTGTATAAGATGTGGTTTCCTTTCCTGGCTTTTTCCTGCTGCTATAGAGCACATACAATGACGGTCTCATCTTTTTGTGAGTGACTGACAGAGGAAAGAAGAAGGAAGAAAAGGGAGGAGGGGGAGTGAGACAGTGTGAGCCCATTTACACTTCAAGAGAGGAGCTAGAGAGGTGCTGAGGGCATGCCGAGCCGAGCACAGCCCGCTTGACAAGATGCCACGTTAAACATGCTCATCTCACCTTTAATCAGTACATGGAAATACCTGGTCTCAGGCAGAGGACGTGAAAAGCCTGAAATAACGAGCGTGCATACTCCCCGCCACTATCATTCAGCTCGTCTGCGCTGCACTAATTCCTCTGTTGAACTCCAAAGACTCTTGTAATCAATGCTAGTTAGTGCCAACTGGTGTCTGGCAACCTGCATTGGTCTCATCACATTATATAAGAGGAGGTTTGAGAAGCATTAAAATGCTATGTGTGTGACTGAGATGATATCTGGTGGGACTGGAGGCAGATTGGCAGGTGTGTTTGCTTTTCAGTGGTAGCATAAAGCACAAAAACCTTCAAAATTCTATTTCTTGGAGCGTATGTTTGCATTTCAGTCTGATGTAAATGACGGAGAGATTAAAAAAAGAGATAAAGCATCTGCCTATACTTAAATCAATGCAAAAGCGCACTAAAAGCACAGCAATTGACCATTATTGGGCTTTACATAACACAAAGCTTCAGAGCTTACTGAATTACATGTAGCTGTTTTCGCACAACCACTGAACTTCTGAAAAGGTGAGCCGCTTTGCTTTGTGAAAAAAAAAATATTCACCTAGACTTTACTTAGAATTTTTCCAGCTTGTCTCCTTCTAAAATTTCCTGGTGAAGTCATGGCAGATGTGGTAACACAGGTAGAAATATTTGGAAAGATACCCCGTGAAAGAGCAGGAAGGCTTGGCGATGAATATGTCACACAACTGACATGCAGCTCTTGCACTTAATGAAACTGCTTCATACTATTTTCTACTCACCAGAGTGCTCTTATTCAAATTTTTGTCTATGCAGTCTGCATGGAGCAATGTTATAATGGCAAACAGCACTGGAGGTAAAGCCTGGCTTCTGCATCGAGTCTATGCTGTAGCTATGCCATAGTGAGCCCTACATACATGTGGGTGAGTCCAATAATACAACACTATCATTGTACAGCCTAGTACAGCCCATATTCTGACACTCTACATCATAACACCACTAACAGAGGTAGAAACCTTTAAAACACATTAATATGCTCACAATCTGACAACAAACTGGACAGAGGAATACAGAATCACACAAATGCTGCTTGTCTGCACAGCTCAAAGGCAACAATACAACAAGCTTTTAAACTTATGATTCACCATGATACTCTTCTTGTCCCTTTTATCCACAATCCAACATAATAGGGATAATTCCAATTTCAAGCTTCTTTTTCTCTTTCTTTTCTGTTTGTAGCCACAGAAGAGAAAGAAAATTGAGGATTTTCCTTTCTGTAATGGATTACTCTTATGAATAAAGTAACTAATAATGAATTAATTGCATTGCAAAATTGCATGGCATTGTTACTAGCTCAACTGATTTATCGGCCAGCTGATATATTCAGGCGGTTATAGCCTGTTAAAAATAATCATTAGTTGGCTAAAAGTTGGCCAGTAGATGTCGATGTTAACACTTGTATTTTCACTAATAAAGTGCAGGGAATATGACTTGGTTTTACTTAGACATAATGTGTGTTCTATCATTTATCCAGTAGAAGGCGCTCCAATTCCTTTAGTGTCACAAGCTCTATATTTACCTCTTTACAGGCCAATGAACTAGAGCCCAGAGCAGCTTGGCTGAGCATCAAATTTGTTGAACAGACGGGTTTGCCTTAATGTTAAGTTTATAACTAGTTTGTGAAATAAACAATAACTCTACAAGTTTTCTGTTTCAATTAACATGCTTGTCCATGAGTCATGACGTGCCTCATTGTGTCGGTCATGCTTATCTGTTTACAGTTTATAGTGAGTGGTGCTGCTGTTGTAAGAGGTGTTCCTAATATTTTGACCATCTGGCTCATGTAAGTGGGGTTGGCAAATATCACAGACTCCTGATACCAACACCCAGTTCCACCTCAATAAGAAGCATACAGAAGAATTATCAGCTTACTGACAGTCAACAACATTTTAAAAGTAATAAGTCTAATGAAGAGGCCAGGAAGTGTACAAGCTACATTCATGTAAACATAAGAAAAGTACTTGATGTCTGACATATTTGGAACCATCTTCGAGGGATTGGAAGCAGCTATCTGTTTTATTTGTTAATCAATTAAAAAATTGGGTAGAAATTGAATCGCCTGATATAATTCCCTAATATCGACATTGGCCCTCAAAAATCCATATACTGGTCAGACCCTAGTCGCTGTGTCACCCCCAACACTGGGTGTGTCTGCATAGCTCTGCAATACAATACTGCCCAAATGCTACGATGCAGTTATGCCAGTTCCTTCTTGTTTGTGTACCATGTCAAATGAAACCTAATGTTTTATGTTGGAGTTAGACCTCTTAAGTATTGAGCAGCAGTTAATTATACAACAGTTATTGAAAGAATGAAAAGAGAGGCAATATCAGAGGAGATGGAGAGTGCAGCTGCCCAGTCAGTTGAGGTCAAAGACAAGGGAACTTTTTTCACTCATACAGTGGCTGAGAGACATGGATGAGGAAAAACAAATCTTGTATTGTCAGATGGCACAAATACACTATATTGCCAAAGGAATTCACTCACCCATCCAAATAATTGAAATCAGGTGTTCCAATCACTTCCATGGCCACAGGTGTATAAAATCAAGCACCTAGGCATGCAGACTGTTTCTACAAACATTTGCGAAAGAATGGGTCGCTCTCAGGAGCTCAGTGAATTCCAGCATGGTACTGTGATAGGATGCCACCTGTGCAACAAGTCCAGTTGTGAAATTTCCTCGCTCCTAAATATTCCACAATCAACTGTCAGCAGTATTATAACAAAGTGGAAGTGACTGGGAATGACAGCAACTCAGCCATGAAGTGGTAGGCCACGTTAAATGACGGAGCAGGGTCAGCCGATGCTGAGGCGCATAGTGCGCAGAGATCACCAACTGTATGCAGAGTCAATCGCTACAGACCTCCAAACATCATGTGGCCTTCAGATTAGCTCAAGAACAGTGTGTAGAGAGCTTCATAGAATGGGTTTCCATGGCCGAGCAGCTGCATCCAAGCCTTACATCACCAAGTGCAATGCAAAGCGTCAGATGCAGTGGTGTTAAGAATGTCGCCTCTGGACTCTAGATCAGTGGAGACGCATTCTCTGGAGTGATGAATCGGGCTTCTCCATCTGGCAATCTGATGAACGAGTCCGGTTTTGGCGGTTGCCAGGAGAACGGTACTTGTCTGAATGCATTGTGCCAAGTGTAAAGTTTGGTGGAGGGGGGATTATGGTGTGGGGTTGTTTTTCAGGAGCTGGGCTTGGCCCCTTAGTTCCAGTGAAAGGAACTCTGAATGCTTCAGCATACCAAGAGATTTTGGACAATTCCATGCTCCCAATTTTGTGGGAACAGTTTGGGGATGGCCCCTTCCTGTTCCAACATGACTGTGCACCAGTGCACAAGGCAAGGTCCATAAAGACATGGATGAGAGAGTTTGGTGTGGATGAACTTGACTGGCCTGCACAGAGTCCTGACCTCAACCCAATAGAACACCTTTGGGATGAATTAGAGTGAAGACTGAGAGCCAGGCCTTCTCGTCCAACATCAGTGTGCAACCTCACAAATGCGCTTCTGGAAGAATGGTCAAAAATTCACAGAAAACACACTCCTAAACCTTGTGGAAAGCCTTCCCAGGAGAGTTGAAGCTGTTATAGCTGCAAAGGGTGGACCGACATCATATTAAATGATATGGATTAAGAATGGGATGTCACTTAAGTTCATATGCGAGTCAAGGTAGATGAGCGAATACTTTTGGAATTATAGTGTAGCTTTGGCTAGTTGTACTGGCATCTGCAGCCTACTGTACTGTTTTCATTGAAAAGTCTGCAGTCTACAGTATTACGCACAGGCTGTATGTAATTCTGTACTCCTCTGCCCAGTTCATTGTCAGAATGTAAGCATATTAAAGTGCCATAAAAAGCTATTCTTGTTATTACTGTACTATAACTGCAGAATTACAAATTATGGGCTGTAAACTAGGTTGGAGAATAATGGTAACGTTCACACATTTAAAGGCAGACATACAGTCAGCATTTTTACAACTGGCATACAGAAACAAATGGTTAATAAGGTTTAAGTTCTTGTTCATGTACAAGTACTCAAATGTGTTCGTTCTTTTCTGTAAGAAACACAGCAGCCTAACTGGCAATTTATCTCGGTAAGTGACATAGTACCATGATGAGTGACTTTTAGGTTAAGCTACAAAACACTACAAAACCCCACTTAAAAAAATGTCTGACAATTTAGCTTTTCAGTTGTTTTTGAATCATGTCCTGCCTTCTGAGATTACCCTCTCCTTTTTATTTGACAGTGAAATTTCAAATTGTAAGGAAAATGTGCAATAAAGAAATTAGGAATAATATAGGGGCAGAATGTCCAGAAATTTTCTGTAAATATTCTTATTTGACAGGGGTCAGGCTGTAGACTGTACATCTCTGATGGCCACCATCACAGACTGTTTTTTTGAGACACTACATATTGCTGAACTGAAATACATGCTAAAACTTCAGAAATATAATCAGATGCAAAGTTTTGTTAGGGGTAACCATAACGATACCAAAAAGTTGAAAGTTCAAAAGATGACCTGCAAAACCTAATTACAAAACCTTTAAAGCCGAGCTTTATAGGAAAAAAGATTGTCCTTAATAAAACATTATAATGTAGCTAGAGTAGCTTATGTAGCTCTGTTAGCTGCGTTAGCTAGGTAGGTAAGGGAGCTATGTAGCCAACATGGCTAAAGCTAAACTAAGAAAGCAGCTCACTAAACTACATATCTATGCAGCTTAGTGAGCTTTAGCTACATTTGCTAAAGCTCACATTGCTAAAGCAATCTTAGTTACTTTGGTTTATTTAGTAATGTTTATTACATTGTTTACTTAAGTTTATACTAACAATGCTAAAGCTGCATAATTTAAAAGTGGATTTGACATCAGACCTTTTCTCTCTATATTTTTTATGAAATGCTGCTTAGCCTGTAATGTCTACAGTGTGGTTATTTCATGAATTTGACTGTCAGACTTTGTTTATGAATAAAGCTTACTTTGAAAATAAAATCCTAATCTGGAAATATGTTTTACCGGAAAATTCGGGAGCTTCCGTTCTGAGATATAGGGCATCTCAGACGAACGGTCTGCAGCCACACTGTTTTGATTTATTTAGGAGCACATGTGTAACAATAGATTTTGAAATATTAACTTAATCTATGTATATCTTTTTTATCCCTTTTTTATTTTGCCTTAAAGTATGTAATCTTTTTTCTAAATAAGTGGAAATCTTTTGAAATATTTTGGCACTGACTTTCTAACTTTGAGCAACGAAAGTTATGTTTACTTCCCTGTTTCACTTTAAAGATGTCTCATTTATGACACACCTCAGAAAAAGCTTTCAGTTTGCAAAAGTTGGGAGACACTGCAAATAAGTAGATGATTATGGACCTAATTCTTTTAAAGACACAATTCAACAAACCAAAAAGGGAGATACATGATCACTTCTAAATACCAAACTGCATAACACTGTATAGTAAATGCTATTTTTATGACCCCTTTTCACTCAGATGCTGGCATGCATACACCTTCATTTCGGCGTGCGCTTACCTATACTGTGGAGGTGGTATTCCCTTAGCATCACAAGTCAAAGTAGCTTCTTCCTCTATAGAATCGACAGGAATGAACAAGTCACCTGGCTCCATCCTCCATCTTGGACCGTGGTACGATCCAGTGTCCAAACAATCTGTGGGAGAAAAACAGTAACAGACTGAGCGTAGAAACTGAAGAAAAAAGTGTAATTTTTTATCCAGAGTCTGGCCTCCATAATTCCACATTCTTCTGAAGAAAATGGGATACTGAGGTCTAATAAGGAGGGCTTTTCAAAATGGGAGGTGCATGGGAAGGACTGGATATGTTTTGAATTATGTGGAGGTGATGAGAAGTAATGATCCCTCCGACAGAATAAAGAGGATAAAATGAACAGCTGAGAATCTAACACTGTGGCAGAATGGTGTTCTGGCACAGCGAGAGGAGAAATTTCAGCAATTACAAATAGAAGAATTTTTGCATAAAACAAGAGAAAAGAGATGGAGATTTTCGAATGAGAGATTGGTGTTTAGTTAATCACTGTTAACTGTAAAGTTTTTGGTGAATCTGGTGAATCCTTTATCATTGATTCTGAACATTATCATTACACCTATAAAATAAAAGAAGTCAACAAAAGCCAAAGTCTCTCCACCAGGTTAAACCACAGAGCAGTGAAGAGGAAGATTGAAAGTATTGTTTCTGTGTTGTGAATGGAAGTCAATACTGAGGAGTGTTTTTTTAAACTGGGGCCATCCTATCATCTCTGACACTGACAGGATTTTCTTCTTTTCAGCCATCATCCTCCGCAACTGTAAATGTCCAAACATGAAAGAATCATTACTCATATATAAAAAAAGGTGGCTTACCTGCCAGACAGTCGATGATTGATAACAGTAGAAGCTGTTTCCATGGCAACGTCATCTTTGGCAGCCAAGGGCAAATGAGAGTTTCATCCAATAAGCTTTAAAATGGCACCGGCGTTCTCCGAGAGAGGGGAGCTTGACCTGTTGGGAAAAGACTTTTGTTGTAAAACACCAAACTCAGCAAACAGTTCTATCCCAGCTTTCCACATTAGTCCTCTTAATCGTGTAACAGTATGTAAGATGAGACAAGGAGTGGAAGTCTGACATCAAAATTAAATGTGGAGTCTCATTCCTTCTGTCCATTATCACAAATCTAATCAGAAGATCCACGCAGTGTCACTTTGTGCCCTATTGTTTGGCCAACTTGCACCCGGAGATGTCTGAGGGTGATACCACAGGCATATGGGAGGAAGCCCATGCCAATGTATTAAGGGAGCAACCAATGCCTAAGCTCATCCTTCACTTGGACGGATTCGCTCTGGCTGCCTGAGGAAGACTTGGACCTGGGAATTGGGTGCCATCCAATCAATTAGATTCACCCACAGCAGCATGTGTCTCCCCACATGCTGGGGTGAATCAAGACAGCCTGATGAGGCAGCCATTCCACCCAGGTCCATAATCAAGGGCAAGTGTCTGTCTGCTCCTAGCATGTGTTGCAAATTGCAATGCACCCACTTCTTGCACAAGGATACCGAGCGAGTAATGATGAAATTATGAAATGTCAAACATACACACAACGGAGCGAAGGCAGTAACACAGCAGTCAAGCGAGCAGCCGCACACACATAAATACAAGTGTTTAGAGTGCATGCAGAATTGTGAAACTGCATGCATGAAATAAGCAGATCTGCAAACTGCCGAACCCACACAAAACACAAATTTCTTCAAGAGGTGTTCAAGATATAGTAAGGGCAAGGACAGATAATAACACCAATCTGCTAAATGTCACACAACCCACACACACCTACACACCAAACTCACTTTCACTTTCACACCGTGTAGCACACATATAACGCCCTGCCTCCACACACATCCACACACATGCACTCACTTTCCATTTAGAAGACATAAGCCACAACGAGCGGCTCATTTGTGGCCTAATCCCGGGGCGAACCAGGTTCAGAGCGCTACTTATGGAGGGCCTAATTGTTTGTCAGCTGCCTGGATGTCAAATCACACACGTGGGGTCTCTGCCAGGATTTTTTTTTCCTTTTTCCTTGCCTTTCATGTTGGCTGGGCCCTTTTTCTTTCCCAAAAGTCGACAAAATTGGATTGGTATGCTTCCTCTCTGGAAGAGTCCTGCACACCCTACCTCAGTGATAGGCCCCTGGTGCTGCAAACTGCTGGCACCTCAGGACTGAGGATTGGTGTTTGCAAGGTACAGAGGGTATTACACTACTGTCGACTTCACATGTTATGGTTTGCATTTGTAATGGGGGTTTCTGTCAGGGATGGGAATGAGTAACAGCTGATGCAATGCGGCCTCTTTTTTGTGGGCAAAATTAAAGCTCCTGTAGTAGGGCTGGGCAATTAATCAAAATTTAGATTCAATCGCAATATGTTCTGCTGATATTTTCAAATTACAGAAGGTGCAATATTTCTTTGACCTGAAATGTGTTGTTCTTCAGCAGAAATGATAATGCAAACATTCAAGTGTCAATTTCTTCCTTCAATACAATTCAGTCCTGGACGAAAGTATTGGCATTCCCTGGAATATTTCCAGAAAATACACTTTTTCTCCCAGAAATTGTTGCAATAAAAATTTTTCTGGTATACATGTTTATTTCCTTTATGTGCATTGGAACAACACAAAAAAGCAGAAGAAAAAAGCCAAAATGTACATAATTTTACACAAAACTCCATAAATGGGCCAGACAAAGTTGTTGGCACTCTCAACTTAATATTTGGTTGCACACCCTTTGGAAAAATAACTGAAACCAATCACTTCCTATCACCATCAAAAAGCCTCTTACACTTCTCAACTGGAATGTTGGACCACTCTTCTTTTGAAAACTGCTCCAGGTCTCTCAGATTTTATGGGTGCCTTCTTGCAAATGCAATTTTGAGATCTCTCCATAGGTGTTCAATGGGATTTAGATCCAGACTCATTGCTGGCCACTTCAGAACTCTCCAGAGCTTTGTTTCCAACCACTTCTTGGTGCTTTTTGAGGTATGTTTCAGGTCATTGTCCTGCTGGAACACTCATGACCTCTGATGCAGATCCAGCTCTCTGACACTTGGCCCTACATTATGGCCCAAAATCTTTTGATAGTCTCTAGATTTCATGATTTCTTGCACACAATCAAGGAACCCAGTGCCAGAGGCAGCAAAACAACCCCAAAACATCTTTGAACCTCCACCATGTTTGACTGTAGCTACTGTGATCTTGTCTTTGTAGGCCTTATTCTGTTTTCTGTAAACAGTAGAATGACATGCTTTTCCAAAAAGCTCTACCTTAGTCTCATCTGTCCACAAAATGTTCTCCCAGAAGGATTGAGGCTTACTCAGGTACATTTTTGCAAACTCCAGTCTGGCTTTTTTATGTCTCTTTGTCAGCAGTGGGGTTCTCCTCAGTCTCCTGCCATAGCGCTTCATCTCATTCAGATTACGACATATGGTCTGAGCTGACACTTTTGCACCCTGAGTCTGCAGGACAGCCTGAATTTGTGTGGAAGTTGACTGAGGATGTTTATCCACCATTCCAACTATCCTGTGTTGCATTCTTTTGTCAATTTTTCTCTTCCATCCACATCCAGGGAGATTAGCCACAGTTCCATGGGTTATAAACTTCTTGATTATATTATGCACAGTGGACAAAGGAATTTCAAGATCTCTGGAGATGGTCTTGTAACCTTGAGATTGTTCATATTTTTCCACAATTTTGCTTCTTAAGTCCTCAGACAATCTCGGCTCTTCTTTCTCTTCTCAATGCTTGGTGTGACACACACAGCCACACAACACAAAGGTTGAGTCAACTTTTATACATTCTAACTGGCTTCAGGTGTGATTTCTATATTGCCAGCACCTGTTACTGCCACAGGTGAGTTTAAATGAGCATCACATGCTTGAAATAAATTGATTTACCTACAGTTTTAAAAGGGTGCCAACAATTTTGTCCGGCCCATTTTCTGAGTTTTGTGTAAAATTATGTACATTTTGGCTTTTTTCTTCTGCTTTTTTGTGTTGTTCCAATGCACATAAAGGAAATAAACATGTGTATACCAAAAACATTAGTAACTGCAACAATTTCTGGGAGAAAAAGTGTATTTTCTGGAAATATTCCAGGGAATGCCTATACTCTCGTCAATGACTGTTATTTATATCCAATTTGCAACGAGTCAAAGTAATTGCAATTCAATATTTTTGTTCAAAATTGTTCAGTTTTAGTTTAATCTACAAAATTTGATTATTATAATATGGAATGCTTTGCTATTTATTTTTTGTTGAAAAATACAAAAGATATGGAACTAAAAAGGTAATTGCATTTTAATCACAATCCCAATTTTGTGACGGGGATTAGGAGGCATTGCAATAAGATTATTTTCCCAAACCGTTCAGCGCTACCTGTGAGGAACTTGTCGTGTGTGCTGATTTTGTTGATCCCTGTCGTCTCATCTTTTGGTAATTTTGGCCTGTAGATGGGAAGGTAATGCCTTTTAACAAATCTCTTATCCTGCTTTCTTTGCAAGGCATAGTCAGTAATATTTCCCTCAGTAAAATGTAGCAAAACAAACTTGAAAAATATTGTTCATAATTAAGCTGATATCAATTAGTGTTAATATATACAAATATGTGCAAATATACAAAACTGTTTATTTCTATTAGAATAAGTCTCAGAATGAGCCACTAATTTAAATATTGGATTATGTTGCCTGTTGTCTTCTGATGCCTGTTTCTACAGTACCAAATAACAGCTCTGCATTTTTTTTTAAATTTCACTGATTGTCTCAATCACCACCACAAGTGAGTATCGCCACCTAGAACCCAAGGTCGCCAATATCCCAAACTTTGCACACTGCACCTTTGAACAGTCAAATCTATCACTGATAAAGAATCTTTGCAGTGGAAAATGTTAGACCAGTGGTTCTCAAAGTGATCTTCCAGACCCCCTGGGGGATCATGATACACTACACAGAATGCTTTTCTAAATAACAGTGATATTTGATATGAATTACAGTGGTACATTTTATCCATTATTGTCAAAATATTGTTAAAATCAGTCCAATCTAAATTAAAAATGTAGTATTTAAGAGAGATTTGTGCTTAAACAGAAGTATATTACTATAATGTAAAATTTACATTATAGTAACTATAATGTAAATTTGTACATATTGCTTTGTGCAACATCATATGCTTGAACCACCTCCAACCTCTAGGGTTAGGGTCCCTGATCTCTGACGCTGTTATTTTGGGGGTCTCAGACTGAAAAGTTTAGGAACCCCTGCCTTAGACATTCCAGGTTGGGCTAACCTTGCTAACCAGAATAGTCAGACTCCATGTCTGTCAGCAGATCCATCTTACAAAGCTTCAAACTGATACTCTTGTTTGCAGTCGGAAAATTACTGAAAAAATCAGTGTCATTTCAGGAAAAAGATGCCATACCCACTGGGGTGGTTCAGTTGAAGTGACAGTAAGCGTGCAAACAATGATGAGATTAGCCTGACTGCAACGATAGCAGAAGTTTCAACAGACTGGAAATTTCGTTACAAGACAAGCACAGAGGGTGTTGGTTTGGCTCAGTTGGTGCAGTGGGCACAAGTGTGCAGAGGCTGAAGTCTTCAACACACAGGATGGTCACAGGATCGAATTTTGACTTTGGTGCTGTTTGATGCATGTCTTCCCCCACTCTCTCTCCCCATATTTCCAGTCTCTGTCAGGCTGTTCAGTCTAATGAAGGCACCTCCCAGGCACTGAAAGCTTTTCTTGGTGGGGATAATGTTCTTGCTCTTCTTTGGATCAGCTTTGGCCAGAGATTAATTTACCAACTGGCTCCATACTGATTATCAGTAGTTCATGAGACTGATGACTGATATTTGAAATCAATATCCATTTTTTATGATGTACA
Organism: Cheilinus undulatus; assembly: GCF_018320785.1. Classification (NCBI taxonomy): domain Eukaryota; kingdom Metazoa; phylum Chordata; class Actinopteri; order Labriformes; family Labridae; genus Cheilinus; species Cheilinus undulatus. The sequence continues at coordinate 20,812,173 of NC_054875.1, read as the reverse complement.
AAACATTCAATTATTGTACATTATTTTAATGCAAAATGGATATACAGTTTTACTTTGCAGAGGAGGCTCTGCTTAAAGATGCTCTCTGGGATAGTCAAGCAGCATGCTTTAACTTCCAAAGGAGCCCATAGCTAGAAACCCACATATGGATAGATACCTGTAAGACAATGTGTATTGAATACAATAAAATTAGTTTAAAAGCAATTAATCCATAGTGGCATGAATCTAAATATGATGCAGCTATAAATGAGGAGGCTGGGGTGGAGGAGGTGAAGCTTTGCCAGCAGCAGCAGTGTGGTGCATCAGCATTAATGCAAGCAGGGATTAATGAGAAGTATGCCATATTTAAATGAAGTGCAGTGTTGAGAGATTGGCTGTGGGGGCTAGGTGGCAATATTTGGGTCAGCAGGCCAACAGCTGATCATGGCTGGGCGTATGACTTCCATGTCCTGCATTAACTAATGCTAAGCTTCCTTTCATGTGGAAAGTAAAATTGCATGATCAAAAAGTTGAAGGAAAATTAAGAGTTTAGCCCTATCTCTATCAGTATGAGAAAGCAAAACACAGTAGCAGCAGGAAAACAGGAAGTGATGGCATAAGCTCGCTGTGTCAGTGGTACCCAGGCTTAAGTGTTGATAGGCTACTTCTAAAGTGACAGCTAGCTAATCAAATAGTGTTGTAAGAAAGCCATTTTTTGAGACTGTGAAAAGTGATTAACTCTATTGATTAACGGTAAAATGAAATGCCAATACCAATAATCAGCCAAATGCCAAATACTGGCCTTAATAATCTGTAAACCCATAATGACAACAGCTGCCTGTAGAGTCTGTGTTATAAGCAGTGCACGCCTCTACATCATATGTTTTGTTGCTCTGATTGGCCTGTAATGAATGTGACAGACTGAATGTTTGTCCAATCACCATTCAAGGCTTCTCTTGGAAAAGATTTGTCCTTTTCAAACAATGTGTATAGGCTGTTGTCTAGACAGACATGAAATACTGTAAATCCCATGCTGTGGATATGTCAATCAGGTTATCCAGCATGCCAGGAAAAGGTTTCAGCAGCATGCAGTGAAACACTTCCTCCAATGCCTCTGCCTGGCAGTAGTTCCAGTGATTAAAAATGACCGTATAAAGTGGCTGATTGTTGGTCATAAGAGACATCAATTATAAATTTGAGCCTGCTTCATAACCACCTAAAGACCCCCCATAGTAGCTTCAATAAATAATTTACTAACGCAAAATAGTGAGTTACACAAATATGTCAGCGATATTACAGGGAGAATTCCACTCAGTTATTCACATGTATGCACACACACATGCTCACAAGCACGTAGGTATCCACCCACACGCGCACACACACTGACACGCATGTGTCTCATGGATGATGGTGCTAACGACTAACGGTGATAAAAGGTGGCGAGGAAGCTTTACTGGGTGAATCATTCTCAATCAGAGATGGTGTCTGCTTGTAACAACACTACTGGCTTAAGTGACATGTAAAATATATAAAAAATGTATAATCACGATATCTCCCACCTCCATCACACCCTGCCTGCATCCAAGTAACACGCTGGTTGAACAAATAGCCCAGCTGGCAGAGTGGGAGTGTACTTACTTTGAAGGCCTGAGCTGCATTCATCACAGATATTCCAGCTGACATCGTGGCATAGCAGTATGCAATTACCTGGTGAATGTTGCAGTGTAGAAAAGGTGTGTATGTGTTTGTGTGCCCACCTTTAACACTTACTGTAGCTCACTGTGCATAAAGCCATCATTGCCACAACACTTCTCAAGGATTGTGGAAGGTGTTGTTTTCTTCTTTTACCTATTAATACGTCTCACGGGGAGGCCTTGGGGACACTTGAATATAACTGTTATTATTTTATCTTTAAGTGCATACTCCACCCAAGGCTGATTTGGTTGGCCCTGCAAATAAGGTAGTGTGTGTGCAACACATTTCAGAGGGTGAGGTGAAGTGAATCTAGGCTGCAGTGTGAGTGTAACACACCAGGTAGGAACCACAGGAGCTTTTAGGGGCTATAATACCACCATGTGAGTAATCTAACAGCAGGTCTGCAGCAGTTTGACAAAGAAAGGGCAATGCTGAGCCACTAAACAAGCCTGCATTTTCAGAAAAAGACATCAGAGTGCCTGTGTCTGAGTGCATGCCCCTCCAAAATGAGACTACTCAGTGTGCAGGAATTGGCTGCAGTTGGGAGGGCACGTCACGTTGCTCCAGCCTTGAACAAACAATTATCAAATTCATTGTATTAAGAACTGCCAGTTTGGAAGAGTAGGGAAGACGGGCCGACATGTAAGCCTGGTACAAGTAAATTAATATTTAAGCATATAAATAACACTGCGTAAATAATTAAGATTTCTGTATTTGTGCACGTTCACAAACGCAAAGCGCGCTCCTTGGCTGATTTTTTCTCTAATTATTTGATTGTCTTACCTCTTATCTTGAGATATCTTGACACCAGCAGCGACCAATTTCAGCCCTCGCAGAAAAAGCGACAGATTGATCCTCCATGGAAACCTTGTTAGGAAAATTTCGGTCACAATCGCAAGGTCGTTCATACAGGTGAAAAAATGAACCAGTGGTCAGTGAGAGATAACAGGGAAAGCAGGAGGCATAAACACATGCGTCTCATATCGCTGCTCTTCCCCTTTCTCCACTCCCCATCTAAAAAAGAAAAAAAAAACATACACACACACGCACACACACACAACACCCACGTTGTTTGCTGCGCTGAATCACATTTGAAACCTCCCCAGTCAAAGAGGCTCGACTATCGCCACTGTTTACGCTCGCTAATTCAACACGCGCGAGGCTCAAATTGGGCTCGAGAAGGAATCATGCAGAGATGATTTATTATGCGCATCAAGTCAGCTCCTCCCGCGAAGAAAGGGAAGAAGAAGAGGAGGAGGAGGAGTAGAGCTGTACGGCGGCTAGGAGGCGACGGAGCAGCCAGAATCAGCAGCAGCAGCAGCAGCGCTGAGATGGGAAGGTGCGGGAGGGAGGAAGGCGCACCTGGCAGAGAACCGCGCCCCCCTGCGGCAGACAGCAATAGCGCAACCAAACTAGGAGCATCAACGCAGTGGAGATCATACAGGAGGAAAAGGAGCATTGAGGCCCCTAGCCCGGTTTTGTCTGCATCAGTGATCCTAGAGATGCAATATTTGTGTGGAAATAGGCCAAACACCTTGCTTGTTTATTTTAAAGAACAGTAAAGTATGAAATTAGTTTCTAAAATAATACAAATGTGTGGAAAAAGTTGTTACAAACATTCACTGTATGGACAAAAGTATTCAGTCGCCTGTCCATTACAGCGTCTGGGACTGTGATGACTTTGTATTCAAATAAAAAAATGTAGAATATTTATGAGATCAGGCACTGACACTGGACGAAAAAAACGTGGCTCACAATCTCCGTTTCAGTTCATCCCAAAAGTGCTTGACGGGGTTGAGGTCAGGACTCTGTGTGGGCCAGTCAAGTTCTTTCACAGCTCATCAAACCATATCTTTATAGTCTTTGCCATGTGCACTAGGGCAGTCATGTTGGAATAGAAAACTGCCTTCCTCTTGCTGTTGCCACAAAGTTAGAAGCATTGCATTGTCCAGAATGTCTTGGTATAAACTAAGCATATCTTTCCTAGAACAATCATGTCATAGCCCCCTTAACCTATGTGCGTGAGCCAAACCAACAACAACGGCAGCTGACATGATTGTGTCTTCTGCTCCTCTACTACCACTGTGATCAACAGACAGTCATGGAGAACAGCGTACGCCACATGTTCTTAGATCGACTGGGGAGTGCAATCAGAAGGGCAGCCAGGGGAAGGTTTTGGATAAGAGGAAAGTTTTGGGTGCGCTTGATCCATAATCTTCTTCTCTTTTTGTGGTGTATTTCAGTGGCAGCATCACGGCGCCACTTACATGCCTGTAAAATATACTACAGCGTTTTCGGTGGTTTCATGCTTACGTTGACATTTCTTGAAATGATGTCATGTTTACAGAAAACTTTTTCAAAATGAAACAGACTGCGTGTGGACAAGGCCTTTGACTGTCAGAAAGTTTTTCCTCACATTAAAGTTCCACTTTTTTAGGGAGGGTAAAGGTTTAAACATACGTTTTCCGAAATTTTGACCACAACAGCATTTTTGGGTGCCTGAAAACAGAAAGCTATGAAATTGGCATCCAGAGTGCAGGAAATGAAAAAGCCACCATTTTCATTCTGTTATCTTGCAAAGCCAGTGGACTGGCCAGATTCTATGTCTGTCATCAGGTAGATACAGCATGCAAATTTTCAATTTGAAAAGTTTATGGCCAGTCTTAGAATTGATGGAGCAATCAGCGTAACTTGAGGAAAACTAGGCAGTAGCTGCTAGCATGGTTTTGTTGTGCTGCAAGCTGATTGGCGATGGCTGCTAGCTCCAATATAGCTAAAGCAGTTTTATCAGAATTGGACAGATTTTTTTTTTAATATAAAAGAGTAAGGAAATGCACTGAAAGATTTTCGAGACAGAGAACGCATTTTTTGTCTTCTTCTGACTGGCTTTGGCTTCACCAACTGGCTCCACTGATAGTGAACAATAATTGCAGGCTCCTGTTATACAGTTTACTCTTTGGGCTGTGCATACTCACTGTGCATACGTCATATGTGTTGTTGTCACTCTGATTGGCCCATAATTAATATAATCACTCACCCATCAAGATTTCTTTAATAGGTTCTGCCCTTTTCCAAATACAGACTATGGGCAGTTGCCCAGATGGATGTCACACACTAAAGATCTGATTCACAAATGGTTCCAACCTGTAACAGCATTGGTATGAATAGTACAGATTCATACATTAATTTTCAAATCATTGTTATTGAACTTAATTCTCAGTCCTCACTAATCAATATTATAGATTAATCATTATTTGTTTATATTAACCACAGGGAGAATTAGGAGAGGGAGAGCAATAATGATGACCAATCCACTTCAACTTCACAGAGACAGCATAGCCATCAATGAGCTTCTAACAACAGAATCGGTTTAATTTTTCTCTCCAGACAATTTAAAGTTAAACAGAACAGTCAGGAACATTCAGCACTGCCTCTTTTGTTTCCTTCTGTTTTGTCGAGTTTTACAGAGTCAATGAGAAATGTTTCAGTTATGAAACTAGACAGGACTCTGTCACCAGAAGCCGTGTCAGTCCTGGGAAAGGTGGTCATAAATCCTTAAGAAGTTGTCAGATTTTACCTGAGAGAAAATTGACTCCCTGTCCTTCGCATGGGGCCCTCCCTCTGTCCCTCATGGACGCTGAGACATCAGGACTTTGTTGTCATTGCTGCAAGATAATAATGTTTTCACATTCTCTAAAAGGGGTAACAATACTTTATCTATTAAATAGTATTCAGATATCAGATATGAATCAATAAGAGTGAAAGCAATGAAAGTTGATTATCACCTAGTCATTTAGGGTGGGCCAGCTGCACTGGTTGGTGGGCAGGACACTCAAATGCCATGTCTGGTTTCAACAGACAGGCCAGTGGCTGCCACTCTGACCCTCATCAGGATAAATGTGGCAGTGCTGGTGGGGGTTTTCTCCTGAGCCACATCCTTACCGCTGCTAGAGCGCACACCCTGACATATTTCCATCAGGACCTCACACTGGAAGGTAACCAGAGAATGAGTCAACCTGATTTCTCTACTGCAGAATAGAGAAAAAAAAGACAAAGAATGAAAGCACACACTTACTGAGAGCTGTGGTTGAATCTGAAGGTGGCTCATACTTATAAAAGGATGCTTAAGAACTTTAGTCAGAGAGATTCTTTCTGCAGCTTAAGAGTTTCTGTCAGTAGGTCAACAAAGCCCGTCTGGTCTCACTCATCAGCTGTTGAGTATTCTCCTTAGAGATCTTGAGAAATTGTACTGGATTAAAAAAAAAAGAAAGAGAATTAAAGGCTTAGATTTCTAATGTTACTTTTTTCATGGGTCTTAATGTTTGGGTTGCAGAAGAGTGCTTTCCAAAAGAATCATCCTCCCTTGAGCAGATTTTCAGAGTATTGAGTGACGGACACAACTTAATTTCATTGCCTCAGGTGGCCTCTAAAGACAGGAATTATGTTCATTTTAATTTTCTAAATGTTTAGATGTCGAAACATGTATAGCCAAAGTTAAAGTGTAATAACAGATCATGACAAAGTGGAGGATATTTTCACTTGAAAGAACATGAAAAGTAAATGTGAACCTCCTGTTCTTTACTTGTATAACTGGCTCACTATCTTAATCAACACTTGCAGAACAAGCAGACAGATTATTTTGTTCCATTTATATGGAGGATTCAAGACTAAACTCTAATAGTCTGGTGAAGTTATTGACCCTTTAACACTTGCTCTTGACTCTTACATTGATTTTTGAAATCTGAAAAGCAAGCCTTTTGGATGATTGGGCAGATCTGAGCCAGACTAAGAGACTGGTGGTGAGACTGGACTGAAATCCACTTTTTCAAATTCAAGACAAAAAACATTTCTGGAAAGTGAAAGATTCATTCCATCTGACGGCGTTGAAATGATCAGAGCTGAAGAGTTGCATCAGCTGGAGGATCATCATCAAGAGAATATATAAAATGTTAAGGAGAGATTTGGACAGAATTCAAAGTGAAGTGAAACAAACAGAGGATTCACAGAATTTGTGCCGCATCTCATCTTTTGCATCCTCAATGAACCCGCTGCCCTCAACGCCCTCAGTGTTTCTCTGTTGTTCACTTTCCTGTAGTGACGGACTTTTCCAAAAGTGCCATTCCCAAGGAGAGCCAGCACCTCAGAGAGTGAGGAGGCTGGGAAGATGCTGGCGCCTACAGAGATAGCTACTTCAAAATAGTCGGTATAAGCCATGGTGCTGTATTATAACTGTGAATGCTTTCTCACACCTTTGACATACAAGTCATGCCACTCAGGGTCTGAGGATCCATCCATCCATCCATTTTCTATTCCAATCGGGGTCCAGGGGGCTGGAGCCTATCCCAGCTGTCATTGGGTGAGAGGTGGGGTACACCCTGGACTGGTCACCAGTCAATCGCAGGGCTGACATATAGAGACAGACAGCCATGCACGCTCACACCTACGGTCAATTTAGAGTTACCAGTTAACTTAATGAGCATGTTTTTGGTGGTGGGAGGAAGCTGGAGGACCTGGAGAGAACCCACATGTGCATGGGGAGAACACGCAAACTCCGCACAGAAAGGCCCTGATCAGGAAGTGAACCAAGGACCTTCTTGCTGTGAGGCAACAGCGCTAACCCCTGCGCCGCCGTGCAGGGGTCTGAGGATATGAATATTTAAAAAAAAAAAAAACACATCACATGTCATCTAAAAATTATTGAACCAAAATAAATATGCTGTTTAATTATGCTAAGGAAAATCTTTAAAACCTACAAAAAATAGAAATACTAGTGGTTCAAATAAAAATATCAGACTTTTATAACCTTATCTTAACTGGTGAATTGAAATTGATTTTCCTGATTAGATTTATTCATGTTTCCAACTACTCATCAATAACAACACAAAGAATATCAAATATTATTCTATATGGCAAATACATTATTGTTAACAAATAGACAAAACTGCCAAAAACAAATCTGACACACCTGAAACAAATACAAGGAAAAAAAGCATTTATATTGCAACAATATTTCAAGCTGCTTTGTGATAATTGATGTGATTTGGAAAGTTGAACTGACTCACCAGATGTTTAATGGGTGACAGCAATGTCTGATGTCTGATGAATCCCATCAGAAGTAACTTTCTCTCAAGAAAAATGTTTTTTTGTGGTTTTCTAACCAGCAAAACAAATGTGAAATGATGAAAAGCTTGATGAAATGAAGAAAACCTTCCTCACTGTGATGGTTTTAATAGTTTTCATATCAAACAGTTGGTGGAACATGCTGTCTTATTGTGCATTTTAAATTTATCAGCTTTTTAAAGTTGTAACACGTGTAAAAGATGGATGTATGAAATATTTCATTTCTAAAACTACTGTATATAAAGAGAGAGATTTTAATAAATAGGCGAGAGATACTATCAGTCTTTCCCAGATCAAACCGCCACTCATCTCCAGGGATTAAGGGCAGATACGTAACCTTGCAAAGCAGATGGATACGCCGTGTTTCTCACTGGCGAATCCATCTTGCAAACCTCCCTTTTGGACCGTTTGGGCCCGGTTAGAAAGTGACAGGACCAATCAGTGTCAAGGGGCAGTACTTTCGAAAAGTTTGTTGGAAGACATCAGCATGGATGCTGCTAAAGCGTCAGTTTTATCAGAACTTGATGACATTTCTTCATTAAAATAAGAACGAAGAACAGCATTGAGTTGTTTTCTTTTCAAAAACAACAAAAGTTGTGTACTGACATGTCTACAGGTGCCATGGTTTGAGGAGTTTTGCAGTTCTCTATGGAGTTTGCTTCTTCGGTAGGGGCACAGGCGCCCAGCTCGGTTGCGGCTTCATCCAGATGGATGTGTGAAACACATCCATCTGGCATGACAGGTTAGCAGAGACGTACTTCAATATGGAGTTGGTCCCCCTTTAGCAGCCAAATGTCTTTTGTAGTCCTTGCTCTGTAGCCATGTTAGAATAGAAAAGGGCCTTCCTGTGACTGTTGCCACAAAGTTGGAAGCACAGTATTGTCCAAAATGTCTCGGTATGCTAAAACATTAAGAATATACTTCACTGGATATAAGGAGCCTAGCCTTAAATCTGAAAAAAATATTATTCCTCCTCCACCAAACTTCATAGATGGCACAGTGCAGACAGACAGGTAACATTCTCTCAGGTTCTGCCAAACCCAGACTTGCCCATCTGACTGCCAAACAGAGAAGTGTCACTCCACAAAACATGTTTCCTCTACTCCACAGACCAGTGACAGTGTGCTTTACACAACTCTATCCTATGCTTGGCATTGGACTTGGTGGTGTGAGGCATGCATGCAGCTGTTCAGCCATGGAAATCCATTCCAAAAGGCTTCTGCTGCACAGTTTTAGTGCTTGAATTAATGCCAGTGGAAGTTCAGGACTCTTCAGCTATGGAATCAATGGAGTGTTGGCGACTTTTACACATCATGTGCCTTAGTGGTCTTTGACTTTGCACTGCGATTTTATGTGGTCTTCTACTTCACATCTGAGTTGCTGTTGTTCCTAAATGCTTCCACTTTTTAATAATATCACTTCCAGTTGACTGGAATATCCAGCAGAGATGAAATTTCACCAGTTGTCTTATTGCATAGGTGGCATCCATCACAGTAGCAAGCTTGAAATCACTAACCAATTTTGTATCATAAATGTTTGCAAATGGAGATTGCGTGGCTAGGTTCCTGATTTTATTGTGGAAACAAGTCTGATTGAAACACCTGACTTCAACAATTAACAGGTGTGGCCAAATACTTATGTCCATTTAGTGTATCACTAAAGCATGATGACTGATTATTTACACAACCATTTTCTGAACATAATATCTTCAGGGTATTATCTCATTTGTGGAATAGGAGCAAAACCAAATTTCAAAAATCCTTCTGGTGTTTTGAACAGGTTGTCCCAAAGCGGGGTCACAAACAAGTGGGATTGCTGTTTTGTTTTGATTGTCATTGATACGCTGAATGATGGTGAGATACATGTTTACATTAAAGGGAAAACATTTTGGTTTTGTGCCACAAAATTATATAAATGAGATAAAAATAAGCATCTAAAAATGCATGCAAGCGATTAAATTGCTGCCTGTTTTTTCCAACTCTGATTTTTGTGGACAGGACCTCGAGTCGCAGTTGGGGCAGGAGGTATCTGGTTGGGGGACCTCAGAATTCCATCTCTGCTTTTTGCAGATGATTCTGTTGGCTTCCTCAGCTGGGACCACCAGCAAGCATTTGGACAGTTTGCAGCTGCTTGGGAAGTGATTGGGATGAATTTTAGCAGGCAATGGTTCTCTGCTGGAAAAGAGTGGATCCCTCTGGGCGGGGAGTGAGTATGCCACAAAGGAAGCAGTTCAAGTATTTTGGGGTCTTGTTCAGGACTGAGGGTAAAAGGGAGCATGAGATTGGCAGGTGTAGCGTCAGAAGTACTGCTGGCATTGTGCCAGACTATTGTGGTGAAGAGGAAGACAAAGGCAAAGCTTCAATTTACTTGTCAATCTATGTTCCAATCTTCACCTATGGTCATGAATTTTGGGAAATGACCCAAAGAATGAGATTGTGGATACAAGCAGCCAAAAAGAGTTTTCTCTTAAGGGTGGCTGGGCTCAGGAACTAAGAGTAGCTACTGCTCATTACCATCAAAAGGAGTCAGTTAAGGGGGACTGGGCATCTAATCAAGATGCCTCCTGGGCACCTCCCTTTGGAGGTCTTCTGGGCGCTTTCAGCAGGGAGGAGAGCTTAGGGAAGACCCAGAATGAGATGGAGGGATTATATATCCTGTCTGGTCTGGGAGTGCCTCGGGAGAGGGATGTCTGGGTTCACTTGCTCAGCCTGCTACCACTGCAACCTGGTCCTGGATGAGCAAATGAAGATGGATGGATGGATTAAGTATGCTCAAAATGATTCTGCTAGCAACTGTGGAGCTTCCAACATGTTTCTCCTGCATTCAGTTCAGTCCTTTATGTTCAATCTTCAATAAAAAAGTGCTCTGAAAGCGCATTATATGGCCTCCGTATTTATGAGGTCGGAGGTGGGACGCGAAAAATTTTTGAGACTTAAAAGTGGGCCTTGAGTTGGAAAAGGTTAGGAGCCACTGATCTAGGACTGTTACTTGGCACACTGGCAAAAACCTGTCAGAGCACACTGAGGAATACTGCTTGTCAAAATGCATCCATCCGTAGTCTATACGCTGCCTATGCCCAAAAATAAAACACCCATAAAAGGACATTTATGAAGGCTGACTCTTCAGCTTTTTGTTGTTGTTTTTGGTTGTGCACCTCAAGGGTTTGAGTTATTTGAGTGTCCTTCTGTTTTGTCTTCATTAACAATGAATAGTTAATGGACTTGAGCTTGCACAATGCTTTTCTAGTCATCTGAGTGCTTTTACACCACATCTACCCATTCCAACACCTTCACTCCATATTCACAGACTGATGGTAGAGGTTGCCATCAGTATTAGTTAATCCCATCCATACATTTACATGCCACTCACAGTAGTGGGAGCAAAGGATCCATTGATTGCAAGACAACTGACTCTGCCTATCGAACCCCAGTAACTGTGGAAATATGTCAAAGAACCGGTTAATTCATAGATGTAGCTTTAAAAAGCAATATTTAACGCTTATTGCCTTTTTCACAGCAAAGTCTTCTGCTATAGATCTGCAAACTTTAGCGATATTTTAGGCATTTAGGAGTTCCTAAGTAGCCCCAAAAATCCTGTTAATTTGGCAGCTGGAATCTCCCATAGCATGCATGAATTAAACCAACTGCAGAATGTAGCTCTTAACAGCATTAGAAAGTACAAGTAGAGGCTATTCTACATGAAACCATAAGAATTCAATAGGTCCCAAAGAGGAAATTTCAATTAAGCCAGGCTCGTGAAAGCTGAAGAGCTTTACAGAAATCAGATAAAACATTATGAGCTGTTTAAATCAGTTTAATCTTGGATTTTGACTCACTGTTAAATTACTTCAGCAGCAGTGGTGATGTGATTCACCCCCATGGTGTTTCACTGATGAAGTGTTGCGAATTGGGGCTCAGTTGAAAAGGTGACATCTCTTTCTTCCTTTCACCCATCAGGATTCAGTGTAATTTGAATAAAATTGCTAAGCAATGGTTAAAAATAGAAGTGTGGTAAACTGATTTTAAGTTAGATTTTTTTCTCATTCTATAATCATAGATAGATACTACAAATAAGACTTGATATTTTATAGAGCTTCCAATAAAAGCAGTCTGCATCTGAATTTACATTGGCAGACTGGGGATAACATTTCTCTAGGCACACAGGACACACATTAAAGTTAATGATTTGATTTGTTGGTAAGGGTATTTAAGCCGACAATATAGAGGATATTCCAGCATGACAGAGAGACAGACAACTGACCCTTCTGCTAGAAAACCTAGATGCTAGCTGAAAGGCTAGCAGTATCATTAGCTTTTTAAATTTGCTAGCCTAAAAATGTACTTGCTTTTCACATAATTTATCAGGAGAAGAGAAACATGATAGAGCCTTAAATAAAAACACATTTGTAAGGCAAGGTTTGCAGGAGCGCTGGCTGGAGGGATTTGTAATTGTAGAATTATTCTTACACTTAGAAGCAATGTTCTCTCTGTTTTTTGTACGTACGTGCGCTCTTTTCCTTTCTCTTCCCTCCCCTTGTCCATGAGAAATGATAATCAACCATTATCATGGAGGATCTGAAAATGTTAAGTAGTTTTCCAATCAAAGACAAATACGGTGATCCAACCCTTTCTGGTTTTGTGAAATGTATTTTATGCTCTATGAAATGTTGTGTTTTGTGAAATGCTGTTGTGTTTTGTATATTAACATTTATTCCTGTTGCCATCATAAATTGTGCCCCCCTGGTTAGCTATCTCACTTCGACTCTGTGCTAAATGTTATCAGCTGCTAGCTTGATTCAGATTGAAGCAGTTAGTTGGTAAGCAACCATTTTTTGGGTTATCTTAATAAGTACAGTTAGAACTCTTTCTTGAACTAATCATACTTTAATCAATTTATGTTTTGTTTAGCTAAATAAATTATTGTCTGGCTTGCTAACTTGTGACTGTGCTAATAGACATACAGAGCTAGCTTGTGTTAGAGGGAAGTAATAAGTCATCAAGAAACCATTGTTTGGGGGATCTCAACAAGTATGGTTAGAATTCTGCCTTCCTGTACTACTTATCATATTATTAACATAACTGATTTCAAAGTCTACCTAAATAAATAATCAGATGGCTTGCTAGGTTACTGTGACTCTGGGCTAACAGCTGTGCAGTTGCTAGCTTATCTTAAAAGGTTACGTAACAAATCATGCATACTTCTATGCAAAATTGCATACCTCTGCTGGTACACTTTTCTGTACTTCTACTAGTACTCAGCTGTAATTTGACAGGGTGAGCAAGTGGGATCCCAAATTGCAGACTATCGTCTTGCACTTAACACAAGTGATGACCATTAGAGTGGAGCAGGGAAACACCACTTCCTGCTTTCCACAGTGACCAATCTCCTGTCTGGGTAAAAAAAAAAAAAACAGCAATGAGATTGAAAGCTATTAATGTTATTTTGTGCCTTAAGCAATTAAAAAGCCATAATTTAGGGCTATAACAATAACATTTTAATTATGGTTGGAAGGACAGAGTCTGAACAGACACTCATATACAACTATGCATGCTTTACGAATGACATCAAGCAGCGGAGAACAACCTTGGGGGCAAAAAGTGATTCCTGCGAAGAGAAACGCTCCCAAAAGGCCATGTTTTGAGCTGTTTACGAATATGCCACGCGTTCAAAGTGCTAAAATGTGAACATTCTCAATTATTTAACTACTTTTGTTTTCTTAAAGTAGTGAAATATACAGACAAAAATTTTTAAAAAGTTTTTAAAACTCACTGAGAAACAACAGCAGGCAGGACTAAAAAAAAAAGGCACCTTCTGAAGCCTGGAAGAGTGGTGCCACACACTCATGTTTCCACAAAGCGGTCTGGTTTAGTGTTGGTGTTTTGTCCTGGTATAGCATATAAACCCTTACCCATGTTTCCTCGGCTGATGTCCATCCTGTCTTGCTGGGACAGGAAATCTATCTCTTCTGAGAGATCCAGATCATCTGGCTCAACTCAGTCAAGCTGGTTGTTTAGCCAAAATGGCTCTTATTTTGGAAAAAGTTAAGCTTTTTAAATGTGTATTAAATAACAATAAAAAAGACAGATGAAAGGCCACTGGCACTCAAACGGGAGCTAGCTACTTGGGTTCACAATTAAGGACCATTTTGTAGAACAGGCTCATTTGTGAATGGCACATCATTACTCGAACTCTTACACCAGAAGGTTTATTTGGTTGATAGTATATCACCATTTCAATTTAAAGCATGTTTATGAGAAAACTAGGAGGTTTCTTTTATACATTAAAGGGGCTCAGCTAGCCTTTTGGCTCAGTAATTACTCTTTTCTGTTCTCATTCATTCCTAATGGCTGTCCCTCGTCCTCAGCAGTGATGTTGTGGTATGTATAGAAATGGGTATACCCTTAATTTATACACTCTTTAGAAGTGGGTATACTCTATGGTGGCAAGAATAAATGAGTATACCTGCATACACCCTGCAGTCACCACTGGTCACCAGGATCACGTGACAGCAAACAATCTGATGCTTTACTGTAGTATACTTAAATGCAGTAATCAGCTCTAATCTCGACAGGATAAGTTGGTGTTGTCCCATATCGAGCACTACTGTTTTGCACTTAGGGGAAGTGATTACCATCAGACAGCCTCTTTTCTTCTTCTACTTCTTTTTAAATGGCAAATTACCATTAACAGTATGAAAGAGCGAACTGAATACCGAAATTTTACAGGTATTTTCGCCCACCATTAAATTCATTTAACTTGTATTTTGTTTTCAACATTATTCCCTAAAAGAAAAATTAACTTGTTTTGCTTAAATTTCTTATGCCTGATTAAAATATGCTGCCATTGCTAGTAGCAATTTGGCTAGCTAGAAGATGCTAAAGTTAGCATGCTGACAGTTTCAACTACATAACTGATATAGCATTTGTTAAGGAGTCAGTAGTTCCAAACTGAATTTTTCTCATTCTTCTCACACATTTCACATCTATGCACTCAAAGAAGGCTGGAAGGCTGTTTGGATCTCACCCTTGAGTTTGTTTTGAGCTAGCATCTTTTTGGTCATCTCTAAAGCTAAAGTTCCAGGTCTAGATGTCTCGTATTTTTTAATTTAAACCATTATTGTAAATATATAAGCCTAGCAAAATGCATCTTAACCACAGTACCCCTACAGCAATGCCATATCAACTTTTATTTTCATAAGCCTGTGAGTTAGATAACTGCTATTTAATTCAAGGTCCCTGAGGCTTATTAGAAAATAAGATTACAGTACAGACCTGCCCACTCTGTAAAGTGTATTGAGATAACTTTAGTAATGAAGTGGCAGTAAACAAAGATTCATTAAAAAATATATGAGGACTCGTTGGTTATACCGTCTATGACTTGTATATTTCAGTCTTTATTTCTCACCACTCAGCATCAAATCAGTGTGAGTTTATGAACTAGTGGCTGCTGTCTGTTATAATATGTGGGGTCACTGAGAGCCATTGGGATTCAAGTACACATGTACCAGAAAACCCAGTATAATGAGCCAGACAAGTGTCTGAAAACACAGAGCTGCAGAGTGGGGTGTTGAAATTACTCCAAAATGGGTGAGTGTGGCTTCTTTGTGTGCAAGTGGGGCATGCATGGGGGCTGAATGACATCACTCAAACTAGCTTCTGATTGAAAGGAGGCTGAAGTGTTGTGGGTACAGCTGAACCTGTTTTTTACTGTACTGTCACTCAGTGAACAAAAACACAAAAAAATGCACATTCTTTTAATGTCAGCTAAGAGCTGGTTAAAACACAAATACTAAATGAACATGCTGTTGATTATTCTGGTCCATTTCAACTGTGTTTTGTTTCATTTTTAATTTATCAGAAATATAACATGCCACAGTAGAGAAAAGATCAATATATTCTAATACTTCATTTTATTTTCATTACTGATTAAAACAGTGTCATAGCCTCAGCTTTTTATGAAGAAAAGTCAACATGTCTGCTGTTAGAAAAAGGCTTGTTTATACCATGAGCAGCAATAGAATGTTTCAGCAGTTTTCATGTTACGGTTTCCTAAAGGTTCACATTTGTTACCACAAAAACTGATTTTCCTGTTACTTGGTATGTACACCAGCATGGCTGTCATCCTATTTCAGTCCATCCTACAAGAAAGATTCCCTTTGTTTCTCTGAGGTTTCTGTCCACAGTGAGCTTGTTTTTTCTCCATTTTTCTGAACTGAGGGTCTGAGGATAAACAAAAGGCGTTGCCTGATGAACAGACTGTAAATCCCTCTGAGACAAATTTGTGATGGGCTATATAGGGAAAATTTACTTCACTTGACTTGACTATAATTCAAAACTGGATTCACCAACGGAAAGAAATTGGCTTTACTTGCAAAAGGCTGACGCTTCACTGTTTTGATAAGCATCGGCTGACAGCTTTGGTTCATGTTGAAAAGATGTATCCCCCATGACAAGACTGGAAAGAGACCACTCCTTCTCCCTCTTTTTCTTCTCGAACACACACAACTACCTTTCATTAGTCTCCTTTGCTCGCTCTCTTTGTTTATTCCATATCCTCAGACAGAAACACTGAATTCCTCTTCTTTACCACTACAGTTATGTTACCCTTGTGTACATCGCCAGCAGCTCAATATCAGTGCTGGGCCTCAGTGAAGCCTAACTGCATTATGGTAGGTCCCGTAGTCCCTCAGTCTACTAGTAACCCCATTAAACCTACATTGATCATCCTCATTTCAGGCCCAGGTTCCTTTAACATGGCCGGGGCGTCATTAATAATGCTCCATACAGCAGCCATTTGACATTTCCTTTAATTATGCCTGTAATTTATTCATGCACTTGATCCTAGGAGCTTGTTGTGAAAAGCTTCCTCCAGGAATATTTTATCCTGCTCCTCTCGAGGCCAATGGATTAACCATCTTAATAGCAACCCCCTGAAGGTATTACTTCCTTTACTGTGTGTCTGCTACGTGTGTCTTTGCACGTGTGCATGCACTTCAGGTTTGGGTGTGTGCAAGATGGCATTGTGCATTCAATGTGTGTGTTAAGCCGCAAAAGTCATTAGGTCTTATTTCTCAACCATTCAGGCGACTCAATGTAAATTCTCCTGTATTACTGGCTCGTCTAATTTTTGGGGGAACACAAAGAAAAGTGCAAATGGTTGCAAGATCTGCGCTTATCGCACAATGCAGCGACCCCCATGTTTAACCCAGTTTGCTGAGGAAAACATCGCTGCTTAATTTGCTCACTCTGCAGGTCGTTAACAGGCAGTGAAACACCGCAATTTCCCCGAAAGTGGTGCAGGAAATCTCAAATGCACGGTCTTCAAACGGGACTTAAGATGTTAATTATGATGTTTCCTGAGCACATAGCATTGCTCAGCTCCTGACTGCACACCTGACAGGATTCTGCACACTTTGTGGGAGAAACTGTGTGCATTTGAAGACTGGGAGGTGGAATCCCTTATATGAAAAGAACACATTCACTGACACACAAACATTGGTAAAAACTGAAGGAAATTAGTGTCGTTCTAAATGGAGAGTAATTTCTTTCTATTTCTCCATAAATGTAACAGCTATTGCTTTACATGTATAAACTTACATCACTTTCATTTTTTATGTAATCACTTCCACAAAACCATAAATCTGCTTTCTTTTATATAACCCTTTAGCACTGTTGCATAATACATCTGAACATAAAAACATCTCTTACCTATGAGCTTGTCAGTCATCTGCAGTTCACTTAAATATATCACACAGACGCTCCTAATGATGCTCTCTCTCTGTCTCTGTCTCTCATTTAAACTCCCATGTTGATTCTCTTTCTTAAAAAGAAAAAAAAAAAAAAACATTTCTGGGATCCTTTGTTCATTAGCCAGACTGTTTTCAATAGCCTCGCATACAAGACTAATGGGCCAGCATACCTTTTATTGCATACTGCAGTTCCATGGCTGTGGAGGTCCATTACTTTGGAGGATCAAGAATTTACTCTCTTCGGCTGCTGATAGGGAGGCCTTGCTAAGGGCTAATGAAGGGAAAGATCCACTTTGAGATAAATCCTCCTGTAGGTCAATAAAAATTTCACTTGGCTAAAGAAGAGAGCTGGGAGCAGAAAGCTGCTTGTGAGGTCTGACATGGAGGGAGTCAGAAAAAATCTGCAGTGAAATCTGTCTTTGTGTTTGTAGACAGCATTTATTTTCCAGTAAATGCCATGTGTATCTATGTTCATAGGCAAACTATATTCATTATTTCAACATGCCATGGGATGGATTGTGATGCTCCACTATAAGAAATGAATTGGTACTATATCATGCAAATGATACAACATTATATGATGCAATTTCAACCATGTGACAGAAATATCCTGAAGTAAAACAATGCATTTTGGTCCAATGTGATGTCATTACATTGCCATCTGAGGATAGGATAGGATGAGATAGGATAGGGAAAGATACTATATGATATGTTATGGTAGGGTGGGATTCAACACAGTATAATACAGTATGATATCATTGGAAGTCTGAGGACACCAACACCTTTTTTGGAGACCAAAAGGAGGTCCAGTATTGTTTAATCTCTCCCCTTCCTTCGTTTGCTCACAGTATCAATATCACCAGATACGAGTCACAATAGAATAGGAAAGAGTGGGATGTGATGCAATGCAATATATGGTTCAATTATATTTGATGCTATGCTATTTAATTTGGTTCCACAGGACAGGAAAGGGGGGGTACAAGACAAATACAATATTATACAATACGATATTGTATGGCACAGTACGGAACAATACGATGTGATGCGATAAGATTTGATAATATGACAATATGATACAGTACGTTTGGATGGTGTACAATGGGATACAGCATGATATGTTTCGATATGATACAATATGATACTTCACAATATGCTACATCAGGTACGTTACATTACAATATGATATCATATGATATGATATGATTTGATATGATACGATATATTGCCATATGATATGATGCCATATTGTACAGTACAATATGATATAATACGATAGTTTAGTATACAGTACAATGGGATAAGGTATGATGCAATACGGTATGATACAATAGGGTATGGTATGATATGTATTTGGTATGATACAACTCGATACAGTACAATTTGATATGATACAATACGATACAATTCGATTTGATGCAATTCGATATGACACCAGAACAAAGAATAAAAACAACACTAAAAGCTTTTCATGATGGGAATGATGTTTTTACTCTATGAATATTATTCATCCAGAAGCCCTGCTATTAACAGTCTATGGCAACGGTAACTTATCAGTTCAAGAGAAACACATGCATACAACGTCATTTTGTCTTGTTCCTCTAATTGGACCATTATTACTGTGATGGACAGAATGGTCCTCAAATCACCTTCCAAGAATTTTGTTTTGAAAAAATTGTTCCAAGATGAATGTAAAATATATCCATTCAATGGATATCTGAAACAGTCGATCTGGTGCATCAGATTACACTTCAGCTGTCATTTGGAAATTATTCCACACAATGGGAGCATCGACACTAAAAGCAGTCCCACCCAAATCAGCTCTAAACATTGGTATTTGGCTTTGAGTAACAGCAAGTGTTTCTAGATTGACGTAAAAAGGGCCAGCCTGCAGAACGATACAGGTTACAATGATGAGTAGAAAAACTATCAGCAGTAATAAAGCAAAGAGAACAGTGATATATGGCATTTAATGGCTTCAGAACAGTAGCGGCTGCATGTGTACACAGGATGTGTCAATCATTTTTTTGCTTTTCATTGACAGGCGGGGCTTATTCCTGTACAGAAAACCAAGAATGGTTGTTTGGTATTGGTATTGGATCTGGGAAATTTTTCATGGGCTCAAGACACATACTCAGCTCTACTACTCATCCCACAAATGCATGTTCATTACAAATGTGGCACCATTTAAAAGGGAAATATACAGAATTTCTAATGGTATACGATTTTTTGACAGGAGCATTGTTACTACAAAGAAATAATCTACCAAACATAAATGTCAATACTTGTTTCTAATCTTATGTCACCTGCATAAAGATATAATTTATAGTACTTAGCCTAAATTTTTCTGCAGCCTTATTGATACAAAATGTAAATAGAAGTGAATCTAAAATTGATCCCTGGGGGACTCCTTTGCTGATCACCTTCATCAACAACTGCTTGAGTTCTTTTTGTTATTTGGATCCAATTGCATGCAGTCTCAGCAGCACCCATTTTAGAAAGCCTACTCAATAAAATCGAATGATCAACTGTGTCCAAAGCCTTTGATAGATCAATAAAGATGGCAAATGCAATACAATATAATACACTATGATCGAATGCAATACCAAGGAAAGATGGAAAGAAATGATGCAAATATAACACAATTGCATGCAATAGTCTGAGGTACATACAGTATAATGCCATATTATACCATACCATACATTATACAATACAATACAGTACAATATAATACGATAGGTTGCAATTAGTGCTGTTACTCGATCAAAAAAATGAATCAAGTTAATCACATCACAACGCTGTGATTAATCATGATTAATCACAGCATTCTTTTAATATTTTTAAGTTTATTTTTATGTTTTTAGATTTTTAAAGGTTGTTATTGTCAAGTGTTTTATTTTTATTTTTTTAATTCTATGTACAGCAAATTGAAAGTGCTGATCTGAGTCTTTATCGATACTCTCTATAGTTTGGTGGAAAGACAAAATAAGGGCAAGTATTCAAACTACAAGTGGTTTTAGCTGAGTAGTGCATGAGTTAAAAAGCTATGATTCAGTCTGTTACATCTATTGTATATCCCTCAAATATAAACACATATTCACAACTGTATTTATTGAAGTTTCTCATCAAAACAAATTTTTTTCCATTTTTATGTGACATGTGAACACATCATAACATATAGAATACATTCTTCTAATTTACTGAGGTTACCTGAACACATCATATTTTCTGTCTTCAGCTCGTAAAGTTCACTAATTATCTTCAATTTTCCACCACATACAGTGCTTAACAAATGTATTAGACCACCTGTCATATTTGTCTCAGAGACCATCCAGCATCATGAAGTGCTTTAATGCGGACTCTTTCATTTTCAGTGAGCTCTCCACGTTTTACCATTTTGAACAGGAATGAGGAATTTCAAACTGAATTCACCCAAATTTGAGCCGGCTCACTGGGCTTCTCTGGGAAGTCAGAAATTAATCAAGCATAACATTCAACCACTAAAACTAATTTTTCTGTTCAGGAATGCAAGTAAATAACTATAATTTGACATATAAATCAAGAAATATTAATGCGCTTTAATATTTTTTCATTTTATTTGTGAATCAGTAAATTTGAAAATTCATGGATAACAATAATAATTATATTTTAGCATTAAAAATATCATTTGGGTTAAAGAGCTTCTACATATTGGTGTATTAACCACTGCAGAAACATAAAAAATGATTTTGGTAATTACCAATGCTGTTAATTTAGGGCAGCTGTGGCATAAACCTTACTTTGGTTAGGGTTAGCGTGGTCTAATAAATTTGTTAAGCGCTGTATGTCTACACTCGATTAATGTTGTTAACAATCAGGGCTTGCTACAAGTTTTGGAGCACTTTCAGCACTTATCCGAGCAGCTGACGAAGAAAACTGTCCTGAAGCAGCTGAAAAAAGCGGTATGACCATGGCTTGATCCTGTGTTGTTGTTAGCATCTTTGCTAACATTAGCAACATTAGCTATCAGGGCTTGATCCTGTGTTGTTGTTGGCATCTTTGCTAACATTAGCAAAGATGTGCTTTGCCCGAAGGTGGTACTTAAGACTCATTGTGCTTCGGTGTAAAGACAGTTCATCACTGCAGCATGTACCCACAATTTTGCTTTTATCTTAACTTCAATTCACCAGCTTTTTAAAAAGAAAATCCCCATTAAGCAGACCTGGGTCTGTCTCCTCACTGACACTGCTGGCTGTGTCTGACCCTCCTCTCACCTCTTCACCTCCAGGCACGTAAACATCCACGCTGGAGAACTACAGGAGCAAGTTGTGGTCAAATTTAGTCATATGATTAAATTGCTTTATTATTTTTTCAAATTGTTAAGGTTTCAAGATGAATCACAAGTGTTAACTCGTTAACGTTAACAGCCCTAGTTGCAATATTATACATTGTAAATCATATGCTCTGATACAATAGCTATGTTACAGTGTGATATGTTATAGTTCTATACTATACTATAACATTATCATACAGTACAATACAATACACTTTGATACAACATGATACATATGCATATGATAAGATCTGGTGCGATATAGTACAATACCATATGATAAGATATGATACTCATTAATATATGACATGCTACACAAAATGACAAGATCCAATAGATGACACACAACACCGTCTGATATGAAACAAAACGGCATAATATCGTACAAAACACTTCATTATGCCCTCTGAGAATTACCTTCTTGAGTCTTGGCAGTAGTCCTATGATGGCCAAGATTATTTCAAGATGTGGACTGGAGAAAAAAATATCCCATTAGTGTCCCAGCGATCACTTGAGCCTTAGCTGCACACAAAAAGCCAACAGGCCTGTGTAAAATAAATATATCATTTCAATAACCATAGAAAATGAGCTTTATGCAGCTTTCACCAGAAACTCATTATAAGTTAAGATATTTTGAGACATTCATTTCACATGATCCTTGGACAAACAAAGGCTTCTCTCTGGCTTTACATTGTGAGTCACTGTGTACAGGTATTCTTTATCACACTACATTTATGGCAGAAAGAGGTAGCATATTAAAGGGTCGGCAGGGCAATATTCAGACAGCATTAAGGGAACTAAAGCTTTTTTGTGGTAACAGATGGTGGTATGAGTGAAAAGCCGGCTTGTCATTATCAGCTCTTATGTTCTTAGTCTTTCACACAAACTCATGCAGAGTGGTGCTGTGGGGAGTGTGGAGCCCTTTCCTTTGTTACAGAAAGCCCTATGGTTTATTGGAAACATGGCCATAATCTGGATCATAATTAACCTTCGTTTACAATACCTCCACTGTGCTAAAGAGGCTACTACTAATTATCTCACCACAGCTTTATTAATTACTTCAAGGTTACCCTAGTAATCTAATGTAACAATGATTGCATACAGTATTGATTACTGTAAAATGCTACAGTAGAGCTTGTACCCTCCCATTAATACACACTGGGCGACACGAGAACAAATTCTGTAATGTGCTCACAATGGTCAGTTTAACTAGAGACTGTCAGATTCATCTGGATGGCCATTCAGAGGCTTTAGCTTGTAGTGTTATTAAGCAAATGCCAGGTTAAGTGTTTTAGTCGGTGTTTATGAGGGTCTACTTGTGACCGCTGGTTCTTTTTGATGAAGTGGTTGTCCTGTGTGTGGAATACGATTATTGAGAAGTTCTCTTTTGCAAAATTTGATCATTCCTCTGTGTCTGTGACCAAAGTGATGCAAAATAAAAAGCAGCTTCACACAAGTGAGTCATTTCATGTCAGCTTTACATTCACAGAGATGTGGTAATCACAGTTTTTGCACTGAATTTTAATGTCAGCATACAGGCAACATAAGGCAACTTGCAACTTAAAGAGGCATGTCAAGGGCGGAAGTCTCTTCATCTTAGCAGCAGTTGATCAGCCTCACAGTATTTTGGAGTTTAGTGTCTCATTCAAGGGCTTTTTAGCAGTGTTTGTAGGGATGTTGCTCACATAAACTGGCCTCACCTGATACCAGGAATCAACCTGACAGAGTATCTTACAGTAGTTTGCTGACAGTCGGTATCACTTCCTCAAGGCCAACCTTGAGGTATCTATTGACGAGATTAAAAAATTGCACTGACGTCATCATTACTGCGGATGCCTTTTTACAGCCACAGTAAAGGGACCCTAAATCCTAAACTTACTCAGAGTATTAGACTCGCTGCCTGCAGCCTTGCACTGCTGAGCAGAAAACATTGCAGAAAGGAGCAGGTGGCAGCACACACATTACTGCCCACGTCCTCATGCCAATCTGAACAGACATTTCCAGTGCCGCTCATTTGGTTATAAATTCTGCCAATGGCTACACATAGAGTGATAACAGAGTTAAAATTGCTTTAATGCTTTCGTTTCAGTCAGGATGGAGGGAGGGGAGGTGTTAAGTGTGGTGAAAGATGGCAATAGGAGATTTTTAAATGGAATAACTTGCCATGTGTTAGGAATTAAACACAAGGAGTCTGTCCTGTGCTAATACTACTGGCTACTTAATAACATGAGGGAAATGTGCATATTCATGTCAAGCTTTTGAACATCTTTAACCACAGAGAGGTCTAATGTATAGCATCTTTATATCTACCAGGACATCCTAAATCTTTAGGTTGTGTCCCTGCTTCTGTTTATTTTATCTCCTATAAATATTTTAACCATACAACTGTTGTGGGGGATGATACAAAGGTACTTCCATCTGAATATTCATTACTTATAAATATTTTATCTTTCATTTCACCAGCTTTCTATTGATTCATCTCATCTGTTGTGTCTGTGATAGCCTCGGCGTGTGCACACTGTAAATGTGAGTATTGTATGTTGTTTTCAGAGTTCAATTTGCTGCTCGGTATTAGCTTGTCTGACATCTGCAATCAATAACGGTACATAACCTACAAGGTCAGCTGAGTGCACATGAGCTTTTCTTTCATAAGGAGCTGCACAAATCGACACAATCACACATGAACTTTGGTTGATCTGCTCTTTTATTCTCTTTCTGGAGAGTGGTTATGAAAGCAGAGGGAAGATTCATTTCTTCATGTTTTCTCCACTTTATTCAAAAGCAGAAGAAATGACATAAATAATCGTATTATTGTGACTTCAATTCACAAGAATCTTTTTTCAACTGAATAGCTGAAGAAATCAATCAAAGAGGCCAATAACTGGTAAGAGTTCTTTGAATGAACAAACATAAGCATCCACCGACTTCTGCAACCCAACAGGTGCTGCCTGGCCCAGTGCGCCTCCTTAAATGAAATGTTTGCCTCCTTCATGAGAAAACGAGGTGGTTGGGAGTTGTGTTTGCTTTCATTTTGAAAGCATTAGAGGCTTATACGTTAGTGAACCCTGCAGTATAATGGAACAAACACCAGAGATGTCACCCAAGTGGGTTCTCTCCCATACTTTTCCTCTCCAGAGAGGGCTCCT
Organism: Cheilinus undulatus; assembly: GCF_018320785.1. Lineage (NCBI taxonomy): Eukaryota > Metazoa > Chordata > Actinopteri > Labriformes > Labridae > Cheilinus > Cheilinus undulatus. The sequence continues at coordinate 20,787,176 of NC_054875.1, read as the reverse complement.
GCACAAAAACACACATCAAGGATGTTCAGCAAGAGTGCAGCCTTGATGCTGCTGGCATTTGTTTTCACACATTGTTCTCAAGTGTTCAATGAGAAGATCTATCCTAGGTGATTGGAATTTGGATATATCAAGGTCCAAGGTGCAGACCGCAGTATGGATTTTCAATAGTCTCTCCCTAATGAATGTTTTCAGTCTTTTCTTGTCAATGACCCAGTGATCCCCCACACTTAGGATATTTGAAGCTATAAAAATAGCTTGAGTGAAAAACAAATATCTGAATGATTTTTAAAAATGTGCTTCTGTTGCAATTAGACTGCAACATCCCAAACACAAAACGCTCCCATCAGCACACTCAAGAAAGTGCACAGAGACAATCAGCCTCAACAGCTGGTAACAAGCAGCCACTCTGCACTTCCCAAGTGTTAACTTGCACATTTGTTGGTGACAAATGATGCAGAAAAAGTGTGTAAAGGCAATGTTTTCTCATTTACAGCCCTCAGGAACAGCAGTAGATCTGCTTGGCTCTCAAATTTTCATGGATGATCATTAGCTGGTTAAGGGTGAACACATCTGTTTCCCACTGGCTTCCCCTAGAGAAGCATTCAGGATATCACACACATGAATTATTCAAACATCTTGATTAACATTAAGGATCCCTTAATGGTCAACATGCTGACTTATGAGTGTGCATGAAACAGAAAATCTATACTACAAGTCTGCAAGGCTGGACTTGATGTTTAGGGCTCAAGGTACTGTATCACCACCTCACTCAATTCAAAAAGGTATAAATTTGATTTTAATCTCACATATATATTTCTAAAAAGTAATAACAGGTAAATAAACACCTCAGCTTATAGAGGACAAAAAGAAAATAAGCAAATCAGTGGCGATTTTAAAATCAGAGCGTAAGGATGCTCAGCTCCCAAAGACAGTGACATGTGGAAATCTGGTTGCAGACTGCAGATCTCAGACGACCCATTGCAGAAATTACTACAAGAAGACAAGCCGCCTCTGTCAGAATGACAGTGTTGTATTCTGTATTTTTAAAAAAAGATTTTTTTTTAAATTCAGCTGTATTCATAAAGTTTTGTACATACAGTTCATTCATGAAATAACCACATTGCTAACATAACCAATGTAGCTGTTTAAGCTTTAGGTTTAGCTACGCTAGTTTTGTAGGAACATGGCCTATGTAGCTAGTGAAGCATATTTAGCTTTAGATTTCGCTGCATAAGTTTAATAGCTATGTTAACTATGTAAATTAACAGAACTTTGTTAGCTTTAGATTTAGATAAATTTTATAGCTATTTTATCTCTGAAGCTAGCCAACAAAGCTTTGTTAGCTTTAGATTAGGCTACCTTGGTTTTGTAGATATGCCATCTATGTAGTTAATGTAGCATCTTTAGCTTTAGATTTGGCTACATTTGTTTTGCCACTACATAAGCCACGTAGCTTACATTGCATTGTTAGCTTTGCATTTAGCTACATTAGTTTTGTAGGCACGCCACCTTTGTAGCTAAAAAAATGTTGTTAGCTTTGGGTTCAGCTACATTAGTTTTTAGCTACATCACCTATGTTGTTATCTTAGTTTTGTTTGGTTGAGATTCAGCTGTTAGTTGTGTAGCTGTGTCACCTTTGTAGCTAATGTAGCTTTGTTCACTCTGGATTTAGCTACATTAGCTATGTACCTTGATACCCTGTAACTTATGTAGCTAGCGTAGGTTTGTTTGCTTTAGCCTAAACTATTTTAGCTGTGATAGAGTGTTTTCCTGTAACAGTTTGACAGCATAGTGATTCTTGGTACATTTTATTCAAAATAATAAGTGGGAAATTAAAAGATATTTGAAAAACACCTGTCAGATCTTAAAGACCCTGTAAAGTAAAATCAAAGTTTTTGTCTTATCACACTTGATATGTTGGAATATGGTTCCTGTTAACATGTGAAAATACTGAGATCTACATGTAACTGAATTCTGGGCTTAGTCTGTTAGAAAGTTTTTCACCTTTTTCCTGGCTAGGTTTAATTTGGGCAGGGCAAATATGTGGGCTCATGATGTCACGATCCCACAGTAGGGAATGACCCCGCCCCTCTAACACTACAATATAAAATCACAGAGAAGCTGATCTCAGGACAGTCTGCTGTTACCTGATGTCACTGCCTTGATTGAAAGTTAACAGTCAGTGCTGTTTTATGTTCACTGTGAGGTAAATTTGCCAAATCTATCAACCATAGTAGCCTATGGATCATTTAAAGGATCATAACAGAGATTTTAGACAGAAAACAGACTTTGTGTCTTCTCTGGCATAGCGCCAGGCCGCTGCTTTCTGATCATGAGGTCAAGGAGCAGGATAATGGTATGACAGCTTTCCTATATTCAGATTGCACATTTTTTAAAAATGTGATTGTAATTCTCCTGAGTGGGCGTGGCTTCAGCTTATTCAACAGACATGCCAATACCATCCTGGAGCAGATTTTACTGCCTCAATTTCCATGATTTTGATGCTTATTTTCATAAACTTTGAGATGTGTTTATTTAACTGAAATTTGACCTGGGGGTTCATAACACAGTGACCTGTCATACAACAAACCTAAATACACATTTATTTTTACTTTACAGGGTCTTTAAAGTTAAGGGCTGGGCAGTGCCCTTGTATTTTTAGAGGTGCCATATTGTGCACCATCACTTGCAGGTGCACACTGTAACACTCAACAGTCAAAGGTTGTTGAAAAGTGAGTGGTATAAATTTAAGAACCCAAAACAGCTGTTTCAGCCCTGTTATTAAAGCTGATAGGACACATTTTTAGTTTTAAGTACACAGTACTCTATCACTCGGTATTTTTGTCATTGTACTCAAATTATTTGAAAATCATCTCTAAACATACATTTTTTTTTTCCAGAATTCCATTAAACGTCTTCGCACCGTGAGTGAAGTTTCCCTCTCAGTTTGACAAGTTCTGTCTGTGGGGACCAACTTCAGGATAACACAGATGATGCACTGAACTCTGTAGTCTGTAGGAGAACACTTTCTGGGTCAAAGCACACCTGTAGACTTTGTTAGTCAATCTAATTGGCTTTCTTTGGGTAACAGATTGTTTGAAATTACTAAGGAAGACATAAGTCATACTCAAAAAATATATTTTCACTACTTTGGAACTTTAACTTGTTGCAAGCAGCTCTGGTTCTTACACCATCTCTTATTAGAGATCTGTATCATTCATTTCATCTCTTTCAGCTCCCAAATGGCTTTTAGTTTGACACAATTTTGATTTTTTTTAAATCAGCCAAATAAAGCAACAATTTGACATATGATTGTTCCATGGACATGTAAAGATTAATTAAAATCTCATAATTATGCTTCAAAATATCCCGTCTTCCCAAAAGGGCTTGCAGGCCAGATAAAATATGATCCCTGACAGGGTCATATGACACCCTTGGTATGTCATCCCTTTTTTCTGTCTAGCAAATAACATTAAAAAGGGTTTCAAACAGGATCTGGCTCCCATTCTTCACATAAAAGCGCTGGCTCTTTAACTGCCTCATTGAGAATGATACATCACCACTATTTTCATCTGAGTGTGTAAGTGCAGCAGGGCATTATTGCGCTTGCATTGCTGAGTGCAGAAAACTGAAATGGCTGAAAACGCTGAATTGCTCTGGATTTATTTAGAAAATTGGGGCTCTCAGTCTAAATAAACCGTACAAGGTTTTTAGACTTTGGATCATTTTCTTTGCAATGGTCAGTTTTTGTTAATTATGTATTTATGAGATATTTTATATGAATGAGTGTACAAATGGGCTAAAAACTAAAACTGAAGTGGTACTGACAACAAAACTATGATGCTGTAAAAGAATTTAAACCCACAGTTGTTAGTTTTTGGCATATTAAGTTATTTCAAAATGATTCAGATAGAAAAGGCCTGCTTAAGTTCAGACAAACTGAAATGTTAACAGACTGTCCCTACTTGCATGTCAGCTTCACACAAACATCTCTCCTCGGTGCAGTAAAGTGAAGCAAGACTAACACACAAACACACGTTTGTACCCACGCGTTTACAGTATGCCCAGAGGAGAGCACCACACAGCACAACAAAGCATAAATGCAGCCCTTAGTCACATATTCCCAGTGTGCATGTGTATTAAAGTCATTTAACATTTCAATTTAAATATTCCCCTCGGGCACCAATAGTCTAGTGAGCTGCCTTTAACACTGCTAAGTAGTGATGATGTAACATCTCTTATTCTACTGCAATGCTGATATCACACACATACTCAGACACACTCGCCCCCCTGGGTTTTAAGTCAATAAATGAAGGCAGCTGGCTTTGAATGCACTTATTGTTTGACATTTATTCCCAGTCTGTCTCTATTTATGAACAATCATGTAACTGTCTGCTTGTTGGGAAACAAATATGAGATAATCAATTTCTAGATCAACTGAAATTTTACATATGGCTTTTGATGTTCCCAGTGATTTCTACCCAATAGATCAGTGGTTCTTACATGCATGCAGTTTAAGCACTCCCCTCCACTGTCAGAAACATGTTATGTGTTCTCTGTAGCACTCTTCCCTCAAGAGAGCATTGCTCAGCACAGCTTCTTCTCCTTTCTTCCCACAACCCTTTCTTTCACTCTGGCACCACTATGACACTGTAAAGAAAGGCAGGTCAAATCAGATGCTGCAAAAAAAAAGCCCACCTGTTTTCTGCCAATGGATTCAGAGAAAGATCCAACATCCTCGGGTCAATGTGCCCACATGCTGGGCTTCAATACAAAGCAGCTCATAATTGGATGATTTCATACAGTGAGCCGTGGTTCAGCCTTGTATTATGGATAATCCTTGAAGCGCTGCTAATATTCACAGTCTGATGATAGCCTTGCAATGGCAAAAGGACAGTCAGTCAAAAGCAGATGGCAGTGCAGAATTCCTTTGAAATGTTGGCTGTATGGCTTTAGAAACCTCACAAGGTGTGAACCATGGAATTCTAATTTCAACCCTACAAGTTCTTTTTTTTTTCTTTTACCAAGTGCATGTAGTTTGCATTCTGGACAGATTTCTGTCATCTGCAGGCGAGAGAAGGTTCTTATATGAAAATTGCGCTCTATGGTCAGATGCACTTTTTAGAGTGTTATAGTTTACAGCAGGGGTCAATCAACTACATTTGTACTACATTTGGTTAGACTTTCAAATGAACTAAATCAAGTAAATATTTTGTCTTAATAAAAATATTAATGTATGTGTATTTTTATTTCCTTCCATTTTTAGGCATTTACAATGAAAACAGCCCCTACGGCCCATACTTCAGCCAGCCACAAAGCAGACAGCTGGACAGTTAACACAAAAAAATGCAGATTTAATTAGGAATTAGGACATTTAAGGGCTGGGATGCCAATTTGCTGATTAACACCACTGTCCAGTAGGAGGCGGTAACCAGGTTAAGGCAAAACTCAAACAAGCAGAAAAAGAAGAAGAAATTTAACAGTTTGATCCATCTGAGCACACGCTTAAGCCAAGTTTGCCCGAACTGTAAACAGAAGTGAGGACAACACAAAATGTACGTGATTTTATCTTTTGTGTAGCCCTATTCATTCATAGTTTTTGAAACTATAAGGTAAGGCCTAGATACTCAAGCTAGGTGTTTTTGTTATCTGAATTGAATTGTTTGATGATTTTCCTTAATCTGCAAAGTTTTTCTAGAATTCTTTTGGGCATGAGACACTCTTGCACCATGTGTGAAGTTGCCCACTCAGTGAGAGATGGCCCACCTGCACTCCATGACCATGCATTATGAATGATGAAAGGGCACATCCTGGTTTGGAGAGCACTTGTCAACTGTTTTTGCACACTGCAAGATGGTAATGTGAGAGGTTGTTAAAACAAATTGAAGTGAGTCAGCTTAAATAACCAAAACAGCCACATCAGCTGTGTTTCTCACAGTTAATGGAACATACTTTAAGTTATAAGTAAACAGTATTTGATCACTTTTGGTGTTTTTTTGCATTCTACTCAGATTTATTAACAACCATTTCTTAATCTGCATTTTTTCACAATTCCTTCAGGCATTCAACACCTTTGCACCATGAGTGAAGTTACCCACTCAGTTAGAGAAGATCTGCCTGAAAAGGGGTAGGTGTACTGATCACAACAGAAAAGCACTTCACTTGAAGACACAAAAGTTAGACATCTACAAGTGACATGAAAGTGTGAAATCAAAATATGTGAAAGATTTAAGTGAAAAAACACAATGAGGAATGTAAGTTAACCTAACATAAATGTACAAGTAGAATTAAGTTGATGTATCTTAAAATGCTTAAATACCTGCTACTCAACAAATTTTTTTTTTCAGTGAGTATTACTAAAGTTAAACTTGAGTAAAACTGCATAACACTAAAGAAGCTTTTGTAAATCCAACACACAATACGTAGTTTACTTCAATGAGGTCATAAAGTTATTTCAAGTTTTTTAAGGCAGTTGGTTTGAATGATTTTATTTAAGTAAGGTGTACAATTATCTACTAATGATGGCTGACAGGTAGACTTCTGTAAAAAAAAAAAAGAAGTCAAACTTAAGTCATTCCTGATAACAACTATTTCAATATTGATCATTTTAGGGCTGATTCAATATATTTGAAGATATAAACACAAATGATTACCTAAAAACCACACATTTTCTGAATTTAAAAGTCTTTTTGGGGTTGGATGGGAGGGGTTGATGATGATCACTGGTATACAGCTAAAGCACAAGACAGATGCTTACATCACTCATATCTCTCACTCACTTCATCAACTTTATGCTGTATCAACTTAAACCTCCTTCTTATTCTTATTATTGACAAAAGAGGGGTTGAAGTGCCTTTTCCATTTGTTCTTTCTACCTTTTCTTTTTAATCAAGCCTCTTTTATCTTCTTTCAAGTAAGGTTGGGACAGATCTCCAACATCTTACTGATGTTTATAGCCATGTTAAAACACATCTTAAAGACTGAAGTGTTCATTGAAGGTAACCAAAATCAAGTTCTTTTCCACTAGTGTGGTTTAATCTTGCCCCTGAAAATGAACTACCACCGGTGGTATTGAACGATCAGGGGGTTTTATTTTTACATTAATGGTGCAGTATTTCACATAATTGCAAGGTCAGTGAAATGATACATTATGTAAAGACAATCCACCTTGATAACTGTGTTGACTACACAGACAGCACTGTGGAAAGGGAACTAAGCTCAGAAGCTCCCCCTGGTGTTTAACTCTGATAAATAAAATAGTAAATGTCAGCAGCAGTCTCTGCAGTACACATCAAAAGAATATTTCCTGCTTAACGCAAAAGCATCTGAAAAACACACATAGATATCCCACCTTCAGTGAAATTTACACTCATGGACAAGTTGCAGACCTAATGTTTCAAGCTCAAATGCACCTTAAACACAATGGTACGGTACATCTACTAAAGGATATTGAATATCAAAGTGCACACTTTCTCCTCTTTGATCTTATTTAACATAAAGAAAGGGAAGTCACCTCACAGTTTCTGAGCTTGCCAAAGGAAGTCTGTAGAAATCCTATTTCTGGATTGTTTTGCTGCCTCCCTGGTGTGCAAGGCCACCTGTGATGTCACTAGGGGGCATTGTTATACCACAGCAGGAAAGCTCTGGCACCTATAAAACATACATCTATTACTATGGCAACTAGATTCTCTGTACTCCCTCCTCTGCGGATTGTTTTCCTCACTTTCTCTCTGTAGATCAAATACACAGGTCAGAGTTCAATGTGAACTAGATTAGGGCTGTACATATTGATAAAAATAAATTGCTATGAGGTGTTGTGTGTTGTTTGAGATGTTGTTTCTCCCTATATGATCTAGAGCTATACTTCTATTAATACACACTAAGACTCAAACATGGAGAGGAATTTGTAGAGCTCACTTGTCAACAGCAAAGTGCTTCAAGCAAAAGAAAAACACAACTTGAGGTCAAGATTATAGGTCAGCACAGCCCAATGGCCTTATAATGGCTGCAGACGTGAGATCTCTAAGCTTTGCACAGCGTTTCTCTCTATACAGAGGGTAATGTCAAGGTTCAGGACACAGCTTTCACCGCTGGTTCAAGTGGTAATTGGAATGCAAGCTTCTTCTCTATAGCTTTACAATTAAGAGAGGACCTTATGGGAACAGAGCATGGCATGGAGAATTAGACAGTGAAGTGCTTTATTTAGGGCCCACACTTGATGATGGAAGGTTTTAGTGTTAAAGTGTGTTAGCAAATCCCCAAAAGCCCCCAAGTTCATACTAAAGTCCCATAAGACTACAGATTCACACCTCCAGGAACAATCTTCAAACATCTCTGGAGTGGAATTGCACACTTACATATGTTTAATTTTGTGTGGATTTGAGTGTTTTTTTTATTAATACAAAAAGTTTAAAGACTTTTTGTTTAATTACATTCACATTATATTGCATTCATGTTTTGCATGAATTGTGTTGCAAAGGAAACACTTGAAGGGACTCACCATGGGGAATCTCTACTTTGATGCCAGAGTGTGCATAAGAATTAAAATCTCATTCAGATTAATGCTACATGTATTTATCAACAAATAAATAAATAAATAAATAAATAAACAAATAAAAAATCAATTTTGATGCAGGAGATAACATGAGAGGAAAAGTCTCTCTTGCTGTGATTCAATCCTCTGATGGCACAGTGTTGGTGAGTGAGACATACAAATGAAATGCCTCGCTTGTTCCGCAGAGCTGAGTTGGAATCAGATGCAAAGCATGTTTTATTGTCCCTGAATAAGTTCAGTTTGAGGTCCTGAATTTATTTCGCTCGGACACTGTGTGCTACATTACGTTTGTAATAACACCATCACAATATAGTACAATATTCAGTAGTAACCTGTGCAAGTAGAATTAGAAATGTGAGAATGTTTCTATAAATAATTCTTATTTGGATTCCTCCTGAATGTCAAAACATGAGGTTAAAAATATAAAGTTTAGAAAATGCCCATACATGACATGCTAGAACAAGTATGTTTCTTTTTTTATTTGTGTTTATTTCAAACACGGCAGTACCTCCAAACATACTCCAAATTCCTTCACACACTTCAGGAAACACTTCAGGTGACTGAGTATTTTGACTCTCAGACAGGAAAATGCACAACACATTTGTCATTCTTGCTCAGGGTTAATAATTTTACTCACTCTTTGAGGTGATATGCTGCTCTTTTGCAGGCAAAGTTTGAATCTTTGGGTGGGTCAAGCCTTACATGCATTTTTCTTTCTTTTCCTTTTTATTTTGAGTATTTTTACCTGTGTGTTTCAGCTTCACCACAATAGAAAAGAGTAGAGTAGTACAGCAGTCAATTATTTTCTTTTTGAACTCGAAAAGATCAATCACTTGCATTAACAAACTGTTATTGGCCTTTGAAAACAAAAAAAAAACAAATGCTACTGACATTTTAAGGAGGCCCAGTTATGTTTTTCCAAAAGGATTTCCCAATCTTTGCTCTGACAGGGACCACTTAAGTATAAGCCTCTACTGGGGACCCCCCTTATATTAATTTTTGTAAATAAATGTACATCAAGATGGCAAATATAAAACATTTATTGTACAACACATTATTATATTCTTTTATCTCAAGTACCAATTAGCAAAGTCAATTACTCGTGGTAAATTAGTAGCATTGGTGTAACATTGATGTCAGCGCCTGCTAACATTTCATTTCATTTTGGAGTTGAAAAGTGTGTTAAGCTAATATTGGGTTCTGATGTTAAAATTGCCTCTTATGAAGCCTTTTTCAGCACTTTCCCACCAATTTTTGACACCTGTAACCCATTTTTACCACATATTGTTGCAGGTTTAACCAAGTTTCTACACTTTTTCTGTCACTTTTCACCCATCTTGCCACTTGAAACCCATTTTTCACCTTTTTTTGGCCACTTTCAATCCATTTTGCAACTTCTTTGCCACCTCTTTGCAACTTGTAGCCCCTTTTGCCACATTTTTTAGTCACTTATAACCCATTTTCAAAAATGTATTAATTCTTTTAACATCTTTTTTGACGGCCTTAACCTATTTTCACCGCTTTTTGTAACTTTTAACCCATTTTTCCTCTTTTAACCCATTTTCTCCAATTCTTTGCCACTTTTAGCCTCTTTTTAACCCCTTTTTGCCAATTCCTAACCATTTCCAACCCTTTTGCTGTTTCCCTCATATGCCATATGACCATTTTTAGACACTTTTTGACCATGTTTGCCCCTTCACAAGTTTTTCACCCATTTGTGTTACTTTTTGCACTGTAGTGAGACATTTTTGCAGCTTTTAAACCTCATTTTGCTACTTTATCTTGTCATTTTTTAAACACTTTTGCAACTTCGATCACATTTTTAACCCATTTTTCCCCAACTCTTTTTTACCACATTCCCTGCCAGTTTTTTTTTTAATGCTAACCCATTTAGGCCACTTTTAACCAATTTTTGCAATTATTTAATAATTTTTACCTTAATATTGTCTCAGTTGCTTCTACTTCATTTTCAGGCATCTTTACCTTTGTGCACATGATGACTTATGAAGTCTGACATTACTTTCCAGGTGGTTTAATAATGTGCCATTGTTGCCATATTGTTAACATTACCTACTTAATTCTGTTTAAAGGGGACATTTTTTTACCCTTTCAAGACAAGTTTATAACAGTCTCAGAGGTCCCCAAAACATGCCTGTGAAGTTTGTTACTGAAAAAAACACTCCAGTATTGGATTTTTGTATGTCTAAACCACCCCCGTTTCTGCCCTGCCTAGAATGAGCTGTTTCTGTGTCTGTGGCTGTAAATGTTACTGAGCTGTCTGACTCCGCCCATTGACTCCGCCCTTTTCAAGAAATGGATGTGATCCTCTCAAGATCAGGAGAGGAGGGCAGGACTTTTTTCCAAGCGGGGAGGGCCAACTGAAACTGAGGGCGATGCTTTCTCCCCACATGAGGGGAAAATCTGAGAACAGCTTGTGTGAGCACACATTTTCTGAAAGGTGGAGAAAGATGGGAAGGAGGGAATGGATTTTCCTGGTACTTGAGGGGATTGTGGACAGGCCAGGGGCACATACTTTTGCTAGATAAGCCTGAAAAAGGGATTTTTGCATAATGTCCCCTTTAAAGATAAAGGGTTTACATTTTGTTACAGTTTTTTCCAATTGCTAACACACTAAAATGACAGGGATAGCACATTTATTTAAACGGACTCACAGAGAGCAAAACCTCTTCTCAAGTCTCCAAAACTCTAAACACATTTTCTGCTTTACACACATTTTGCAATTCAAAATGGCACTTTTTAAAAATGCACTAAACACGGTTCTCTGCATAAGACGCAATAATCTGACATAAAGTCACATGTTTGCCATTTTGAAACACTGCCATTGAAAATAACACTGCATGAGCTACTTGGCCAATATATGTGCCACCTGGCCAAACACCTCAATGGTTAATTGTCACCACTTCAATCAGGAAGTAAGCACTATAAAAAGACCACAGGTGTGCACCTTTTTTTTGTTTGTTTGTTTTTTTTTACAAAAACAATGGAAGACGCTGCAGAGAGGAAGAGGGAGGGTGAGAATGAGAGGGGGAGGGAGAGTGAGAGGTAGGGGTAGAGCTGGTAGAGGAGTTCATGGCCAAAGAAGACAACAACTTTCAAACGAAATCAGAGCAACCTTAGTTGATCATGTTATCAACCAATCAACTAATTATGTTTCTTGCCTCTTTTTTTCTATATATTTTTCTGCACATTTTTACTGCAGTTTATTTTTCAGTTTACTGTTTTTTTGTGAGCATGTTTTTGTTCACTCCAATGTAAATATATCTGCTGTACATATGTTGCACTGACTTGCACTGTGAAAAATAGAAAAATAAATGTTTCAACAGCATGTGTGTATCTGCAAATATTTCTGTGTATGTGAACAATGTAAAGAATTTTCTACAATTTGAACTATTTAAGTACTATGGCAAAGCATACTAAAGATGAGAGTGCTTTTCATTATACCCAACAGTGTGTAGTTGGTTAGACAAAAATCTGGTAATATGAATGAAGTGTGTGCCATTTGGTGCAAAAGTGTTTGATAATGCTATATGTAGTTTTGGTTGCAGTTCTTCATTTTGCAGGATATATGAGAAGCATCTGGCTGCAGTCCTCGAGGAAACCTCTACGCTGGGGCGTTCGGCTGGAGACCTCTATGGTGGGGCGAAACCTCTACACTGGGGCGTGACGTACATTGCCCAAGCCATGGACCTCTACACTGGGGCGTGACGTATATCACCCGAGCCGGCAGACCTCTACACTGGGGCGTGATGTATATCACCCGTGACGAAATTTCAGCTCTATCCACTTGCCAACAGGCTGACCCTAAATCTAACCAGTTGGGTTTTAATGCCTAAACCTAACCAGTCGGATTTAAAAGCCTAAACCAAAGCAGTCGGGTTTTAATAGCGTAGACCCATACGCTGGGGCTTCGGGTCAGCGTCTGCACGGTCCAGTGTAGACTTCGCTCCAGCGTAGGGGTTGGGGTGTGCTGCTGCATGCCCAAATATAGACCCGTATGTGTCATAAGCACAGCGGTGTAGTCATGCCAACAACAGCTAGGTCATGCTAACAACAGCTAACACGCTGCACGCCCCAGCGTAGGCTTGGGCAATGTGCGTCACCCCCCAGCGAAGAGGTTTTGCCCCACCATAGAGGTCTCCAGCCGAACGCCCCAGTGTAGAGGTTTGCTCGAGGGCTGCAGCCAGACCCTTTTGGGATATATGAGGTATTTTGCAGTTTGGGTGTGTAGTTTTGTGAATTGTGTTAAGTATTTTGATAAAACCAGCCTAGTTTGCAAAATTGTGTTTTAGCAATTGGAAAAAACTGTAAAAGGGTACATTGTGCCCTACTACAGCATAAATAAATACAATTCTTTTTTGTTGCTTTAATAAGTGTTACGATTCCAGTTAAATGAAAACTATGGTGTACACAGATTAACTTTACAATGGACCATGATTTTGATGACCTTCTCATGGGGGGCCTCTCCCCTTCACCCCCTTATAGGAAGCCTTGTGAACAGTAATGAAGAATAGAAATCTTTCCATTTTCAGAAGTAGGTAGGTCACTTTCAGTAGTCATTGGCCTTTATCAGTGACTCTGACTGGCTGAATATTTGTATATTTTATTCATGAAAGGGTTGATATAAGATATAACACACTGGCTGATAACTGCAGTGACAAAATGTTTATAATTGTTTTAATTTTTGTTCTATTTCTCTTCCTTTCTTTACATGTGTCTGTGATCCCCCAACATCCATTGCCGACCCCTCCAGGGGTCAGGACTCCCACTTTGAATGACTCACAAACAACAGCGAACAGGTTAGCTAAAAGTGATGACGTCTAGACTAAGCATTGATTGACAATTGGCACGCGCGCTCTCGCACGCACACGCGGACTCAAACATTCCCTCACACTTCAGATGTACGCGCATATTTTAGCTAAAGCCTATGGGTGCATTCCTGTTATAGTATATGACAGCAGTCATTCCACAGTTGGAGTCAGTGCGTGTCCTCTGACCTCCCTCGTTTCTAAAATAGAGAAACGACCTTGTGGGGACTTGACTCATAGTTGCAGTTGTTGACTGCGCAGTTTTGGCAGTCCGTCAAAGACTTTCTCACGTTGGGCGTCTGAGGTAAAAAAGTCAGCAGGAGTTGACATGTCTGTCACAACATCAGCACTGACTTGTACCGCGGACTAGTTGACTCAACTTTCACACTTGGAAAGCACGAGTTTCTCCCTTGGGGATTTTTTGGAAGAAACTTTGAAGACTTTTCATCTTTCCAGTTCCTCGTCTTATGGGTAAGCTATCACTTTTATCAAATTTGTGACATTAAAGGCCTGTTAGCTTAATCATAAAGTAGGCTATGTTTGATAAGCTGAAAAGTTAGCTTGAAGTCAGAGCATCACTGCAAGTTCAGCATCTTATTTATCCCCTTAAACAAGATGAAAACTTTACATATGAGTAATAAGGTTTCTGGCAAAACAATAACACAAAAACATTTGACTTCTCATTCAGGTTATTAAAGCACACGTTTACAACTTACAAGTGAAAAAGTCTTGGAGAACTTCTATTTATTTAGCTATTTATGGTCTGTCCTGGTTGTAATGAGCCACAGGCTTCCTCCAGAGCGAAAGCATTTTTATGTGCATGTTTTTTTCTCTTTCTGACATTATTGCGAAACAATTTTCTATCATTTCAAACATCTGCAGTGTTTTATAATAATTAGTAATCTCTTGCATATGTTTTGGGCTAAATTTACCTTTAATCAGCAGCATATTGGGGCGTTTGTTCCTGATTCATTCATGTAAACTCCACATACACATCACCTCTCAATGATTTACTAAAGATTTTAAAGAACATTGCAGGTCTGCAAAGGAGACTTCGTACAAAATCCTTGCATAATAGTGTTGAGTTTGTGTGGCTTAACAAAATTTTTTTGGTTGCAATTGAGGTGTTTTATCTGATTCCTTTTATTGCAGCTGTGCAAAATATACAAATGCATACCCAGGTGATGGATTAAATGTTAATTTGAAGTTTTTTATTTACTTCTTTATGCGTGACTCCCTGATTTCCAGATCTAAATGAAGATGGATCATTTTCCACACATTTTTTTTCTTATTTACTTTCTACCACCAACAGTTAGAGCTCCTTGCACGAATGAAAATGTTTTACAGAGGGATCACATCTCTGTGTCTGTTCCTCTATGGACACTCAAAGAGTGAAGAGGAGTTTTGGCTGCAGAGATTTGGCTGTACTCAGTCCTGTGAAGGCAGCCCATTCAAGCCCCTGCAGCTTTGTCATGGCCAAATGGGTCGAGCCTCCCTCTTTGTGTGACCCAACTTGACTGAAATGTGGTAATTGGGGGAATCCTGGGATCTTCAGCTCCCCGTCGTGTTGTGTTGGCCAGGCTTTCAATAAATTCATTTACAGTAGAACAAGTTTTTACATGAGAAACAGGTCAGCTTATAATCAAAACTTTGAAAAACATCCAGTTATGTGTTTACTCAGGCATGGTTGGCTCTCTCTCTGATTCTGCCCCCTTCTCATCTGTAGGGTCATGTCATCTTAAATCATGGCAATACTGGAATTAAAGCATGACTACAGTGTGAAAACACAAAGCAAAGAGTGCAGTGACTGAAGAGTTTTCATGCTTTTCATATAATAATGTTTTGGTTTCTTGTGGTAAGCCCACTTGTATTGCAAGAATGTCTTTTGCTTTACATTGGCATAAAATCTCAGCATTGCAGTTTCTGTAATAAGTTGGAGATTAAACGTGACTCACTCTTTATAAGCAGCAGCCTAAAGCCTTTGCTATCAAACATGCTGTGTAGCCCAGGTTTAGAAAAATAAAGCATAAAGTGCTGCTTATGATCTTCTGATCCTAATTAGAAGATGAGGGAAATTTGAACTTTTCAGCATCATTCAGTGGTGGATGTGACAGCGTCACATTGTGATGTGCCACAAGCAGCAACCTCTGGTCCTGAAAAATGAAGCCAATGCAGAAGTGCAAAAAATTGCTATACTGCGAATGTCCACTTGAGGCTGGCTGCAGGAACACTAGAAGTCCCATCTGCACACGTTAAACAGCTGGTTTTGACACACAAAATAAACTGGTTTACAGCCTGGTTCAAAACACCAAACGTGTCTCATTAGCTAGTATCTTATTGTGCTCCCACTGTACGGAGGGTGAATTTTGTTGTACCACGATCGTTTATATTGTTTTTAGGATGAAAGCTGATTGGCGCATCTCATTTGATTGACAGATAGCTCGGCAGGCAGATGCTCCGTTTCTGTCAACCAGAATGCTAGCTAGCAGGCTGACAGGAAGTCGCGCTTAGTGGGCGGGCAGTTAGGTTGATCCAAAGTTTGGTTGAGACCGCGATTTCAATATGGAAGCCTCCAGGGATTGGCTTCAAGAGCCGTTTGAGTCCGCCTATTGTAAGCAGACGACTGACGTCACACGGGGTTTGTCCAATTCTTTGTACAGTCTATGGACGTGCCTAGCTGTTGATGCTGACTGCTAATTAGCCTGGTGTCTTGGTGTCAGATTGCAGATTAATCCAGGTTCTTTGCTTTCAGTCTTGCTGGCAGAAGACAGACACTTTCATCAGTGTTACCTGTGACTTGTTTTGGTGTAATTTCTCCTATAGACTTAGCGTTTGTAGTTATCATATACGTTTCTGGCATGCTACACTGTGAGACATGAAGTTTTATGTGGGCAGACTGTACCATGACACCTCCCTCTCGGTTCCATTGAAATGTGCCATGACTAAAAATGAAGCAAAGCATCCCAAATATTTGCCACGTTCAGAATTTTATCCCAGGTTATCTTTGGTTGCAAGACCATGACAACAGCCAGTTCATTAGTAACCAAACGTGTAAAGACATTGTGTTTATAAGTTCCAAACTGTTTCAGTTTAAACTTCTTAAATTTGAAGAACTTCTTTTTCTAGTTTTTCTTTTTTTAATGGATTTAGTCTGTGTTTCTACTGCAACAATAGATCTGAAATAAATAACTGTGTCTGTAAAAATTAAGAAAACAAATTAAAATGTCAGGGTCGTTCCAAAGATAATCCCTTTAATGGCATCTCTCACAAAGAAAATTATTTTATCCTTTATTTTTCAGGAGCAAATATTTGACAAAATGACTCAAAACAAGATTCAGAAACATTTTACCTGCGTATTGATTTTCTGTTGATTGTTACAGCTCTGCATGATTTCACCGGTCCACTGAAAACCCACAGACACAGCTCGGCTGTCTCCAGAGTTGAGATTTAATTCATTGTTTTCCTCTCAGAAACACTGTATTGTGCTGCTTGTTTTGACTAAGGGCCTTTCTGTAAAATAGATTGAATCTCCCAAATCTATTGCACATGGCATTTTCTGGCTTATTAGAAGCACAGAAAGGATGATAAATTCTAAATGTCAGATGCCGAGTGGTTTGTCTGAGTGCACTTCATATGAAGCAAGAGCTTTGATGTAAACTGACAGTGGATTCATGCTGGAAATGTCATAATGCTTTGACACTATGAAATGGAAATCAAAACTTTCCTGGGCAAACAGCTCCCCAATGGCAACTATGAGAGCACATAAAAGTAAGTGTTGCAGTAAATCACTTTGTTCTGCTTCCTCAGAGGTTGTACACAGTGTCAGTCTGGGACAGGTGTGTGCTGCCACATACCAGGCATGCTGTCTCCACCTATCTACTTTGACTTCCTGAGAAAAATAGCAGATAATAGCCTCTCAGCAACCTCTGTAATTGTATAATTAAAGCCTGTTGGAGGAGTTTTACTATATTTACACCAGTAGGTCAAACCATTGCTCTCCAGAAGTGACAAACAGGCAAAACACTCCCAAAACCTGAAACTGCAGTGAAGAAATACCTTGAAATTACTTGATGGTTGTGATATTTTTACAAGCATATTTTCCCAGTATTCTGTCATCATAATTGGGTCTGAAATACAGCCAAATCCTTAGTGACTGTATGTAGTATTTTAGCTGCTGTCAGCATCTAAGCGGCTCATTGTTATCCATTAGAAAAATCTCTGCAGTGTAAGAGCCTTAACAAGTGGGGGGCAAGTTTTTAACCACTTAATCTGAGACAAGCTTGAAGGAATAAAACCAAATCCCAACACTACTGCCAACTATATTATGCTACCCACATGCAGACACTTGAATATACCATTAAATATTTGTGAAAGGAATGGTAAACTGTCTTGGCTGCAAACATCTTTGTTCTTCTGCCACTACTTCAGGGGGTTTCAGATGGTTAAATGTGTGTTTGTTGTTAGCCACCAGGAATCGATCTCTGTGTAGGAGCTTTATTGATGAGGTGGACACCGTTGGGAGTTCCCTTAATTAGAAAGAAAAGAAAGAGAGGCAAACAGACATACCAAATAAGAACACTTTAAATACAGCTTAACCACCATCAACTCATTACATCATAAAGGCAGTCAGCTGCTTAGAATAAAGCGATGCATGGTTACTCATCCTTTCAGGATGTAAAGGTAGTTCATAAGACTTAAGGTGCTAAATCACTTCATGTGAAAACCTTTCACTGATTGTGAACAAAAATTTTCTAAATGAGCCAAAACTCACATTTAGAGCAAGATGTGGGAATTGCAGGGTTCTAATCATACAAATTGATTGATAGGTTGTTAGCAAGCAAGTGATCCTGATGACGTGTGAAAGTCTGAAGGAGGCATTAGGTGAAGAACGCCAGTTAGGAGTCAGTGGAAATAGAGGACGTTAAAGCTCCAGGTTGACCTGCATGCTGCAGTAGTCATCTGACAGACCTGCTGTCACACATGTAGCAAGACATTATATTAAATCACAGTATTTAACTGAGGGAAAAAGCCCCTAAACAGGAAACTGCTGGATTATTGTATGTTTTTAACACAATTATCATAAGCACCACTGTTGAGAGTCAAAAAGTGCTGGCTCTGTGAGTTCAACCACCAAGGAAAATGGTTAGAATAACATTTTTTTTAAATTGAAAATTGATATCTTGCACCAGACTGAAGTATACTGCCACACCAATATTTTGTCCCCTATGGAAAATTAATTATTCAGATGTTTCTGTGACCAGCTTGTGCAACACCAAACCAGATGAATACTAATGAGCCAGATAAAACCAGAGCAGCAAATTAGCTTTTATTCCCAGGGCAAAAAAGAAATAATAGTGATTGCTTTTTTAAGAAAGGCCCGATACTCACATATTTTACATTTCAACAGACTGCGAGAAAGCATCCATGTGGATTAACTGTTTAAGCTCTGTTTAAGAAGATAATCTACCAATACTGCATATGTGCATAAATTTAGCAGTCTGGTTCTTAGGAATGTGAGATAGCAGCTGTCAGAAACATGCTGTCATACTCTGTGCTCGTTTGGATGGCCAAACTGAAATTGGCCTAGCATCATCTTTTTGTAATAGCTTCAGCGCTATAATACCACTGCAACCAAACACCAAAGAAAAAGTTAGGAGAGACTCTGCAGCATAGTTTCTATGTTTGATCAGGAATAGCAGGTGGTTCTTCTAAGTCGTTCCCATGCTCTTTCCTGCTGTGAACATTAGTCAGTGTTGTAGTTCCCTGCGTCTGCGCCATAAAGGACATGCAGGAATCCCTTCCCCACCTCTTGCTCAATAATTTAATGATGCTTGGGTGGCTTTGATCAGACTGTGGCCATGAAAGAGAAACTAAATGGCTTGAGTGCTGATGTGTGTGTTTGGCGAGGGGGAATTTACTGCTCTCCTCTGAGTCGAGCCAGTCCACATTTGGAATGCTTGTGAAATATTTACAGGAGGCACTGACACAGGAACTTACCGCCATCAACGCTGAGGTTTAAAATAGAGGGATCACTGTCAGAATGTGATTGTGTCTTCACACTGTCAATCTAGTCTGCCTTTATACATTTGCTGACAGATTTGTTAGCATCAGATCTTCACCCATCAAGTGATTTAGCTTGAATCCTGTGGAAATGTTTTTGAAGGATTCCCAGTAAATCTTTCTACTATGGGTTCCTGCAGTCTTGTTACCATGGTGTCTGTCTTTCTGTCTCTACGCTCTGGCACTTCCTAACAACCAAGGGCAAAGGTCATGACCACTCCAGCTGACAACTGTTTGGTGAAATAAACGCCCCACACAGGGGGCACAAATAACTTTGCACCCTGTCTGAATCGAAGGAAAGGAAGTTTCTCTAGGGAGCATAAGAAGACGGTGAATGATCTGGCTTTGACGGCGATCACATAGGCTGTCCTCAGACTCCCCTTCACCCCTTAAGCCGCACTCTCAGAAGCCTCAGCTGAGAGTAGAGAGAGTGAAGAACATAGTTTGCTGGCCCTTGAAATGCTCCTTATGTCACTCATCTGGATGCTTCCTTTTGAACAGTGCCCTCACTGTTACGGCCCTCCTCATAAGGACAACGCTCACTTTGAGACAGAATCACGAAAATAAGACGTGACATATACAGCACATCGCCTTGTTGACAGTGTCAGAATGTCCCGGTTACCAGACTATGAAGTAAACATCCTCTCTGCATGTGGCAACCTCCTGCAGATTTTGTAATACATTATAGCAAATTTTATTTTGTTTTTGGCCTGAACCTGCAGAGGGGGGAGAACTTTACTTGTTTTAAATCAGCTCATGTCACGCGATCATCACTAAATCTGCCCCTACAGCAGAGACATGTGTGAGAAAGCGTAACGATAAGAGCTCTTCTGTGTTTGACAGGAGTAAAGAATTTGAGTATGACGCATGGTTTCCATGTTCAGACATGTTTCTCTGCATCGAGGCTGGGATGATCTACATGAGAAACAACGGATTCTCACCACAAAGACAAAGCTCTAATCATGTCTCCACGTTTTCTGCCATGTTGAATTTCCTGTGTATTCTGTGATTTTCCATAGAGTTTATGACAGGAAATGGTGAAGTAAATGGCAGACAATCACAAGAAGAAGTAAATAGGTCCTGTTGTAAAAAGCAATACCATAAAGTGAGGCAGAAAGCACTCATTCAGTTATACATACATTATTTTATCACTGTTCGTTGATTATATTAACATTATTTTGCATAACTTGATGATTACACATTCAGTTATCTATGTATTTGTGTTTTGTGTTAAAGAAGATAAAGAATTAAGTTTGCTATCATAGTGATTGTTCAAAGAATTACAGAATTTATTTATGCTTTTGTTTTGACACAAGATATATTTTTGCAGTGGCTGAAATGTCTGCATGTGAATAAGCAGGTAGATATGAGAGGCAGGCACTGCGAACGTGCATTTTTTTCAACCGGGACCTCAGGAAATCACAGGAGAGAAACACAAGGATACTAATTGGTATGTAAGACAATATGTTGAAAATCAGAAAAGAAGCCTCTTTAATTTACATGGACATTGACCGTTTTGAACCTGCATACAAGCCACTCTTCCTGTACCACAGTGGTTGGTTTGATTTTGAGTTTGATCTTTTGTTTACCAATTACTGATACACAATTATTCACATATCTCATGTGTGTATTGGAGTGTTACAATTGAAGATCACGAGTTCTGCATATGGCATTATTTGGTTCTTTAAAGACACTGTAAAGTGAAAACAAAAAACTTGAGTCCTAACACAATAAATATGTTGGAAAAGGTTGCTGTAAAACACTGAGATCTATATGTGAATGGTGTATTTTCTGGAAAAATTCCAGGGGTGCCAATACTTTCGTCCATGACTGTATGTTATTTTGTCTTCCTCATATTTTACCCAGCACTCTGAAATCCTTGGCTCTACTTTTGTAACACTCCATGGGAGGATTAATGGTGACCCTTGCACTCCAAGCACACTGATTCTGCTCATCTACTGCTGGTATTCCTGACAACAGGCTCTGAACTGAATGTCGGTCTTTTCCTGCTGTTGGAATTTGATTCATATGCTAATGAGCTGAATTCCCATGGATTTCTCTCTCCTGTGCCGTAGATATCACCCCAAATACTCTCTGCCTCCTCCCTTTCCCCTTGCTGTCTGTTTTTGTCTCTCTCCCGCTCCCTTACTTTAGTGCTTTCTCTTGGTCTCAACCTTGCTTACAGTAATCCTACAAGGGATGCTTTATATGGTAGTGTGCAGTTCTACCGTTTTCTCTACTGCCTTCAGGCCATGTAGAGGTTCAGCCAAATCAGCATGCTTCTCTCTGTTTTGTTCAAATGCTTCTTTCCAATGAACAGGAAAAGAAAAGGAAGCTGCTGGAAGAGAGGGAGAGGGTCTGCTCAGATTCCCTATCCTTAAAGTGCATTTTTACACTTCCACTGATTTTAACTGGATTAAATGTTGAACTAAGGTTGTAGTGAGTACTGTGTTTTCTATAGGTAATATTATACAATGCTTTCATTTAATGAAACCAAAACAACAAACATTCATTTGAAAATCTTTTTTCTCAAGAAAACTGGCTAATTGTATCTTTATGAAGGTAAAAATTAACAACAGAGAAATCAATTATGACACATTTTTATGTCTATCTAATGCAGGGGCCTCTTTGAGTAAAATAACTGCTGTCCATTACTTTGACTCTGATTCAGTGTTTGATCTCACTTAGACAAGATTAAATGGTCTCTAGCCAGCTAATGTAGAAATGATCATAAACTAGTCATTCTAAAATATGAATCTAAAACTTTCATTGTTTATGGTGTCTCACCCCTGAAAAGGGAAGACATAATTACAAGAGTGATGGTGTATATTTACAAGTATAAAGGTAAAAAAATACAACTTCACAATGATTTTTGAAACATTAAAAGACGCAGATGGTAATATATAAATTCTACAAATAAGAAAAAGATCAAAAGTATTTACTGCAGTTCATCCCGTTTTCTTTTCAAGCAAAAATATGGACTTGAAGTGTTTCAAAGGCACAAAATTCAACAATCAACATCTTTTCAAATGTTTGCGCATGAAAACAGAAGGCTAGTACAGAGCATGCTGCACGGTATGCATCGAGCAGGGGCTTGTTTGCTAGCAAATGATACCCATGGAATTACAACACAGATGTTGATACTTCATTTGGGTATTCTGCCACCCCAATGAGTCCCCCTGCCACCATAAATGAAAGGCAAGAAAAACCCTAACCCATGGAATTTATGTGTTAAGTTACACTTTTTCATTTCCTTATTCCATGCTTGACTGGCATCTTTTTAGTGTAGTTCTTACTTCAGAGTGAAAATAAGGACATTGAAGAATAAGATTCAGGCACTGGCACCATATAAAATGTTTTTTTTTTTTTGGCTTTTTACCAAAAAACTGCCGCTATAGCTACATCCACCTGTTGCTATTGTTTGCCAGCTTGCTGTACAACTAAACCACGCCACATAACTACCACCCTTTTCTCTTCAAATTCTGCTGATTGGTCTGTCTATTCTCTGACTGCTCACAATTATTTCAGACTAAAGCTTTGCAAGATGGAGCTGCCAGATGACAGACTTGGAATCTGGCCCATCTATTGGATTTGACAGTTACCTAATGAGACTGGAAGGTTTTATTGCTCCATAGACAGTGCATTAGTATATCAACTCACTCAGAACTAGTGCTGCTAATGTGAGCCAGGACACACATACTAGGAGGAAAAAATATGTTTGGACATTTAAAATTAGTACAGTCTTAGAATTTGACAACTTCAACTTGGCATGAAAAAAAACCCTCAGCCCTCTACAGGTTGTATTGTTTGCAATATTGGAGAAGTTGTGACATTTTTTATAACCCATTCATTTTTTTTTCATATTTGGGGGAAGTGACATTTATTGTTGTTTCCCTTGCTTCTCCATGATTACAGACATTTCTGTGACCATGGTGTCTTATTTTTCATAGCTATGTTTTTACTGTCATGTTGTAATAAATGCCCTCTGCACCCATAGCAGCACCTTTGTGTAAGAAAACAAGGTATTTGATAATTGTTACTCTGCTGGTTTGCCGGGGGGGATCTTGTACTCTATGATTTACTGTAAACAAGCTTCTGTTGATACTTGGCTTTGAATGTGAGAGCAGCCACTCTTAGATTAATCACAGCCCTCCAACAGTTTCTGTGTTGAAACATTTATCAACCTGTCTGATATCTTTGGATGTTTTGTAGCCCACCTGTTTACAAGCTGAGAGATGTCACACGTTGTATCATCTGCATACAGATTGACCGTGTCCCTCAGTACATTTCACTTCACTCTAGCCCCCTCCTTCATACACTTGCTCTCAAACTTCCGACCCAACACAGTAGAACTCCTAAAACTCTCTTTAATGGACCCTTTCAATAGGGAGCACAGACCAGAACAAACACTTTCATTCATGATGTTCCAAAAATGCAAATGAAGCAAGGTCCTGACACTTTCACAGGGGTACCCCTGTCATGGGCCTGTGTTCAGCAGCAGTAGAGCTATCATTCACACAGGGTGATGCAAGGTACGGCTGCTATGTTAACTGTCCAGACTGTAATTTAGACCCACCAAGTTGATGGGTGTCCTCAAACACCACCGGCTCTGAGCCACAGCACAGATACTACAGATTAGGGATGGATCAGGTGAATTAGGAAATGCCTCAGCTGCTGTCGGTGTTCTGATGTTAAAAAAAACTGTAAGACATCTATCAGTCTCTTTTGAAGTCTAACCCTGATTGAATTTTCATGGACTTTTACCCCTGGTTGAGTATCAGTGGAATATTTTCTTTGTTCCATATTGCAGTTGTTAACCCTTGTCAGAGCTTGCTCAAATGTTTGATACATAGTTTTGAGGATGCACCATGAGATGACTCATGAGCCCACTCTTTTGACATGTTATAACACATCATTTTAACCCCATTAATTGCCAGCTCATCATGAGTAGTAGGAATTGTTTTTGATGTACTTCTCACGAGCCCTTGTCTTTTTTTATTTTTGCCCACAGAAGAAAGTTTCTGTTTTACAGTTATTCTCCTTTTCCCATGTAGAAGTGTTTCCAAAATTTAACTTTGGCTTGTTTTTATAAAGGTTTTGTAGCTAGTGTTTTTTTTTGATAATCAATAAATCAAATGATTATTTCATTTCTTGATGAATCAGATTTGAAATATTATTTCACCCCCCTAAACAGAAGAAAGACATTATCACAACAGCAGGCAGTGTAAGACATTTGCCTATGCCTCCCTCACTTCTCACTCACATTCATACGTTACCATCACACTGATGATAATACTGATACACTTTGAATGAGCCAAGTTAGAAATATTTTACACACATTTGATTAGACGCTTGCTGATTGGTCAGTTTATCATAAACCCGTTAAAGCTTGCTGCACTGCTCCTCATCCCTGTCGTGTTCACTTACGCACATGCAAGTCCACAACTGCTTCTCTTGTGCCTGCAGTGCACACATAACTCTCCCTCTTCTGCTTGTATTTTGACAGACATGTAAGACACGTAGTAGGGGAGATATCATCAGTATGGATTGTTTGACAGCCCATGACTCATGTTTTTCCTGTCTTGTCTCACACCTGAAATCAAAATTTAGGTTTCATTTGAGTTTTTTTTTGTCGGGGTGTAGTGATCAGTCAATGTAGATTGATACATCAATTCTTTGATTAAATACCCAGTCAAATAGAGATTCAAAACATCAACCTACACCATCACCTTTCTCCTGCATCGTTACTTTTAATTTGTCCAGCATGCCTGTTTGAGCTCATTCGTTTGTCCTGAACTTTCAACAAATTATTGTTTCATTGTCCAAAGACTCAATATTAAATCAGTAATTTACTCCCCTAGTTTTAAACCATCAAAGATATTTATTAAGCTTGGCAATGTCTCATCTCGACCATGAAAATAGTTGTTGAACATCCTCATCATAACTTTCTTTAATAGTTCAACTCTATTATTATTGGAATAAATGAAAGTAACATTTCATTAAAGAAGCTTAAGCTGGCCAAATGCCATTCAATACACTACTCAACTGTTTATGATGTGAACAACTCCATGCCACGTAGGCTGATAAAATATTCACACAATACACTGAACTGATAATAGCAATGATAATTGTTGATAATTTGTTGCCAACAGTTTTAATAAACAACCATTATCCATTTTTATTACTCTGATTATTTCAGCTCGATTATGATAAAAGGGTATCATACATCTGACTGTATAATCTTATCAACCACTGTAATTTGTAAACTATCTCTTCTTAATCTGCAGTGATTACGTTTGATACCTGTTAATATAACACATCCTTATGGTTTAGAGCCCTGGCTCAGATTCTTTTCAGACAAACAGCTGTTAAGTTACCAGTATCACTCCTCATCCTTTTTTGTCTTGTTTTAAAAGAAACTCGGCTGCAGCTGAGGGCCATTTAAAGTAAGACTCAAATACGTGTTTTCAAAGTGACAGGAAAATCACTCTTTTCTTTTCTCCTTTCTTTCAGTCAGCTTGGGGCTTGAGCAATGACATCCACAAACTGTGTTTTCAGAGTTTCAAAGGAAGGCTGTGAGAGAACACGTGGGAGAGTGAGAGTGTTGCTGTGTGGATGCTACAAGACCAGACAGGTCTCACCCCTGAAAAGAGGCTTCACTTTACTTTCTGTGTTTGAGCTCTTTGGAGATGAATTTTAATCCCTTTTTTTTCTAAACATTGTAAAATGGCATTCATCAGCTCATCGGTATTTACAAGGTAGTTTCTGTAGCTGCATGGGTGGCTGTTATTGTCAGGTTATCTTTCCAGCTGAAAGAAAGATTGGAATGAGAGGGGTTGTGTCTGGTGTTACTGCTGTCCTCTGTTTCAGGTAGAAACAGAACTGGCCTGCTGGTGTATGGACACAACATTGTTCTGGGTAGATTGTGCCGTAGTATAATGTTTTAGCCAGCCAATAGATTAGTTATTGGTTAGCTTAAACAATATACTAAGACCCTTAACAGCCCTGAACAAAATATGAAAAACCTGTGTTGTATAAATGCTGATAATATACATATTTACACAAAGACAAGATCTCTGGGCAGACTGTATTGTTTTTATGAACTTAGGCCAAACTGTCCAGAGCTTTAGGATATAACTGAGTGTGCAAATAATGTATTAATCAGGCTTGATCATAAAATGTAAACATACAGACATTTTAAGAGACATGTTTACCATTGTGTAGCATCCCCTTTTCCTTTAATAGTAGTTTGTAAATTCCTATGAAATGAGGAGACTAGTTGCTGAAATTTTGAGAAAGTAATGCTGTCCCATTCTTGTGTGATGTAGGATTCTAGCTGCTCAGCAGTCCTGGGTCTTCTTTGCTGGATTTTTTGTGTTATGTAGGGGTGCACGATAACTATTGGGCCGATTATTATCGGGCCGATAACAGGAAATAATGACGTCATTCCGATAAGTCCGATATCATGACGACTAGCCCCGATAACATATATATTTTTGTCAGCATGGCAGTGCTGGCATTTGTTTTCCTTCTCACGAGAAGCAGCCCTTATGCTGAAATGCTAACAACACGGTGGCGTTTACGGGGAGGATAACACAACTGTGTGTGTTGAATTTGATCTGCAAAGGTTGCAAAGAGTAGAAAGAAGTCCTCGACAGGTCTTATAAGTCACTTAGGAGTTATCATCCTAAAGACGTTAAAACGAAGTGGCAGTAGCCACTAGCCTCAGCCGCGGGCATTAAGACCAAGCCAATGGCTAATACCAGGCAGAGCGCTGATCGTAAGCAGGCATTGAAAACTGCAGAAAGTTTGCCAGAGCCAAAAGGCGCAACATTATAATAACAAAATCAGTCTGACAGTCTCCTGATCCATCGCTACTTTCATAGACGTACACCTGCCTGCTCTGTTTGACGTGGTTTCATTCAGTCTGATCGATGTTAGGAACAAAAGTTTAGCCACAGACCACGGTGGACTTTCTCTGATATGACACATGTCAGTGCATATTTTTAATCTTTATTTAAAACATCAGCTTGCTTTAATTCTTGCTTAAGCAGTAAAAACAAACAAAAAAAACAAACAAAAAAACAGACCCCCAAATATCTCCATTTGTTAAGCATAACAGCCTTTTATCCTTTGGTTTTATGGGGGAAAACTTATGTCAGTTGTTTGTGTCTGTTGTACATGGTACACAAATGTTTAACAAAAAAAGTTAACTATAATAACAGTTATAAAGCCAGAATAGTTCTTTGTTTTTTGGAAAACACAAGTGATATTACTTAAAATTAGTTATAAATATCTTTGCTCACTACATATTAACCCCTTCTTACCCCTAGATGTGCATAAACACATCCACGATTGAAAAAAATGTATTTGTTATCATTGGTTATCGGCCATCAGGAGTAGGAAATTATCGGTTATCGGTATCGGTTAAAAAAAATACTTATCGTACACCACTAGTTTTATGATTCGCTAAAAGTTTTTGATTGGTGAAAGGACTGGACTGCAGGTAAGCCAGTGCAGTCATGCTGTTGTGATTGATGCTGTGTGATTTAGCATTGTCCCGCTGAAATATGCATGGCCTTCCCTGAAAGAGATGTCTGGATGGGAGATGTGGCTCTAATACTTCGATATATGTCTCACATTGATTGTGCCTTTCCAAATTCCAGTGCGCTGATGACGAGCTGGATGGTCCTTCTCCTCATAGGTCCAAGGACCTGCAACCATGGTTTCCTGAAATGACAGCAAATTTTTTTTAATCTGGCCACAGAACAGTTTTCTTTTCTGCTTCTTTCCATTTTAAATGAGCTTTGGTCCAGAGAAGACAACAGCGTTTCTGGATCATGTTGACATATGGCTTTTTCTTTTGGCTCAGCAAACTGTGTTGACAGACAGTGATTTCTGGATGTGTTCCTTAGACCATGCAGTGATTTCCAGTACAGCCTCATGTCTGATTTTCATTCAGTCTTGCCTAAAGGTCGGGGATCAAGGGGACCCTATCCTGACCTTTTGCCTTGTCCCTTACAAACTTAGATTTAGATTCTTTGAATCTTTTCATGATATTTTGTTCTGTGGGTATGTATTTTCAAAGTCTTGGCAAATCAACATTGCAGAAAAATTTTCTGATACTCTATTAGTAGCTAAATGTTCCTCAGGCTGTTTTGAATTAGTACCACATTTTTTTCCAGCTTTTGTGGTCCTGACCCTACTTTATAGAGAAGTGTTGCTCACAT
Source organism: Cheilinus undulatus (assembly GCF_018320785.1). NCBI lineage: Eukaryota > Metazoa > Chordata > Actinopteri > Labriformes > Labridae > Cheilinus > Cheilinus undulatus. The sequence goes on along the minus strand of NC_054875.1, from coordinate 20,758,506 downwards.
TAAATTCAAAATGAGTTAATATTTTTCATGAAATGTTAAAATGTGTCAGTGACAACACCTGATATGTTGTTTATGTTGTATTGTGAATAAAATATGAGTTTATGAGATTTACAAATCATTGCATTCTGTTTTTATATAGATGTTTCACAGCACCCCAACTTTATTGAAATTGGGGTTAAATGGAGATATCATGAAATTCTTTATTAGGAATGACCCCTTGAGATGTGCCATCTCGTTTTTGAGGGGATCCTTTAGACAGAAATGCACATTTGAAATGTAGGCCTACAAACCATTGAATAGAGCACCAAACAAAACATGACAAATAATGCAGTACTTCACAAAACAAGACATATAGAACATGAAAAAAAAACATAAAAAAACCAACAGAACTATCAAGAAATGGTAGGTATACAAGCTCAGGAGATCCTTGCTGTAATAATCCTTCTGGTTTATCAGCTCACAGCAAGTAGTCAGTTTGTAGTGAACATCCTGGGCAGTAATAATCACATTGGAGATGACAATATAATATAAACAAGTACAGTTAGATCTGAGATAAGAGGACAGGGCATTTTTAAAGGAGTGGAAAGAGGTTTTAGACCTTGCTGAGGGAGCTTTGAACATAATGCTTTCTTAGCTATCGATTTAGAAACCTCAGGAACAGAAAAAAAAAATAGCTGTGTTGTAGGTCTCAGTTGATAAGTGGAGGAGAATGGTACCAAAAGCTGTTTAAGATAGAGGGGATAATTATATAATAATAGGAGAGACACATCATTTAAGAACTAATAGGGGAATTTTTCAGCCAGGTCAGGTTGATCTGCCAAAGGTTAGAGAAATGGTGCTGTTTTTGCCATGTTCAAAAGTTCTGTTCCATTAATGTTCATTGGAAGATTGTGATAGCGGAAGGATTGTTGTGTCATGATCAGGAGACAACTAAGGCACTTTTAAAAACACTGGTTTGTTTTGGACGCTGGGCTTTTCTGCTGTGCAGCTCTAAAGATCCCATTAAACCTCACATACTGACCATATTTGGAGTAATATTTCGAAATAAGGGAAAGACCACATTTGTCGCTTAGAGCAAGTGAATAGAACAGAATTTTTGAAAAGGAATATTTTCCAGTCCAGTCTGCAGTGATTTAGCACATAGAGACAAAAAGTTACAAAGAGTTAAGCATTTTTCCAAATTGTCTCTTACATGTTTGGTGGTAGAATCTTACTAAAACTGGCATGGCCTCCCAACCAAAGAACCGACTGAAAAATGTTCTGTTGATTGCATTGGGTAATGTTTGAGACAGCGGTTTGTGTTTGTGTGACTGATGTATGTGAAAGGAAAGAAATTAAAGTGGTCTGAAGAGAAGTTGTTTCTCATGGTTAAAGAAGGAAACATGAAAATAAATAAGTGACTGATTTAAAACATCAGGTTACATTGATAGTTATTTGTGTATCTACCCTCTCTCTACAGGCATGCAGTGTTTTTTTTTGGCACCTGTCATGTTTGTCAAGCTCATGCTGTTAAATGTAAAAAAAAAAAGATGTTTTCCCCACAATCACTTTAACCACCTGTAAGTTAATGACAAAAAAAAAAATCATTTTTTTGATAAGCTGAGTACACATAACTTTAACCTTTCCTGTATGGAATCCTGTATGTGTTACAAATCTGTGTCTGCCTCTCAAGGCAACACAACGATTTACTGAGGCTTAATCATTGGAAATTTCTGCATGTATGCAGATGATAAATCTTGCAAAGCAGATGTATTGGCGAGATTTCATGCCTGTGAACAGGTAAATCCATGTTGCAAAGCTCTAATTGTTGTACCAGGAGAGGGTAGCAAGGCAAGGCAACACACTTAAATTTGCACATTCAGCAGCTTTGCAATTCATGGTGCTTCAAATAAGACATTGAAACTCAATAACAGAGGAAGAAAAAAAACCCAGAAACATAAAAAGTAATGGCTGCTGCTGGTAGCGTTTAACTCTGAAGTAGCTATAATATAGTGGCAGTTTTATAAGAATTAGACCACATTTCTTTATTGAATAAAGTGCAAAGAACAGCTCTGAAAGCTTTTCATGATGGAAAAGATGTTTTCTTCTCTTGGACTGCTTTGGCATGAGTTTGCAATTGTTCTGGGCAGGTTGAGTTGCACTGTAACTAGGTATATACAGTGGCTTTTGCTGGTGTAGCGATAGCTTAGATAATACTGCTGCAGTTTTATCAGAACTAGACCTGCATTTTTTCATTAAACCAATGGCAAAGAGCCACACTGAAGATGTTTTCACTGTTCTCCTGACCAGCCTTGGCATGAGCTTTATCCACCAACAAGCTGCACCATTCATTACTCGGGGTGTGACAAGATCTGGTGCCACGAGATCTTGCGAGATCAAAACGTCTCAAGATCTCTCATCGAGGTGAAATCATCTCTCATGGTCCGCAAGTGCATAATAAGTTCATAATAACGGTGTGAAATGATGAAATGCTGCTGCTGGAAACCTATGCAGTCTCTGTCAGTTTGTGTATGTGCGCAGACTCGCTCATAGTGATAAGCACAATGATCATAGTGCTGATGATAAGCTACCTGATCAGATTGGGCTAGGTTGTGAATTCACTCTTAATAATGTGACGAACAGGGTAAAACAAAGATAATTTAAAACAAAATCCCCACAAAAAGGAAATATTAAGAGTGCATTATTTGCATTACAACACATTAACCTAAAAGTACAGTCCCATATAAAGGATTTTTAGGCAAACCTATTCAAAAAATTCATTATTTCACCAGGGACTGAATGTGTGGACCCACACAACCGGCCTCTGTTGAAGCAAAATGTACACTGTTTGATGGAATTTTTAGAAAAAGACTTCATCAACCCAACTAAATACCACTTTTGGCCTTCAGGATTATCCCATAAAACTAATTACCAGCTTAGTTCAGACCACAGAGCACAGCACTGCTCCCTTTATCTGCCTCTCTGCCACACTGATGAACAAAGTGTGAGGGTGAAGGAAGGTGTGAAAAGGTCTTCTCGTGGCCTCGTGGTGTTTGAAGGGAGGAAGTTGAGTGTGACTGCTTGTCTCCACACTGTCTCTCCTTTTGCTGCTAGCTGTGGTAAACTGATTAAGCTGCTGAATGCCACTCTTTGTCACTCTTCACTTGTACAAGGAGCGTGTTTCCATAGTGATTGAAGTTGTTTCCTTCCCTGCGTCATTCAGCAGCCTTATTTTTTAAATTGAGAATTCATTTGAATATCTGTTTTTTCCTGTATGGAGGAAATGTTTTTACAAATAAGGCAGGGAGTAGAGAAGGAGGGGATATTTGTTTGAATAGAAAATACCCAACCTTATGCTTGTGATTTGATGTCAAGATTTGAGATTAATATAATAGCGTGCCATCTGTTTGCGTGCCAAGCTTAATGGTGTTTATGGAGGCAGCTCTTTAAATGACATTCCTCGGTGCTGTGTTTGCCAGCCCAGGAACCACTTCAAGCTTGGCGGCTTTTAAATGAGGCGAGACACCTCCTCGAACTTCTAAGCAGCACATGTGCACTGCTAAAGTAACATTTATATTAAAGAACGAGGAAATGGCCATCCTGCTTTAGCAGTGGAACTGAAAAACCATGTCTTAATGATCTTAAACCAATATGGTTTTTACATTGTGAATCAAATTTGCAGTAGAGATTTATCACAGGAAAAGCATTCATATGTTACTGTTTTAATCATCAGCTGTTGACAGGCTTATTTTACAGTGTTTTTGTTGGTGTGTGTTAAGGTTTTGAAACATGAGCCGCTACACACTTTCCTTGAAACCTGTTATGCTTGAATATGTGTACAATGTAGCTGTGTAGCACTCCTGCCTCTTTACATAATAGTGGGCGCACAGGTTTGATGTGGAGGTGTTTGATGTGTGTCAGAGTTGTTTGTGTGAATTCCAGGCGTACATGATTACTAGCTTGTTGAAGTGCTCAGGGACTGAAACAGAAACAGGCACACGTTACTGCACCAACAAGTAATGGGGAAAAGACGCGTTGACCTCAGAGGTAAGGGGAAATGTTTGTTATGACCTTAAGTAACTTAAGACCTTGGTGTGTTTAAACGGAAAGACACTGGAAGCTTTAAAGCACATATGATATGCCATTGAGACTGAAAATAAAAAAGATTTATCTGTGATTTTATTGATATTTCACTTTATTAGTAATGGCTTGAAAGCAAATGTACTGCATTAAACAAATGTGAGGGCATAGGCCTTCTTTTTGTATTTTATATTCTTTAAGGCAAAAAACAGATGTGAATAACTATCACCAACATTAAGAGGTAGTATCTTTAGATCATGCTGGATGAAGGGGTCAGCTCAGTTTGTGCAAACCCAGTTAACAGATAAATGTAGAGGTAGGTGAGGTGATAGAGCCAATTCAGATATTCCATAGCAGATTGAATTATTAGCCATATTGTCAGAAATATCCAAGGTAGATTTAGGGTGAGCTACTTAGATATAAACTCCTGTACAAGACAACACTTCTTAAAATATCAACTTTTAAAAAAATAAAAAATAAAACAGTTTATTTCAATCTCTGCCAAAAAAACAACACTACCCACAATCCTCAAGTGTCACAGCGACATCTGTGATTGGTCTCTTGTGTCCATACCACCCTCGCGAACAAACACTTTTGACTGTCAAAGACAACCATTCATACTGCCGTAGCATGAAGCAAAATATGCAAACTATGATAAATGAATGACATTATTATTTTAAATGTGAACACTACAATAAAGAAAAATGTAAAAAAAGTATGCATATGGTTTAAAACATTGGTTCCCAATGAATCTGCTTTATAGTTTTCTTTAAAGAAAACTTGGAATTGGAACAGAATCATGGGTTGAGTATTCTTACATCCCTAGTTAACAAATAAAATGAATCGCAATGGATTGTGGGATACGTAGTTCCCTCATCCCTGTACAGAATTTTGAACACAGTCTTGCACCTCTGCTTTTATCTATTTTTGAAAAGCCATTTTTGCACCTAATCAGATGCTTTAGAGTTGTAAAGGCAGCTGTTTAGTGTGGACACTGTTGAGCTCTACAGTATTGTTAAAGAGGAAACAGTATTCCCTATTCAAAAAGTAATTTGTCAGAACATAAAGGTGTCACTCACAGCCTTTTGTTGTTGTTTTTGCTGTTTTATTTTTTAAAGCGAAGTGCTTAAAATTATCTGAGCAGGATGACATTTAATGACACCAAAGGTAGCAAATAGTTTGAATAGCTCTCATAAATAACAGAGCAGCGTGGACTCACGCAAGTAGTTTTGTGTTCTAGATAGAAAATGGGCGTAATTACTGTTTGTTTACTATCATATTTCTGTTAAGCATGCTGAAGTCTAAGAATGAGACACTGAGCAGGCCCTCCCACAGACCTTTAAGGGTTGGTGTACTTATGTACTTTGCTTAAACAAAGTTGACGGGGGGAAAGCACTCCATTATTTGTTCATGAATTGAAATGTCTGCAGGCTGCCTTCCTGTCTGTCAGGCCCAGCAGATGTTTTTAGGACGTCTGAACCCTCCTCTGTCACTGCTGTCACTGTCAGCGTTGTTGACAGCAAAGTATGACATGATGCGTCTCTCTTTTGTGCGTACATTCTTATGACGGCCTGTATGGAGCATAGGTTAACACCCACTGAAACTCTTCAATTGTCAAACAATAAAACAAAACCAAGAATGGGTCATGACCTTTAATGTTTGTTATAATTTGTTTACAGTAAATACTTTGACGTGTCCAGGTAGCCTTCCACCCTTTCTTTGAATACCTATTACACACACAGATATGTGTAATGAGTGTAATATTTTCACAACCTTTGAAACTCAGTCATCTACGCTGAAGTATGTCGGGTTTTTCTAAAGCTTGTTTCGAAGGTATGTTGTAATAACTATGCATTTGTGGGCTTTGTGTGGAGACTTAAGCTAAAGACTTGTAATTATCAGAAAGCACCAGTGGCGGACACTGCTGGGGAGGAAATGCATCACTACAAAGGCTCGGGGCAGGGCAACCTTTTCAGTTTGTCACCACAGGGGATTGAGATGTTGCTGGAGACGTGAAGTAGGAATTCACAAATGAGAGTTGTCTCTGGCTTGTTTTAACGTTCCTGTTGATTAAACAAGCACAATAAAACTGGTCATGATGGGAGATTCTGAAAATACTTGGCAAAATCTAACGCCATTCTCTTTTGTTAGTCATTATTCTGGCGCCGAGGTGTCATCCTTCAAGCTGTGGGCCATTGTAACAACAGTATACTCTGAATCTCAAATTATGGTTTAAATATATCATTTGATACATACATTTTATCTACATAATTATAGGTTATGAACATAAATATTTGTAGAAAGGAGAAAATACCCAGCAGGATCCTGCCAGATATCAAATTATGTAGAGACTGAATCAAGGAGCTGCAGGATGTTTTCTTGATTCATTTATCAATGGAATAAGACAGAAGCAGTAAGATGTTTCCATTAAAGCTTCTGAGATCATAACAGAGGACTGTATGTTTGGTTAGATAACAGTCTAAGACACCAAAACGTAGTATTTCCACTAAATATACAAAGACAAGTAATCCTCAAACCAGACAAGCTTGATCTTGCTGGTTGGCATATTTGCTATAGAAACTATAAAAACAATGAAGTGATTACATGAATATTTGCAAGTTAATTTTTTGTCAACTTTATCATCATCTAATTGAGTAAAGTTTCAACTTTGGAAATAAATTGTTGATATATCATAACAGAGTTTTAAACTTCATATGATATCAGTAGAAAATCCAGCAAATCAAAACCTATTTCACAAGCTGCAACAACAAAAATAGAAGTCCTAAGTACCTACTGTTACAATCAAAAAGTTTTAATTACACTGCACAAATTTAAACACTCAAGATTATATTTTACTAGTTTTAACAGCCATTCACACTGCAAAACACACCAAACTTCACAATGCACATTCAGACAGAAACAGGCTATGATAGTTATAGTTTGTATTGAACAGAGGATTAAGGAGACATTTATTTAATGCAGAACAGGAGATGATGTGTGAATATTCTGACCAATACACACGCCACAGTTGTTTAAGACAGCATCAGTAGGATACCACACAATTCAGTGTTCTTTACACACTTTTACAGCTAAACTGAACTATATAAGGACTGATGCAGTTTTGATTTTCTCTCCACTGCTGTGCATGATGACACTCCCTCCGTCGTCCATATGAGCTCACACTCTCCCTTTAAAAAAATAATCAAATAGAAAAAATACTGCTGCTTCTTCTCTGCTTGACAGAATGATTAAATATCTTGAGTCCTTTAGTGCTGGAAAACAAAACATCTCAATGTGTCAGACATCTCAGTGTGTGCACAAAGAGTTCTTTACTCTGCAGGAAAGATTTAACCTGACACACCAGATAGACTGTTCATATAAGCATTGCATGGGATAGAGTTCACATTCATCATGGAAAGCTCCATCACAAAAGAAAGGGCAAGACTTTTTTAAAAACTCATGGAAGGAAAATGAACAAACGTTCTGTCTGTCACATTCATTATGGGCCAATCTGAGCAACTAGACAAAAGGAGGTTGTAAGCATGTGCAGGTCTAGTAAGTAACATGAACTTGGCAGGCAGGTGCTGTCATGGTCATGCCAAGGCCGGTCTGTGCAAAAATCGTCTCTGTCAAGAAAGAAATACGGTCCAGATCTGATAAAACTGCCACTATTAGATGGCTGCATTCAAAGGAATCGCCACATTGTATTAATATGCATGTACAGCATCTACCCTGTCTGACGCTTCACTCATACCTTTGACAAAACATTTGGAGTCTTTAAAAATGAAGTATCTTAGGCAACGTTTACAGGAGCATTGTTAATTTCGTTGACTAAAACTATGACTTAAAATTTTTGTACCTCTTTCCCATGAGAATGACAAGACTAAAACTAACCAAAGAAAGATCTTTGATGGCTAAAACTGACTAAAAGTAGGTTTAGTTTTCATCAAGATGACTACAACTAGACAAAAATGTAATTTAGTTTTTGTCAGACATTAAAAATCCATGATATTTCTCTGCTGTGGGTAAATCTGTCAAAACACATTGCAGCTCTATTCTGCCTCTCAGCTGTAGAAAGCAGGGACCCCAGGGTTGGCAGGGTGCATAGGACACACTACCATGATTTGGAACCAGATTTAGGAAAGAAAACAAGTGCTTGGACTAAAAGTAAAGACTAAAATATAAGGGCTTTGTATGAACTATAACTAAACCAAAATGATTTTGAGTTGTTGTCGACTAAAACTATTCAGGGTAGAAATTACTAAAATGTGCCTACAACTAAAAGGCATTTAATCTAAAGACTAAGACTGAGACTAAGAGTTGAATTTAAAGATAGCTGTCAAAATGAACACTGCACAGGAGTGCTGGAAGTGATTTATAGTTGAAGCATTATTTATAGATTTCACAGTTAAACTGAGTTACATTAGGACAGAGGTTTCTCTTAATCTATGGCACACTCTCTCTTTTCCTCTTTCTACCCCCCCCCCCCCCCCCCCCCGGCTCCCAGAGGTAATATAACAAATGTAAAAAATAAATGTATTATCATTGGATCTGGGAATGTGTAACAATCTTCCATGTGCTTTAAAACAGATAAAGATGGGCCTTAAATTTTATTCATTTTCATGTTGCACAACAATGGTAAGCTCCGTCAAGCAGAGAGTTGACTTTTTGGGAAGCTTATTAAAGTTACAGACTACTTCAGTGCCTGAAATAACCACTAAGCACAAATTACCTCATCTAAAGGTTACATGAAAAGTAAACTTTGGATACTTAGCAACAACTTAGTAAGTGAAGAGGAAGGAAGAAAGAGTGGATGGAGGGAAATAGTCTTGATTTCATACATGGGTTCATCTAGTGTAAAACTGCACCACTTTAATCAGGTGTAGCAGTTTAACCTGCCTTTTTGAGTTAATCACCAATTTTTTGCTGAATTCTTTCATTTCCCCTCATTTTTATGGATGTAAATGCAGCAGGCACACCCAGGGTGCTGTTTTCTTAGCTCAGTCTTTATGGTCTTGTCCTTTTGGAGTTTGTCAGGAATCATTGATGGATCCCTAAGCATCTATCTAATGAAATAGATGTAGGTTTTTAATAACATAGTTTTCCATACTAGCAGTGTTAATTCTGACAGTTATTTTTAATATTAGTCTCAGTCTTAGTCTTTAGATTAAATGCCTTTTAGTTTTAGTCACATTTTAGTTATTTCTACTCTTTATGGTTTTAGTCGACAAAAACTTAAAAACATTTTAGTCAAGCCTGCATACCCCTCAACCCACACCCACCAGCTAGTTTTTGTTTTGTTTTGTTTTCAGTGTTCAGAATAATTATTGTTGTTCCTAGTTGTTTATAATGACTTGGAAATACTGCTTTAAATACCTTTGATGCACTTCATCTCTCCATGTCCAACTTCGTACATGGTTTATGTGGCTATACAGTGTTTTTACATGAACATATGTAATGAGTGATCTGATTGGTTAAAGTGATCTGATGAAAAGTCAATAATACTGTTGAAATAGAAAGACATTTTAGTTTAGTTTCAGTCCATAAAAGTCCTCACATTTTAGTCTGAACTTTTAGTTGAAGCATTTATTGTCTTGCCTGAATCTAGTACCAAACCATGGTGGTGTGTTCTATACACCCTGCTAAACCTGGGGTCCCTGCTTTCTACAGCTGAGAGGCAGAATAGCTACAGATGCATTGTCTTTTGTCAGATTTACTCACAGTGGAGAACAGGGATGCAACTAACGACTATATAGTCGACTGGTCACCGACCACTAAAAAGATTAGTTTAGCCAGGTGGCGTGTTGTGGAATCCCTTGATGGCTTTGATGGCTCAATTTTTTTTTTTTTACTGAGAGCTTAAAAAAGAACTTTTATGTACTTACAAACATTTATGAACTAAATGTAAACACAATAAGTAAGAGTTCTTCATTCAAAAACATTATATATATATGTGTGTGTATATATATATATATATAATCTTTATGAAACAGTACTGAACTAAAGAAATACTATTTAACTTTCATTTCAAGCAATATTTTTGTCTTGGCTTTTAACATAATTAGTGTTGAAGGAAGGTTGAATGATTTTATTTTACAAATGTAGAGGCTGATTATTGTATGTTGGTTAGAGTTTGCTCCACTGTTTAAGTGTTGACATGCATCACTCCCTATGTAACTTGTTAACATCAGAGGTAGAAAATGGGATAAGGAAAAAAAAAGCCACGTGGTGTTTTACTATTGAGTTAGAAGTAAAAAGGGAAATGTGTCAGGCTCTGTCTGCAGCGCTGTAGTGTTACATTAATCTTAAAAGCCAGGACGACATCGCCAGTGGATGACCAATGTTCGCTAGCACAGAATGTAAGAAAGAAATTGCTGATGTGCTCCCGTGATATGTAAGGTCTACTTTACATATTTTACAAGCAGTCTTTCTTTTTGAACTGTTGAGAGTACAGTATTTCCAGACTTTTGAAGTTTTAGGATGTGCAGATGTTGCATCAGGTGCCGCCGTTTCTCTGTTTTTCTTTTCCTGCCGTTCACTGTTGTGAATGTGCGACTCTTGGCAGAGATAGTATGACTGACAGATGGATCACTCCCAAGCTTCTCAGCTCAAGAAAAAACAACATTTTGCAAACACAATAGCAACACGCTGCATGATTAAAAAGATGTGGGGACACAACAAATGAATCATCGACAATAAAATTTGTCGGCGACAGAAGTCATCATTGATTATTGTCGACAGTGGGGACGAATCGTTGCATCCCTTGTGGAGAAATATCCTGAAATTTGAATGTCAGACGAAAACTGAGTAACATGTTAGTCTAGTTTAAGTCATCTTGGCAAAAACTAAACTTACTTTCAGTCAGTTTTAGTCATCAAACGTCTATTTTTGGCTAGTCATAGTCTAGTCTTCTTCATTGAAATATGGCTTTGGACATACATTTTTAGCCACACATTAAGTCGACGAAATTAACAGTTCATCCTAGTGTTTATAATCACAATAATTGCTAAAACATGCTGGTCAGAAACATGCATTTTATAGATTTCTATCATTTAGACGTGCTAGTTTTTACCTCCCCCTTTCTTAAGCTCTCTCTGTTCTTGTCCTTATTCCAAAAACAGCCAGCCAGGTGACTCTGAGCATTTATTTGCTTTGACCAGACCATGTTTGTTTGGCCATGCTACAGCTATTGTCTTTTCATTTACATTCATCCTTTGTACTCACAGTCTTATGTCTGCATTGCATGCTTAGCTGTGAGTGAACATGTAAGTCTGCTAGGCTTTGCCTTTTAGGTTTTTCCCCCTGTTTACTGAGGCCCGGCTCTTAGAAAGGACCCATTAGAAGTGATGACAAATGGCTTAAATGGTCGGCTTATTCATGTTTCAGCCATATGGATCTACAGGGACTTAGAGGCAGGTCTGAGTAAATCAAAGTTTGAGGTTGTATGGACATTATACAAAGTATATGTTTCTAATTATATCAAACATTTAAACACATAAACAAGCGAGAATATTGGAAGACATATTTCATTATTAGGCAGAATAAATGCAGTTACGACTGTTTTCCCTCCAGAGCCTCTAATTAAAGCCATCTTTAAAATATTAGACTGTTTCCAGAACAGCTCTTCTCTTGGGTAAGGTTCGCTGTACTTCATTTCAGCCTTTAAAATACTGAAGCTGTTAGTGTAAACTCTTTTTTCCTGCTGGGTGTTTGACCCTGCAGGGCAATGTGAAGATTGCTTAGTTGTTGCGGTCATTATGTCTCCATTAGGCTTAGAAAATTATGTTGTAGATAAAATCTCCATTATTCCTACAGTGCAGATCAGGAAACAAATTGGAAAACACTTTAAACTCAGCGCTGTGTCTGTTATGCTACCTATACTGCAAATCCCCTCTGTACTCTTTGGAATATAAATGAGTCTATTGAGAGAATTACAAATAGATAAGATCGGAGACCTCTACATGAAGAGTGTTTAAGGAATGTGAGAGAAATAAAGGCTGAACACTCATCTCCAGATAAAAAAATATACCTGCATAATAAAGAACTTTAAAGAGAGAAAAGAAAAGACAAGCCATGTTGTTTAGATGGCCCAGTGGCCTGATATCACAGCATCATGTCTATTTCAGGCATGCTCTCCCTTGCCTTCATCCATCAATACCCTGCAGCACTGGAAATGAAAGTACACATTAACAAAAGCCCGGCTCCTCTGGGAGAAGATGACTCCCTTCCTTTTTCAATGGAGCTGGGACACGTTGCATTAACGTCATTCAGATGGAGCTGATTGTAAATGGGCGTGCGTAGTTTGTTGAAGGATGGACAGATCTATGAAAGAGAGCAAAAGGGTGGGAGTGAGAGAGAAAGAGAGGGAGAGACATGCCTATACTTCCTCTCCTCCCATTCTTTAATGCTCGGTGAGTAGCCCCGCAGTGCAGGCTTTGTCCCAGTCATTGTCACAGGCTTAGAGAGCCTCTTTGCCAAGAGAGAGGCTTTGGCGACATATGTCACTTCAGTGAGTCTCCTGTTAGCTGCTTGAGTGGAGGGGCGGGCAGGGAGGCGTGTCCGCGCGACAGCAGAGGAGCAACGTGCGTTGGAGGAAGGGCATGTCAGAGATGTTGGTTCAGAGAGTTGTAGGAATGATCCCCTGATAGTCCTGTCACAAACTTTTCTTTTTCTGTGGACTTGTAGTGCAGCTGCTCTGGGCCACTGCTAGGTGGACTTGAGATGTGGAATGACTCAAAAACCAGTAAGTTTTGGTGAAATTTACTAAAAGTTGTCCCTAACTTTGTTGGTGTTTGTCTTTGAGTAAAATACATTCTCAGCTATTACTCTCCTGAATGTTTCTCTCTGTCTATATGGTATAATTGTCTCTGTGTGGGTGCAAGCAGGTAAAGAGAAGTTGTAGTAATCGTGAGCTTAAAAGGAAGGGTGGGAGTCATTGTATACAGTGTGTATTTGCAGGGATTAGCTCTGTAGTAGTCACACTTGTCGTGCCCTGGCCAAGTTTTGGCTTACTGAACACAATCCCTGCGGATTTGTGGCTATGATCTGCCATGTGCTCAGGTAATAGATCCTTTACTCCCAAAACAAATGCTTCGATACATATTTACACAGGATCTCCACCCCTTTTTGCGCTTGAAGGATTCTGCCTTTTAATGGGCTGTGTGAGCTTTGTGTGAGCTATGATTAAGAGGAGAGGTTGGCAGATCTCTGTATGCATAAAGCTTTATCTAACTTTCAGTTTTTTTCCCCTGCACCAGCTGTGGATTTGCTGCTCACCACTGAAAGTTGCCTGCTTGTTTGTAGATGTGTTGTCATCATGAACATACCTTATTACACTGGGCCTCTGATTTAACAAGGGCTGCTGTGGGAAGTGTCTGTGATTTAAACCAAAACACTGTCACTGAAGTTTTTATAGTGCTGTAGGTGGTCTCTCAGCTATCTGTGTGCAGTTTTCTTTTGTGAAATACTGTATAAAAAAGCACCAGGCTAAGAATGACAGAGGCTTACGGCTTTATTACATCAAAACGTGTACATACTCCACTGGATCAAACATCTAACAGCTTTGTTTTAACATCCAACACAGTAGAAGATAATCTCAGAAAATGTCCTTGTTGTAAATAATACTGTGCAACTATCTCTCAATTTGTTTAATTGATTCTAAACTCAAGCAGCTTAATCCTGCATCTAGTCTTGAACAATTACCATATTAACCTTTCTCACTAAGAAGGGACAGCACATACAGCTTTGTGTCCTTGGAAGAACTCTAAGTAGCACTCAGTCTTTGTTAAGCAGCGTACTGTATGACTGTCGGAGCGCCCCTACCTTCATTCTCTTGATAGCTGGATTAGCTTGGGGGGGTGGGGGGGTTTGAACCCATTTGGCAATGCCAGTGCTACAGCCACAGTCTCAACACTGTGAGGGGTAAGCCGTGAAATACTGACGAGCTTAAACCAATTTATCGTCTGCCATTTTGGATCCAGTGATCGTAGCAGACAGCAGCTTTGTGCCAGTAGGGTTTACTGTAAGCATGCCATGCGATGCCACCAGCCAGGCTTTACAGTTCAAAGGGTAATCTCCAGACAAGTGCTCTGCTGTGTAGTGCTACGACATCACAACAAAGAGGGACAACTGCCTCTAAATGGGTAGTTTACTCAAAAGGAGATTTTGCATAAATTAAGCACAAGAGTCTGAAAAGGGAGAGAAAACTTTAAATTCAAATCAGAGTTATTAGATGTGCTGAAATTGCTCAAATTAATGTTTTGTAATTAAAGGAATCAACTGACTGTAATATAATTAAATATATCACTTGTTCATTTCTAATAGTCTTTAGTCCTTCTCTGCGGCTGTTCTGCCTTCCAGTGCTAAGCCTTCAAATTCATTCAATACATGCCCTTTGGGTAATCTGCATTTCTTGCAAAGCATCATGAAAACAACCTTCTTACCCTGAGGCACAGCATAATTGAAATGAAATAATCAAAACACTTAAATGGATTTCACTTCAGATTGTCATAGAAAAGCACAGCAAAGAATGTGGGTTTGACATGCTTTAATGTTATCAGATCGTCAAGGTATTCATGTTCTTGCCTTCTGGTTTTTATTATTTTCTCTTGGCAGTCAGCCACATTTTATAAAGTGCCTGATATCAGCATTACTACCTGATTTTGGACTATTTATAGAAAAACACATGATGTTCCTAAAACACTGCTCACTGTTCATCTGTGGCAGTAACAGATTCACACAGAGCCCTTATTTGAACGGTAAATAACTCTACTTGTGATGCTGTTTTTGGTTTCAGGTCCTCTGTGCCTTACACATTCCAAGTGATGCCAGTTGATCTGCATCGGCACGTTCTCCTGAGCTCTGCTGTCTCCATTATCCAGTGGAGGGGGATGAGGTTGGAGGGCTGCCTGCAGCTTTTTCTGCTCATGGCCTTGACATCCAGAGCTGCAGGTCTCAATATTCCTTTGGAAGGTAGGACTACAAAATAACACCTAATATGGCAATGTGCACCTTCTCAGTTCCCCAGTAAGAGTTAATTTACAAGTTTTGATTGCTGTGGTTGAAGAGTCCTTTATTTATTTTACATAATGTATTGTCTGCTGGATGTGTAAAATGCATCAGCGGCTGCTGGATGTGTACACTTTAATTGTACCTGTTTCTTTTGTGAGTAATAAACAGTTTGCCAAAACTGTGTACTCATCCTTCGAGAAGTTCCATCCTGCTTTAGTATAAATGCTATGTTATGACTAACAAAAACAAGCTAAAGTAAATTGTTTAGGTTGCCTGTATTGCACCAGACCAAGAGTGCTTTGCAATCAAGTCCTGGAGTGCACTTTTAGGTCCTTTTATACTTGAGGCACCTTATTTAAACAGCTTTTCCAGTGTTGTTTACATAAAACTTTGCCATGCCGTGACTTCAAACCTTAGGGAACAGGGGCAGGGCAGTAGGAAATGTTCTATCACTTGCTGGCAATGCTTTCTATTGTCACAGCTTCTTCATGACTGTTAACATGAACCTTTTTTGTGATCATATTTTCTCATGTTACAGTGGAGCAGCCTCCCACCATCACAACTAAAACATCCGGTACTGTTATTGCACTTCCTTTTGACCCCAGTGTCATTTTGAAGTGTAAAGCCAAGGGCAACCCACCACCAGAGTAAGTAAAACCAGTAAATCTCTGTTTAGATTAAATAAACTGGACTCAAATGAGCAGACTCAGAAGATCAGAACTTGCACAAACATTCGTTATCACTTAATGAAAACCTACTGCATGTTTTGCTTCAACAGATATAGATGGACCAAAGATGGTAAAGAATTTACCCCCCCAAACAGAACAGACCACACAAGTGGCACTTTAGTGCTTCACAACAAGAACCTGGCCGATTATCAGGGTAAATACCGATGCTATGCTTCAAACAAGCTAGGGACAGCCATGACAGAGGAGATCAAGCTGATAGTTCCCAGTGAGTACCCCTCAATGAAGCACTTCACCAAGACCACCGTTTGCATTATCATTAAAGAAACATGTTTTCCAGTTTTCTTGACAAGATTTTCATTTTGTTCCTTATAACAAGGTGTTCCCAAGTTTCCAAAGGAGACAATGTATCCTATTGTTGTTGATGAAGGAGACCCAATCATCTTGCACTGTCACCCTCCTGAAGGCATCCCACCACGTCAGATCTACTGGATGTCTATTGGTAAGATAAGAGGCAACAACTTGGCGTGATTCATTATTTGTGTGATCAATCAACCTGAAAAGGAGGCAGTGTTCTTCAAATATTGAGAATTTTTTTTTTTTAGATTTATTTTTGGGCTTTTTCATGCCTTTATTTGACAGAGGAAGGACAGTGGATAGATTTGGAAACAGGGAAGAGAGTGGGGAGAGACATGTGGTAAAGGGCCACAGGCCAGATTCGAACCCGGGCTGCCTGCGTACATGGGTAGCGCCTTAAACCACTTGACCATCTGCGCTCCCATTGAGACTTTTTAAGAAACTGTGCCACTTTAATTTGGTTTCACTGAATAATTGTAAGATTTTGCCAAAATGAACCAAAGAGTAGAATACCAATTCAGTCCTCAGGCTTTTGTTTTAAGTGAGTTTGTGTGAGGTGCTTTGTCAAAAGTGTGGGTATAATCAACAGGAGATGCCAGTCTCATGTCAGAAAGTCTATAGTAAATAACATCCTCTACTATGGCTCTCCTGTAAATGCATCGATTGAGATGCCACTTCTCATATTGGATGCTGTCTTCTCAACCCTTTTTCATCAGCTTCTTGCTGCCCGTATTACCCTGTATTCATACACTATACTAGGATGGTGGTGTTACCTATCTCATCAACGATAAACCTTTGCACCAGCAGCAATGATTACACACTATTAAGTGAAACAATTCAAAATGCAAGTGATGTTCTGTGAGCATCTTTATACAAAGTACAGTGTTATTTTTCAGGGAAGATAGTAGTGTATCTTAATTTAACATAATTTTATAGCAAACATTGCCCTGCAGATACAGAACAGTAATGTACAGTAATGGGGGCACTGTTATACTAGCTCTTCTTTCCTCCTTAACAGATGTGACACATCATCACTAATTATTAAATAAAAATTAAAGAAGTGGGTGCAGGATACTTAATTTGAAGACAATTTTACACTTGATTCTTACAGTTTTTCAATTTTATTATTTGGCACTCTGAGTCTCTATCTGAAGAAACTCTTCCTCTGCATAATCTGGTTCATCAGATATTCCTACATATCCTCAGTAATAATAGCATCAAGGTATAAACTGTTGCACTTTAGGTGGAACGTTATGCATGAGTCAAAACAGTGAATCTGTGCCATAAACAAAGTAATGTTGTGGAAATTCCAAAAGATGGATTACATACGTGTCTTCCCTTTTCAGCTCAGCTATTATTAACTAATCCACTATAAACAGCACACCATGATTTGCACAGAATTGCATCACTATCTGCCCCATTTTAGCATTTGAAGAGTTTACGACAATCATATGCTGGCTTTAACACACTCACTAAGTTTTGCAGCTGAGCACAATTTACGCATGTACTGCAACTAGCCATGCAGCAAATCAGTAGCTTTGTACCAAGATCACAGTGGACAGGACAATGACAGAGTCAAACAGAAGAGGGAAAAGTACAGTTTCAGATTGAGAACTCAGAATCCTTACTCACAAGAGTGCAGAGACATGCATCCAAACTTGAGTCAAGAGGAAGTTGTTATAAGGACATAAAGAAGTCGCTGATTGATGTTTACACTGGTGGTTGCTCAAAACCTAACATGACTTTTTGTTGTGTAGTTAAAGCAGTGAAACACATGCGTTTCATCATTGCCACATAAATAATGCCTACGATACACATGAATGAAAAAGGCAGACAAAATCAACATTCCGCAGAGATGGGATATATTCCAAGCTAGAGAATATATTAACCTATTCAAGATCTATATACTGTGGATTCATGATCATGGAGCCACCCTTGGTACTACAGTCAATGAACAATGTTGTATCTTACTTAACAGCTTCTGCTCCACTTGTTCATTAATTATAAACTGATACTCATTCTAGTGAGACAGATGCATTTCAAATAAAGTTGTGTCTAATGACACACAGATCTCAGTGGTGGTAAATAGCATCATTCCAACTGCTTGTGACAGTAGTGCTTGTATTTGTGAATTAGGTGTGAACTGCAACAAGGTGTATTTGAGTAGGAATGGGGGCAAATCTGTGTTCAATTTTGAATATTTTCATATGTACATACATGCAAATGGGACAGGTGCACCCTGGATGCTGCCTGCTTGGCAGTCAGGTTTGTGTGAAATCTGTGTGCATTCACTCTTTGCTAATGCTTTGTTGATTGCATGCTATTGATTTCTCTCATTTACACAGGTTATGGTTTGCAAAGGCAGCACAATCTTTTTGTGAATCAAGCTCTTAGTGACTGCAGTTGCGTTTAGTTCTTCTATGTTGATTCTCAAGTTTGGGGCCATGTTGACCAGCATCTCCTGAGTAATACTCCATGAAAATTAATTTAAACTGTTGTAGTAGATGCAACTGATTCAGCCAGTTACCTGTGGAATACTTTCCGTATTTTAGTCCTGGTTCTGATCAAATTCGGAATGCAATGTTCACATCACACATGTAAATTCAGGTTCGTCTTGTGTGTGTTTACATGATCATGACAGCATAGAGCTTTCTTTCATCTCTATGAAGTTGTTTTGACTTTTCATCATCTTAGTCCATAGTTTGCTGGTTTCTAGTGGAGTTGTCAGGCAGCTCAGATAGGTTTCATACAACTAGGATAAGGGCTTATCTAGATTACTGAAACCAGGATGTGGTTTACATGCAGGGCACGCATCAGAACATGTAAAAAACCTTATCATAACTGGAATAGTGAATGCATTAAAGAGCTGTGTTCAAGGGAAGACAACTGCAAAGTCTTCCCTGTGCTTTAACTGAAAAGATAGAGTTTCTGCCTTGATCAAACAAATGTGGACCGTATACTTTTGGATGATTGCTCTTCAAAGGTAACACAAGGTTGTGTTGGCAGTTTGTGAGTGACAGGTTGATAAAGTATGTGCATTTCATTGCACCAGAGCCTTGCATGGTTCTAGGGCTGGAAATTGAGAGGAGTATGTTTGCATCACACCTCCCTGAAATTTCTTATAGATGAGCTGTGAGGCAGGAGGCTGTCTTCACTCTCCACTGGCCATCAGTGGAGTCTACAGTGACAATAAGATGGACTGTCAGAAAAGGTACACACTCAGGGCACACAGGTTTGCCTCACATCAGCCCCCCCCCCCCCACTGCAAGAAGAAAGTGGTTCTGTCTGAAGTGTTTTGTCAAATGGAGCAGAGTTTTCTGACCAAACTCTTGAGAACTCCTCAAGCAGAGCTCCAACAAACCTGTCTGATGTGAGAAAGAGAGATATATGTTTTTATCAGTCCTCAGAAGGGCATGACCCAGAGATAGGGGGTAGAGTGAATAAAGCAGGAAGGTAAAATTCTTCTTCTATAGTTACAGTGCTTAACAAATTTATTGGACCACCACCCAAAGTAAGGTTTATGCCTCAGCTGCCCTAAATTAACAGCATTGGTAATTACCCAAATCATTTTTTATGTTTCTGTAATGGTTAATACACCAATATGTAGAAGCTATTTAACCAAAATGATATTTTTAATGCTAAAATATAATTATTATTGTTATCCATGAATTTTCAAATTTACTGATTTACAAAAACAATGAAAAAAAAAAATAGTAAAGCACATTATTATTTTTTGATTAATATGTCAAATTATAGTTATTTACTTGCATTCCTGAACAGAAAAATGAGTTTTAGTGGTTGAATGTTATGCTTGATTAATTTCTGACTTCTCAGATAAGCCCAGTGAGCCGGCTCAAATTTGGGTATAAAAAGGTGAGTTCAGTTTGAAATTCCTCATTCCTGTTCAAAATGGTAAAACGTGGAGAGCTCACTGAAAATGAAAGAGTCCGCATAAAAGCACTTTATGACGCTGGATGGTCTCTGAGACAAATATGACAGATGGTCTAATAAATTTGTTAAGCGCTGTATTTTCTAGAATTTAACATATTTTCAAATACCAGTGAAGCTGATGTGTGAATGGATATTTAGACTTACACAACAGCTTGTCTGAAAACGCTTTAAATTAAACAGTAATGAAGTCACCCTCAGCATAACTCTTTAAATGCAAGGATTTAAAAAAACGGTTATCTGCTTTATATGAGGGAGAATCTTTCCATCAGGAGCCATTTCATGCCAAAATGTGTGTTTTTAATCACCATACCTTGAACACTGAAAAAAAAAAGACTTTAAGCTAATATTAATTTTGTCAACCATTATAAATTTAGTCTTAGTTCTAGTTTTTGGTTTAAGATTTTTGTTAGTTTAGTCCCATTTTGGCCATTTTCACTCTTTAAATTTTTAATTTTTTTTAAGTTGTTGTCAAATTATTCTAGTACTAAATTTTCAATCATTGATTAATTTCATAATTGCTGTAGCTAACCATGATTAATTTTGCCTTTGGTCACATTTTTCAAATTACACAAAAACTGCATTAAAACTGTTTTCATGTTAGAGAAAGACAGTGCATAGAATCAGAAGCAGGGATGAGAGAGTAGAGGAGGGACATGCTGGAAAGGAGCCACAAGATGGACGTGAACCCAGACAGCCTGCGTACATGGGGCATGACCTAACTGCTAGGCCATGTGAGCACCCCAGACCTGCTTTTATTTTGAAAGATAATAAGGAACCTCGGGTTAAAGATTAAGTCATGAACTGAACCACGGAGAAGGAACTTGTTACGGACTGAAACAGCTGAATCCTTGGCATCACACAGTGCAGATGACTTTTGACTTGTCCACTGTGCTGTCTGTGAGATTCTTACAGTGAAAAAAGACATCAACACAAAGTGGTGGACTTATTTTACATCACTGTGGTTGTAAGAGGCGATGCCGTGGTGTAACCAAAATGTGTTGAAAAAGACTTAAACATGATTTTTTTGTAACCTTAATTGATTGCAATCAATGCATTGATCCTGACAGCCCTAGTTTATTCACTTTAGACATACTTCATAATTTAATTGTATAAATTTTATAAAGTAAAACACTTGTTAATGCAATATTGTCACTTATTTCATATAATATTGATGTTTTTACTAATATATATACATTTATATTGAAACTACTTAACAATTCAAGTCTTAATTGTTTACATCAATAATTTTGCCTTTTTTTAAACAAAACATATTTATCTGATTTACACTCTAAGCACATTTCTTATCCATACAACTGAATTTATTAAATTCTTGTGCCAAAGCCTGAATTTTTGTTTCTTAAAGTTACATTTGACCACATCATGCTGACTTTTTATTTACGTTCACCAAGTAATTATTACTACTGACCTGACCTTGAAAGCATCATAATGCAGCATATACCTCCTTTGGTAATCAAGTTTATCCTGCTGGTTTCAATAATAATAATGATTATAATAATAATAATAATAATAATAATAATAATAATAATGATTATGAGAATAGTATTATTATTATTATTATTATTATTATTATTATTATTATTATAGCTTGAATTTATATAGCGCCTTTCAAGGAACCAAAAGCCACTTAACAAAAACACATACGTATGACATGGACAGACTATGTGAGGGATAGGATGGTGTAAGGGGTGGTTTAGTGAAGACTGTAGGCTGTGGTGAACAGGTGGTGCTTGAGACAGTTTTTGAAAATGTCCAAAGATGGAGCGAATGTCTGCAGGCAGAGTGTTCCAGAGGGTGGGGGCTACAATGCTAAAGGCTCTGTCTCCATAGGTTCGGAGTTTGGCTATGGTTATGAAAAGTAGGCAAGTTTCTGAAGACCAAAGGTTGCGAGATGGTGTGTGTGGACCACACAAATTTCAACACTGGATTGCTATTTTAAATAATGATACTTGATAGAAGGTTTGAGGCTAACTAAGAGGATTGTCTTGTAGCTGCTGTCAATATTATGAGTCTGTTACTACCAGTAGTAGGCAGAGTTTTTTCAATCAGGTACCATATTTTGGTTTAAGTTAATGCAGCTACTACCACTGGTATATACAGAAGAGTTAACTTACCTAGCATACCTAATTCAACCTACCTAACAGCTCATGCTCTCTCTTTCAGACTGCTTCACACAGAAACAAACACACAGATAAATAGACCTACATGCTCCTCCTCCTGCTTGCTCACACCATCTCTGCTTGTGTTTTGACAGATTATATGCACAGAGGAAACATATGATGGATTTTGGATGTCTAACATCATAGAATCATTCAGGCTCAGTGACTAAAACTAAACTTACTTTTACTCAGAGTTTTTATGATAAAAGATGTATATTTAGCTTGCTATCATTAGACTTGGGTATCACTTGGGGTTTTTCTTATACCAATGCTAAATCGATACTTTCTTAACGGTGCCAGTGCCTAACCGATGCCTGAGTCAGTGTTTTTGAGAGGATAAAAAGTGTTTTGATATTCGGCGTGAGAATAAAAGCTGTTTGTGTATCTTAAATGATTTGCAGAAATATCCTTAAAAGATGCCAGTAGAACATGGGGTGAGAAAAGGAAACCCGTGTAACTACTTTGTGTAAGCTCAAACAAAATTCATATACTGGCATTGCATCAGAGATGATAAAGTAAATGCATCAGTCAATGTGATTATTTCCTCGGTTGAAAAATGCAAGCAGAGCAGAGACATTTCTTCAGACAGCAAAACAATTTAAATACATTCATACAAGTGAGTGCGCATAAATCACACAAATTCCATAATGTATTTCTTCCCCTTCACTTGGAGTGGCAGGGGATTGTATTGGGATGGCGGGGTATTGAAATGAAGTATCAATATCTGTGTTGTAATTCAGTCTGGTACATCTCGGATGAATTGGCACTGGTTCCATGTCGGTCCAGTATTTTGAAAGTCATTACTAGTTATCATCCTGTCTAATCTCATGGAAAAAAAAGTCATTTAAGGACATTTTTGTCATATCTTGGCTGAGCACATCTTAGGGCAAAGTCTTAAACATAGCATAAGTTCTGTGAATTTACTGACCAAGGATTGGTGCACAGCATCACTACACTATGACATAAGTAGTGACTCTTTGTAAACCAAATATGCCCCCCTATGTTCTCACTGGCTCAGTACTTGGGAGGGTAGTGCCATTAAAGTCTAGTTCATTTGAGACTTTTTTGGTTTTTATAATGTGACCTTGATTTATTTATTTTTTCCTCTCATTTTCTCTTGACATTGTGGTTCATCTGACAAATTCATGTGAGAAGTTCTGTCTTATTTGTGGCAGAATTCTTCTCAAAACATTTGGCAGGTTGACATTTTCATAGCTTACATTGATAGCAAATCATTGATACAAGCCTGCTCTTTTCCAGGTCTCCAACACATTGAGCAGGATGAGAGGGTTTCCATGGGCAGTGATGGCAACCTGTACTTCTCTAATGCCTTACAGAAAGACAGCCGGCAGGACTACTGCTGCTTTGCTGCCTTCTCCAAAATACGCACCATCGTCCAGAAAACTGCCATGGCTGTTGTGGTCAAAAGCTGTAGGTTGACTGTTCAGAATAGTCTGGTATTTACTAAAATACATGCAACTTTAACTACTGTAGCTCACAGATTTATCATCATATGAAGGACAGGATTTATGTGCAGGTATTTTCACTGTTGTATTTAAGAGATTCCTCAACTGCATACCGAGAAGCAGGGCTTGTTGTGTCATGTTTATGCTCTTTGCTATAAAACTGGATAAAGCAAAGCTACCACTACCAGTATTACACTCACTATGTTTTCCTTTTTGTCCCAGTGAACATGATGATAGTATCACTACCACTACCAGCATTATTCTCACGTTATTTTGTCTTTCATTGCAGTGAAACCTGACAATGATTCAACACACAGCAGCAATGTCAGTGAGTAATTTTCTCACATCAAAGCTTTCACAGCATAAATAACAGTAGGTTTGTCGTATAGAAGAGGCAATTTGTTTGTGTGCAAGTTGCAAAAAGCTGATTAATTCCAAGCATGTATGTCAGTTTTATGACTAATTGATTTAAATTACATTAGATTATGAAGACTTTTCTCTTTGTGCATTGTAGCCCTAGCCCCCCCACTGAGGATGCCTGGCCTTCTGCTGCCCTCTGGTGTTCAGACAGAGAAGGTGCTGTTGAAGGGACAGAGTCTGGAGCTGGAGTGTATACCAGAGGGATAGTATGTATACATGCTACATCATTACAGCTAACTGCAACAGTGTTATCATTACCATCTTCCATTATAACTCATAAATGTCACTGTTTCCTGTCACAGTCCCACTCCCAAGATAAGGTGGATGAAATTAGGGGACGAAATGCCTCCAGGGGTAAAATATAACAACTTTGGAAAGCAGCTGACCATATCTGCAGTAGAGGAGAAGGATGCAGGGAAATACATGTGTTCAGCCAAGAACTCTATTGGAGAGGCTGTGCACTACTTCGATGTAACAGTGGAAGGTAGGTCAGCACCCGGAGATAATTATGCATGTACTTGTGGGGGCATTTGTTTTTTTGTGTCAAAGAGCAAGCTGCTGACACAGAGATGACAGTTGTTTTGGGTTAGACCAACGCAGCTTTTCTTAACATTTCCCAGAGCCTCCAGAGTGGCTGCCAGAGCCTCCTCAGAGCCAGCTGACTGTGATTGGGTCTGATGTGCACATCAAGTGCTCGGTCAGTGGAAGACCAATACCAGATATAACATGGAGAAGGAATGGTGAAGTTTTTAAAGGTGAGTGGGAATCACTCTTGCTGTGGTCTTTTGACACTGGGCAGTAGGACTTTTATAGTGAGCAGGTACGCCAAATTTCTACCATGCAGTTCAAGTCCAATATCAGCTTTCTGCCAAATATTAAGCATAAGACATAATTTTTATAAAAGAAATCAATGTTCATATGTTGTTACAAAAATGTCTTTTAGGCAAACTAATAAAGGTTGCCTTTAATTTCGGCTGATTAATGCTAATAATAGATGCACTAATGTGACATTAGGGTGCTTTATGCTGAGACACTATGCATCATTTTACTGCAGATGTTTGATAATGTTCCCAATCTATCCTTTGATTTAGTTCTCTGCTCATGAATCTTTTGTTGGTATGAAAAAAGTCAGAAAAGTGAAAAAATGTTAATTAAATAGTCACACATGTTTTAATTGTGGGTTGTTTTTCTCAGACCAGCAGTCCCAAACCAAATGATTTCAGTATGACTCATAATTAAATGGAATAAAGCAGCACATTTTTGTATTAACAAAGCTTTAACCACAGATTTTTGTTTGATTGCTTTATTCATTCATAAACTAATCATTTCAGCTCCTCTGTTGATTCAATTTTTTGAAACTTCCAATATTGGTGTAAGAATCAGCATACAAATTGTGTTGTTTGAATTTGTGTTCTGTTGAACTTGTTTTAATGTTTTGTGTGCCCTGCTGCGGTCAGATGACCCTGGGAACAACAAGCAAGTGCTCGATGACACTGTGGTGCTACATAATGCCAGGCCAGAGGACAGTGCCGTCTACCAGTGTGAAGCTTCCAACAATCACGGCACCATTCTGGCTAACATCAACATCATGGTCATGAGTAAGTAGTCAAATCTTAAACCTGATATGCAGGAGACAGCAATGACCTTGTGACATGATTTAAAGATCTGTCTGGGTTTGTTTATATACTCCTGCAGTTAGATTTTAAGTTGGTTATTGATATATGTTTATGACTTTCAAATGCAAACAAGTTCATCAGCATAAATATTCCATAAGATGAGTTCTGAATGGTTATTTTTAAAGCCTGAAACTTCTACTGATGAGGTTGGTTCAAGTGCAGCAGAGTTCAGTGAATGTTTCACAGATACTTCAGGCTTTGAGATGCTGCATTCCCAAACCAACATTGTTTTATCTGATTCCAAACAGTATTATGGTTGCTGCTATCCTGGAAGACTTTGCCTAAGGTTTAATTTTATCATTACATGATAAACAGTTTTTCACCCCTCTGACAACCAACCTCTGCTGACATGCTTGCTGTCACTTCATGACCTTATCTTGTTGTCATTAGCAGTTTCTTGCCTCCATAAATAAAACTAAATCACACCTTAATCCATACACTTCTACCCCTGTATACTTGACAGCTACAGATGTTACACTGCATGCTGCTTTAAGCTCTCAGCTACTCATGAATGAAGAGTTTTCTCCCTGAGCTGAAGTCTTAACTGGATCTTCTCTGCATTCATAAAGCGCTTTTTATCTGGAGCATTTTACAATTTTACTCTCATTCACAAGCGCACTCACACAAATAGTGAGAGCGATGCATGGCAGGCAAGCCACTGGACTGACCAG
Organism: Cheilinus undulatus; assembly: GCF_018320785.1. NCBI lineage: Eukaryota > Metazoa > Chordata > Actinopteri > Labriformes > Labridae > Cheilinus > Cheilinus undulatus. Next base: position 20,732,033 of record NC_054875.1, on the reverse strand, counting down.
TGGGAGCAATTTATGGATTCAAGGCAGGGGATTTAACCAGTCAGTCCTCTCGAAGATTTTAAAGCTCCAAGTTTTTTTGCAGTCTTTTCTTGGCATGGTTTACTGTTTTCTCTCTGTTTGTGTGAGTCACTGTCTAGAGGAGTAGATGTTTGCCTCATAAAGAAGCCCTTACATAAAGAGTGTGGCTGACTACAAGCATCTGTAAGTCAATGCAATGTCTTACTCAGAATTTATTTCTGCTGTAGTTCTGAATAAAAGGCTTTACAATGGGAATCCCACCATAATAATATAATAATAATGATAACTTTATTTATACAGCACTTTTAAAAACAAGGGTTTTCAAAGCATTTTGAGGTGCAGAGGAAAACAAAGCAACAAACCCCTAACAAAAGACATAGACACCAGGGGTGATAGAATGGGAATAGTTAGGGTTAAACAATGTAATTTCAGATTTTGGGTTGAGTTGAAAGAAGTTTGGTACCATCCGACAGTTAATGTCATTCAGGCAGTCCGTGGTAGCAGCTAGGCTTTTAGGGTCCTCAGGTTTTAACGGAAGGTTTATCTGCGTGTCGTCTGCATAGCACTGATAGGATACTTTGTGGTGCTAAATGATTTGGATAAGGGGTAAATAGAAAATAAACCACAGGTAATGGTAAAGGGAGAGAAGGTGTGATTACCTATGGTAAAAGCAAGAATAGATAAGAAAAGATAAAAATAAATACCTATGGCCCTTCAAATTAAAACCAAAACATATGTTTGACTGATTTTGGCTTTTATTGAAATTTCTTTCAGTGATTTATTGATATATTTACACTGATTTCTCAGACCTCAGGGTAACATAAAAACAACCAAAAAAAGACAGTATTGCAATAGCCAGTGGTTAAATACTCTATAGTGACTGTCAAAAATAGCAACCATATTTTATTTTTTACTAATGATGATGGAATTAATTTTTGATGAAGAATGTAACCATTGCTTTAAAATCACTTCATCGGTTATTTTACAATTTAATGAGCTGTCATTTGATTCACTTATAAACTGATTCAACAAAATCCTTTATTGTTGTGTTTTTATTAGTCTTCGTCATTTGTACTTGGCTCTTTTACAAATGTCGTGTGATTTTCAATGAAGTTTTCTTACCTACCATGTCATCCTCTGTAAGAAGATCTCACACCTGTAAGTGTTAAAGAAGACTGGGTTCCTCATGCCTGCCTCTGAATGACATGTATTTCCAGTCTTCTGCACCGTTTTTCTTTAGAACCTGCTGACAATACGTTGACATTTTAGCGGTTCTGACCTCCTCCTCTTTCCCCTTTCCTCTTAGATTTGGCGCCTCAGATATTGACAAGGGACAACCAGGAGTACGCTGTTGTACTAGGAGGTGACATTACCATGAACTGCAGTGTTTTCGGCTCTCCTCTACCTTCCGTCTCTTGGTAGGTGATATACAAGCTCAGCAGGTGTTCAGGTCTTAGTGACAACTGACAGTGAGAAGTTACACAGAACATTTTGACACATTTTGTTATTGTATCCAGAAGATCAAACCTGTATTCAGTGTAATGTGCTATCTTTTGTCAGCTTTTTTATACCACTGTATCACTTATTTCTGTGGATTTTGCAGAGATCTGTGCCTTAGCCTTAAGTATAAAGCTGAGAGAATATCGCATAGCTGAGAGTCATTAGATTAATACGAACCCTGCTTCAGGTGTCTGCTTGACATAGTCTGATGTTGACATGTATGTCTGTTTAATGAGATAATCCTCTCCCGTTCCTTGAAAGTGGGCTAATTAAATCCCATTAACTACCACTGCAGCTCTGCTACAGCTCTACAAAAGGGAAATTGGATCTTAGACAGAGCATGACAACACCCTCTTAACTTTACAAAGACCCTGAAAATCTTGTGGATGCCCTTTCTGATCCTGTTAAGATACTCTTACCAGACTTTATGACAGCAATTTTCAAAAAAAATACAAATAAATAAATAAATAAATAAATAAAAATTTCTGTCAATTGAAAATATGCAAGGACTTTGCAGTTAAAGCAAAAAATACAATCTAAAATAAATCCAAGATGAAGGAATGGAAGAGAAGTCATCCCTTGAGTAGACATGGTGTAGATTTAAAGGTTAACTTTGCTGGAATGTGAAAAAATCCAATACATGTTGCATCAGAGCTTTGATGCCTTTCACTCAGGTAGCTGGATAAGTTGTGTTTTCCCTGGCTTTTTGGTTTTATTGTATAGCCACTCTAAAAACGACCCGTGATTCTTTTTTTTTTTTTTTTCCTAGGACCAAAGATGGGACTCATGAAACCCTTTTGGGTCAGCGTTTTTCTGAACTTGACGACGGATCTTTGCGAATCATCAATGCAGAAGAGGACGACAGTGGGAATTATGTGTGTGTTGCAGTTAACACAGAGGGCAAGTCAGCTGTCATTGCTGCGCTGGATGTGAAAGGTATCTCAACAACATGATTATTGCCTTCTTGCTCTGGAGTAGTTCAAGTCACTGCACACCATTAGTCGGTACAAGGCCAGCTCTACAGAATGACACACCATTTTTAAATGATCTGCTGGGCTAAGTCAGAGAAAACTTTTTGTCATTCTGGGAACTGACCCTTTAAAAGTAAGGTTATAGTGTTTATATTATGAACATGGGTTTACAACAGACACATGACTGAGCTTTTTTACAGTTCACTTGTTTAATGGAAAGCTTGTAAAACCACATGAAAGTTAATATGAGCCCTTTAAAAATGGTTTGCCCATCTCTTTTAGGTCATTTAAAACGTGCTTGTGAATGATACCATAAAACATCTAATCTTTTAGACTTCAGATTAATTTCTCTGTGCTGATATAAATAGATGAAGTATGAATTATGATGTGAGGGAACATACTTCCAAATAAAATTTTCATAGACTTTTCTTTAAAGTCCCTGTAAGGTGGATAAAAGAAAATCTGTAATTTGGGTTTGTTGTACGACAGGCCACTGTTTCATGAACCAACAGGCCAATTTTCATGAAAAACATCTTGAAGTATGTAAAATTTAGCTTCAAAATCATAAAAAGAGGACACTGATGTGTTCTTTAAGATGCTGTGGGCATGTTGGTTGAATGCACCAAAGTCAAGCCCACTCAGAAGAAAGACAATTCTTACCAGTGTAAAAAAAAAAAACAAACAAAAAAATGCTACAGCCTCAATAGAGGAGTCGTCTGTCTGCTATACTGCAATCTTACAACTCTCCTTTTTAAGCCACCAGAGAAAGAGACACATTTATGTCATGGCAGAGACTTTTATTGTGACAGACTTGGCAGGAACAGTACATGTCTGTCATCGGATACTTTACTATAGCATCACAATGCTAACAGACAGGAGGGATTGAATAGTTGCTGCTTGGGGAAAGACAAAGCCACAGCCTGCTTCATTTAACCATTCAGGGCTAAAGCCAAGTGGAATATAGATTAAAACACACCTTCAGCAGGTAAGATGTTTATTCCTGCTGCATCTGGTTCAAGTGAAAAATAGACAAGTACTCCAGCAATTAGCCTGCCCCCTGGCCGGCAGGTGAACTATGGCCAGAGCCTGGTTCTGTCCCAGAGCAGAGACAGAAGTCTTTTTCTGTCATAAATATCCCCATTATGATGCCTTTAAGGGCCTGTAGGCCACTGTGGCTGATAGATTTGGCAAATATACTCCACAATTTAAAAAAGCACAGCATTTAGCTGGCTGTTATTTTTCACTGAAGGCAGTGACATCAGCTAACAACAGACTGTATTAAGATTAGCTGCTCCGAGATTTTATTTTGTTGTAGTATTAGGGGAGCGGGGCTATGAACGTCCCCTCGTGACATCGTTACCATTGAAAACCCAGCTGATGTGTGCTTCATCTCCTCCAGGAACACTGGATGGAGAGCTGTGCTGAAGTTTGCCTCTAAATTTAAACGTAGCCAGAAGAGAGGTGGAAAGCTTTGTACGGTCTAGATACAAAAATTAGTCACATTTAGATCTCAGTGTTTTTACATGTTTACAGTAGCCTTATTCCAGTATATCTAGTGTTTTAGTCACAGATTTTCGATTTCACCTTACATGGGTTTTAATGCTTAATGTTATACAAAATCAATATCAAATAATTTTAGTTTCCTGATATGACAAATCAAAACTGGCACTTATAAATGAACATGACTTATTAGTTAAATTTAACTGTTTATTTCTGGGCTTCTGTCCCTGTTTTTATTCATCTTTAGCCCCTACAAGAATAGTAATCCCTCCGCAGGATGTGGAGATCATCAGTGGGACCACAGCTCAGTTAACATGCCAGGCAGAGTTTGACAGAAGCCTGCAGGGCACCTTTGAGGTGGTCTGGAGGAAGGATGAGGACGAGATCCCGCTTTCCTTTGAGGGAAATTCTAGGTAGGTGGCTGCAGTTTGAATTTATTTCCATTAGTATCCAGGGGTGACGTATTTAAGATTTGTTCAGTGTCTTTATCATCTGGTTCTACTTAGGAAGAAAAGTGCATCGGAAGTCCCAAAATTTTTTCCTTTTTAATTAATCTGATCTCTTGAGACATCGATTTCCTGAACTTTTGGTTGACCAGCCCTGCTAAGGAAGTTGCATTTTCACATTGACGAATACTTTACTTTCAGTGACACCTGTTACTGAAAAAAACTGAATGTAGAAAAATCTGAGAGTTGTAAAACTATCTGTTCTTTTATAAACTGTCAATCGGTGCAGTTTGATCCAGACAGATTCAGACTTTGGTGTAGATCAAAAAATGTTTTTTTTATATTTTGAAAATTAACGAGGAAGGTAATTGTTGAGCAATAAAATGCTTTGTAATTATTGTCTTTTTGAGTTTATTTATGTTTCAGTGATGTGCTAACACTTGTCTTTATAGGTTCAGATATATTGCAGATGATTGGATGCTGCAGATCATGAATGTTAACTTAAGTGATCAGGGATTTTACACATGCATTGCTAGAACTCATCTGGATGAGGTCAATGCAACTGCACTGCTTACTGTACTAGGTAAGAGAGTTATGTAAATAATATGGAAAATCATTTATTATTAATACATTTCTTGAAGGTTGTCATATGTATGTGTACAGCATGAAATAGACAGTGACATGAATGATTAAAGGATGTGATACATTGTGGTGTGAATCCCATTATCATGTTAAACCATCTACAATTTCTGCAGACAAATTGACCATTGCTGCTGAAAAATTAATTTGGTCAGTTGTGTTTGTTTCGCAGATGTTCCAGATGCTCCAACAAATGTGCAAAAAACTGAACATAGGAGTCCGAGGAATATCAGCCTGTCTTGGGTGCCTGGAAATGATCACAACAGCTCTGTAATAGGTAAAGGTTCATACAAAAGAAGTGGGAAAAAATAAGTCTGAGAAGGATGGAGCTGATAAAGAATATAACAGTCAAACACCCAGGGTATCAATTGTTGCTTATTGCATTTTATAGCCTAGATAATGATGTAATTATTATTTTATTAAAGTTCAATCACAAAACAAAATTAGCATAAAGTTAGGCTTGTCTGCCTAGCTCAAGGACACACCCTGGTAAGTAGAACACATTAGAATAGCATAGAAATAGCCAAAGCTATCTCTGCTACAGTCACTGAGAAGACAGCCTTTATTATAACATATAAAAAAGGCAAATGCATAAACGATCTTGGAATTGGAAACTGTGCTTTATATTATTTACCTGATTGTATTCTATTAAACAGATATGTTAAACTGAATTAAATTATATTTAAATCCACAAAGTTAAATACAGGATTTGATTTGATCTTGGCTGTGCGGTCTGTAAATCATTAGATGTTGTTGAGGCTCCTCTGTTGTGCAAAGGAACATGAACAGAACCAGCAGCTGTGATCACTGATGAGTGCTTACTTAAGTTCTTTAACAAGTGATGGCTGCAAATAGCACTGAATCTGTGAAGTGCTGATGATCCTGGCAGGGAAGCTTGTGCCTCATTTGTGCTTCAAAAAGAGACTAAATTATTTTTGGAACTAAGTGATGAGGAGATTTTATATCAACTGAAAAATGTATCCTGTTGTAGCTTTGTAATGTCGTTAGCTTTGATACGTTTTTTCTCTGAACAGGAATTAGAATTAACATGCCAGATGAAGATCTTTGTTATATTGAAATGTGTAGTTGTTTTCTTTGTTTAATTGAACTTTGAGGAGTAACAGACATCAGTTTGGTGGGCAGCTCTTTGTAAAACAATAGCTGTGGATCACAGTCTGGCTCAGCACCAGGTGGATGTGTTTTTAAATATTCATTTACAGTGATTCATGTGTTCTGGAAATTGCCAAAAGATTTGGCTGTGATTGAAATCAGTCTCCTGTTCATTAATAATTCCTGACATAATAAGTTGATGGGTTTGGTACTCTTATGGAGTGACAGATATTTTGGATATGCCTGAATGTCAATGTTTTGAACATGATTACTGGAGTAGTGATTCATTACTAATTTATACATGCATATTTTAAGAAAAGAAAAAGTGAGGCTGTACATCAGGCAATTTTCTGGGGGCTAACAGGAGTTCAGTTTAAGTTGCGTAGACAGATATTTTTGTCTCTTCGGTAAAGAGGAACCATTGCCAGACATCACCCTTTGGTTTGATAGAGCAAATTTCTTATTGAACAATGTATTAATAGGGGGTGCACATGTTATATTTGCTGATACATCCAAACCAGTTTTTGCCAATGCCGATGTATTCAAGGTTCTGGGGATGAACAATATTGGATTTTTGCTGATATTTGATATGCCGAGACTTCCAAATGTATTTTAGCTGATACTTTACTGATGCTGATACATATTAACCCTTTCAGACCAACATTGTATATGAGAAGAAGGAACACATGCTATATAAAATGAAATAACTTTTGAACCATAAATCATAGCCACTTAATTTTTTCCCTCTAAAAGACCTCTGTTTTGCCAATCCAATGATGCTATCCATGCCTTAAGGAGGTGTTTCAAGTGAGCCTGGAACTTGGGTAACTTTCTTAGGTCTTTAAAATTAAATCCACACCAGTAACTCTGATATTGAACGTCTTTTTATCCATTTCAATCAATATTACAGTCATTCCTACTGATAGCAGCTAATGCTGTCTACAATTTTGTCTGTTTTTTTTATCCCCTAATGCATTGTGACAGGGTTGTAACAATGGCAAACTGTTCCACTGTGGCAGTGACCTCTATGTCACTGCAGACAGGAACTGCTTTGAATAATGGCACAAATAAAGCTGACACAAATTCGTGCAAGAATGTTTTTGTAAATATGTGAATGTTTTTAAGACTTCTTGTCACAGAACAACATATTGTTTTTAGTCCCCAAGAAATGGGAGAACAAGTTTGTACAAGAAAGTCCTAGTAACTTTGTTTATTGTGTGTCAAACATAAAAATCTTTCAGTTTTTTCTTTTTTATTTACAATCCCATAACTTTATAATAAATCAAATGACATTACTGCAGCACTCATATTCTTAATAACCAGGTTTTCTTAAAAAAAAAAAAAGAAAGAAAAAAAAGATGTTTGGAGCTTGACTGTGCACTGCTGGATTGATGTTCTACAAGTTTTGTAATACAGTAAGTCCAGGCGAGACAAAAAGGTTAAAAAACAGCTTAGGGATCAGAGGTTAACACCAAGAGTCTCCTGTACAAAGGGAGACTGAGTCAAGCTGAGCCGAGAGAAGAGGGAGATAGATATAGTCTGGTGATTGTTTTACATTTGGGTTTCATTCAAAACTGGGCACAGGAGTTGGTGCTGTTGCCTCACAGCAAGAAGGTCACTGGTTCGCTTCCCGGTCAGGGCCAGGGCCTTTCTGTGCAGAGTTTGCATGCTCTCCCCATGCACGTGTGGGTTCTCTCCGGGTACCCCGGCTTCCTCCCACCACCAAAAACATTCTCGTTAGGTTGATTGGTGACTCTAAATTGCCCGTAGGTGTGAATGTGAGCATGCCTGGTTGTCTGTCTCTATATGTCAGCCCTGGATTGACTGGCGACCAGTCCAGGGTGTACTCCGCCTCTCACCCGATGGGATAGGCTCCAGCCCCCCCATGACCCGGAACTGAATAAGCAGTATAGAAAATGGATGGATGGGTTTCATTCAAAACGTTCAGGACTCACAGTGGGTCTCCTTGTGTGTGTGGCACCATAGGAAACCACCTATACCTGATGGTACAGTTGAACATTTTGCTGATAATTAAGGTCGAAATATGACTGATACTGCTGATATGTATAGCGGATATATTGGCTGTATATAACGGTAGAAATGTTCATTTCTGCTAATACCAATAAGATGGCAGATTTCATACAACTGCTTTATTTGTTTAAAATGCATTTTTTCCATTATTTAATAACAGTCTGATTTTGATGCAGTAGTGCCTGATGATAGTTGTAGCACATGTGAAAGCTGCGTGCTAACCACCATTAAATTACAAAAATGAAAGAAAGCAGTAGTGTCTGTGACACAACTGGACTAAAAAACTTTTCACCTATTAATGGCGATTTGTGAACGCAGACGTACCTCCTGGTCCATTTCTTAAAATCGTTCAATTGTAGTTTTTTTTTTTTTTCTAAATATTTATCTCTTACTACTGATATGCATGGTAGATATATCAGCAATAAACATCAGCAAAAATTTAGTATCTGCAGATACTAATCATTTATCTTTTAAGCTACTATCTGCCAATACCAATATCTTTCTGATATTATCAGGCATTGATGTATAAATCACACATCTAACAGGTATGGCATGGCTTTTCACTGATAAAGACTTGTGTTTTTAGGCCTATTTTTTATTATCCTAGTTGCTTTCACCTCTGTTTAGTTCTGTTTTTGGTTTCTACCATCTTCTGAAGGATATGAAATATTCCTCAGCTAATGTATAAACAGCTATTTGAATGAGCCAGTTGGTAGTTATATATGTACACTGTATAATGTTGAGAGTGCTGTGACGAGTAAGTTTCAGAGCTTTCTTGCTAAATTTCGAACCACAATTACGGTGAACCACATCAGAACATTTAAGGCTCAAACAGAAACTCATGTTGAAGCTCCATACAGTAGAAGGGGGCTTCAGATTTATCTTATCTGGCTTAACTGTACGAATATAAAATCAGGAGGGAATTAAACAAGCTTAAAACCCTAAGAAAGCTCCCAAACATCCCTTAACCCTCATGCTAAGCTGAGCTATTGCTTATGACTACAGCTTTAGTAAAGCACAAAGATAAGTCCTCTTAATTATCTTTCTAACCAAAAAACCCCGCACCTATTTAACCTTAAATAAATACTCTAATGAAAGTGTTTAAAATGTAACAGTCTATCACTAATGTCTGTTATCTGTTTACCAAATTAGATAAATGCATGTAGTCTAAGGCTTTCTTTCTCAGTAGATGTGATAATGTTTTGCATGGTGATAACTGCATGTGTATGTCTCTTCTGTCTTCTCTGAGCACAGAGTTTATAGTGGAGTATGAGGAGAGCCAATGGGAGCCTGGCAGGTGGAAGGAGCTACAAAAAGTCCCTGGTAACCAGGCAACAGCCGAGCTGGCACTACACGGGCATCTTAACTACCAGTTCAGAGTGTATGCTGTTAATGCGGTGGGACCTGGACCCCCAAGTGAGCCGACTGAGAGACACAAAACACCCCCTGGTGGTGAGGCTGGTTCCCTTTAATTAACATTTTCTGCTGTGGTTATCTGTGGATTGTAAAAGCATTGAAAGTTTTAACATTTCCCTTGAAGTTTTCAGTGAAGTATCATGTGGAGTGAGTTGACTTTGGCCAATGGAGTGGAAGGAAACAGTAGAATAGTGGTTTGAAGACATTGTAGAGCATGCATTATTTAAGCACGAGTTAACAATTCAACATTTTAAGATAAAATGAAAGAGCATGCTTGTTATTTTTTCTTTTTTTAACATGTGATTGTGCTAATTCTCTTCAAAGCACCTGGTAGGAACCCAGAAAATATCAAAATTCATGGCCATCTTCCTCATCAAATGGACATCAGCTGGGAGGTATTAGAAATATCAAAAGTATCTACTGCATGATATTGTACTCTAAAGGTCTATTCTAGGTTTTAAACTCCTTGATACACTAATCTGTTGTAGCCTCTGTTGCCAATTGAACACAATGGCCCAGGCCTTGAGTACAAGGTGAGCTACAGGAGGCTCGGAGTGGATGACGACTGGAGCTGGCATCTGGTCAAAAGACATTCATTTATTGTGAGGAACACTTCCACTTTTGTGCCATACGAGATCAAAATTCAAAGCAGAAACAGCTACGGCTGGGGACCCGAACCTAATATTGTTACTGGTTATTCTGGAGAAGATGGTGAGTTACAGACCTACTGCTTTCTTTATTATATGCACAGTACACTTTCCTTTATCTGATTATTCGATAGTTGTTTAGTAATGGAATTTGCTACTTCAGCATGTGTGTATGTAGCTGTACCCAAGGCTGAAGTCACATATTTAACTGTTGTTTAGTCAGTGACTTAATATGTACTTCTTGTGTTGCTGTCCCACCCTCTGTTCAGTTGTCTTTTGGCATTGTCTGCGGGAAAATGTATCAGGTTAAGTTCTTTCTATTTTTCCTTTTTCCATGATTATGACCCTGTGCAGGTGTTCAGTAGAGACCCCTCCAACCCCCCTCCAGAAAAACAAAAAAAAAAAAAATGAAGAAGAAAAAGAGAAAAACCTTTGCTCAATCCAGGAGGTGGCAGATAACCTTTGTAGAGTAGTTGGATGTCAAATTTCCTCTTCTGTCTAAAGCTGTGGGAGATTTGACAGATCACCAGGAACCTTGCGATTTAGGCCCACTGAGGCACAATGTTGGCTTCTCCCTCTCATTTCTGCTGTGCTTCCTTCCTCCCCCACTGCTAACAAAGCAATGTAGAGCAGAGCATACGAAGAGCATTACCCATTTATGTTTGATATTGTATCTGTCTCTTTTGTAAAACAAAATAAAAGCAGCTCTGCACAAAGCTGCCTCATTTGGTTTCCAGCTGATTTGTGCACATTTATACTGATCTACTTGCAACAGGGTTTTGTTTACTATGCTTACACACATCAGATCATTTCTGAAAAGCCTAAATCAAATGAATGAGCTCTTCTGCCTTAAAAGGCAAAGGCTCAGACTGTACTGAGGCTGCTTTTGTTGTACAGGAACAAGAACTGTGGCTTTACATAATGTGTCAATTCAATTTAACATTTTGCCAGACATTTACTTCAAACTTTTCTGTGGTAATATTATACAGTCTGCAAAAGGTGGCCTGTTGTTTGCAGAATGTCTGTATTCCTGACCTTCCTCTGTGTGTTATTTAGTCCCTACAGCGGCACCACGGGATGTAGCGGTGGAGGTGATCAACACAACTGTTCTGAGAGTTAGCTGGACCCCAGTTCCACACGCCACAGTGAGAGGTCATCTCGGGGGCTACAATGTAAGTTTTCGTGGACTTGAAGAATAACTTCTTTCAGCCTGCTCTTTTAAAAAAACTCTCAGTTCAATCATGGAAGTTTGGATGCCACAACGTTGCTGTTTATAGCACAAATGACTAAGCATTTATATTAAATAGCCCCAAAGAACTACTAAGAGTAAATTTCATGAAATATTATGTAGTAACATATGCCTTGCCTGGAGGTGTGCTACCTGCCTTTTGTTACCAAAAGATTCTAGTGAAGTAGATAAACTACAATTTAGTAAATGAGCTGAAAATATCAATAGAATCTTATGAAACAATATGTTCTCTAGGCATCAGATACTTGTATTGTTTTAACATCAGGCAAACTAAAGTACCTATAAAAAGTATCCACCTTCTTGGATGTTTTACTCTCTAATTGATTTTATAAATCGTTCATGGTCAATGTTATTTTACTTTTAGGGAAAAAAGTACATAAAAACATCTTTAATGTCAAAGTGAAATCAGATTTCAACAAAGTAATGTCAATTAAGCAAAAATGTAATATAAGTGGCTGCATAAATATTCACCATCTTCAAGTCAGTATTTGGCTGCAATCACTGCTCTGAGTCTGTGTGGATAGGTCTCAATCAGGCTTGCACATCTGGACATTGCAATTTCACTCCATTCTTCTTTGCAAAACTCCTCAAGCTCTGTCAGGTTGCATAGGGATCAGTTGGAACAGCCCTTTTCAAGTCCAGCCACAAATTCTCTGTTGGATTGAGGTCTGGGCTTTGACTCAGCCAGTCCAGAACATTGACCCTGTTGTCTTCCAACCATTTCTGTGTAGCTTTCTCTCTGTGCTTCAGGTCATTGTCTTGCTGGAAGAGAAATCTTCTCCCAAGCCATAGTTCTCTTGCAGACTGAATAAGATTGTCTTCCAGGGATTTATTTTGCTGCTTTTAGTATCTACTTCAGCAACTGTGGGTGACAGTATATGCTACGTCCACACGGGGCACCAGGGCATCACCTCTCCATCCCCAAATATCGTCACAAATAACTGCTACTGTAATATTAAAATCTACTGTTCAAACAGCAGATCACAGAGAAATCACACTTTACTGTTACAAACATCAGGGTTTAGATGTCCCTGTTGTACATTGTGTGGTCCAACTTTAGATACTGCAATCCCTCAAGTGTTTTACCTCTTTCGTCACATTAAGGGAGCTAAAGTTGTAGTCTTCAAAGATGTTTTGTTCAAGTAAATTCAATTTCTAACATATACCATAGGACATTTTTTCAGTAAAGATCAGCTGGTCATCAGTGTCAAACCTTGAACACACTAATGCATCATCAGTCTTGCAGAGGAGACAGAATGAGCCCCCAGAGGGGCTGTCACACCTCAACAGTTAAACTGAATGAAATAGAGCTGTGATGCTAAATTGGCAGCAATATTTACAGTACTGCAAAAATCTTAGGCCACCATTATCATGCCATTTCTTTTGAAAAGAGCCTCACAGAGTGGTTTTCTTTTAAAGCATGACCATGATCCTAAGCAGACTGCTAATGCAGTGAAGTGATTTCAGTAGAGAAAAACAGCTTATAAAAACACAGATCGTTTGGTAGATGAATAGTTCAGGATTAAATGAAAAGAGAAAGAAATTTCAAAAATACAAAAATGTAAAGATGATCTTTGGGAAGAGAAGATATGATAAAGAAACCAAAAGATCACTTAAGAAATTTGAACAAGGGTTTACTTAAAAAGTTCAAGATGTGCTTAGTAAAAAAGGGGAGTCACCCTCAGTGCTGACATTTGCACAGATTTTGTGTACATATTGCTTACGACCTTCCCATCTCCATAATTAACACTTTGCAGGGAATGAAAAAGATGCTGCTGGCTCAAATAATTCTTTTTGACACTTTTCATTGCTTTAAAAATTGTTAAAACCCACTGACAGATGTAAAGGGTGACCAATAGAACTTATTTATGAAAAAAAATCCTGAAAAACAGCCAGATGCCAAAGATAGGTACTGCATATTATGAAAAAGAACTGAGTGAAAATGGATCAGCATTGAACTCTGTTAAAACAAAAAGGCTGTGATAACATTCATAGTTTAACCAAAATCTGCTGTTTAGACAGGCGTTACCCACTAGCTGGATTAGCTAAAAAAAAAAAACAAAGAAACAGTGCTGATCATGTAAACAAACACTCTGAGTGCAGTCTTTAGAGGTGTGCAGTACACCCACAGGACTAAGGAAAGCATCCTCTTCTCCCCCACAGATGATAAAGAAAGGGGCAATGGCTCGAGATCAAAAGCCATGGAGCTATAGGCTACAGGGATAATCTGGGGTAAATGCACAGCATACAGGCAGAATGTAACCTCAGGGTCATCTGAAGTGAACTTTGTACTTGTGGAATGCACAGACAAAGCGTCCAGCAGTGGCTTTTTGAAGGTCAAATAAGAAGCTTTGCGGTCTTGTTAGAAAAATAAAATTCATATCAATGGGCACAAAAGCAGGACCAAAAAGAGTCTATAAAACAGCTCCAAGGCCAAATCCCACAAGGGGTCACTGCACTGGTTTTTACTACTGGCCTCGACCAGCAGGCTGCCTTTCAAAACACATTTGGAGAAGTGAATTGCCTTGTGCAACTCCATCAAAGCCAATGTGACAGGGAAAAACAGCAGCCAGGAAGTCTTTAATCATTTGAAAAAGGAGTGACTTTCATGGAGCAGCTCCTGAGGGAAAGACAAAATGTCCACAATAGAAAACTAAAACAGGAATATCAGGCTACAGAAAATGGATTATGCCCTCAGACTTTGGATCATTGTTACCAACACTTGTGGGCAAACTGCTGGTTTGGAAATTTGACCAATAGCAAGAAATATAGCTGCCACAGCCCTTGGTGCAGATAATTTGCCTCTTCCCTTGCAAGAAAGAGAGAGAGATCTTTATAGAAGAGATGCTACCAGGGCCTCACTCTCAGCAGACTGAATATCTCAGCATACCACATGTTCTCCAGCAACTAAGGGGTGACAAGGATCAGGAACCAGTTCCACAGACAGTGTCATTTCCACTTTGTATGTAGAAGTGTGTTGGACCATCCAGTCCAATAGATGCTTTCGGCTCATTATGGGAAAGCAGAAGAGGCGGTGGTTATTTGCCCCAGTGTAAAGAGATCATATTTCCCTGCAAGCAGAACGCCCCTTTATCCTGTCTCACAAGTCATCACCATGGTGACAAGGTCTTCCCCTAGGTTCCAGCGATTTGGGACCTGGTGCAGTCTGAGAGACTTCAACAGACACTGCAACCACACAAAGAGATTTGACAGGGGAAGAAGATGACTTCTCCTGGCTTGTTTATGTAGGAAAACTCAGTCTGATCATTTGTCCTGATCACAACATGCTGGCCTGTCAGAGCAGAATGAAAATGTGTTCGAGTTTAACAAGTCGCTCGCTGCTCCATGCCATTGATGTGAGAATTGCTTTGTGCAGAGGTCAAGCAACCCTAGATCACTGAAGTACCAGGGCCTTGTTGAAGCTAAATGTGTAGGGGTTACAGGCCAACAGGCAGTACCAGGTATTGATAAGCTTTGCCTTGGAATGCAAACATCGGAGCCTCTTGGGCGGCAACAAATGAGCAGGAGCAGTGCAAATCTGTTAAGCTGGCTCTACTGTTTTTATTTACTTTGGAGGACTTGCTGGGAAAGTCCTGTGTCATGGTGACTGACCTGGAGTGTTGCTTGATGGCTGCAGTTTCAACTGCCAGGAGCTTTGACTTGGCATTACGTCTTGGATTGGGGTTGCGCCAAAGTGACTGTCCAGGCAAAATCCCTATTTACAGATTTGACATAGAAATACAGGGTCTATGCACAGGTGTCTAGATTATTTGGATGGTTTCCATTTGTATTGCACTTGTTGTCCAGCTCTACAAACAAATTACATATCAGCAGCCTTCATTGTATGTCTGTGTGGACAGCAAATACAGGTGAAGCACACACAAATGACCTACTTTCTTCCATCAGCAGTCCCTGATTACCTGAAGTGCATTTTATTGATCAAACTCTGTTAAGAAAAATAAAAAAGACTTGGTTTCTTCTTCTTTTTGGAACAGTCCTGAAAAAAACTTGGATTTACAAATTTGAAAAATGACTTTTTATTATGGCAAGTTTAATTCCTTTTCAATTGGTGGTAGTTCACAAAAGCTAGGAGGAAGTTGCTGTATAAGTTATTAGGCCTATCTACTGTTGAAGTAAGACCCAAGAGATGACCTCTGGGATGTTATGCTGCAAGGCAAAAGAAGTCTTGGCTTAAATTCACTTAATGCAAGCTGCTGGTTTTCTGAGAAATTGGCATCCATTTTACTCTGTAAAAAGAGAATATTTGGATAAACTTGAAACACTGCCTCAGAGCAAGTGGTAATGCACAATTGAATTAAGTTTTCCCAACTCAAATTAACAAGTTGTGTTAAAAGTGACATATTTTACCCTTTTAAGACAAGTTTATATTGTTCTCAGACATCTCCAAAACATGCCTGTGAAGTTTGTTGCTGAAGTAAACACTTCAGTATAGGATTCTTGCATGTCTAAAAACCCCTCTGTTTCAGCCCTTCTCAGAACAAGCCATCTCTGTGTCTGTGGCTTTAAATGGTAATTAGCTGTCTGACTCTGCCCCTCACCACTCCCCTCTCAGGAAATGGATGCAGCACTTGTGATATTACAGACACTTTTTTTCAAAAGTTTAGGCTGAGATTCAAACCAGCAATCTCCCAGACCATAGTCAGCAGGGTAACCCACTGAGCTATCCAGCATCTCAGCTGGTAGTTGAGAGGATCAGTAGAGGAGGGCGGAACTTTCCTCCAAGTGGGGGAGTGCCCACCAAACCTGGGGCAGGTGCTAAGGGCCCCTGGAGAGGTCACTAGATGTAAAAACTGAGAATGGCTTGTTTTAGCACACATTTTCTGAAAGATGGAGAAAGAGAGGGGGAGAGGGAATGGATTTTTCTGTTACTTGAGGGGATTGTGGACAGGCCAGGGGCACGTATTTGTGTTAGAAAAGCCTGAAAAAGTGATTTTTGCATAATATGTCCACTTTCACGTGAGTGCTTTAGTTCAAATTTATTTAATTTCAAGTTATGTTAACTCAATTTTAATCAAACACTTGTGCTGGGTTTACCTGACATTTTTAAGTGAAACTATGCTGTGGAATCTTTCCTACACTTAAAAATTCTGTTTCAATCCAACTCAAAACAACATGTTTAAATATTTATTGTAAAGCTACATACTTTCCATCCACTACAGTTTTCCCTTACTTCTATCACATACTTTAATCTTGAACATTTATGTCTCTCAATGTAGAACAATTTAAGTGACTAGGTGAGAATAACTGATAGGTGCACACTGAACCAGGAAGCTCTCAAACATGTTCACTTCACCCTTCATGGGGTAATGTTGGTGCATCCCACAGGCTGGACTTCTCCAACTTAGTCAGTAACTTAACTCATGGTGCAAACATGTTTAATGCCCAAAGGCATTCCAGGAAAACTGCAGATTAAGGGATGATTGTCAAATAATTTGAGTATTAATGCAGAAAAATACTCAAAGTTATTGATTACCATTCACTTAAAACTAAAAATGTGTCCTATTAGCTGTTTGGGAATTTGTTAACACAACTTAGTTTTTTGAACAAGCTTTTACTGGTCAGTCTTACAGTGAAAGACTGAAAAGTGCATATTAACAAGAGGAATTGCACTTCCAGAGAGTTCAGTACATCTTCTGTATAATGTCACCAAAGGGACTTCTCTGAGTCAATCACTTAACATAGTGCAAAATGTCTAATAACCAAAGGCATTCTGGGAAAACTCTGCAGATTAAGAAAACACTTAGGCAACCTTTTTGTGCTTTACCTGAGCTCATAGTTCTACGTTAAAGGAATAGCTCACAATTTTAAGTTGAAATAGCCCACAAAAGTACACTACTGCCACTAAAGCCCAATACTGGATTAGATTCATGCAGTGTATCACATTACTTCAAGAAACATTCAAATACACTTTTTAGACAACCAGAATGCTCACAGTTCATGCACAGCTGAGCTGATCTAGGATTAGAGAGCTTGATTAAGCCATTTAACTGGACTTCTGCCCGTGTTCCAGTATACATGCACAGTGTGAAAGTCTGTCTATTGATGGGAGCATGTCTGCCCCGCTATGCTACATGGTGATATGTCCGTTAGTTACAATGGACCTTCTTCCTTTTGGCCTATCTAACAAGTTAGCAACAAGTTGCTAAGAGGACAGCGGTGGACAGTGGTAAAGCTTTATTTGTATGTTGAATAATGAAAACGCTGACATATTTCTAGCTTTGTAAATTTCATACATACTCTACACTTTACTTTTCACACAAAAGCTATCCCTCTAGCTTACATTGCAGACAACACAGCAACTGCTTCTATGGCTAGCATTCATTCTGATTGAGTTTTGGGTCTATAATTCAACTTCTTCTAACCACATGTAAATGTACAGTTGGATAGATTATGATACTGATTAGTTCCCTAGTTGGCCTAAACCCACCCCTCTTCTGTCATTAGCATCAGATAGGTTGAGCCCTAGAGACACACTCACCTTAGAGGTAATCACAAACACCCGACTCTAAGGAAACTAGCTATAGTCTTACAAAGAGGAGAACTAACAAGCTATGGTTTTCTCACTCAACTCACAAAAGCTGTGCTAAATGAAAACAGAACTACAAAATATAACCACAGGTGAGGCTTCACATACATTTCCAGAGAGTATACCTTTTGAGGTGTGAATAGAGCTGTCCTAATTCAGGTTATACAGGGACATAATGCCCCAAGCTCTGTGTGAATAAACTAAAAGACAACATTTTCAAGCCCACTTTCCTCACCTAAGTCTGTCACCTGTGTAGGTGTTGTTATCATCTAAAGTTGCAATTTTTCACACACTACCTGGTGATTAGTATAAAATTCTCAGATTCCAAGGTGAAATTGTTTGGTTTGTGAATATGATTTCAGAGCTCCTCATTAGAAGGGAAAGTAGATTTAGCTTGCTGCTCCTTGACAGTCTGTATTACTTTTTGTCTTCCTCTCTATTCTTCACCGTCTCTTCCTCCCCTCTGACCTGCTCTGACTTGTTCATCATTCTCCATTTCTTTAATCTCACAGGTTAACTGGGTGAGAAAACGGAGTCTGCTGAATCCCAGTAAGACCTTAGATGAGCGCAGCTCCCTGTCTTTTCCCGGGAAGAGGAATCACGCCATTGTGCCTCAACTCGAGCCATACTCAGAGTACAGGCTCACTGTCAATGTTTACAACAAGAAGGGTAAAGGTCCCAGCAGTGACCCGGTCACTTTCAACACTCCAGAGGGAGGTAAGATGGCACAAAAACATGTAATAAGGGCAGTCTTAAAGCACTTCAAATGTTCATTTTAAGGATACAAGAACTTCATATTACACTCAAGTTTTCAAAGTCATAGATATGAGGGGTGAAATTTAATTAAATCAGGCAGAACCAAAAAATCTTTTACTTAAAACCAGTTTTTATTTGCATTAGACTCTGTCTGCTCTCAATGGTGTTTTTTGTATTGTGAGTACTTCCATTTTTGTGCTTCACTGTGCAGAATAAGGAATGGGCAGTTTGACAATTGAAGGCTGTTTGGATTGTTTTCAAATTCGCCTGCTGAAGGAGGAAAAGTTCTTCATGCTCACATTAATCTGAGTTTTTAGTGCAGTAGACAGAGAATGGTTCATGATGTCTGAGGTACATTGAAAATCAGTCATGGCTTTGTTTGATTTGGACACCTCTAGTGAACAGATACTAACAGCGAATCTGTCAGAGACATTTTTGGTTGAGTAGTTAAACTTGAGAATTAAAAAAAAACATGTAATATGTTATTCATAGAATAAGGATCTTTTTAAATAGAAAATAATTGAAGATGTAGTTTTAAAGAATGTGGAAAGCACACATCAGAAACAAATTAATATTCAGTAATAGGTTTTTTTTTTTAATTTATCTTCAAAACATATCTAGAGGAATTTTTGATAAAGTAGCTACTGAAAAGTGTTCACTCTCAAGAACGGGATAAAAAGAGGAGGTTGTCAAAGACAGAAAATTCATAAAAATCCTTTTGAAAGGCTTCTCTGTTCTGCAGCCTTGTGAGGTGACAAGGACACCTCAAACAAGCTAACAAGAATACTTCAGCAGTGGGATTTTCATCTGCCTAATGGTTCAGCACAGGCTGAAAAAACTCTCAAATATTACAAATGTTTTCAGGACATGATTGACATAACAAGCTTCTAGAGGCTACAGTAAATGCATGAACTTTTGTGTTATTTTCATAGTCCCTCGGCAGGTGCCCATCCTGACCGCCTCCAATGCTCAGACAGATTCCATTTTGCTGGTATGGGGCCCACCACTGGAAACAAACGGCATCCTTACTGGTTACCTCCTGCAGTACCACCTCCGTATGTACACACACTATAAATAAATACTTACTGACAACAGTGTTCACCTTTGCATCCATGTTGGATTCTTATTAATGGATTTCTATCTGCTGTAGCACTGTTTTTGTTGTATGAGGTTTTGTGGGCGAAGTGTGAGCAGGATTGTAGCCGTAGCCTCATTAAAATAGGTGAGATAAGATCAGGGAAAAAATAGAAGAAGGTGGATCAGGATGCAATAGTTTATATCTTTTTGATTAACCTGAAAATATGGTTCATACTCTGTCTTCTGCCCTTTTCTCTTTGCTTTCTTTTTGAGTTATCATACCAGACACTAGGTTGCACTGTTTGACACTAAACCCACACAATAGTCTGCAGCAGCCCCAATTGTGCGGGCTACTTCAGACTGGGGTTTGACAGTTCCCTCTGTGTTTCTTATCTGGTATCCTCCTGGACTGCAGGTTTTTCTGAAAGAGGATCATTTACACCAGTGCTGCTGGTACCTCTTGTACAAAATTCTGTTCGCGTTTATCTCTCAGAAGATTTTCTTTTTGCAAAAATATGCCCCTCCTTTGCGCTTAGAGAACAGTTAGGGCGAACAAGTGAGTGAGGGGCTTTCATTACGCTTCCTTTTTTTTTCAAAGCCTACACTCTCGTTGGCTGACATTTCTGAAATCTTTTGTGTAAAATGTGAAGGCAGAGACAGCCCTTTTGCCGCCTCCACTAGCACCCACAGAGTCTGGCCGGCTCTTCAATACACTCTGTCCCCCTTTCCTTTCTGCCTTTTCCCATATCAGATGTCAGGTTTTACACAGATATTCCCACACAATGCAGGCTGTGGGTGTAGGAGATTTTTAGACTAAACCGATTCACCATGAAATTCAAGTATATTTGAAATACTGATTTCTGTTAATGCTATAAATATATTGTATGCTGTATAAGCGAGTCTGAAAGCACAGTTGAGTCATGAAATAACCGTGTAATTAGTCAGTGTATAACCTGCTGATGTTTAAATAGACATGAAACAGTTACACTCAGTTTTTAGCTGCATTTCAACATCAACACAGCAATGACATAAGCCCGAGGAGGCTACAGGAGAGGCGTGTTAGTTTCTACAGCCTGCACACATACTGTACTTTGATCTATTATGCAAATTTGGTGATACATTATGCTGCTTGTAAGTGCAACTCCTCTCATTTCCCACTGCTGCTCCAGCCTTTTGTGTTTCTTTTGCTTGTTTCTTTGTTTTACTTCTGCCTTTGCCACCTGTTTCTGTATTTTTTCTCCTTCTCAGTTGTATTTTTTTTAGCTTCTCCTTCATCATTTCTCCTTCGATTCCTCCTCCTCAGTTTTTTCTTCTCCTCTTCTCCTCCTCCTCCTTTTCATCCATTGCTTCTTGTTTACGCCCCCCCCCCCCCCCGAGCTCCCTATCTTCTCCTTTCATCTCCCCTCGCCTCTCTCCATAATGTATTCCCCCTCAGCTCACCTGTCACGACTTGTATCTGCTCCGTTCACTTTCTGCATGAGCTGGCATGACATCCCTTCATCTTCTCCCTCCCTCAGCCATTGACCCTCATTATAGCTGTGTTCCATTAACATACAACATGAGCCAACAGTGATGACTTTTTCTGTGTCTCTTCTTCCGAGGGCTCACTCATGCCTCCTGAACTGACCTGACATCTCTCTCCTTCCTCCATAGTTAATGAGACCACACTGGAGGTGGTCGATTCCCAGGAGATAAACATCACTGGGGCTGACACCTCCCAGTGGCGGCTTCAGGGCTTGGAGGATGGCAGCCTTTACCGCTTCCACCTCAGTGCGTGCACTCGAGCAGGTTGTGGACCTCCGCTGGCCCAGGAGAGTAGCACCGTTGCACAAGCACGTGAGTAGATGAAATCGATGTTCCTGTTGTGGTTGTATGCCAAGAAAGATATCATTGGTTTGGGTAAAAAACACTGGAGTTTCTGAAGCATACAGCAGTTCACTACAGACACGGCTCTATGGATTAATAACTCCTGCAAAGTGGAGATGTTCATTCAGTTCATTTGTGCTTGGGTTGAAGCTGTCAATCGATCAATCGTCAAACCTTGTTGCAGACTAGGGCTGAACGATTTGGGAAAATTATTGAATTGCAATTTTTTTTCCCCAATATTGTGATTGCGATTTGTTATGCCATTATTTTTGAAGTTCCTCATCTTATGTTACTTTTAAGAAACGCAAGCAATAAATCATTCTTTACTGTAACCAACACAATATCAGATTAAACATGGGCTAAAATTTTTTGAAAAAAATAACATCTTGTGCGGATTTTGACTCGTATTGCAAATCGGATATGAATTTTTGGATTGAAAGGAGTGGTAATTTTTATATCATTCTCACAGTTAATAAGAAAAATGTACAAAAATGAGGAAAATAGGATTTTTTGCAGACTATTCTAAAAAAAATGTCACTTGTATGATTGCATGACATGTAATGTATTACATCTCCGCTGCAAAAAAAACAGTGTAAACTGGTATTTTGGCGCAGATGTCAGGTTAAAGAAATGCTGCACCTTCTGCGATTTGAAAATTGCAACAGGCCATATTGCGAGGTAATCTAATTTGCAGTTAATTGCCCAGTCCTAGTGCAGACTAAACGACTGTATAGAGACTGTTTGAAAAGGTGGACGTCAGTCTGCTTTTGTTTGAACTCTGTTGGGGCTCATTTATAGTGAGAACATGAAATAGCCTCAGCCTCAGTGCAGAAAACATTACACCTCTTTTGGTTAAACCAGCTAGTCCAACATGTGTTAAAATCCACAAGTAGACTAGAAGGAGCTTTGGAAACAAGTCTGTAAGTGTAATTTTTTTTTCATCAGCCCATCAACTGTTTTCTATGTGAGAAATAACTTCTAAGTAGGCAGTTTTTAGGTTTATTATTGATAAAATAATGCAGGAAATAAAGATCAATCTAACACACACTTTGTGTTCGCTCTGCCCCTCACTATGAAAGATGTACACGTGCTGTGGAGCATGCTCAGTACAGTGCCTATAATAAGTATTCACCTCCTTTGATGTTTTACCCTTTTATTGATTTTATAACTCAATCATGTCTATATAATTTGGCTTTTAGACAAAGAAATTTACAAAAATAGCCTCGTGAACATCAAAGTGGAAGACTTCTACAAAGTAATGTCGATTAAATAACAAATATGAGCTGTAAAATAAGTGACTCAGAAATATTCACCCCCCTTCAAGACTGTGTTTAGTCGATGTACCTTTGGCTGCAATCACAGCACTGAGTCTGTGTGGATAGGCCTCAGTCAGGCTTGCACATCTGGACACTAAAATTTTACTCCATTCTTCTTTGCAAAACTGCTCAAGCTCTGACCGCTTGCATTAAGATCAAGTATGAGCAGCTTCTTTCAAGTCCAGCCACAAATTCTCTATTGGGTTGAGGTCTGGGCTTTTACTCGGCCACTCCAGAACATTCACCCTGTTGTCTTCAAACTATTTCTGTGTAGCTTTCACTATATGCTTTAGGTCATTGTCTTGCTGGAAGAGAACTCTTCTCTCAAGCTGTAGTTCTTTTGCAGACTGAATAAAATTGTCCTCCAGGATTTTCCTTTATTTTGCCTCATACATTTCACTCTCCACCTTTATGAGCCTTTGAGGGCTGGCTGCCAAGAAGCATCCCCACAGCATTATGCTGCCACATCGTGCTTCACAGTGGGGATGTTTTGTTTGTCTTGTCTGATGGCCAAAAAGCACCATTTTGCTCTCATCAGACCAAAGAACTTTGTTATCTCTGCAGTTGTATGAGTCTCTCCCATCTCAGCTGCTGAAGCATGTTAACTCCTTCAGAGTAGTCATAGGTGTTTTGAGGGCGTTTGTCTCTAGGCTCCTTCTTGTACAGTCACTCAGTTTGTGAGGGCGGCCTGATCTAGGCAGATTTGCACGTTTGCCATATTTCCTTCCACTTCTTGATGATGATTTCAACTGAACTCTGGGGATGTTCAGTGCCTTGGATTTTTTATAGTATCCTTCCCCTGACTTACACTTTTCAATAACCTTTTATCTGAGATGCTTGGAGTGTTCTTTTGTCTTCACGGTGTAGTGGTAGCCAGGGATACTGATAAATCAGTGACTGGACCTTCCAGACATAGGTGTCTTTATGCTACAGTCACTTTAGATACATTTACTGCACTCAGGCGATCCCCGTTTCACTAATTCACTTGTACAGTCATTTATTTTACATGACATATTTTTGTTTCATTGACATTACTTTGTAGAAATCTGTTGTCACTTTGACATTAAAGAAGTTTTTTTTTTTTTTTTTTTTTTTTTTTTGTCAGAAAAGCCAAATTATATTGACCATGATTTGACTTAGAAAATCAATAAAAAGATAAAACATCCAGTGGGTGAATACTTTTATAGGCATAGTACAATGTATATAAAAGTCAGAAGAGCAAAATTACCATCCCTAAAAATTTAATTCTGACAAATATCTCAAGCAGAAGGGAAAACGAAAGACAGCTGAGAATTTGAAAACTTTTTATAGCAAATGCACGTCCCTCTTATAAAAGTAAATATCTCCAGCTGTTGTTTATCAAGTGCAGCTGTTTGTAATCGATTTAATTCTGTAATTATTGTGTTGCTTTAGAGCATTTTCATACAGGACTTAATTAATGACTCAGCCTCACAGTCATTTTATTTATTTAATTTCTGTAAGAGTTATTTGTGACTCAGAATTATTTATTTCATTTATTTATCTCATGTCAAAGTAATTATGTTCCATACTTGTATCCTTTGTCTGTATATTCAAAAACCACAAGAAATCACAACCAAATGAAGGGTTTTAATCATAAAGTTTACATTTTGGTCTGTTTGTAAATGTTCCTGTGAGCACAGACCAAACCTGGCATGATTCTACATCTCTGTAACAAACTCATCCATGACTCAGACCGGAGAAAACAAAATAAAGGTGTGAATAGGCCTTCACTTGCATTATGCCACTGGTGGGATCTTTTTGGAGATCACTCAACACTTAAAAAGAATCTTGATATTTTATCCTCTGATGCAAAGATTTTGATATTTCAATGAGTTTCTGTTACAAGTTGTTGCCTCACGCAGTTAAAACATGTAGAAGTGGATTTTACTTGTGCCACTCAGAGATGGTGTTATAGAAAGACAACTTTTATTAAGTGATTTTCTTAAAGATGTATGGAGCCAGTGTGACTCATCTGAAGCTTGAATGCAGTTTCTCCTCTTTATAGCTTGTTTTGAAGTCGAGCAGCAGAATTATTAATACGTTTCATTCTCTGAATACCATTTATAGTCTGCTAGAGATGAAACCATGATTAAGCCTTGCAGCAGCTTGCAAGCTTAAAGCTCTAGTACTCTGGCAGCTTTTCACACATTGTTTGAGATGTTGGACTTTATATAAACTTGATTAGATTAAAGGGTGCTATTTTGGCCACTCAACAGATGTGCAATTTAAAGTGTAGTTCAAAGTCAAAGACTTTGGGGCTTTAAGCGTGGCTTCTAATTTGGCTTCAGTCTGTAGATTCATGGATAGTGCGCCTTTCTGGCCTTAATGTCCAAATGATTTTTTTTTTCTTGGAGGCGTAGAAAGATTTCTACCATCTAGATGTTTTTGTGAACAGAGAAACAGAATGTTAGTAAGCTTTGGACTTTACCGATCTAGCTTTACGGAAATGTTTAGCCATGTGTCTTGTCTGTTATTTAAAAAAATAGCTTAAAGCAACAGCAAATAAAGAGTTCCTCCCTGTAAAACAGCTTACATGATTTAAAATCTCCTATCATGTATGTAAAATGATTTAAATCATCAGAAAAGTACAGCTAAACTAAAACAGACATCTAAATAAAGCATTTAGATAAGATAAAATCATATGGCTTTGATTTCTCCTGCAGTACAAACTGATCTTCCAGTTACACTCCAGAAGACTATTTAATTTCAGAGAGCTGGCTGTTTAAATATACCCTTTTCAAATGTCATGCATTTAAGAGAAAGGTTGGTGTCTAATTCAAGAGAACCTCCTTGTGCAGGTTGTTATTTCCCTGAGATGAGCAGCCTTAAAACAGCACAAAGAAATCTCAGTCTCCCTGGAGACGCTTATCATGTTCAAAAACATTTTAAAGTATCATAGACACATTCAAAAAATCAATTGTAATGAAATCAAGAAATCAAACAGGGTATTTAATTATAACTTTATTTGTAATTAAATATAGAAAATACCTTAACTTTTCCCCAGGAGTACTTTTAAGAGTTTAAAAGTTTTGACAGCTAAGCCATGGACCAACAGTGTCTAACTTTCAACCATTTATTCATTTATTTGTTTTGTTAAATTATCATCATCAAGAGGAAATAGGATATTTTCTTTGTGTTGGCAGTCCTACATGTAGTTTTGATTCTTTCTCCATAAACATGGACTCACAAATCAGCTTTTCCTTATTTCTGCTCAGAGGCTCAATATAATCTCTTTGGGGATCAGGTAGGATAGAGTTGATAAATCATGGTGATGTTCTGTCGCACAACTCTTTAATGACCTTGAGTGTTCATCAGGTGTTGCTCAGGATGTCATCCATTACAGCTGCTGAGCCGGCCTCACTGAGAGAATTAATGAGCTGATAAGTTCAGAGAACAAAACCTCTGCTGCTGACCGCATTCTGAACTGTGCTTTCTCTGACGCTTAAACAACTCCCAGAAACAGTTTTTCTTGTATAATATGGTTTTATCAGCTACTCACATACTATAACATGCTAATTTACAGTAAAATAGTAGGAATTCTAATGAATAATTATAATTGAATACACATGGCTTAAGTTTTATTCAAGAAATTCCTCTAAGCTAGAGGCAAATACGGCTGCTGTCTTTCTGATATATGAGGAAAGACAGTCCACTTTTGATTTCCAATGTAGTTTAATAACAACTCAGTGCGAAGGCCTCATTCTCTCACATCATTGGTTTATTTCAAGTATCATGTTTAGAATCTAAAATGAAAACAGCATTTTGGATTAGTAATGTTTGAAACTCTCTTTCATTTATCTTTTTTAAGGAAATAAAAGGCAAATTCTGGTCAGAACTGCTCTAATCTTCATGTGTCAATTCAGCTTCTTCTTTTAAACACCAGGGGGTGCCAAAGACAAAACACTTTACTTTTCTTTATATGAAGTGGCTTTAATTTTAGGCCATGTAGATCACATTTTTGAGGCACTCTGTGTTTACACTTTACATTCTTGGTTTCAGAAGTCAAAATCTTATCCAGCCATTCAGGTTAAAGATTGGCAGCAGTATTTATCATCATTCAGTGTACATGACATTCGTGCAGGTGTAAATGAGTGAAGATTAGTTCAGGGATTTCAATCATAAAATTCCTTTTAACACCTTTGCCTCCATTAGTTTGATAGAAATGAAGTAAAAACTATGTGTCCTCTCTTTCTGAATGTTTCCCTCAAAGTTATTCACCCTGCTCTGGCTTTTATCCTTCCTCTGAAAGGCTCTGTATCTTGTAGGTGGATGTCCAGCCTGAGAGCCATTAGATGCATTGTTTGTAAATCTGGTCGAGTAGAGGCTCAGCTGGGAGATAAAACGGTTCTGTTTGTGAACACTATCCTCAGGGTGTGTTAGTCACAATGCGGCAGAGTAAATTTATGGATGCCAATAGCACAGAGCAGGGGCACGGTGAGTTGAGAGACGCTGATGAGGAGTGATGGAGTGACAGTGAAAAAAAAACACTGAGCCTGGGCTATCAAGTGTTCCTGTTTGGATTTCACCTTTGTGACTGAATGAGCTTTTAATGGTTACTACCAATTAGTTTGGTGGATTAAAAAGTGTCTGTAAAAATTAGTCACCACAGCAAAAACAAGCTCAAAGCTAGTTGCAGATTTTTGAAATACACATGTCCAGTTGTCTTTGTTTCAGAGCTTTTGATGCTAACACAGTGGCTGAAGTGAGAGGCAGAAAAACACAAAAGGTTGTGGTGAAATGTGTGAGGAAGAGGGGCAGGAAAAGCTGAGAGAGAAGAGCTAACAGCCATGGCAGAGGACTGTGGCAGACTCAGAAAGAATATCTATTCTTCTGCATCAGGTCTCATGAGATAACAAAGGAGCAGAGATAAAGCGGACTGCAAACATGACAAAAAGGCACAGAGTCTCAGAGAAATAACCAGCTCCCCCTGAGAATAAATCATTTGCTCCCTGACACAACATTTGAACACCAAACTTGTTATCTCCAACGTATTTTAATAGTTTTAACTTTATGTTTGAAAAAGTTTATATGGAAACATAATTAACAAGGGCTGACTCAGTTTCATTGCACTTAGCGCTGGATTGAGTAATCGGAGCAGAACAGGCTGTTTTGGTGCACTGCAGTATTAATTTTTTAATTTGAGTTCTCACAGTCAATGTGACAGAGAGACAATATTCACACCACTGTCAGAAGTGTTATGGCAACAAATGAGGTGTGCTCCACAGGTAATGAAATAATTATTTTACTGAATTCAGATTCTATCTGTGAAATGTATTTAACACTGGAAAATTACCAGCAAGGTTTATCAGACTTAAAACAGTGAAAACTAAACTAACCTAAACATAATGCAATCTTTTAGTTATGAGCTATATCAGTTATCTTTAGTGGCTCAAAGCGGACTGAAGCCAATCCAGCCTGGCATTTGATGAAAGGTGGGTTCACCGTCGACAGACAGCCAGTCAATCACACAATGGACACAGTGAGACAGGCAACCATGTACAAACAAATTCACACCTATTGGCAGTTTAGGGTTGCAGATTATCTAGCTTGTATGTTTCTAGGCAAACCTAATTTTAATTCTGTGAAGTCAGATTTTTTGACACTTTGACATGTACTTATACATAGTATTAAAAACAATACAGTCTGCCTAATCTGAGCCCTCTGAGACCCCTCCTCATTTGTATTGAAAAGAAGCTGGTCACCCTCAAGACCCACGCAAATTTTTCTTTAACACGTTGTTGCCAAAACTCAACATCCACTTCAATGTTTCATAAAACCCTGAGAGAATGGTTTTGCACATTTTTGTTACCAAAAGACCATTGTATAAACCGTTAATTTATTTATTTTATTTATTTATTTGTGACATGGGACAATGCACATTAATGGACATAGACATGTAAATGTGCCAGATTGTAGCCATAGGCTAATTTCCATCTGTAGTCCCCGGCAGGATGATAGTATATATTAAAAAAAAAAGAAAAGTAAATTAAAAATCTACATAAGAGTCAGACAACACCAAAACAAGAGAACATAGATGATTCAATAGAATACAGAGACCCAAATAAAACAATACTTAGCTTAGGACAGACCAGAGATAAATTGACCATTCCAGTTATATTGCATAAGGTATATGATAAAGTGCTGTAGTGCTAAAGTGCAAGTATGCTGATATATTGCACATGGTCATGAGTGTGCTTAAAGAAGAGATTGCACATCGCCCTAGGCCTAGTTAGATAAAGTGCTGATATTATTGCACATAGCCCTATTGCACATAGTTAGCATTAACAGACGTGTCACCAAGAAGAAAGCATACATAAGTGCATCTATGTACGTATTATTGCACAAAATATGCACTAAGTTTATTAGGTGTTTTATCATGATTTTACTTTATATTTGCAAATCTGATTTTGAACAACTTTATAGCAGACTAAGCCTTTCATAGCAATTTAGAAAGTATGCAGGAGAAATTAATTTGTGTACTCTGACATCTATTGCTGTCACTGTAGCATTGTAAATGGTATCCATATAGTCTGAGTTTTACTAGAGGAAGTTTAAAATGTCTTGCCTTGTGACAACTTTGTTGTCATTTGATCACCATGTATTATATCAAGGTTAATGGAGAAACAGCTTGTAGTTATTATCATGTGTCAACAACAAGTCCTTCAAACAGTAAAGAAAAAGAAAAAGGTGTGACTGCAGAGTTCATGCTGCCATTAAATGTGCTGCTGCTTGTCTTGGCCATGACACTTCGTTAATGAGATTCTCAGGTTTTCTTGGTGTAATAAATTTTTAGATTAAAAAAAATAATATGCTATTTATTTTTAAAATTTAAATACTATATGTGAGTGGTTTTTGGTCCAGCCATAGGACTCACCACCACTTCTGTAATGTGAACAGAAAATTTCTGAAATTTTTGACATTATTATACTTACGAACTTTGACTTTGGATGGAAAAAAACACGAGACCAAACAAAGAGACAGGACAAAACTTTAGGAGGACATACATGAAAACATTTCATTTCAGCCTGTTATGCTTTTGAAATGTAGATTTTAGTGGACTTTTTAAAGGTCTCAAGAAATTATGACAATATCATAGGAAAAACAGTTTTCTTCAATATATTTCCATCCAAGATAATAAGATATTTTAGTCAAGATTTAAAAAAACAACCCGAACTAGATCAAAATTGCAATTTCAGCTGAAATTGTGTGGGGATGCTGAGAGCTGAATTGTGGAAGAACTGCTGAAAATAGTCAAAAGCACAAAAATAGCTGAAAGTAGCATAAAAAAGCCTAAAAATAGCTGAAAATAGCTTAAGAATAGCTGAGTCTTGAGTCTAAAGGCTGAAGGTGTGTGAGATTGTGCTAAAGATGGTGGAGCTATTGTTCACAGCAGTGTTACTTAACCCTAAGCCTAATTGTTGAAAAATACCTTTGCAAGAGCCACAATCTCATGTGGTGAGCAAAACAGCTTGAAGTATTGTAACAATAAGCTAAAGGTGGTAAAAGTGGTCAAAAAGCAACAAAAATGGGGGAAAAGGGGTGAGAATGGGGATGACAAGTGGAAAAGGGGTCAGGATGTGGACCAAAAATGGTCCACATATGGCAAAAAAATGAGGAAGCAAGTAGTATTTATTGGAAACAGGTAGCTTTAATGGGTGAAAAATGGTAACAAAAATCATGAAAAGGGGCAAAAATGGGATAAAGGTGGCAAAAAGAAATGGTTAAAATGGGCAAAAACTATTAAAAAGGTGGTATTTAATGACAAAAGGTAGCTTAAATGGGTGAAAATTGGGGGGGGGGGGGTAAAAAATGGGACCAAGTTTTTTTAAGATTTATTAGATAGAGGAGGACAGTGGATAGAGTCGGAAACAGGGTCAAGAGTGGGGGAGAGACATGCGCTAAAGGGCCTCAGGCCGGATTCGAACCCAGGCCGCCCGCGCACATGGGGAGCACCTTTAACCACTAGGCTACCTGCTCCCCAGGACCAAATATTTTTTTCAGGAGAGCAGTTTGTTCGGGAATTTCTGCCTCTATTTCACACAGCTTCTGTGCTCTGAAGTGTGACATCATCACTCTAAGCCTCTTCATTTACCCCCATTGAAAACGTCTGAGAGAGCTCAAATATTCATGAAGTTTGATCAGTAATTACAAGAAATCTGTAAAAGATATCAATAATCTTTATCATTCCTAAATATCTGAGAGTTTGTCTACCTTTTAAAGCAAAAATGAAGTCTGTATGTGGAATTGAGCTGAAGTTATAAGCCTTAGAAGTTGAAACAGTTTTAGAGGATTTAAAGAGCTGGCCCATCTGAAATAATGTTATTTTAGTTTTAGAAAAAGTAAAATAGTTAAAAAAGTATAAATAGTATAAAAATATTAAATAGCTGAGAAAAGCACAAGAAGCTAAAGAGTATGATAGAATTGTGAAAATAGCCCAAGGAATGCCAAAGTTATGAGGAGTTGAGGAAGGTGCAGATTTGTGAAATTTTGCTATCTGTTTAACACTGTTAAACAAAATTGAATATCTTAAAAATTATAAAAGTTAGAAATGAGAAAAGATATAGCAGTCAAAACTGATTTTTTAAAAGTTTAAACGGTGTCGATACGACAAAGTATGAAGGAGGACATAGCCGGCGCAGAAGAATCATAATAATAAACAAAATGGCTGATGTGAATATCAATAGTGTGGATTCTCAGCAATTATCCTTGTCAAGCAAAACAGGGTAAAATGAAGTATAGGGGCACATGTCAGTCTAAGGCTACTAGATATTTTGCAATATATATACAGTGCTTAACAAATTTATTAGACCACCTGTCATATTTGTCTCAGAGACCATCCAGCATGATGAAGTGCTTTAATGCGGACTCTTTCATTTTCAGTGAGCTCTCCACGTTTTACCATTTTGAACAGGAATGAGGAATTTCAAACTGAATTCAACTTTTTATACCCAAATTTGAGCCAGCTCACTGGGCTTCTTTGAGAAGTCAGAAATGAATCAAGCATAACATTCAACCACTAAAACTCATTTTTCTGTTCAGGAATGCAAGTAAATAACTATAATTTGACATATTAATCAAGAAATAATAATGTGCTTTACAATTTTTTTGTTTTTTTGTAAATCATTAAATTAGAAAATTCATGGTTAACAATAATAATTATATTTTAGAATTGAAAATATGATTTGGGTTAAATAGCTTCTACATATTGGTGTATTAACCATTGTAGAAACATAGAAAATTATTTTGGTAATTACAAGTGCTTTTAATTTAGGGCAGCTGTGGCATAAACCTTACTTTGGGTGGTGGTCCAATAAATTTGTTAAGCACTGTATATATATATTTTTTTTAATTTCCAGGAACCAGTTTGCAACCCACTGAAAATAGCCACCCACTTTTTGGTCCCAACCCACCAGTTGAGAACCACTTATATATTTAATATTTTTTCAAGGACTAGCAGGTCATTAAGTACTAACTGTAGCTGTATTTTAGTTACAAATCCTGTCTGTATACTATAAACCAGTGATCAGCAACCGGCGGCCGTGAGCCACGTCTGGCACCTACAGCATCCAATTTGGCCCAGAGAATATTGTTAAATTCAGAAAATGATATGAGGAAAAATATGGTGTTTGGGGTATCTTTTTGTATTAAAATAACTTTTTTCAGGAATGCATCATTAGATCAATTTTACAGAGATCTACCTGCCAGCTATTATTAATGCATATTAAACCAGGACTAGAGCTACCATTCTCAAAGAAGCATTGTGTGCTGTGCTGGTTTTGCACTGAATAGTACTGGCACAGGACCAGTATCAACTAGTATAAATCCTCCGTTTTAATGACTGAACTGATCCATTTGTCTCAGCGTCCTCCAACAATAAACATTTTGTTTTATTATTTCACTGCCGTTCTTATCTAACATTTATTTTACACATGCCTTTTTTTTTTTAATTTGTTTTTTCTTACCCTTTAAATTAAAACCTTTCACCTAACAGACTTATCTGTCAAACAAAAGGCAGACAAGAGTAGCATTTCTGTAAGTCAGCATGATAAAATATACAGCAACTGCACTTTGCTGTGTCAACTTTGCAACTCTGGCTCTTTGAGAGTCTAACACCCCCTATCTGAGAATCAAATCTGAATCAAAACCTGTTTCCTGTATGTGTTTTTCACCAGTCACAGCACAGCATGTTCACGTCAAACCCAGTGATGGACAATATGCCAGCCTAGAAATATGTAGCTAAAATAACTCAGTCGCCCTCTTGTGGCTGGCTTTGGTATCATTGATAAGAACTGCTCTCACTGTCACAGGCTAAGAATTACAAACACCAATTGGAAAGGAAGACCCAATATTGGTTGTATTTTGATATAGAGATAAAGATAAATTCAAAGATAAATTCAGCCAGCCAGAGTGTAGTGGGAGTCAGTGCACTACCTGCATTTGACTGGTTGACAGGTGTTCAAAGTCAAGCCCTGGCTATCAGATGGTTAAAGATGGCTTATATATCTCCAACAATGCAAAAGATATCAAATGACATTGAGCAGAATCTATGACTTTGGTTTATCTATTTATAGCTCGGTCTCTGACCAGCTCATAAACATTGAGTAACATTTATTTGTTAACAGCCAGATATTTCCCTTCAGGGATATTTGACTTCATTTTATTAAATGGCAAACAATACAATGCCAAATTTGTGAGAATAAGCAATGTTTTCAGCAAGATCCCCATCTTAAATTAAAAGTGGAACAAAATGTCAACATTTTGTTACTGCTGCCCCCAAGAGGACAATGAATATGCAATCCAGCTTTAAGAAATTATACCAAGGGTATTTATGGGTTTTGATGTTTTGATTTTCCTTCCAAATTTCACAAATATGGAGAAATTGTTAAGGGAAAGCAAAATACACGTATTGTGCGGTCATTTCCTTTTGATGCCATGCACTCCTGGAGTTCTTTCTTGAGTTATTGAGGAGCTTCTTTGAATTATGTGTGCAGTGCACTGTGGGATATCATTGTCAATCATCACTCTACCTACTGGTGGTGCTGCTCTTCACCAGTCACAGAATCTAGAAAACCACTAACAAACAGATCAGTCATGCTGGCACCCACCTGCATTTCATGGTGTTTGTGCGGCCGCTCTGCCCACGTCTTTGTGTGTCCATGTGGATGAACACACACATCTGTGCCTTTAACTGTGTCCTTGTGTGTGTGTTTGTGCCTGGTCTAAAAACCTTAAAGCTGGCTTTCCATATTTCCGTAATCTTCTGCTGTATTTCATTTTCTTTTTATCCCTCTGAAGATTTGTCCCCGACTCCAGCTGTGGCCCCTGATCAGAGCAGTATGTATCTCTGCCTGTAGCATCTGTAGTGTGCTAACATAGAAGTAGTGCTAGAAGTAGAGGTAGAGGTAGACAAGGTTGTTGGTCTTTTTGTGCTGTGTTGTCACCAAGAGTTTGTCCTTTGTAGTTGAAAAAGTTAAGTTGGAGTTACTCCTGAATAACAGTTTAGGAACATTCTTGTGCTAAAATACCTTGTCAGAAAGTGACAATTGCACTTTCAATTTGCAATTCACATTCATTATTTAGAAACCCTGCCACAGTTACAGTGTGTTTACCATCATTTGCAGTGTTCTTGCACAGTTACCGCCATTAATCTGGTTTTCCCAGCTGCTCTAACAATCCTGCCTTCATGTAGTGTGAGGAGCCGGCTTGTTGCACAGAATACAGCATTAGACCTGACAGTGTTGTAGCGGGAATCTAACATCTGAGGCTTCTCTTTCCTTTCAGGCCACAACTGCTCTCTCTCTTTTCCCAGCTCTATCCCAGGCAATTCTACTCATCCTCCTTTAGGTATATATCGCTCACAGTCACACATTCACATCCAATGATATCTGTGTGATCTCATCTCCTAGTACCTCAACTTTTCAACTAACAATGGAATCCGAGGTGCAGAGTCTTTTCAATCTATTCTGATATCAGCTCATGGTGGGGGGCGTCAGGAAATGCCAGCTTTGCTTAAGAGAGAGTGAAGACTAGATGTCACTCCCGCCCACGATCTCTATATCTACCCTTTATGAGCCTAAATCCAGCTCCACTCAATTAAGTCTGGGGCCAAGCGTTGCCTTTTGAACTGTCGTCTTGAAGGGTTTTCTGCAAGCTGCACTGTTCTCAAGCTGCGGGGGAACCTATTTGCCTCTGCTAATCCTCTTTTCCTGCCTTCTATCTGCTTTTCTCTATGCCTGTCTGTGTTTTCCTTTCCTCCTTATTTTTTCCCTCCTCCTATTTTTCCTCTCTCTTTATCAGTTCCAGTCCTGTTGAACATAAGCTCCTATGTGAGTGACACCTTTGCCAAAATCAGCTGGACTGCCACAGAGGAACAGCAGGACTCGCAGCTTTATGTGGCTTATATGAATAACCGTAAGCTACTTTTCCTGTCCCCGCCTTTCTAAGTATTTACATGATTTTTAGGTAGCATCATGTTTAGGTGAAACTGTGAATGTTTCATATAAACATCTAAAAATATATTATAAGCCTAACATTAACTACCTCCATCATTCCTATGATTTCTCAAAAATGTATTTAAAGTTCTATTTAGTGCAGCAAATAACTGCAATAACTTAAGAACCGTTTCCTACTTGGCAAAAACTCATCCTTTGCTCCTTCCTGATAGCATGAATGCTAATAAACACCTGCTGCTTGTGCACTTTCTGTGCTTGGCTGTGTAGGTGAAGGTAACTGGTGGATTTCAGAGGCTGTAAACACTTCTCAAAGTTTCCACGTAATCGATGGACTCAAACCCGGGACAATGTACACCATACGCCTTGTGGCCAACAGGCTGTTCGATAACAGTAGCATTTTCGAAGAAGTTATCCAGACAAGAGTCAAAGGTGAGACGAGAGAGCAGTGTTGCTGTCAATTCAGTTTAGAGATGCTGATTTGTAGTCTGCAATCTTGTAGCAGCACTAGACAGTGTGTTATTTTATAATAATTGTACTTCATGTTTGAATTAGTTGCTTTTTTTTGCATCTCTGAATATTTGTTCTCTTTCTTTACTTTCAAGAGACTGTGTTTTAGCTAAGGGGAATGTGAGTCAAACAGGACGTGAGAACATCCTCTCAGACTAGAATCCATCATGTTTTTCTCTCTCAGTCAAATAAAAAGATTGTTTGGGGAGCGCTTGAGGGGGCTGTCGTGCTCAAATGCACTGAGATGTAAAGTCAAACCTTGAGCTCTGTGTCTCTGTGCTGTTTTTTTATTTTTGTTCTTAGGTGTCGAAGGGCAGCAGAGTGAATACTCCAGCCAGGGCTGGATCATTGGGACCATGTGTGCCGTGGCGCTCCTAACTCTCATCGCTCTCATGGCCTGCTTTGTGCGGAGAAACAAAGGTGGCAAGTATGCAGGTACGCTGCCGCCTCCCCAGCGACAAGACATGTTCGCCATGGAAAAAGGTCAGTCAGTCTTTGACCAGGGTTTGGCCCGATTGTTGTTTTCGCCTCAGGAAGTTAACCAAAGTTCTACTCAAAAAATATACAGATTATGAGGGAGTGACTACACTAGGCTCACCTGTCTATCAAAAATGTTTACATTTCCAGTGTTTCAGGATAGATACCTAAAAAGGACTTTGGTTGACCTCCTGTAAAAGGGAAACCTGCAATGGGCCTCCCCCTGATCCTTTTTGTTTCAAAATGCATCATCCCATCCTGCATGTCAGACCCCTCTGCATGCTTACTCTGCAAAGCCAAGTAAACATTAACATCCATGAGACACTTGAAGCATATGTTGGAGCACTGGCATGCTAGTTAATTCGCTCACCACAGCTTATAGCGAACTAGACGAGTGGGAAGTGTCAGCTTTGTCCCGCTCCTAACTAGTGCAGACCTTCCACACGCTTCCTCTGCACCTCTGCTCTGTCTTGTATCAGAGCCAAATTCAGCCTCACAATGGAACCTGGTGCAAAGTGTGTGTCCTCGCTCGGTTTCCTTTTTCTTTCAACCTGCTTCCCTGACATCTCCCCACCACTCCACTTCTTTGCCTGCAGTAGCTTTTGACATGAAGCACTGAATATTTCATCAGCTTCTTTGGATTCCCCCTTTACCCAACCAGCTCTTTTCATGAAACCCCTCTTTTGTCTCTCTTGAAAGCAACTGGTATTTCTTAAAGCATATTTACACAAAGAGCTGATGTGTAGCACTTTGTGCATACACACAGCGAAGCAGCTTTCAGTGTACAGGCTTGATGTAATGTTTACACAGTCTTTTCAGTTATAATTTTTGAATTTAAACTCTTAGATACACTCCTGAGATTTCAAAGTTCAGATCAATTATTCCTGCACCCCTACAAAGCATTATTGTGAGTTTACTTTTGCTCTAGTTTCCAAGAATTCTCTGACAGAAAATCACAGAGTTTGATTAAATCTAGCACTAGGCAGATGCTGCTCTTTGAGTAATTTCCCTTGGTAACTGTTAAAGACAGGATCCTTTATATTTATTTGAATTTGAAGCATTTCACTTGATTGTCAGTCCCAACAGTACCAGTTATAAGTGATTACATCTAAGGAAGAAATTGCTACTCTAACAATGATGCTGAAATTCCTGTCTTGCCCACCCTGCAGTGAAGGAGAAGGAGGACCTCCATCCTGATGTGGAGTCTCAAGAAATGAATGATGACACCTTCTGTGAATACAGGTGAGCTGAGAGCTTCAATTCTGCAGAGAAAAAAACTGCACAACCAAAGTGTGCTGAGGGAACAACGCTTTTTATCTCTTTGAAATAAATCCTATTGTAGAAATATTAATCTAACAACCATATGTGAAATATATCCCGGCTGAGAAACTCATTTGTCATGTGTCACTGTAATGTTTTTGTCTCCCATCCCAAAAGAAAACCACGCGTTCATGAGCATTACCAGGATCAGCCTAGCAGCCAGTGTACTCATCATTTAATGGGCTAGGTAATCACACAGTAGTGGGTAACAAGAGCTTGAGATTTGTTCTCTTTAGCTGGAATTATGTGCTTTTACTTTGTTGCTAGACTCTGATCTGAGCGTGAGTCGGCTTAGTCATGTAGACAGTAGAAGGTGTTGTGTCTTGTGTGTGTTTGTTTTGTGTGTGCATCACTGTGAGTTTGTTATGATTGCATCTGACTTACAGTATATTGCACAGATGACCCCATCCCTGAACCCATTCCCTCTTCATCAACATTATACAGTTATAATTGGAACTATACAGAAAATGTTATGTGTTTGGTTTATAACAAGGCTAACTAAAGCAAGGAAACAAAAACACCACTTCTGCACCCTTTGAGTAGCTGAATAGGCCAATATTGTTGTCAGTTCATCAACATTCCCTCACACTCTTCACTAAAAAAAAGCAGTGACACATCAGATGTCCAACTTGGGTAATAATGCACACAAATCAACAGTGCAGCTGCACTCCAGCAGATGGGCTGTGCTTAACGTGAATGGCAGGATGGAGCAAAAAGACTGGTGGTAGTCTGACCGCACATTGACACCAAGACATGTCCTAGACAGCAGCTGTAATGTTTTTAATTATTAAAACTCTAAGATGAGCTGCCTGCTGAACTTATTAAAGTTATGTTTCCACCACTTCTGATGTAGAAATATGTATTTGAGGAGACTGGATGGCAGTGAAAGATAAAACATTGCTGTCTGTTGCAGTTTGCTTCTGGTGTTTTGACAGATGATGATTAACTTTTAAACTCTGATTCACAGTTTGAATTAATGCGTCTGAAGAAAACCTTCAATGCGCTACACACTTTAATTGCAATAAAGAAGGCTTCCTGTGCAGATGGAAACATTGATTCTAGACGTACAGTAATTGCTGATGGAAAACATCTCACACTCAATGAAGCAGGAATAAACAAAGCATAGCAAATGGCTGGAAAAAAACGGAACCTTTAAGCCTGAAGCAGACAGCTGTTGTACTTCATAATAGCTGTTGAATTTCCATTGTTTGCATTGTTTAGCTGCTACGGAGACAGTTTAGGGAAATCGACTGAATCCTATTTTGCTTGACAGCACTGCAGGAACTGCGTGACAATGGCGTGTTGGTTTGTGCTCATGCAACAGAAATCACCTAAAATAGCCTCTTCTGTCTGCTTTGATTCTGCTCGTCATCATATTATTCAGAACATGATTACTCACCATTGTGTGGCTGCTGCCAATTGCAGTGCTGTGGTTTGTGCCAAGACTATAATTCTATTAAACAGGAAGAATGCATTGTCCTGCGTTTAGATTACAGAGTAGTTTATAGATTATAGATTCATTTGAGGGTGTAATAAACAGATTTTACCACCCCATACTGACCCAATGACTGGATTTATGTGAACGCATAATAGGGTTTATTATCAATACCAGTGCTGCTCAGATGCTTGGGCTGTTTGCAAACAGGCTTAAAGTTTTTTTTTTTCCATGAGAATTAAAACAGTAGCACATCTATGTTGTGCTTATAATTAATAGTCCTATACATTAGCTATGAATGTGATATGATCATGATCTGTATTATTTTAAATGATTGTAGTTAGTTTTTGTGTTATTTTTGTGAAGAACTTTTTTCTTTAGTGATGAATAATAGTAGAGAATTTTAGCTCTGCTGGTCATCATATTATGTTTGGCATAAGATTAGATGAGATTGGACTTCATCATCCACATAAGATTCTTGTCAGGGAGAATACAAAATAGCTTTAAATAGTTGTTCAGATACAAAAAAAGGTATAACATATTAAACTAGAAAAGCACTTGGAGAGCGCAGACTTTGAGTTTACATTAAGGATTCTTGACAACCTTTAATTTTGGTTATTCATGTTTGATATGGAATTATTCACTATTTACTTATTTGGTAATTGGCATTTTTTTCAACAGGACATTTATTTAGCTGGATATCCTCCCATGACATTTGCCAAAGACCAGTAAATACTGCCTAATGGAAGATCTGAATGGTGGAGTTGGTTGTCTCAACCAGAAGGTCATAAGTTCAATGCCCAGCTTCTGCAGAAATGTATCCCTCTGATGATTGAGGCTTGTTGTTTGATTATTTTACTGCACCCTGCCATGTCAGAACCTCCCCAAGACCTTGAACCGTAAATATCAAATACGTGTGATGTTTTTGGTTCTCAGTCGGACTGCCTCCAACTGAATACCCACTGCAACCATTGACAGAGATCAGAGTGGGTTAGTGTTGCTAACCAGATGTTATACATACTTTTTTGGCTCGCAAACAAAACTGTCTCTTCATCTCAGCAAGGATTTCACCCATATTTTTTTCCTTTTTAATTTTTTTGTGGCAACAATAACACGTTAGGACAGCCAGCCGAGGATTTTGATGTTTATTTTTCTTCTGAAGTCACGTTTGGTCATGCAATTTCTATGAGATCTTGTGTATATACAGTCTTTATTCTTAGATCATTACCACAACCAGTAGGTATGTGGTCTCACAGTCTGGGGAAGTTGTCTACTCTATGCATTGGGGGATTATGAAAAAAATGTTTGAAAGTGTTCTGATGTTTGTTGTCCCCCACAATTTTAAAAACATTTAAGAGTAGAAAACATCTAGTGTGTGGCCAGTCTCAACCTAAATTTGCTCCCATTGCTGCATCAGTGGCATATGAATGTGAAAGAATCGGCTAATGTAATGGACAGCTTACACAGCACCCTCAACCATCAATGTGTGTATAAGTGTGAACTGGCTTTAATTGGTAAGTGTAACCTGTGGTGCAAAAAAACACTAAAGAGTGCTATACAAGCTCAAGTCCCTTTACCATTTACCACCATTTAAATGTTGATTCAAGAAATATGTCAATAAGCATGTTACATTTTAGGAAACATTAGTATGATTATGATTTCATCTCTCATACCTAGTTTACTTTTTAGAAGCCTTGGTGATATGAGCTTATGTAGAGGTATAGCTGTAGCTAGCTTTACTTCAACTTTATATACGACTATAAGTCATGCTATTAAAGTAGCAAACATTATTATCATGATACACTTTTCATGATGTCAAGTTTATTCTGAAACTTATGCAGGTAGAGCTGTAGTTATATGAACTTTTATAAAGGTTTGTTTATTTTACTAAATGATAAAATGTTATACATATTTAAAATCGAGCAGAGGAATCCCAGTAGTGATTCCTGTATAGGCAACATCTAATCATACTTTGCCCAAGGGCATGACTGGAAAACACACAGGCCTCCAGATCTGAAATGCAATAGGTGGTGCTTAGATCATTTGACTCCCTCCAGAGTTGGACTAACACTGAATGCATTGCAATGTCATATAACTCCAACGCTGAAGGTCATTTCACTCAGAATGGAGTTAAAATCACACTTTGTGAGTGAAAATCAACTTTGAAATGTTTTGCACGGACAATTCAGCACTCTAGTTTTTGCTGTGCATGAGACAACCGGAAAACTGTTTAAAACATATTTAAAAAGAAAGAAAATCTCAACAAATGATAAAAAGGCTAAACACTAAAGACTATAGAACAACTCAAACCACAGAAGTGCTCAAGGTTCCACTAATCAGGAAGAGAAATAAACAATAAAACATCATATGATCACTTTAATAGATTACTGAGTTATGTTGTTTTTTTTGTCTCTGGTGTAGGGTTATCACAATATTTGCATATAAAATTTCAAATTTAGTTCTTGTTTTAGAAAATTAAATGATATGCATACTTGTAATAAGAGTCCTTGAAACCCAGTTTTTGATCTTTTTTATTTTTAATGTCCAACAATTGTAAGTCAAACTTTTACACACTACTGAATCTGCTCAAAGACATATTAGATACCCAAATGTTGCCTTTATCCTGTATTTGTGCAGGTTTGACAGTGTGCAGAAGTTGATACCTTTCTTACACAACTTTCTTGTAAACTAGTGTATGTATTATTTATGAAATCTTGGTACCTTCAATATCAATCATCAAAATAACTCAGCTGGATGAAAACACATGATATTGTGAATATTGAAGTACAGACCTCTTTAGCAGCCTTACTCTTATAGGATTATTTCATCATTCAGGAATTTTTGCTGTGATTAGAGCTCATGCAAGTGTTTGACTGCTGCTATCTGCTGAATTTGCTGTCCGAGATATATTTTATATTATTGTATCATCAGAAATAAAGATTTTTTTTTCTCAATTTAAAAGCTTTTTAGTAGGAGAGGCTGCAGTGATATGAGCTCTTGCAGATGTTTGGCTGCAGCTATCTGTTTAAAATGCCTCTCATGTTCGGTTTCATGAGGCAGTTCTGACTACTGTCCCCCTAGAGTGCCCTTAGCCACACTATGATGTTGTTTTCCTGGCTTTAGAGCTCGATTCAGGGGTCTCTTGTGCCCTTTGAATCTCTGAAGGCAATAGACCACCCACTGGTATGCCACGTGTCTGGGGAGCCGACAAGTGGTAATTATGCTTCAGATGATTTCTCTTTGGAGACGTGCCTCTGCCGCCTTGCCTCTTTGTCCACTGCTCGAACAGCAGGTGTCAAAGCTGGGCAGACTCTTAGCCAACAGTGTGATGCAATTTTTTCCTCAGCTTGTTTATCTGTTTTTTTCTTTATCCCCACTCCCTTTTCTCCTCTTCTCTTAGTTCTCATCTTTCATAGTTTTATGTGCTGCTCTTGAGAAGGCGGTGGATGCAGAAAGTTTTCTTCCAGACACCTTTACACTAAAATGAATACAACTTCAGGTAGAAAAAAACCCTCCTTCCACCTGGAGATTCAATGCTGCCCCCGAACCAAGTCAGCATGGGTCAATGGCAAGACAGATTTAATTACATTCTACCTGGCGATGTGCCTCCATCTCTCACCTGTTTGCCGGGCTCTGGGAAAGCCTTTTTTCGGCAACAGCTGAGCCTGAACTGGATCTTGACCAACGTCTTGAATGAGAGCTGGGGCTTAAAGCACTCAGCCCCATTTTATCACAGTATTCAAAGTCACTGTGGGTGGGCTGCAGCGGCTTTTTAGATAACAGCCACTTATCTTTGGCGCTCTAGAGTCGTCAGAGAAAGAAGGTTTGATAAGAGTTGAAATGCGGACCTTATGTGGCTTGCATGGTAAACGGCCTCATGAAATAGAACAGATAAGATTGGTTATTAAAAATCCCCGTGAAGGAAACCTGATTTGTAATCTTAGCTCGAGCCATGTCTGCGTGCTAAAACGCTCCTCAAAATGTCGAGCTTGTTTTATTTGACACAGGTGTCAACTACAGTACGCCTCAAATGGCACTATCATATAGCAGGCAGCAGAGCGTCGTCTCTGAACGCAGACGCTCTGTGTTATGAATACTAAACCAAAGGAGGAAGAAGGAGGGAGAGAGGTGTTACCAAACATGGAAGGTTTGGGGAATTAGAAAAAGAGGACAGGGAGGAAAAATATCCTCAGTGTTTTGAGGTGACCCTGCGTCTTGTAGCGAGACACCTGCGAGTTGGCCACTTGCCCAGCCTTAAATTGGCATCTAATCTCCTCGGCCTGCGTGTGGGCCCCTCGGGAATACCAGGAATGACAGGCTGTTTGTCTGGGATTGCATATGGCCCACCTCTTCCCTCCCTCTTTCTCAATCTCAGCCCCTTCCCCACACATACACACATATAAACACACAAACCTCCCACCCGACTTCTTTCTCACTGCACTCTGGCAATTTCCATCGCTGGTTCTAAAGAGATTTGAAATTGCCTTTGGTCCTGAAGCCTTGGCAATTAGCAATTAGTGAAGTGATTGTAGCAAGCCCTCCCCGCCTCCCTCGTGCTTCCTTTTTAGCTGTGCAGCCGCTGCATCCTCCTCTGCCTGCCGCCTGTAGTGATGTATTATGTGTATGTGTCTGTGTTAGTTCAGCCGAGGCTTTAATAGTCTATATGCCCTTTGCAGGCTCATGTTTGTGCATGTAGCTCTTTTATTTTTGATATCTGTTGTGTGTCAAAGACAGCCTCTTAGGGCCATGTATGTTGCTGCATAACATCTGCCTGCTGTTTCATACGTTGTGTTTGTTTATGCACTGCACTGCTGACCTCGGCCATCCTTCTCTGTTCTCGTTGATGGCAGTGACAGCGAGGAGAAGCCACTGAAGGGCGGCAGCTTGTGTTCCCTGAATCGAGATGACACGGCGGGGGACAGCATCAGCAGAGACAGCCTGGTGGACTACGCAGACGGCGGAGGAGAATTCAATGAGGATGGTTCATTTATCGGAGAATATTCCGGACGCAAGCACGGAGGCTCTGTTAGCGAGCCCAGCGGAC
Source organism: Cheilinus undulatus (assembly GCF_018320785.1). Lineage (NCBI taxonomy): Eukaryota > Metazoa > Chordata > Actinopteri > Labriformes > Labridae > Cheilinus > Cheilinus undulatus. Next base: position 20,687,688 of record NC_054875.1, on the reverse strand, counting down.
CCAGCCCAGTCACTGCATAAAGCTGGGCTCTGGTTGAAACGGTCTGCTTCAAATCCTTTCAAGATACTTTTCAAATTCAGCTTCCCTGGCATTAAGTGCAGCTCCAATGGCCAAATATGAGGGAAGAAAAATGACTCAAATGTGCAGAAGTTTTTACAGCAGGCAGAACTTTGCCCAAGGACTGGGAAGGAAATTATACACCCACATTTACACCAGTGTGAATACTGTGTGAGTCTGAGTGAATACTGTGAGAGAATGAAACTATCATGAGAGTGTTTTATGATTTTATTATTGATAATAAAATGTTTTTGTACCTATCAGAGACAATTATCAGCTGAATACATTGATTTGAATCCCTCAGAATAGTTTTGTACAACAGGAAAAATACTTCAAATACAAATGAATACTTCAGATGAGGAAATAAATACAAGAAAAACTTACTGTACATGTACACTGACAACATTTTAATTCATTTATCACATTAAAGCATATTTTTTCCTGGAAGACATAACCACCACCATAAAAGGGAACATGTATATGTGTATAATACCATCTTATCCATTAACCCGTTTAGAACAAAACAATACACCTTCCAATATCTAAGATTTTTTTTTTAAAAAACAACCTCCCAAAACCTGAAAAAGCATTATTTACTCAAATCTTCACTTCTCAGCTTCAATAGCAGATAGACATGACATAAAACCATTCAAAGGTTTAAACCTGGGGTGCCCAAATGTTCGCTCGCTCACCAAGAGCCACATACAAAATAATAAAGGATGGCGGGGACACTTTTTTACCCAACCTTTAGTTTATTGGAGGCAGTAAAACCAAATATGCTCAGTGACTGACTGTCTTAAAAACATCATAGCTTTCCATTAAAGTCCCTGTAGAGTCAAATCCAAAAATTGTGTCTACACATGCTAGATATGTTGGAAAAAGGTTGCTGTAAACATGTGAGATTAAAGTTTGGATTTAAACCATTAGAAATTTTTTTCACCTTTTTCATGGCTAGATTTAATTTGGACAGGGCAAATATAGGGACCCATGACATCACGGGGTGTTATATAGAATTACCCCACCCCCCCAATGCTACAATGAGCAGTTTATCTAAATACAGTCTGTTGTTAGCTGATGTCACTGCCTTCATTGAAAACTAACAGCCAGATAAATGCTGTGTTTGTGTTCATTGTGAGGTATATTTGCCAAATCTATCAGCCATGGTGGCCTCCAGGTCATTAAAGGCATCAGAATAGCGGGTTTGTAACAGAAAACAGACTTCTTTCTCTGTTCTGGCCCAGTTGCTCTGGCCCATTGTTCACCCTAAAGTCAGGGAGCAGACTAATAGCTGGAGTACTTATGTATTTTTCACTTGAACAAGTCTCAGCAAGAGCAAACATCTAACCTGCTGAAGGTGTGTTTTAATCCATTCTTCACTCATCTTTTGTCCCGGATGATTAAAAGCAGCCGACTGTGGCTTTGTCTCTCTCAAACAGCAACAGTTCAATCCTTCCTGTCTGTTAGCTTCACAATGCTAAAGATCAGTAAAGTTTCTGATTCCTGTCAAGTCTGTCACAATACAGTCTCTGATTCTAAACATTTTTGAAGACTTTTATTTTGAAGAGCAACATCAAGAAATGGTCTTTTTATCAGCAACTTGACAACACAGATGTAATGAAGGAGGGGAAAGATAATATCAAATCATTCAGAAAATGAAAATGTAAGAAAACCTTAAGAGTTAAATACAGAATGAGAACTAGAAAAGCACTTGGAGAGCGCAGACCTCCGCCATTAGCCCTAAAGAATCCTTTGAAAAATTCCTGGATCCAGACGGTGATCTGGATCTAAACTGTCTGCTCTAAACTGTCTGCTTGTCGTGACATTAATGTAATCGTTCTTCTGGAGATATTATTCATGACAGAAATTTGGCCTTGTGGTTCAAAACACAGTGGCCTGTCCTTAAATCTTAATTACAGATTTTTTAAAATCACTTTACAGGGAGTTTAAATGCTGAAAAGCAAATAGCCAATCATTTTCAAGAATTTTGGGGTGGCTAGTCAGATGTCAGGGGAGCTGTGGTTGGCTCTGGCTAACACTGGATCTGCCTCTGGTGTGGAAGAGAACGACGCTCTGTGCAACTCTGATAGCTCATTTTAACATTCAGACCCAAAACGAGCAAACAACACTAAGCTGCCAAACTTTAAAAGGATGTCGGTGCTTGAAGGTGATCAGCATAAAATGTTTTGTACATTGTACCTTGAGATGGCAGAGCAAATTAGAGTGATTCATGCTGCCATTATCTTTTTGTTTTTATTCATCAGGGTGTTAGGAACAGAGATATCATTATTTTAGGTGTCAGTTTGTTAACCAATTATGCTGTTGACTCAGTTTCATCTTGACATAAAAGCACATCAACACAATGTTGATAAAATGTTTGTTTACAGAAATAACACAGTAGTGCCACCTACGATAAAACTAAGAAGTTCAATACTGTTAAGCACATCTCCATGTTTTTATGCAGGCCTAATGTATTTTATTTAAAGAATTTGCTGTAGGACAATTTAAATTGAATCATAGGTCACACAGTTGGCTCCTGGGCCATAGGTTGGACACTCCTGGCTTAAAACCATAGGCTTTAACTGTAAATAAATAATTGCTATCAACAAGAAATCAACATTCTCTCTGGCAAACATGTCTTCTTACAATGAACCTAGGCTACTTACATCTGCAGTTATATCAAAATCTGGGTTATTGTTCAAATGTTGTTGTTCTTATCTAACTTATTATCATTGTTGTCGAAAATACTGATTTTGCAGCCGTTTACGTCACTCCTTCCACTAAAGCCAAGCATACACTGTGCAATTTCAAGCAAGCTTTATGACAGTTGTGGCTAAATGTCATCTCACATAGTGTGACTGTATCGTTTACAACGCATGACCATCACATTTATGTGCTCACACTATACAATCTGATGGTCTTGTGTGACCTGAATTCTCACAGTGCAGGAGTGAAGTTGGGGCAGACTGTGACAAAGATCTGTGGAGTTTTGGTTGAAAAAGTGTGGCATACTGAGGTTGAAGTTGGTCCAGCCATATCCTCGGTCTCTCACTCTCTATTTTTCACACACAAACAGCATCGCCATCCCTGTTTGCTGGAAGTCGACTGGTGGGAAAGGGTCTTTAGAAAATCATTCCTGCTTTATCATGATATTTTAAGATGCAGTCTGACAGTTTACTAAGGAAAAATACCCCAAAGTTGAGGATTCTGCTCGTGGCTCTGCTCTCACTTTCAGGGGTGTGTGTAGTCATATGACCAAAATATCAAACATGTCAGAAACCCATTGGAATGGTCAGGAGCAGCTGGACGGGTTATGGTCAGGTTTTGGTCAGTGGCTGGGTCCCCCTGTACACAGTATGACAAATGACGCACCATCTGACTGAAAGTTAGTGCGAGTAATATGACTCAAAATTGAATGGGGTTAAATTCTCTCTGTACGCCCGGCCTAAGAGTGTCAGCATTCTTATTGTTACTGCTCAGCCTCCACCATCCATCAACTTTTGCATGTTATATCAATCAATCAATCAATCTGTGATTGTATGGTACTAACTCATAACTGAAGTTATCTTAAGACACTTTGCAAAGAGGGCAGGTCTAGACCGTTATCCCATCAGTCTTCCACCTTGTATTTAGCAAATCACGTTTCAGGTAGTTTGTCCTGTCCTAAAACAACAAGACCATCCTAAATGACATCCTACCAGGTCCTTCAGGTACAAACACTCCAGCGTCCCATCAGGTCTTAAAGGTGTACACACGCAACTGTTGCATTTGGTCTAAATGGGTTAATGTATTTGTGTAAATATGTTTGAATTTTGTTTATTTTTGTGAAAAATGTTAATTTTTGCTACAAGTGCTACTTTTTATACTTATATCAATTATATTTGAAACTATTTCTTTTTATATCAATCCAGAGGAAAAAACAGAAATCACAGGAAACATACAGGAATAGAAATATAACACACATAACCACACCCAGGTTGGAAGGGGAAATAAAGCAAGAATATTTTAGTTGCTTAGCAAGATGGTTAAAGTGACAACTGTGTTGCAGCATTTATCCTTGGGATGTCATCATAAAAAGCTTTTATATGAGTGACTCTTCAGAACTGTTACTTTTGAATGAATTTTCATTTTAAGGCCCTCAGAACAGACAAAAATGTCAAAGTAAAGAGATATTTCACACTCCTGTTCATTCGGATTTGGACTTTTTTTTTTTTTTATCATGTACCTCACATCTGCTGGATATCCCAGTGTGAATCATTCAATATCCCTTAAAAAGATCAACCTGCTGGGCTGTTTCTAATCTTAAAATTGTTCATGTTGTGACTTCTTGTTCTTTTTTTTGTGCTGTGATTCATCCATTTCTTTGTGTTGCCCTTTTTCTCTAATTCAAAAAAGCACCCACTTACACAGCCACCTCACAAGTTGATGTGTTTTTCCACTGAACATGGAATGTTAATACGTTATTTGAGAGAGAAAAAAAAAACATCATCCTTGATGCTTGGCAATTTTCTAATTTATTCAGCATTTTTGTTTTCATAAACTATTCACACAGTGTTTAATGGAATGAAACAAACATGGCTGAATTAAGCTTGATATTCTCAAAGGTCAGACACACTGCAAATCTCCCAAAATATTTCTCTGTTATCTCAGCAACACATGCAGTGAAACTTCACATGCATAATACATGTTGCTGAAATATTCATCAAGGATATAACTGAAATAAAGTCTGGATTTGACCTGTTCAACAATCCTACTTAAACAGATGTAGAACAGGATGGAGCGCGGGTACAAAATACTAAATGTTTCATTGGCATGAGGCTCATTTTTGTATGTTTACCGTTCATCACCCAGCTTTTTTTTTTTTTTTTGCTGTAAATACAAACTCCTGTGAAGATCATAGAAAACCAAAGAGACCTAGGGAGTTTTGTGGAAAGTAAATAAAGTTTCACCTAAAATCAAAAAGGGGCAAAAGTGGTCATGTGAAAGAAAGTTAAAAATGTAATACAGTCAACAGTGTTGTCAATACCTCGTCTCTCTGGGAAATCTTTTTACCATTTCTCAGCTCGGATAATTGGAGCTTTGGGACCAAACTCCAATTATCCGAACCAAAGCAGTGCTCACTTTCACCTTCAATCTGTGATGGGAAAATATAGCACCTTTGATGAGGCAGATATCCCGGCTAACGAAGATGGGAGATGATAGACTCATCCGTCATTTGGTCAGGAGCCTCCTTAAATCCCTCTAAAACAGCCTGACTCCCCCTCTGACTCACTCCTGGATTTCTGAGCTTTTCAATATGAAAGCTCAGAGGATCAGAGGGAAGATTTTTTTATTTCATGTTCCAGAAATTCCTAGAAAAATTAACATTTCTCCCCGTAAATAGAAAATAAAACAGCATTTGCATTGGAGACAGGAGGATGCATAAATTAGAGCATGCTCTGTCACTGTGAGGCGTTTTAAGAGACAAACCATGTGTTTTAGTTCAGCCATGTTTGAATCCTCTCTTCTATCATATGACTTCTCGCATATCTCTAAACCTCCTTAGGGGCTCTTATCTTGGAAGTGAAATTCACAGCCGCTGTAGCTGTATAGCCCATCTATAGCTGGGTGATTATAAATAGGCATTGTAGCCGTAATCAAACCAGACTTGGGATAGTGGAGTTTGAAAAGCACTCCATGCCTCATGGCAAGATAAAGGTCATTTAAAGAGATAATCCCTGTATTGTCGGGGATTACGTCCTCATCCGTTTTAAAATTGCTTTCTCGGTGGAACGTTAAAACCTCTAAACAACAACAAAAGATTACTCCAGTCAAAGCTCCCCTGAGTGTCACACAGGCAGCTCCGCTAAATCTATTCTGAGGACATGCAGGTGACCCTTTTGAAAAGTCATAATAGCACTGTTTATGAACGAGCAGAGGTCAGGGCGCTAACATCTCCAGAATTCTTTGTTATCATCAGTAACTGCTGCACACTCACACAAACTAACAGATCCCTGGCTCAGAGAGGATCACTCGTCTTCAGTCGATTTGATCGGTGCTGATATTTAGGATAAGTGCCCTGGAAATTGCCTGGTTGGAGAGAATCGATAGCACATGCTGTGAGTTCAGCCCAGTGACCGCTGCGGTAAACCAACTGAAGACACTGCAAGGACGAGACACCGAGTAAAGCTGTAGCACAGGGGGGAAGATTTGCAGTTTGCTCAGGGTGCGAGATATTGAGTTTACGCTACCCTGGTAAAGAAGGAGGTAACATGATGGCCATGAAGATCTCATCAATAATGAACAGCGGTCGGGTTCACTGAGAGGGGAGCTGTGACAGGTGTTGCGGAAGATGCTCTCTTGGAAGACCTTCCTCTTTTTAACGGCTTTTCGAAGGAATGCAGTTAAAGCATCTGCAGAGGAATTGGTTTCAGGAGTTAAAGCAATGTCACGACTTCCCTTTTTTTTCAAGGAACAAACAGCCAGCCAGGCCTATTGAGAGAAACACATGCAAAAAAGTCTCTCAAGGACGAGCTGTGAGCACTTTACCAGAGGAAGGGGTGAAGGGTGGGTGGAGAAAACGGGGGGGGGGCTGAGGATTGAAGGTTATTCGATTGCACGCTTTTTATTCAGCAACATCGCGGATGAGGAGGAGGAGCTCAGAAAGCCGGCATGTGACCTTGACACACAATCAGAATGACAGTATTTTATCTTGCATATTCTTCCAATGGCCTTCGAATCTTTGTGTGCATTTATTGAAGTGGATGTGGGATGAGTGCCTGGGCTTACCTTTTCATTGAAATCCAGAGCAGACTAACAATAAGAAGACACAGCTGCAGAGCAAGACTTCTATGTCTAGACACGCATTTCAAGAGTTATTGGAAAAGTCTGAAATGTGTTCCTTCTCACAGCCTTTCTAACCTGTTACTTTTATTGATTCCACTTTTAAAAATGTAATCACTCTAAATGCATCAATATCTCTAATAAAATTTGTTCCGGTCGCGGTAATACCTCAAAGAACTCCTATTTAATTTTGGTCTGAGGCGTCTCCCTCCCACCACCAGCATTCCTCCTTTTGTCATCTCAACATGGTGCTAAACTCACCTTCTGCTGAAATTTAATTTGTCTCACTAGAATGCAAATGAAATGGGATGATTCTGCATACAGAGAATCCTTTTAGAGGGCTATTATTTCCCTGGTAAACTGCTTTAGATGCAAGCCCAGACACTCTCAAATGCCAGCCAGCAATTGAGTGGATGTTTGTGCGAGTGTAAAAGAGAGGAAAAGGGGGGAGTGGGGGTGTATGACTAGAGCAGGAGGAGACAGAGACACTCAGCCATGGCAGAAACTAATGAGACATGCATTGGTAATATGATTACAAAGTCAGCCTGGCTATGTCAAAGACGGGTTGGGGGATGCTGGCGACATCTGTATTGGACAAAGTGGACACCGAGATGCTCACTTGTACCGTGTCTGCAGAACATTGTGCCACCTGACAGACATTAACTTACAATATTCCAATACTCAGGTTTGTCATTCAAACAATGACAACACAAATTAGCACAATGCTTAGAGACTGAGGATCTGAAGCTGCTCAGGTGTGGGTAACTTTCAGGGCCTTTTGAGGTCAGATCGTCCCAAGTTTGATCCAGGAAAGGGATTTCTTCATGACTACTGCTGGAGGATTAGATAAGAGGCTTGTAAAGTGCTGTGTGGGTGGTGAATAATTCTCACCTTCCTTTCTTAGCCCAGGGCTGTCAAAGCAACAACTTGGCACCAGCCACAATCCATACACAATGTGTAAGTCTGCTCAAAGTCTCAGCGACGGAGCGGAAATATGTGGAGAATTTGGCATCCTTAAACTTGCACTGCTAAGAGGAAAATAATCAGAAACGACTCCCTTATTTGTTCACGTTTGAGCACTTCACCTGCTCACCTGCTGTGATATTTGTAATGTTATTTTTAGTGCGTCAAAAATCCTTGTTAATAGCAATTCAATTGGTCTATTTTAGAAAATGTCAGAACACAAAGTGCAGTTGATTGTGTTCATTTTCCTCTTTTTTCTTTGTGTGCAGTAATGAAACTCCAGACCTCCACAAAAACAGACAAATTAAGTCTGAATCTCTGTTAGGATGTTCAGTTTTAGTGTAATAAGTGTAAAATACAAAGAATGAGCTGGGTGGACACTGTGAGAATGCACTGACTGGATGGCTTATTTCCCTTTGCTGACATTTGCTAGTAAGTAAGTGATGAGCAGCATTGGATATCAAACAGAAGGGAAAGACACTTTAACGTGGATTTGTATTTTTTCAAAGCAATTCTTTCTCTATGATTTTGTTCCTGTGTTTCTGGTGGAACACCACTCCTTGAATTATTCATGCTGCCTTCATTAAAACACCTCCATTTGCATAACACACAGGGCTGCGTAAGATGCATTAGGGCTTTTGATCCTGGTGTACATGTCAAATAATTTAACACAAAACTGGACGGCTAAAAAAGCCTGGCAACATGAGGGCTAAATGTCTGAAAATAAACCTTACGCTGCTTAAAGTTTGTAATAAAAAATTATCACGCAGAGATGTAAGTGGGTCAGAGTGGACCCCTTTGGTGCAATAACCCACTTGAAGAAGTAAATAAAGTATGATAAAGGAGATGTGATTCTGGGGGACATTAGTGTTTCTCTGGTGGAAATGCAGCCTTATGATTCATGATTAAAAGCAACTTTGATTGAGACGATGACAGCTGTTCGTCAAATTTTTCTATCCAGATGTGTCTATAATGATAAATCAAATTGTGTCATGTTTTTGTTTTTCACACCGGTTTGTATTCTCTCCCAGCACACACTCATCAGCACATCCATCACATTTAAAAGGCTTTCCAGGTTGCTCCTCGGCGGTTGCTGCAATCAGGCTAATGAGCACAGATTGAATGATAAAAGCCGCATGGGAAAGACAGGTGTAACCACAGGCATTAGTGTCCAAAACACAGTTACAGCTCAACTTCATTAATAATGCTAGCTCCAACTGGGGACATGTCAAATGTGAATTCAGCTACCACCTGCTACACATCCATGCACAAACACACAACGCAGATGTTTAATCTCTGTGTGTCAAAGGCTGCATGGTATGCGACAAGTGTTCCCCCTGCTACTATTAGAGGAAGTTTAGTGGTTTCATATCACAAGGCAAATCTCATATCTTAGAGAGTATAGCTGTATAACAACCAACAAAATCTCATTACACTTACTTTAAGTCACAATGACCTGACAAGTTCAGATGATCCTCTTATTTCAACATATTAAAAAAAGCCGAACAGAATGGGATTTGCTTGTCTTGGCAGATCTTTTTACACCTCCAAGCAATCAGGGCCATATTTTTACTTTTATATGTAATTAAAGTTATTAAATATGCTGTTTATCTGGCTTGTTAGGTGAGTGTGACATTTATTAAGCCCATTTATGATACATTTTCTTCTTTTACCACAAATTAGACAACACGCCTGCTTAGGTTTTAGTGTTTTGCAGTGCAGGTGGTAGATACAGCTAAATGTGTGGTAAACTCAAGCAGTTTGGGTATACATGCTTAACCTTTATGTAGTGTTTTCATCCAGTGTGTAGGAATTCTTGACTAAACACAAGTGAAACCAATGTCAATGAAGACAGAAGTTTCTCTCATTTGCTGAAACTTGGTACATAACGGTGTAAACTGCAAATAAAGATATAAAAACTTTCAGTGTTTGCTATACTACATGAGATCTGTATTTCACATGCACATTAACAAAACTACAAACTACACAAACACATTCTTACAATACCTTTTTTTTAAAAGGAATATCGTCTAACATCTCTATAATAACATCAAATATTCCAAGCATTGCCAGTCTGATGCCTCTGTGTATCTCAGCTGTCTATCTGAAATTGCTGCAACTGTTTACTAATTCCAAAAACAAATAAAGCCCACCCACAAAAGTTTAGTAAGCCAACCCACAAAAGCTAGGAAAGCTAACCTCTAAAACTGATGAATGCCACTAGGTAACACATTTACATATCAGTACTTGGCAGACCTTTTAGGCATTTTTGGCACAAAATCTTTGGCTTAAGTAAGGCATAGATGTGCCAAGAGGGAAGGATGATATATAAAACCCCAGTCATAATCTGGATTTCCTTGCATAGTACCAGGGGCATGAGAAAACAATCTGTGACACTGGTTTTATGCATCAGACAACATAAATCATAAAAAGGTGATATGAGTTCAACATTTCTGGCTGTTTTATTACTTCTGAGACTTTATATAATAATATATAATCAAGTATTTTATGATCATTTAAAATGTGTTTATTTTAATATTTTCCGTGGTTTTTAGTCATGTGTCAGAAGTATTAAAACAGCCAGAAATGTTGAACTCATATCACCTTTTTAATGATTTATTTTGTCTGATGCATAAAACCAGTGTCACAGATTAGCTGGTGTTGGATTAACTGGTGACACTCCCTTAATCACATTTATTTAAGTGAATTGAATTGATTGAATGGCATTGGCCCATTCATTGTACACTGTGGCTCTACAAACACTTACCTAGTAATGTTAATGTATCTGAAGGCAATTTTTGCAATTAAGTTCCCTGTTTATGAAACAAAAATAGCATGAGTAAGGTAAATATCTGAGTCTCGTGGTGGTACAATGTTTTATTTATTTATTTATTTTTTATTTTTTTAGAGGTTGCTGGAAGATTTTCAGGTCTCAAACATTTTGGCAGTTCAAATTTTCAGTTGTTACTTTTTTTCTAAAATGTAATCTGTCATTGAAAACTCTGTTTTCTTTTATGGCTACAAAAGAGACGATCTCCAAAGAATCTGCACAGATTCATTTTCGCTCTTACCTGTAGGCTCATCAGAAGATAATCACATCTTAATCAGTGCACCAGGTATGCTTGCTTCTTAAGCTAGTGAGATGGCAGGAGGGATGGTATTACAATGGACTTATCCCCTTAATTATCTCCTTAAGTTTGTTTGTTTTCATTGAAACAGCTGTGCAGACATTCCAATAAGGTATACAGTACACACAGGCTGTGTGTAATACTGTATACCTCTTCCCAGTTTATTGTCAGGTTGCTTTAGTTGTGTGGTCTCTAAGGGGACTTAGCTTTTATTTTAAAATCAAGTTTAACGCTTTAAAGTTAAAGAGATTATGATCACAAATAACTGTTCATTAAACAACAAGAAACAAGACACAAATGACCAATAATACAACAAGTAATCCCTTTCAAACAACTCCAGCTTCCACAATCACTGCAGGCTTTTAGGCATTAGGCCAGGTGTACCTCGTTGTGCAATCATTATCTCCACCTGGGCAGGGTCGGCATTCCCTAAATATCAAGGCTGTCGTTCTTCAAAAGAACAGAACTCTCTGTTAATGCCTTTAAACACCTTCTGTCTTTATTCATCATGACTATACAGAAGAATAGTGTTGCCTTAAACTGGCTTTATTTGTCACCCAATTCAATTTAGTTGCATGAAATTGACTGTTAAATACAGGTGCAACTTTCATAAGCAAAGATGTGCTCCCTATTCCAAAGATGTCAAACACGATGAGGTTTGGCAGCAAAAAGGGGAGTTTAAAGTTGCACTGTCACCATCAGGGGGCCCTCTGAGAACAAAATATGCCATAATTTTCCCTCAGAATTTACCTTTATACTCAAATTAATGAGAATAAAGGTAAGTGTGGATGAACAAGGGTTGAGCGTTAGTTTAAGAGTTGGCACATTGACATCAATTAGCACTTTAAAGGGATTCTACTGAAGCTGGTGGGATTATCTATGGATTAATAGGTCATGATAAAACCTCCCAGTAGAAAATGACAAGGGATAATAGAGCTTCAAACCGATAAGGGACCACTGGAGATCTTGAATTTACATGGGGGTCAGAAATGTCATATGCCACATACATAAAGCTGATGATGCAGCAATGGTTCAAATATTTCTCTTGAAACCCCTAAGGTCATCTTTCTTTAGTACATTCTTGTGAAGACCTGCATCCTGGGCCACAGAGATGAACAACCCTTGAAACACACAACTGGCTCCAAAGTTTGGTAGGTTTAAATAAATTCTTTGAAATATATCTGAAATAAGAAACACAACATCTGATTGTTTCAGTTTTTATTTGATCTGTTACCTTCTCTTATATATATTCTTTTCTCCTGAATTTAATTTAAAGGGAGTGTTATGAATGGTGTATTTTTCCACTGGATAAGATTTCTCTGTGTGTGCACTCTTCCTGTGACTGTCTTAACAAGTCTAGCAGTCCCAGGACATGAGACTTGATTGGTGGACTGACCTCCCACTTTGGCAAGTGATAGACTGTGACGGAGGTCACTCTCTTATTTAAGGAGCATAATGACGTCAATGCAGTGCTGGGGGATTCCTATCGCTCTCCTCTCTAAACGGGCCATGACACTGTATCCTTTGTTTCTAAGCTTTTATTGAGTTAGTGAGGAATGTAAAGATGAAGTTAGAATTCATTTTGTTTACCCCTGTTTTTCTTTGTTAGAGAGGTAAGTTTATATTATTCATTCAATTCATTGTAAAGCACTTAGCTTTGTTTTGTTTGTTCTATTATCTGTCTGGACCATTTATGTGAAAGTGATATCTGAAGAGCACTAAAAGTAATCAGAAATCCGTTTTGTTTTCTGCAAAGCAGACCTGAATATTAGCCATAATGTCATAGTTATCTCTGCCAGTGAGGCAGGATTTGTTAGTTAGTTATTTAGTTTGTTTGTTAGCAACATAACTCAAAAAGTTATGGATGGATTTTGATGAAATTTTCAGGAAATACCAGAAATGGCATAAGGAAGAACTGATTTGATTTTGGGAGTGATCTGGATCACCATCTGGATCCAGGAATTTTTTAAAGGATTCTTTACTATTGGGAGATAGGGCTAATGGTGGAGGTCTGTGCTCTCAGAGTGCTTTTCTAGTTATCTATAAAAGATTTACCATGAGCTACCTATGAGTGAAAGAACGGGTGATGCTCCTGTGGAAAACCCACAGTTTCCACAATCCCAGCATGTCACAGTGACAACTACTATCAATAACAATGACTATGGAACTGCAATGGATTATGGGGTGTGTAGTGTCTTTACCCTTGGGGATAAAAAAGTACACAGTCCTGTACCTTTTTCTCAGTTTTTGATTGCTGTTTTTGTGCAAAATCAAGTGTTTTATAGGCAGAAGTGCACTGCAGCTTGGTTCCAGGATTAAAAATACTAATATAAGGATTTTTAGAAATATTCATGGATGATGATGATGCCTCCAAAAGGAGGCAGTGACTGTTGAGCTTTGTTGGGCCTCATGTTCACTCACTGCTTTTCGACACAACGACTTTGAGGTTGTTGGGTTTTTTTTTTTACTGTGAACCACACTGACTCAGTAAAGAACTGTATAGATTTTGGAGGTCATTGGCCAAAATTCAAGGGCATTGGGTCTTATATTCATCCTTCACTGTGAGTACAATATGGAGAGATAATATGTTTCAAACTATGGAAATACATACAATCTCACTTTAGTAGGTTTGATCACCTTTAGGAAGTCAAGAATCAAAAAGTCTACGTCACTGGGCCTCATGTTCATCCCTTGCCTAGGAACAGGCCTGCCTACAGAATTGGCAAGGCCAATGAAGCTGGAAAGTGTGTCATATATTATAAGGGTCTGTTGAAGTTATTTATTTTTGCCATATTTAATTTAACCCCTTTTCTGCCCATGTTTGACCTTTTTTGGCAATTAAAAAAATTGCACATTTTTCAAGGTTATATACAACAACAGCAACTAAAAATTAAAATGTATTTGTTTCTTTGATAAGAGTGTTTATTATTCAGGTAAAAAAATAGGGTTACCATTGCTTAACTTTACCTTGGATCATAATTTTGCTGACTTCCATGGGCCCTTCACTTGGCTGGACCCCAAAGCGCTCTCCCTTTTACTCCCACTTAATGTTGTGCTTGGTTGTGAACACAGTATTTCATGACTAGTCAGGGGTTAGGGTTAGGTAATATCCACTCTGGCACAAGGAGGAACTGGTAAATCTATGGGGTCAAAGGCCAAGGTCATTAGGCCACATGTTCTTCCTTTGCTCAAGGATGAAATAGCTCAAGAAAGCTTTAAGGGATTTTTTGAACTTTGCACGATTTTACTCTCTGACACAAGGGGGATTGGTTCGATTTTGGAGGCCAAAGGTCAGTGGTCAAAGTCATTGGATATAATGTTTGTCCCTTGCTGTAAGATATCTACAAATCACACTAAAACAGAACCCACAGCCTGGTTGTGCCACTTTGTCATCCGTTTTTGCCTCTGTAACCCATGGTTGCAACTTTTCCCCCATTTTGAAGTTTAACCTTTTTCTGACACTTTAAACTGATTTTCACAATTTTTCCACCAATTTTGGGCCTTTTCTTGCCTTTCTAAACCAATCTTTCCCACTTTTATCCAGTTTTTGCCATTTGATCCAAATGTTGCTTCTGTGAACCCATTTCTGTCACTTTTATCCCATTTTCTTCTCTGAACCCTTTTTTTAATCACATTTTCCCCATTTTTGCCTCTCTGTGACCACTTTCCAATGCTTTGTTCTGCTATTTGGTTCCACTTTTTAATCTTTTTGGCCTCATTTGTGAGGATCCAGGCCTCCCTTTGCTGTGTGAGTGTTTGTGTGTGTGTGAGTGTTATTTGGGAGCTGAGCTGAGATCACCTGCTGACAATCAAACTACCACACCTGCAGCTCATCTCCATTCAAATCACTGCTCTACAGGATGAAAGCTGGCTCAGATCTCCACTCATCACCAGATCGTGCCACCAGTCCATCTAAACTTCAAGATCCTGCACCAGCTCTGGATGATTCTGACCATAGAGGACAACTCTACTCCAATTCTGATTCAGTTCAATAAATTCTGCTCTTGATACAGAGTACCTGTTTTTATGTCTGTATTGTGGGTCCAGTTTGTTTGTAGTAACAACTTTTAAAATATTTTTTAACACATATTCACCACTTAAGCTGCCCATTTTTGCATTTCACCTTTTTCTTAGCCCATTGTTGACCTTTTTTGCCTTTCTAAACCCATTTAGCCATTTTTATCCCATTTCTGCTTCTATGGACACAATTCCTTCCCCTTCTGCAAATTTTTTGCCACTCTGATACCACCCTTTAAGAAATTTTCAGCAATTTTTTGCCACTGTTACCCAAATTTTACTGTTTGTTACTCCTCTTGCATATAATTATTTTTGCATTAAAGTTAACTAAGTTCATTCTTCTTTCTTCTGATGTTTAGGCACATTATGGCTTATCGTTGAAGCCTGATATTACTTTCAAAGTGGTTTAGTCAGTGCCTATCCTCATTTTAACTTAACAAAAAGAGGTCATTCTGATTTAAGAATTGGGTTTAATTGGGTCAGAAATGGGGAGGGGTTTTTTCTTCCTTTGAAACTTTACAGTGGACCTTGATTTTCCTCACCTCCATGTTCACCTCATTTAGCTGTGCCCAAGAAAGCTCTCCCCATTATCTCCCCTTATGGACAGCTGTCTTAAACCCCATGTGCTATTGGCCTTTTAGCACAGTTGAAGCATGTTAGAACAATATAGAGAAGTGCCTTTTTATATTCTTCACCCCTTAATTTAGCCGTTCTTTTTACATTGCAGTTTGCCTTGAAACAGCCAGATAGCATAATGGATGGAAATGTGGAGTAAAACTGGTGCAAAAGGCATCATTTGCCCAGAGATAATCACACAGTCGACTCCTAAATCCTGCTGGAACACTGACGTGAAAGCCTGCATATTTGCTCCATTCAATCCCACTCAATACACTCTGATTACTGTAATGGCTTTGTCCTGTGCTACCCCATGAAATAGTTGATCCTTTTGTATGTTGTGTACCATTACAGCTAAACATATAAACCCACACACACATATGAACATGCACACACTGGGGCAATAGGCACAGATGGTATTATGAGTTTAGAGGGATTCTCTCTCTCTGTCTTTCTTTATTACACTCTATAATATAACCATGTGATGTCCCTTTGAGGCACTGTTCAAAAACATCCGTCTGATAAAAACTCAGCCTGGTGGTGCACACATAAAACACTATTGTATTGCATCGCTATAGCATTCTTATTAGTGCTCAGACTAATGTGTGTCTTTAGTTAATTTGTCTGTAAATTGCTGTTGCTGCGTCTTGATAATAATTCTTAATCTTTTGAAACAAACTAAATGAATTAAACTCTCAAACTAAATGGAAACAACTAGCAACAGTTCACTGGGAGTTGGAGTGCACACACCATCTGATGTCTCTGATGATTCAGAGGATTTATTGTTCAGTAAAGCGCGCAGGGATCTGGAGGATGCAGGAAAACACAAAATGTGCTGTTACAATTATAGAGCTGTTGTTTGATCCAATCATTATGTTTAGTTTTGTCAAGCTTACGTTGAAGTATCACAAAAAGTGCAACATATCTCTCCTGAAGCATGCGGCGTAACGTCCACTGAGACTGTAAATGCCAGACAAAAGAACATACGGATGAAGTTAATGAATCATAAATGTGATATTTGCATCTTTTCACCTCTCCCTTTTATAGTGGGCTGTGCAGAGCCTAAGACTGCTTATGCGACATACTACTCATGTCACAGTTCTTTAATGGTAACTGACAGAAACGCACATATTTAAATTTAGATCTAAACTTGATAACAGACATAAACTTTCAGGACCAGTTTAACAAGAAAAAAAAACCCATTCCTGAAAGTTTGCAGCAGAAATAACAAATAATTTTGATTTTTTTTCAGGTCAGATGCTCTCTATAGATCGGGATTGAGTCCTTGTCCTCAGTAAAGGAGTTCTTGAATTTTGATTTACGAGTCAGGGTAGAATGGACTCAGAGATTGACAGGTGGCTTGGTGCAGCATCAGCAGAACTGCAGATGCTGTGCCGGACTGTCATGGTAAAGAGGGATGCAGCTGGAATGCAAAGCTTTCGAACCCTTTGGTAGTGCAGGGCTGCCCACAGAATTGGCTGAAAAAACCAGTGAATGGGCCCTCCCTAATTTTGATATATTGATGATTAACCCATTTTGCCACAGCAGGCACAAGCATGTTTACAATCACCTGACTGAACTAGTCTCCAACCATGC
Organism: Cheilinus undulatus; assembly: GCF_018320785.1. Lineage (NCBI taxonomy): Eukaryota > Metazoa > Chordata > Actinopteri > Labriformes > Labridae > Cheilinus > Cheilinus undulatus. The sequence continues at coordinate 20,670,493 of NC_054875.1, read as the reverse complement.
TCAACCAAACAGTTCATTCTCTAAAGAAGGAGGTCCATTTAAATGTACCTTCCTTCCCACTGGTCCCTGCTACACCTACGTTGAATCACACTGTGCTGCTGCTTGCAGAGCATCACTTCAACCACCCCAACCTCCTCTAAAAGCTTTTGTTGCACCCTCATATTCACTTCTGTGCAGCTGAGCAGTGGATTCCTGTCAAAATAAATTCTTTTTTAATTTACATTAATGTATCTATCTATATGGGAGTTTCTCACACAGCATTAATTGGAACGTCAAAGCATGCTGCCTTGCTAACCTGTGGTGCATCTTTTGATGCTCTGTTGCAAAACTGCATGCCCATTTTGCAATAATTGATCAAATCTATCAGAGTCAATAGAGTGAGTTCTCCACACCTTCACAGTTCAACATACTATAGTTAGCTGCTTGCTAACTTATTAGCACAGACAGCCAGAAGGAGGTCTAGTAACTGACTGTAATAGGTCATAGTACCTCCTATTGTACCTAAATCTGACATTCAATTAATTGATTCTCCTGCTGTGCTTGCAGACTGGGTGAGGACAATAGTCCAGTTAAATTTCCTGATTAAGCCATAACCATATAGCACAACTTCACCAAGCATGTAAAAATATAATTAATGGCGTAAAGAAAAAGAGATTAAAAAGCTGATATTGTTTTCAAGCAATGAAATCTCAGCCTGTGCTATTTTTCACAAACATATTACATTTGAAGGAAAACAAACAAGAACAACTTGCAGTTCTTGGTAAAAAAAAACAAAACAAAACAAAACAAAAAAAAACAGCTATTGTTGCTCGTGTTTCTTTCCTCATTCATTTATTCAGCCTTTAAGCCTTCTGCCTTTGTTTTTCTCAAGGCAACACATGAAAATAAGGGGTCAGTCAGCCTGATGTTTTTGTCTAATTGCTTATGTGAGACAGGGGGAGGATAAAACATTAGTTATTTAGGTATGTTGTTTACCCCAACACATGATTCTTATTAACATCCTCTGGTCTTTTGGGTGCAACCAACCCAGGACTTGCTGGAGGGATTATATACTGTATCTCATCTGGCCTGGGGGGAGGGATGTCTTGGTCGACTTGCTTTGCCTGCTGCAGCCACAACCTGGCCCCAGGTAAGTGGAAGAAAATGGATGAATGGATGGATGGATGGATGGATGGATAGATGGATGGATGGATGGATGGATAGATGGATGGATGGAGTTGGGTCAGCAACCAAGTAACTAGCCTGTTCTACGAAACTGCTCTTTAATATGGGTCACAGTAGCTAGCTCCCATTTAAGTGCCAGCTTCCTTTCCTTCAATTTGTGTTGTTATGTAAGCCACATTTAAAAACCCAATCTGGAACCAAATGAAGAGTGTAGGAGCCAAAAAAACAGCCCTGCTGAGCCAAATTATGAGAATCTCTAAAACAGACAGATTTCCCGTCACAACAAGCGAGACTGGACAGACATCAGCTGAGGCATAATGGCACAATCAGTCACTCAATCACTGTGCAGAACAGTGGCAAAACCGTACTTGAAACAAACTGGATCTTTGTGGGAATGGACAATACATAAGCGCTGTGTTACTGCTTGTCTCTCTTTTTGCACTTAAACGCTTGACATAGTCATAACAAGCTCAGATAAAATAAGCTCAATAAGCCTTAACCCAGACTTGGATTTAAAAATAGTTGAGTAAACTGAGTAAAATTGAGTCTATTTGTCCCATTTCTGCTCTTAATTCTACAAACTTTGGCTATTTCCTTGACAGCCTTGGTATCATCTTCTGGTGTGATTATTATAGTTCTCTAGTAGAATTTCTTCTCCCTTGGTTTCCTGATGTTTTTTTCTGTGCACTTTGGTAAAGTTTTCTCTTGTGTGGGTCAGAATCTGTCACTGTTTGAAGCTGCACAGCCCACAGTTTCCTTTTTCATAGAAATAAACTTGACTTGACTTTAACATGCACTGCACAAACATGCAAACTCTGGCAGCCCACACACACACACACTCAAAGACAGATTCATGGCTCATCTCCATTGTTCATAATGCGTGGAACGAGGTGGAACTTGCCTCTATGTCTTACGCTACCTGTAACGTTGGATTTGACATCTCCACTGTCCATGATAAGAAGTCAGAAACACTGAGTTTGACTCGTTTGGGCTCATGAGACCAAACTTCTTATAACTTCTCACACTCCAGTTGCTCCATGATCCCCTAAGGAGACGTGTCCTCCGCATCTCTCAGCCTAAATCACCTTGTTTCATTTGCTTTATTATACTCCATCACATCTTATAACCCCCGTTCGACTACAAGGAACCTAATTTGCCCTGCATAGTCACGGTGATGTGCGGTAAGACACAACAGGGGTGCCTCTCTCTCAATTAGTGGTCAGTCATCCTCCTCTGGAATCCATCAATTCCTGCCTACCTCGTTTATTCGCACTTCACCCTCCTTCTTCTTCTTAACTCCACATTTTCTGCCTGAGAGAAATCTCCCCTGACATGCCAGATTACTAAAAAGCCTCTCACTGTCCTTTCCCATCATACTTATTCAGCTGTGATGGAGCCTAATTCCGCTCTATAGAGGGCGGAGTGTGAAATTCACTCTTTTCTATATGTCATTTGTGCTGTGTGGATGGATATATTCCCTCGCCCAAGACAGCAATTTTCCGACAGTCGGCCATTTTTGCTTGCCTTTATTCATCGATGCGTAGAAAAAAGAGGGATATGAAGTACAATGATGGGTGTGTTTAAACATTTCATGAACATAATGTTTGGAGGCCCATCTACAGCACACATAAACCCACATGTTAAGCTCAAAGACCCTGCTGAGACGCCGTAGCATCAAAAAGAAGCCGCATACACACTATCATTAACCTTTTGCCCCCTTGAGCTCTTCCTGCTCCAGAAAAGAGCTCCCCTCTCACACCTAGCAGCTGTAATCATTAATTAGTGATGATTCCTGGATGGAGGGAGCGTGTTCAGACATCATTCACAGCTCCAGGAGAAGGCACTCGCTGGGTTTCAAGTCGCTTGGAGCGAGTCGACAGGGTCAAAGTAACTTGGCTGTACTCTACATCTTTTCCCAGTAACAGTACATTAATTCTACTTTCGTCCTCGGAGACCAATTTTCTCCTGTCTGCTGCTGCCGAGCGCTGGAGGAAACAAGAAGGTGGCACCTCAAACAGACACGGAAAAAATAACCGCAGTTTGCAAAATATATTGAAGCGCCTATTTTTGTTTTATTGTGCAAGCATGCAGTATACCGGATTTATCATACAACAGGTATATTTGTCACATAAGGAGGACGTCTTCAGAGCTTTCGCAGCACTAGAATTTTCCACAGAGGAACACATATGGTAGATTTTATAACTCTTACCAAAGACTGAATAAGTAGTAGCCCCGAAGCTGAACTGCAGTGTTGCATCCTATTAAATGTAATGAATTACCAGCTGCCTTACATAACCAGTTTTCCTGAAGTCCTGGTGGGCCAGTGAGGCCCTGTGCATTGGCTTATTCCCAGTATCTTGAAGATGGTAATGAAGAAGATGAATGAAGATGGTAAATCTTATTGTCATTTCTATTATCTTTTACTGAAGGACCATGTGTTTCTCTCTCCCTAGACAGTAGGTGGCTCAGCGGTATATACAGTTTTTGGAGAGCGTCCACGGCGTTGAGTGGAGTCTAATCAGAAAACAACACAGCGGGTCATAAAACCAAAGCGCCATCACAGAGAAATGTGTTGTCTGTGCCGTGCTGCTCCCTTCTGTTCTGTAGAGGACAGGGAAAACTTTTTACAGACTTACAAATTTCTACACACTTACAAATCTTTATTACCACTTTTGTCATGGGGCGACCTGCAGGTCTGCTTGCTGAGTGTAAACAACTAATTGGAGAATATTTTACTAGTGCAGTTCCAGTGACAAGTATAAATTTCCAGAGAAAAACTTCTCAGGAATAATTTGTCTAATATGACCTTGTTTTGTAGATATGCGCATATTTGGTGACTGTTTATGTTGTCCTTTGAGTGCTCCACAATAAAAGTCACCCTCTGCATTAGCTGGAGTTGTTTACCAAATCCCTTGTGTGTAGCTCAGAATTTTGAGCATTATTGTGGGAGCAGCAGACCTGCCATTAACAAAGACATTTAAATAAGGTAATTACAGACTAGAAAATACATTGAATTGCTATTAGAGAAAAAATGACACCCACAACTATGAGAAGATACAATCAAAATTGCCTGCAGTGTCATGCTTTGTACTTAAACATTAAGTTATTTCCTGCAGTAGAGTAGAAAAAAGATGTCACTGCAGTTAAATGTGAGAAGACAAATGTATTACCTGTGTCTGATTATCATCAGAATATTCAGTCTGCTGGTACATCTCATGATTCTTATGTTGTCTCCACTCATCCTTCCTTTGTGGCCTACTTGTATCTTATCTCATCAGACAAGCACAGAGAAACACGAGGAAACAAAGTGGAGAAGAGATGGAACAAGGAAATATGGGTAACACTTCAGTTTAGTGGGCCAAGAATGGTGGTAATTACTTAGTAGCAAGCTATAACTAAATATTTCACCAGTTATTAACTCAGTAATGTTAAGAAAGTATGCATCTAGAAGTAATTTATTGATAATCAAGTAATTCCTTGTAATATTGTGGCAATTCTCCTGTATTTATTTGGTGTTTTACCCTAACATTAAAGACCCTATAAAGTGAAAATGAATCTGTATTTAGGTTTGTTGCATGAAAGGCTACTGTCTTATGAACCCCTAGTTCAAATCTTACTCAAGTAAAGCATCTCCGAGTTTATTAAATGAATCTTCAAAATCATGAAAAGTGAGGCGATAAAATCTGCTCCAGGATGGTGTGGGCCAATTTACCTCACAATGAACAAAAAATGGCATTCAACTGGCTGTTTAAATAAGGGCAGTGACATCAGCTAATAACAGACTGTATTGAGATGAACTGCTCTGTGATATTTTTATTGTAGTGTTTGAGAGGCGGGGTCATTCCCTACTGTGGGCTCATGACATCATGAACCCACATATTGGCCCTGCTCAAATTAAACCCAGCCAGTAAAGAGATGAAAATCTTTCTAACAGTCCAAATCCAGAATTCAGTCACATGTAGATCTCAGTGTTTTCACATGTTTACAGCAACTGTATTCCAACATATCTAGTGTGTTAAGACAAAAACTTGGATTGCACCCCACAGGGTCCTTAAGCCCCTAAATCTAACACGTGTATACTGTGGTAATTCTCTGGTGATCATGTGGTATTTTAACCCAACCTTAACCCCCTAACCCTAACCCACGGAATATTATGGCATTTCTTTGGTAATTATGTGTAATTTTACCCTAACCCTTACCTTTGTAATATTGTGGCAGTTATTTTACCAATTTAGAAATAAGATAATTTTCTATATAAGGTGCTTGTTAATTCCAATGTAATTTCTTTATTTTGGGCTGCTAAATTAAAGTGAGTCCTTCCTGAATAATGTTCAAGTATTTTTCATGGTTTGAGTTAAGGGGTTAGGATTAGGGGTTAAGGCTAGGGTTATGTTTGGGTTAAAATGCCACCCAATTACCAGAGATTTGCCACCATATAACAAGAAATTACTTGATTATTATACATTATTGCTAGGTAAATACTTAATTAATTAAACGATTTGCTCCATGCTCCTGCAATGATTCAAAGTGCATGCCCATGTTTGAATCTCAGTGCACAAACTCATTCTGGGACCGCTTACAGTGCAAATGTAGACGTGCACCCAGATCAAAGGTTGAGTATGTGGATTTTGGGGGGTTACCCATTCACTCCACATTCTCAAACTATTGTATCCCATTTTGTTGTGATGTGTTGTATCATAGACACTGCAAATGAGTAAAAAAATATCACAATCATATATAACAGTGGTTCTCAAACTGGGGTCCGGGGACCCCTGGGGGTTTGTGAGCCACAGCTTGGGGGTCTGCGAAATAAAAAACTATTAAAGTAATGACATGTCATTAAAAAGCAAATAAACACATACAGGGACAACAGCGCCATAAAACAACCATACTTAACCAATGAATCCCACATAAGTCAGCTTTTTGCCAATAAAAACTCAGATTTAACTGTGACATCATGTAAATCTATCACTCGTCATGCATCAGTCACTTTGCTCAGGACACATTTGGTGTGCAGGTCCAGCTAGCAACAATGGATAAATATGTAAGCACATCCACTTCATCAAGTGATGCTAGGCCCAGATCAGCTAAATTGAGCAAATGACAGCTATCTCGAGTTTGGTTTTATGGAAAACAGCAACGGAAGACAAAAATGTGCTGAGTGTCTTCGTGTGTAGCCATGAAGCCCATCAAGCTAAAGCGTCATCTGATAACAAAGCATGTAGAGTTTAAGGACAAAACAAAAGATTTTTTCTGACCAAAGGGTGATGAATACATCTGCCAAAAAACATGAACAGTGAACCTGACCACAACCTCAGAAAAAGTACAGAGGGCTTCTGATTTGGCTACTAAAAGGGTCGCTAAAAGTAAGAAGCCACATTCAATTGGACAAGAGCTTGTATTTAGGTAGAAGAGTTTAAAATACAGCATCTAGGAGTACAAATGGCAGTTAACATATGTTTATACAGCGTGAGGGTTATGTGGGCGTCCTTGGAAAATGTTCTGCCCTGTAAGAGGTCCCTAGCCTCGAAAAGTTTGAGAACCCCTGATATTTAACATCTAGTTTTCACACTGAGCACATGATTAGAAAGTTTTCTTGACTGTATCATTATGTTAAGCCCATGAAAAAGCAAATTCTCTTTCTTAGTGCAAATAGTGTATTGCCATGGTAATGGAATTATATACCAGAGACTTGAGCTCTGAGTGTAATTCATGTAATTGCAAAGTAGTGATGTAAAGCTGCTAGAATGTTTCAGACCTATTTTTTGAGAGACAGAATAATCTTGTAGGAATGGCAATAAGACCAGACCAGCAGTGTTCAGTGCTGCCCACCCTTGCTATGCCAGAGCACATGGGCGTGTTTTGGTCCCAATTCACATACGCTCTCTGGGACCGCTTACAGCTTGAACGTATACATGCACATTTCAGTGTATTTACCCTCATTATGAGAAATACTGGTTTTCTATTGAGTAAAAACACCTTATGATGTGCTGTGTTTATTCCACATAGACCTCAATTCAAAACAAGATGTAGAAAGCCTGTAGGCAGCCCTGGTTCACGGTATTGCCATAAGTATTCACTCACCTGCCTTGACTCACATATGAACTTAAGTAACATCCCATTTTTAATCCATAGGGTTTAAAATGACGTCGGTCTACCCTTTGCAACTATAACAGCTTCAACTCTTCTGGGAAGGCTTTCCACAAGGTTTAGGAGTGTGTTTATGGGAATTTTTCACCATTCTTCCAGAAGTGCTTTGTGAGGTCATGCTGATGTTGGACGAGAAGGCCAGGCTCTCAGTCTCCGCTCTAATTCATCCCAAAGGTGTTCTACTGGGTTGAGGACTCTGGACTCAGGACTCTGTGCAGGCCAGTCATGTTCATTCACACCAAACTCTCTCATCCATGTCTTTATGGACCTTGCTTTGTGCACTGGTGCACAGTCATGTTGGAACAGGAAGGGGCCATCCCCAAACTGTTCTCACAAAGTTGGGAGCATGGAATTGTCCAAAATCTCTTGGTAATGCTGAAGCATTCAGAGTTCCTTTCACCATAACCCCCCTCCACCAAACTTTACACTTGGCACAATGCAGTCAGACAAGTACTGTTCTCCTGGCAACCACCAAACCCAGACTCGTTCATCAGATTGCAAGATGGAGAAGTACAGTTCATCACTCCAGAGAATGTGTCTCCACTGCTCTAGAGTCCAGTGGCGGCATGCTTTACACCACTGCATCCAATGCTTTGCATTGCACTTGGTGATGTATGGCTTACATGCAGCTGCTCAGCCATGGAAACCCATTCCATGAAGCTCTCTATGCACTGTTCTTGAGCTAATCTGAAGGCAACATGATGTTTGGAGGTCTGTAGCGATTGACTCTGCAGAAAGTTGGCAGCCTCTGTGCACTATGTGCCTCAGCATCCATTGACCCTGCTCCGTCATTTAATGTGGCCTACCACTTCATGGCTGAGTTGCTGTTGTTTCCCAATCGCTTCCACTTTGAGTGTTTGTAGAAACAGTCTGCATGCCTAGCTGCTTGATTTTATACATCTGTGGGTATGGAAGTGATTGGAACACCTGATTTCAATTATTTGGATGGGTAAGTGAATACTTTCATCAATATAGTGTATGTGCTCATCATACTGTGTTATTGTGCTGATTGAGAGCTTCATGCTGGCAGAATTTTACATGCAAGAACCTTTTCAATAGCCTAAATTACCTAAAATAAATGATAAGATAAACCATGGGTTGAAGCCTTACAAAATATTGATCTTGAATCCAAGAGACACATAACTCACTTTTTTCATGGTTACTTGCTTTTGAGGGCACCTTGCAGTTTCTTTGTCCTTTTGCAAAGCCTGCATACAGTATATTAGGTTTAGGTTAGCTGGTGTTGTTGATGATGAAAAGGTATGGGTGCATATGCTGGATCAACGCTTTGCTGCATCAACCTTGGTCCTGTACTGTTTTTGCCTCCTGATTGCCATAATCCAGGTATATTCCCAGCTGACCCCTCCTGTCTTGACCAGCCCACTGCGTACTGTTCACCTAGTATACAGAGATCTTGATCAGGCTCTGAAAGCGCACCAGCTGCCCATATAAGTGCAGCTGCCTTTCCCACATAAAGCAGCTGACCTTTCCCATCCCTGCTCTCCTGAGCACACACACATGGTTTTACTAATGATACCCAAAGATACGCTGTAGGGAAGTCGTCACAGAGGAGTCCAGTGTCTCTGGCTATCAGTCAATGTCCAGGCCTCACAAAAGCATTGTTAGACCAGCAGGACCAAGCACCGAAAGACTCTGACTTTCGTCTTTATGCTCAGATACGGGGAACGCCACACTGTCTTGCTCAGTGAACCCATTACCCCGTGAGTCAGAGTCCTAGTCTGCAGTTGATCTCAGCCTCGCAGTCAGCAGATCAATGGATTACACTGCCAGGGTAGGTGAACTCCACAACTTCCATAACCTCACCATTCACAAGCTCAGATTCAGTGGCAGCATCCCTACATGACTTGGTCTTGTTTTGGTGCAGGAGATGTGCATTCCCAACGTGTCAGCCTCCTCACTCAGTAAGTTAAGAGCCTCCACAAGGACATCTACAGTTTCTGCAAGGATCACAGCATCATCAGCAAAGTCTAGATCAGTGATCTGGACATCCTCAAATGACACTCCACCTTTCACTGCCCCTGTTACCCACCCTATAATGCAGTCCATACAGGCACTGAAGAGCAGCTAGGGGTTAAGACACACCCCTGTTTCACCCTAGAATCAACTCAGAAGAAGCCAAAAGTGGACACTTGAAAAACACATTGGTATTGCCTGTATCTTTTGTGGTGTTCTGCATCATTGTAGTATACTGTGTCAGGTCATGCTCACTTCCCTGGCCTATCAAAACTCCCAACAGCACTAAGTTCCAAAAGCTTTCATCAAGTCTCCACTGACTAGCTCAATCTATGTCTTGAATCTGTTATCTTTAAGTTTATCTGCTCTTTTATTCACAATCAAAAAATGAGTGTTAAAAACTGCTACAAATCGCTTCAGGTACAACCAAGGTAATGTGTGGGACTTTAAATGAACTATTTTTTTGTCTCATGTTTCATAATGTGGTTTGAAATAAAATTAAAGTTCTGTTACCTCAGGTGTTTTCCTGCTGGTGTTCAGATTTGCAATAGTTATGCAGATTATATTGCACTGATTGTTTCGGGGCCCCCAAACAGACTTCGTTTAGGCCCCATGTAGCCAGTAGATGTTTGTGTAGCCCGGCGTATGCAGGAAAGTTTGCAACCCTGTGCTGCCTGTGACTTAAAGTCCTGCGTATGGACTTTCCTGCAGGCAGAAGTGGAATCATCAGAAAAGAAAATGTCTGATCGATCCATAGAGAAAAGGCAAACAGGTTAGTTTAACAGAGAGGAAATGCCCCTGCAGAAACACTACACATGTATCCTGAGTTGTTATTCCAGGCTTTTCCAACAGCATCATTTCTAAACCTTACACTCTCGGATCGGTGTAGTCTGCAATTTCCGTTCGCAGTGTGACCACAGATGAAGGCACTTTTTTAAAAGGGTGACAAAGCAGAATGTCTTATCAGAGTCCTCTCTGTGACTTCCCTCTTTTTTAGACAGAGGGAATTACGGGCTGTGATCAGTCAGAGGGAGAGAGAGAGAGACAGAGGATGCCCTGATACAAGCAAGGCAGCTATCAGAGAAACTGTAATTTCCAGCATGCATTATTCAACAACGCTGTAAGATCTGTGAAGCCTCCAGATTATTTACACTTTGAAAAGCACTGGCAGCGCAATTGCAGCCATGTCCTATAGAGCCCAGAGGTAATATCTCAGCATTTGAGGAAAGAAACGTGTTTGGTAAATTGGAGCATGCACAATATTTATATTATTCCACAGCTTTTCCATCATCATTAGCTTGAAGTGCAGACCATGACTTATATGAAAAACATCAATAAGATGGCAAAATTATTTGGAAGTAATTTCATACGCCATATCTGGAAGAATGTCCTCTTTGATGTGTATTTCAAGATGACAGGAGTCTGTATTGTTCCTTTGAATGTGCTTGTGGACTATTTCTTGCAGTCCGCGTCTGGACTTTTACATTCATTATGGTAATTACCCGTGGCAGCCAGCGATGACTCCTGCATGCTGCGTGTCCACCGAGCCGGCGTCACAAGAAGGGCATGGCCCACGCACTGCGGCCTGCATTATCGTGCACTGTGTTCTGTGATGTCTGCCTGTGTGTTTATTTGTGTCTACGTGCCCCTGCTTACAGGCATTCCCTACAAATATAACTCTGTGTCCTTCTGTTTCTAATTCCTCCTCTCGCTCTGCTCTTCCTTTGTGCCTCTCTGTGTCTGGGTGTGATGCTCAGGCTCCGTAGCTGTAAGCGTAAACATCTCTCCATCTCCACATGAAGACAAACAAGGGGGCATTATCAGGCAGAGAGGGACAGACCCTGCATTCAATCTCCAACTCTAAAATAAAGCCCCTGCCACCCCCTCATTGACATTCATGAGGTGAAATAGCAGCTTGGGAAGGAACAGGCGGTCTGTTTGCAGTCTTATGCTTCTCATTTGTTTAATCAAACATCACTGCAGAGGATTTATCACACTTTGTCACTCTGCTTGTTCCCGCCTCATATGAGCTGATTCACTTCGGACCGTTCAAACTGCACCTGGTGACTCAGAGAATTAAAATTCAATATGAGCCTCATGAAGACTGTCAACTTAAAGAAATAGTTTGACATTTTGTGGAATATGCTTATTTGCCTTCTCTGTGACCTGAAGATTAATGCCACTGTCATATGAGGCTGTAGCCGGGGCCTGGTTAGCTTAGCTTAGCAAAAAGACTTAAAACTGACCTTCTATCTTGTTTGTTTGATCAGAACTAAAAATGGGCCAAAAGTAAAAGATGAAAATAATATTAATACTTTACATTTATCAGTACCTTTCACAGCATTAAAGGTCATCCTACAAGGTGAAGTTAAAACAACACACAAAAATAGAAATGGGATTTGAAATGGAGAGAGTGAATGTTATGGATGCTGGGAAGGAGTTCTGGGGGCAGGGAGAAGAGCGGCCCTAGATTCTATGGTTGTCAACAGTGAAGGTGGGTGAGGGGAAAGCCCTGAAAGTGTGGGAGGGGGTGCTAAGGTTCAAGAGTTCAAAAAGGTACAGAGATCTTATGGAACCTTAACACTAAAGGGGTCAGATTCCATACCTCCTAGCAGGCCCACCAAAAGAAATGCCTGGCCCCTGAAGAACCTGGTGAATGGGGAATCAGCAGTGCTGTTAGCTAACATCTTCTTTTGGCCTGGTTTATATTGGACTTCAGAACTAACCGAAAAGTTGCTGTTGTGGTTGAATGAGAGAACCAGCACCCTTCTTATTATTATTTTTTTGGGCATCCCAAACAGAGTCCTGCACAGGTTCAATTTTGCAAGCCCGCATCCACCTGCACCTGAAATGCTCGGAACCTTACCTGTTTACCTGTAAGTATCCCCATGCCCATGACCTGACCTGACCTGACCTGACCTGTAGATAAACACGTTGTATAACCTATATACAGCCACTCACTTTCAACTCGTTTCATTTTTTAGCTGCTGCACAAATCACTGTCTTAATAACATGGGTACTGAACATTCCCTGATATTCACATGCTTGTGCATGTTGCACGCACAGATAAGCAGAGGTAAATAAGTCTACCATGGTGCCCCTTCCCCCCACACACAAACTCACAAATGCACACATACATCAGTGAATATTCTGTAAAAACGACTGCTCACTTGTAAATAGTATAAGCAAAGTCCATTAAAGATTAAAAATCAAAACAAAAACTGTGCCCAAAGCTTCAAGGAACTAATTCTGATCATATTTCACAGAATTCACTTCTTCATTCACTTCTTTAGAAATAAGAAATAATGGTGATCATTCTCATAAAGCCTTTATGATTGTCACCTCACACCCATCCACACGTTGTTTATTTTAACCCATGTCCATACCTGGAAAATTATAGAATTGTATTTGCTACCCATAGGTTAGCAAGGGTTGATGTTTTCGGTCAATGCTAACGTTGGGCAGCTCTGTACAAAAATAATGGTCTTTGATCAGCACAACCTACAGCAGCTGGAGTAGCACTTTATTCTGGCTAACAACAACCTAAAGTCTCCTCAGCCTGGTTTAATTCATACAGCAATATGACACGGCTACTAATGCAGTAATATGCAACAATTTAAAGACATATTCCACTGTTATTGAAGTTGGGTTGTATAAGGCACCATAGTGTTGGCAATTGCAGTGGCACTAGCCTCCAGAGATTTAAGTGTGTGTTGCCTGTTTAAGCAGTCTGGGGGCACCAGTAAGGAAATAAGGCTAAACAGCACCATGGATGGGTACAGTTGCTCTGCATAATTTAGCGGGTTTTAGGGAAAAATAGGCTTGAAAAGTTTGGCTTAAATGTACGCCATATCAAAAAACTTTGAAGTGTTTTCTTTTTCACCCAGACAGCCTCTGTGTTTGGCTCTATTTTGCAAGGTAACCTTTGGCTAAGTGCTCTTCTATCTCCAGCTGTCTAATAATTGGACAAGCTACAGCTGCCACATGTACACCTAATGAAAACAATATGTCAGCTGTTGAAGTGTGAAACTGAGCAGAAATAACTAGTTTTAGTTTGGTTTGTTGTTGTCTTTTGAGAGAGCCCTCATGCCCGAACAGCTTGGGTATGTGTGCAGTTATTGGAAATTTGAATAATAAAGCAGCAGCCAAAGATTTACTACCCAAACATCTGATCCAGGGATAACAATAGATCTTTTGACCAAAGCTTGCCTTGCAAAATAGTGCAGAATACAGAAGCTTTTTTATTGGACAATTTTTACCTTACAATCGCCAAATTGCGTGGAGAAACTCTACCTGTCTGTAGTGCTGTATAGCTGAACTTTCTTGCCGGTGCTTCCAACCTGATCTGCTTGAAGGGGCAACACACATTGAAATTACTGGAGGATAATGCCAATACTATTGCCAAATACCTGTACCAGTTTCCTGTAAACATTCAGAGAGGCAGGCGGATAATTAGGTTTAGTGGACAGGTAGAGCTGATTGTCATCTGCATAGAAGTGAAAGGCAATGTTAAATTCATGGAAGACGTGACCACTGGTGAGCAATAAACCAAAGTAATAAATACATACAACAATTAGAAATTAAAGCTGTCATTTTAAAATTAATATAACTACTTACAGGCTTATGGCAGTTAATTGAGAATAGCTTCTGAGCCACACATGGACAAAGATTCCTTACAGTGATGTGATAAAATAGGTTGATTTTCAAGCTTTTAAAACAGTGACTTAGATTTATATTCAACAGAAAAGATTTTACATCAATAGATGTTTGTGTAGATGTTTAGAGGAACCTCTGCTCCTGTGAATGTGTGTTTGTGTGTGCATGTGCGTATCTCTCTGGCAGACAAGTACAGGAGGAGGAGGAGAGGCCAAGGGCAGATGTCCTCTTATTAATCAATATCAGACGGTGCTGATCTTTGAGATGCATAACGGTAAAAACAGAGAGCACAGGGAATTGATGGCATAAACTTTAGTAAGCTCCTGTGGATGGTTATATGATGGTGTCAAAGTGTGACTAATCTTCATAGAATTTAAAAAAAAAAATTATATTTCTTTTAATTAATCAAAATAAATTATTTCCTTACAGCACTACTAGAAGTACATAAATTCATGTGTTTTAGGCATGGATGTGCCTCAACTCAGGGCTGGAGCAGAAAGGGGGGGCTGGGGGGGGGCAAGTTTGATACTTGTCAACACACGTGTGTCGCTGGGCAGCCAAGGTCAAGCTCGGTGGCATTTCTTTTGTCCTGGCCTTTTCACCCCTGGTGATACGCCTGGAGGTGTCACAGTTTTTTGTGCCTTTGGGACATCAACAGCATGGCTAGGGGCTCGTGGCGGCCCTGCTACTCACCCAGGCGATACCCTAGGCTGTGTTTACTCCCTTACATCCACCCCTTGCTCTGCCCTAAAGGTGTAGGCTTTGGTATTTTTTCAACAGATTATTTCCCCATGCTCATGGTAATATGCAAGGACATCCAGAGCATGACTGGGGTTGTGTCAATCGCCCTCCCAGCCTGATGGTGCCCTCAAGCGGGCTTACTTGTCATAACACATTTTACATCAGCCTTAATTTTTGGCCCAAACATGCCCAAAAGTTTCGCAAAGTATTGTACTTTATCAATGATATTAGTATTTTGCAGACTGTTTCTTAGTTTAAAGATAACTGTTGTTTACTAGTTAATGACTTAAGTACTGTTAAGGTCACAGACTAAAGCACCATTAAAGTACATTAAATATTTTTTTCTGCATTTTTGCTTGAATTTAAATGACATTATTGGTACCATTACTGTTAATTACTATGTTGTACTGTGAGTTGTCATGCCATTCAAGGCATCTCACATGAAATTACATAGTGCCTAACTGTTATAGGTTAAATTACAGTAAGATATTTTGCAATGTATTTTAATCCACATAACTTTGGGTAGAAAATCCATCCACCTACAATCACCTTTTAGGTGGAGCCAATCCCAGCTTTCATTTAGTGAGTAGTTCCCTCTACAGACTGCCAGTCAGTCACTGAGCTGATGTGTAGAGAAGAGGCAACCACTCACACACAATCAACCAGTATGTCTTTGGACTATGGGAGAAGGCCAGAGCACCTGAAGGGAACCTCAGACTCTAAAAACAACTTGTTAATTTTGGCAGCTGTATTTATATTCAGTGTTTAGACAAAAATACATTTAGTTTTAGTCACATTTTATTCCTTTTTATCCTTTATGATTTTAGTCTAGTTGTAGTCAACGAAAATTCTAAAAGATTTGAGTTTTCGTCAATAAAAAGTCTGTACATTTTAGTGTGTACATTACTTTTCTTTTTTATGTTTACTTTTTTTGGTCTCTACCAGAGCATGTGAGCGGAGTGGAGCGATGAGATTTCCCGCTCCTCACTCACAGAGCTGTTCCTTGCGCCCGCTCGTCCGCTCAGAGGGGATTCACACTGCTCTGCTCATTATCACTCCACCTTCCACTCAAATTTTTACCCGCTCCACTCCAATCACTCACCGCTCACTCAAGGACAACACGGAAGCGCATTACCATTACCATCTTCTCGGTTTCAGACACTGGGAAATACTGATGTTTTAAAAAAATGATGATGGTGTTAATATTAGTATATCAACACTGTGCAGGCATCTCAAGTCTCTCGGATTATTCTGGCGGAAAGCCCAGTCTGACGTGCTGGATGTCGATGTCTCTCTGCAGGAGCAGTGAAACCAACATGGGATGCTTCATGGATAAAAATTCTTGCAGATGCATTCTGGGTGGGACATGCTTCAGACACATGGTGTGAGCGGTACTAGAGCGAAATTGGAGTGGGATGGAGCATAAGATAAGGTGCCGGTCCAGCTTCTTTGAAAAAACTGCTCTGCGCTCTGGCCAAAATTCTTCCGCTCACGCTCCCCGCTCACTCCCGCTCCACTCCGCTCACATGCTCTAGTCTCTACTTCTTTAAATTGGCTGAATTTGTGCCATTATTCAAAGCAGTTCTGCAGATACACAGAGGGCCGCAGCACAGCCTCTCTGTCTGTCTTTCACATGAGCTATTCAGGACGTCTCGAGAGTACAGACATGCAGTGTTTGGCAAAGCATGATGTGACGATGGACCAGCCTGCTCTGGTTGTGACAGCCCATCTGACAAAACAATATAGCAGACAGCATTAGCTGCTAGCAGCAGAAACAACTGGGGAAAAAAAAGGATTAAGTCATGGATAAAAATACGTTTAATATCTGAGTTACTGGTGTGGATCTAATCTTTAGAGACCCCTGAAAGTCACCCAAAAGTGTGGACTCCAAAAAGCATCCATTACAGTCAAATGATGTCGACTGCTGCGTTACATTTTTTCAGCATTAAAAATGTTTGAATAAGAGGACTTTATAAGAGAAAGATCTTAAAAGGTCTGATATTTAATAAGTTGTGTAATTATGTGTGATGCTAATGTTTAAGAGAGCCACAAAGGAGTTTGCCATGGCAGAATCCAAACTGATGGTCTCTGGATCATAAAATTCTCACTAAAATTGTGTGATCAAACCACTTTCTTTGGTGTATATTTTGTGTTTCACACTATCTACGACTCCTGATAATATGCCCACTAATTTAGCTTTGCCTGCTTGGTGCAGCAAGTATAACCCTTTGGAGACCTTAAAAACTAAAAATGTGTGATACAACATGCTGAAATGTAGAGTTTAAAGCATTTTGTTTATTTTCCTTCTAATAGGGAAAATGTATGACATATTATCTTTCCTGTGTAGAAATAGGTCTGGAAAATAAAGCCACACTGCATTAGAGCTAGTTTTAACAATTATGGTAACAATAGTAAAGAAAGCATCAAAAGGAACAAGCTCCTGAATAGAAGTATGAACTATTTACAAGCTTGTGAAACAGTGACAGGAGACAGAAAAGATTAGTCATCTATAGCTGTATGAGACATACATATTTGGATGAACATCAGCACCTCTCTGCACGGCTGTGTACAGTGCTTTGAGAAAGTAGTTTCCCCCTTCCTGATTTTATTAGGGCCCGAGCATGGACCTAGGGTCAGCGAGGACCCAGTTGTATCATGAGGAATTCTTCACTATTATTACTATTTTTCACTCACAACTTTTGCATTCTTGGGGGCCTTAACATGCTCCAAAACTCACCAAATTTGGCAGCCCCTTAGATCCTTTGATAACCACTTTTTTCACAATTTTTCTCAAAAAACATGGTGTAAAAACAACTATCAATGTCCATAACTTTTCAGTGTTTACTTCAGTCATCAACAAACTTCACACAGATGATCACACATGGAGCCCCTATTAAACTATGCACTAACATCAGAAACAGCGCCCCCTTCTGACAAAAAAAGTCACTTTTTTCTCTTTTCTTACTTTAAAAATTCAGCCCTGAACACCATTGAACTTAGGCTGATGATCTTTGGTCAGGACATGCACCATGACCACACCAACAAAAATGCCTTGGCGCCATGCCAAAATCCCAACAGGAAGTCCACCCGCTCTGCTGGAATTTCAAAATAGCACCTCATGTTGGACAATTATTCACTGAAAACTGATGTAACTTTGGAGGACATCATTCTATGGTCTTCAGTGTGTTATGGCAACACATCAGTATCACACTGAACACACCCACAAGAAAACAGCTCATTATGGTGCCCTCTACTGCCAACAAGAAGTGATGCAACTGGGTCATTTCTGCATTTGTCTTATTGTTTTGAATCTATCATGCTCTGATTTTTACCTGAAGTCATCACTATCTATCCCAACATTGACATGTTTCATCAACAGATGCCCTGGTGGCCAAGGCGGCCATTTTGATCCTTCGCCTCAGACAGGAAGTGGCTCATATATGTATCCCTCTTACTGTGTTGAACCTATCATGCTCTGATTTTTACCTGAAGTCATCACTATCTATCCCAACATTGACATGATTCATTAAGAGATGCCCCAGTGGCCATGGTGGCCATTTTGATCCTTTGTCACAAGACAGGAGGTGGGTGTAACTCACATATGAAACATCCGATTGCCTTCAAACTTCACATATGTGATTAGGGTCTGCCTCTCCGCAGATTTCAATGTCAATTTTATGTTTTGGCTGTAGTGCCCCCTACTGTAACATGCCACAAGCACCTTGGACATAAAATGTGTATATTTTCTTCAATTTTACATGATAAATAGTCCTCTCCTGATCACTTCTACACATCAGCATCCACCTTTGTCACTCTGCCACCTACTGTTGAGGGGTAGTACTACCTCATAAACAAAGTGCACTGTGCTTATTTTTTTAAAGACCCTGTAAAGAGAAATCCAAAGTTTTTGTCTTAACACACTAGACATGTTGGAATATGGTTGCTGTGAACATGTGAAAACACTGAGATCTACATGTGACTGAATCTTGTGCCACCCTTTGCAGCAAGGGTGTTCATAAGGGGGGGTTCCCATAGAAGTCAGCGAAAATCATGATCTACTCTAAAGTTAATCGGTGAATACCATGTTTTATTTTCAACCTGAAAATAAGTAACACCCCTTTATTTAAATGTGAACCCCTTTTCCTAAAACAGCATTACCTTTTTATTACCTACACCGATTAAATCGGCGGGGGTTATGTAAAGGGTTCCGTATCTTTGTTTGTTTCTTTGTTTGTTTCTTTTTATGTGTACAAAATAACTCGAGAACGGAAAGTCAGATCTTCACCAAACTTTCAGGGAAGATTGGGATAGTCACATGGAAGAATTGATTAGATTTTGGTGATGATCCGCGTACCCATTCGGTTTTTCTTGCACATCGAATTTTGAACACCATAGTAATCAATGGGAGTGTGAGCTCCTCAGTGGCGTTGCTTAGGCATGGGTCTGCTGCCTCAGACGGCCATTCTAGTTGGTAATGTTAACAACCTGGATGGGCACACTGAACTAAACTATTTGGAAAATAATGTCCGACTTTAAAGCTAAGCCATGATGTGCACATACATCAGTATGTCAGAAAATAAAACATAAAATCTGAGACAACTGTAAGGAAAATAATTGTGAAAAGAAGCAAAAAATGTGTGAAAATGGCAACAAAAACATTGGATTACCACCATATAGCAAGTAAGGGATAAAATGGCCAAAAAGCAGTAAAAATGGGTTGAAACTGGCAACCGAAAAAGCCCAAAAGTGGCAGAATGGAAGAAAAAACAACGGAAAAAATGATAAAATTGGCAAAAATTGATGACAACCAGCAAAAAGGTGGGTTAAAAATGGCAAAAATGAGTGAAAACCAACCAAAAAGTTGTTAAAAATTAGCATGAAGTGGCAAAGAAGTTGCAAAAATTTGTGAATAATGACCAAACGTGAAAAAGTGGCAGTGTCAAAACAGTGGCAAAATACTGGTTAATATTGTTGAATATTCACAAAACAAGGGGGAAAAGGTGGCATAAAGTGCAAAACAGTGGCAAAAAGTAGCAAATAGTGGAAAAATTGATATAACGTGGCAAAACAGTGGTAGACAAATTGGAAAAATGTAGGAATAGTGAAAAACGGGTAAAAAATTGGCAAATAGTGGCTGAAAATGGGTGAATGGTTAAAGAATGGGCAAAAGTGGCAAGAAGTTGCAAAACATTGGCATAAAGTAGAAAAACAATGTAACAAAGGTGCAAGAAAAGTTGAATAGTGTCAAAAATGGGTTAAAAGTGGCAAACAACTTTAGACATCAACTCTGTTAAGCTCCCTGTTTGCCCTCGAACATTAATTCTTGGACTCTCCCCACCTGAACTAAATCTCTCAGACACAAATAAAACTAAAGTTTCTCTATGCTCACTTCAGGCTAAACATTGTATTGCAAGAGCCTGGAAAAACACTGATATGCCTACAGTCGGACACTGGTTTAAAAGCCTATCTAGGTGTTTAGCGATGGAGAAACTGACCTACGCTACAAAAGGGTAAACAGAGAATTTCTTTATAATCTGGAGACGATTTGTTGCTTGGTGGCAACAATTGCAAGCAATTATGCAGGCAATCATTTTTTACAAAGGGTCAGGTAGGTTTGGATGACTTTTTTACCTTATTGAATTAAATTGTCATTTAAAACTTCATTTTGTATTTTCTAAGGTTATCTTTGTTGCAACATTTGCTATGTTGTGGCCTGATGGTACAACTGTGTAAATTCATTTTTTTCCTCATTAATCTACACTCGGTACCCCATGATGGCGAAGTGAAAACAGAATTTTAGAACTTTTTTTTGCAAATTGTAATGCACATTAGAACATACTGAGTGCTGTTGTACTTTATATCAGCTCTCTTGGAAAGCCTTGTGTCCAATCAGAACACTCAGTTGAAACCAAATAAAAGAACTAAATTGCACATACTCTCATGGTTAGTAAGAAGAAGCTTTAAAAGTAGAGATGTTTCATTTAATCTGTTTCCAGTTTGACTTCAGTAACAAAAATGAATAAAACTAGAAATTTCAGTCAATATATAAAAAAAAAAAACTATCAATGTCAATTTAAACATTTTCATTCATTCATTCATTCATTCATTCATTCATTCTTATTGACTAAAGCATTACTTTTTCATCCAACCCAAGAAACAAACAAACAAAAGACAGGAATATTTTCCACCCAAATGAAACATGCGTTGCCATGGAAACTGTGCCTAGTGTGTGTGACAGACAGTGTGTCTTGCAGGGATGATGGCTCAAACATCATTGTGGAGGCAACGTCTTATCGCACTCCTCGCTTGTTAAAAGTTTGTGCTACTTTTGTGCCTGATCTCCATTCTCCTCTCTTCCAATCAACGGGCCTGACATTTCTGTTTCAGCCTGACTGCAACTTTCAAAGACACACGCACACTTTTTCAAAGCCTGACAAAAAATGTGTCAATTAACACATTCTTCAGGTCATGCTCATAAATTTAATATACAATTCATGTTGTTATCTCCAATGGCGCTGTCTCACTTTTCCTTCGTTGATTGATGATGCAGCTCTTGTTGTTTTTTGTCTTTCTTTGACTTTTGACACCGAGAATTTTTTCTTACTCTGATGTTGCACTTATACTGTAGATCGCTCCAGATAAGAGTCTAAGTTAACTCACTCAACTTTAAATTGATGAACTGTATGCTGGAGAGTTTAACTTACTGTTGTAATGAAGTCAGCTATATATCTCATGCAAAGTTGCCTGCACTGCTATAGTCACTGTGCTCTACTGTATGTGCTTTTAATTAGATCTAAGCCATCTTATACTCCTGCTGAAAATCTGACTTTTTGTTTTTTTTACAGATCATGGCATATCATCTGCATTTTTTATTGGATGTTACATATGAAGTTTTAAGAATGTAAAGGTTTTTGTGGTAGAATATTGTGAAGCTTGATATGGAAACTTTAAGTTTGACACATGCTACTGTGAATGAATGAAGTTTTGTTTTCCACATGGTGAATTGAAATACATCTTAATAAATCTGACCGAAGTTATTCTCTTTAGATTAATTATTTTTACCCAGAATAGTCCAGTTTACCTGCTGTTTGGTTTCTATTAGAGCCAGTATATAAAGAAAATGTTAGTTACAATTAACTCTGAAGACATGATTGATGTGCTATCTATATCATATTGTACTTTTTACTGTGACAAATATGATGTAACAACATGCCTTACAGCATAATATCATTTAATATGATTTTACTAAAGCACCAAACAATTCAACACATTATGACACAATAAAACATAATACAATTCAATCAACACAATACTGTACAAAGTGATATTATATACATTGCTTAACAAATTTATTAGACCACCACCCAAAGTAAAGTTTATGCCCCAGCTGCCCTAAATTAACAGTATTGGTAATTACAAAGATCAGTTTTTATGTTTCTGCAATGTTAATACACCAATATGTAGAAGCTCTTTAACCCAATCATATTTTTTTATGCTAAAATATAATTATTATTGTTGTTATCCATGAATTTTCAAATTTAATGATTTACAAAAAAAAAAAAAAACCTGAAAAAAGTAAAGCACATTATTATTAACTGATTAATATGTCAAATTATAGTTATTTACTTGCAATCCTGAACAGAAAAATGAGTTTTAGTGGTTGAATGTCATGCTTGATTCATTTCTGACTTCTCAGAGAAGCCCAGTGAGCCGGTTAAAATTTGGGAATAAAAAGGGGAATTCAGTTTGAAATTCCTCATTCCTGTTTAAAATGGTAAAACGTGGACAGCTCACTGAAAATGAAAGAGTCCACATTAAAGCACTCCATGATGCTGGATGGTCTCTAAAACAAATATGACAGGTGGTCTAATAAATTTGTTAAGCACTGTATATACATTATGATTTGATATCATACAATATAATACAATATAAACAATGGCAGAATACAAAACCAGACAAAATAAGCGGATTTGATAAGAATCAATATGAAACTACAAAAGCACTCGTAAAGCGCAGACCTCCACCATTTGCCCTATCTCCCAATAGTAACGAATCCTTTATAAAATTCCTGGATCCAGACAGTGATCTGGATAACTCCAGTTGTGACATTTCCCGAAAATTTCATCAAAATCCATCCATAACTTTTAGAGTTATGTTGCTAACAAACTAACTAACTAACTAACTAACTAACAAAACCTGCCGATAACATAATCTCCTTGGTGGAGGTAATAATATGGTGCGTTGCACAGTGCCATACAAAAAAAAATATCATGCCATACCATACCGTATCACACCATACCATACAATACCGTACCATACCATGCCATGCCATGCCATACCATACCATACCACACCATACTATACCATACTAGACATACAATACCATACCATACCATACCATACCATACATACCACATCATACTACGCCATACCATACCATGCCATGCCATGCCATACCATACCATACCATATCATGCCATGCCATGCCATGCCATGCCATGACATGTCATGCCATGCCATATCATGCCATGCCATGCCATGACATGTCATGCCATGCCATGCCATGCCATGCCATGGCATGCCTATGCCACACCATACATACCATACCATACTATACCATACATATCACACCATACATACCATACCATACTATACGATGCCATGCCATGCCATGCCATACATACCATACCATACCGTGTCGAACCATACCATGCTATGCCATACCATACCACACCATTCTAAACATACCACACCATACCATGCCATACCATGCCACACCATACCATACCATGCCATACCATACCATGCATTAAACCCATTATCAAGAAATGGAAGGAATATGGCACATGTGTAAATCTGCCTAGATCAGGCCATCTTTACAAAGTGAGTGACCTTGCAAAAAGGAGACTAGTGAGAGAGGCCACCAAGTCACCTATGACTACTCTGAAGGAGTTACACGTTTCATCAGCTGAGAGGGGAGAGACTCTAACATTTGTTGTCCAGGTCCTTCACCGGTCAAAGCTATATGGGAGAGTGGCAAAGAGAACGCCACTGTTGAAGGAAACTCAGATTAAATCTCCACTAGAGTTCACCAAAAGGCATGTGGGAGATTTAATGGTCAAGCAGGACAAAGTTCTTCAATCTGATGAGACCAAAATGGTGCTTTTTGGCCATCAGACAAGACATTATAGCAAAAACTGCACATCACTACACACTATCCCCACTGAGAAGTACGGTGGTTTCAGCATCATGCTGTGGGGATGCTTCTCGGCAGCTGGTCCTGGAAGGCTCATAAACGTAGAGGGTAAAATGAATGTGACAAAGCAGAAAAATCCTGGAGGGCAATCTTATTCAGTCTATAAGAGAACAAAGGCTTGAGACAAGATTTTTTTTCCAGCAAGACAATGATCTGAAACATTACAGCGAAAGCTACACAGAAATGGTGTAAAGACAAAAAGGTGAATGCTCTGGAGTGCCTGAGTCAAAGCCCAGTCCAACTTGAGGCTGGACTTGAAAAGGGCTGTTAATGCCTGATCCAAATGCAACCTTATATTTATGCAGTCACTTATTTTACATTACATATTTTTGTTTAATTAACATTACTTTGTAGAAATCTACTGATCATGATTGAGTTACAAAATCTATAAAAGGGTAAAACATCCAAGGGAGTAAATACTTTTCATAGGCCCTGTATTTGTTATAATTGTTTTTATTTGTGTCTACTTTATACTGTACCTTTACCTTCAATAGATGGAGGAAAACAGCCCTGAACCTCTGTGAATTGCACTCATACAGCACTGTTTTAAATTCAAACTCTGGGTGAAGTTGTGAAAGAGAAGTTATTTTTGCTCACAAGCGTTGTTCTTTGCCTACTGCTATATATTTTTCCAAAAATACACAGCAGCAAATGTTATTTAAAGCTTTAACAAGAGCAGGTATAATGATGTGTGTAATAGTTCAGTCTAAAATAAGATTCGACTGAGTTTTTTCATTGGTGACAAGCTTTATAAGATGTGAGATGGTGGATTGAGAGTGTTCACGTTGCATTCACAGTTAAGTTCCAATCTAGTGAATTTCAAAATGTGAAATAAGCCAATATAAGATGTTTTTTTCCCATAAGTACAGGCTTTATGTCATGTAAATCTAATTTTTATCTGCATCATAATTCTGTTTAGCAGATTCTAACCAGCCTAAGAACACAAAGTCTGACCCCGCGACACAAGAAGCTGCTGTATTTTATCATTATTAACCTGAGTTTACCCCAGAGGAGATCACGTTTCCACAATGCGGTCCTGTTTCAGGCTAACTCCTGGTTGAAACACAATCTTTGCCATGATGAGCTGTGAAATCTGCTACCTGTGAATCCTTTGGTCATGCAAAATTAATAGAGGAGTCAAGTATTGACCTAGGTAGAGTCTGACTTTGAACATGAAAGAATGAACAATAAAGATGCATTTATATTACTTTGATAAATTTCTATATCATGAGTCATAGCAAGACTTCTATCAATGTTTCTCCTCTTCCTATTTTCAATGTAGCTTTGAGTTTGTCAGGAAAAATGTCTTCCTTTGTTTTCCTCTCACTAAAATAGCTTCTCTCATGAATAATACCAAAACTTATATTTGTTGATTATGCAAAACATTGTGTTTATTATGAAGATTCATTTTTTCTCCACTGTTTTGGAATAACTTGACAAAAAAATGCTCTTGAGTTGTAAGACAGACAAAACAGGATATGTGCAAAATAAAAACACGTCCTTTCACCATCTGCTTTCTGAATCTAAGTCACTTTGTACGTTTGATTTTCTGAGAAGCAAGGTCAAAACTGCTGCCAGAGATTTCTGTCGCCTCTATTTATGCGTTTGTATTTTTGTCAGGTCTTTGAGAGCGGATGACTAACGATACACAAGGATCGGCAAGCCGCAGCCTCAAGCTGTGAGAGAAATATGATTTATCCCTGTGATTAACCTGTGCCATTTCCCTCCACACTTATTCAAATTCATGACTAAATCCATCTCTTCTTCCTAGTGCCTTTTTTTTCATCTGCATGCTTTTGCATTCTCCCTGTTTTGATCTATATTCCAGGATAAAGATTTGCTGTTTATACAAAGGAGCCATTTAGATGGCACCCGGTAGTGAGGAGAGAAGAATGGATATGAATCTGCTATGACAATGTATTCGATTGAACACAGCATGAGGTGTGAGACGTCTGAGCACAAACATGTACCAGCGCATGCATGAGGCCTGGCAAGTTTGAGTTTGGGAGTTTCACACCGGATAAACATTTGATAAGCTCAAAAAACGGTTGGTTTTAAATTGAATTTCTTCTCTTCATAGCTCTGATTCTCTGCAAAATACTCTTCAGCAAAGCCGTTTTGGCAGGTGGACGGCAGGTTAAGATTTATTGTAGCTTTCACTGGGAGGTGTATCAACACTTCTAACTGTCTGCAGTTCAGGACAGCTTTCAGACAGAGGCAGAGGTAATTCAGATGAATTTAAAACAATAAAGAATGGAAAAGAACACATTTGAACAGATAACGAATAAACTACACATGCTGCTGTTACCGGGAAAGGGAAGAAATAAGACACAAAAAAGACTAGTGCTCTAAAGGGTGTTTTCTATCAAATGATTCTAATAACTGTAAAGTTATTGTTGTGTGAGGCCTTGCTGGTACAGCTGGTAAAAACAGGCTACAACTTTACTTTATTATACAGTAAAAATGAGAAAATTTTTCTCAAATAACTTACAACATGTTTTATATTTTGGTGCATATATTATGGGAAAAGAAATCATCTTGAATTTAAAAAAAAAATTCATATTTGAAAATCATGGTTAAATTGAGACTTCAATTTAAAAGTAAGTATTTAAAGTATTTTAGTTAAGAATTCTGTAACCGTCAGCATAAATGAATACCATGCACCACAGGAGTCAAATAGGATATCAAATCACAGCTGACAATTCCACACATCTCTGTCATCAGGCAAATTCTACTTATAAAGCTCCAATCTGCAATGTTTGTGCCAAACTGAAGTCTGTTCCTAACAATCCATATCATTTAGGGAGAGGAAGGTGGTATCTAGTGGGGTTTTGTTGTGCTGAAATGTGTTAGCAATAACTGCCACCTGTGTAACAATCCGCTTGGATGTAGCTATAGTACTCCAGAGGCTACTGCTATGGTACAATAAGCTTGGCTGGAGCTGTTGAAAAGTGCCTGTTTAGGCCTTGACAACATATTCTGTATTGAGACAAGAGCCCATCGAAAGCTCCTCTTAGCAGAGATGATCAGCTTCAGCATGAATTTTAGTCACAGACATGAATTTGACACACACTACATTGGTACAGTCAGTGTGAGTCAGTGTGAGTATTGACAATGGCTGCTAGTGGAGTGTTTGGCTTGGATGTAGCCATAGCGGCAGTTTATCAGAATTGTGACACATTTCTTTAATAAAGCAAGAGAAAAGAGCAGATCGGCTTTGGTATGGGTTTAATCCACATTAAGTTCCACTGTTCATAAAGTACGGCAGCGTTTGCCTGTCAAACACCAGTTCATACTGGTCCTGCGCATGTGAACAACCTCATTTTGCTCTGTTGCACTAATTGAATGTGATGGACAGAACGATTGTCCAGTCTCCTTTGGAGTATCTTTTTTTAAAAGTCCTGCCCTTCCCAAACACTTTCTATGGGAGCTTTCTCAGATGAATGTGAAACAAATCCATGCAGTAGATTTATGAAACAGTCTATCTGGCATGTCAGGTTTAACAAAAATGATACAGTTCCAAAAAAAAAAAGAAAAAAAAAAAAACAACAACCCATAAAACAAAACTTAATTTAGAGCCAACAGCATTTTTGATACCCAATATATCTCAAAGTTTCCTGAAGCAATTTCTGATGAAAACCATACTGTCACATAACATTGGTATGTTAAGAAATTAGTAAAATGTGTAGTTTCAGATTTAGAGGGGGCTAAGGCCAGCCTAAAAGATGAGAGGCTCCATCAATTTTTTGGGCAAGAAAGTGGAATATTTTTTTAAGATTACAAAGTCTAAATTTACAGTAAAACTAACTCAGAATTTCAGAGTTTAGAAGGTTGTAAATTTGCAGCAAAACTCAAAATATCAGAGTTTAGAAAGTCTTCAAATATCTTTTCACTTTTAAAATCATAAATTGCCCGAAGTCTATAGATACTTTACCCACATAAAGGTGATAATACTAAACTGTCAGAAAAATACATTTCAAGTATGATGGAAAAATAATAAAAGATTGATGAAGCTAATCTAAAGGCATAATTGCATCAAAATGAAGAAGTCAGTCTTTCTGACTGTTGTATTATACCACCTTAGATTTGTCATTTCTAATACACTGAGGTGTTAGCAGTTCTTCACTGCTGTCTTATGTCTTTATAGTTTGATCACATATATAAATTGTTATTTTCAATAATCTTTCAATTCCTTTTTTCCTATAACTTTTTTTAATAGTTTTTATTTATTCAAAACGAATGAAAATAGTGAAAAAAACCATAACATTCCCCCATATCCAGCAACACTGTAACTGGTTTCTTTTATCAAACTGAAATAATGGATTTAATTAAGACTGAATCATTACAAAGATGAGCACAAAATCATCCCATTTGGAAGCTGGAACAATAAAATGCATTGTTAGCTGAATAATGACAAACTGTTATCAAAGCAGTTGCCAGTAAATGTTTGTCAAATGAGTGATCACTTAATTCAAAACTCATTCAGCCTCTAAGTGACAACAGAACACAGTGGGTAAAGCTCACAAAGCATTATATTTTTTATAAATATTTGCTCCATTTTCCATATTAATTTGTAAAAGAGCTCATAGCTAAGGCTGTATTTATGAATTCAATGGAGAAAAATTGCAGTATTAAGCTCCGTAATGACACAGAGAAAAAGTCAGAGCAAATGTCTGCTGAGAGACAGAGCTTAGAGCCCCTGTGAGCAAGGTTTTTCTTTTTGCTGGTTATGAAATAGGATCAAATTAATATTGATGTGTCTCTGTGACTTTCAAAAGTAAACAGGACCATCGGTATACAGATCGATTTATTTTTAAAGTCTAAATGGCTGCTGGCTGGTGAGGTGTCAGACAAAGTGATTTAATGCTCACTGCTGAAACATTTTTTACTTTTTTTTTCTTTTACTTTTTTTGCTGTAAAGCTGAGTGATACATTCAAATTTAAGAGAAAGCAGGATGATTTTTTTTAAATGACTTACACAAGTACAGAACAAAATCAGAAAAGAGATTAGACCTACTATTTTGACTACAGGGGGCTAAAAATCAGCACATATGTGAAGCTCCTCACAGGAGCTTTAAAGATGAAATATACAGCATCTCATTCATTAATTTAACAGATATTAAAAGTTTCTTCAAGTCTTAATGACTTTCTTATAAAATTAGATTAAACTCAAACTCCTTCTAGGTTTGTTGTTCTCAGCTCTGTGTTCACACTTATAGGACAGCACTGATATCAGCTCAAATATTTGTCACTCACAGGCTAGTGGCTGAGCCCTGAAAGACCAAGTAGGGGCCCTCCCCAGGCATGATTTAAAATATGAACCCATGCATGCTAGACCTTCTTGGTGGGGCTGGAATCAGCGTTAGGGATGTATTATAAGGCTACTGTTAGAGTCAAATGCATGAACTGGCTCCTGACTTTTCTTCTCCTGTCTTTGCCAACAATCTAACTTTTTGCAGTTAAGATCAATGCCTGTGACATAAACATTATATTTTTAAAAGCTAACACTATTTTAACAAATCAGGGTTCAAAACAGTCAGAATTTTACTGAAGCAACCACAATGAAATATGTTTTTTTTTGTTGTTGCTTTAATATGTAATTCTGAATATTTAGGTTTACAGTAATATTTATCATTCCTTCTTATGTAATATTCAATTTTTGTAAGAGAGACGGACTCACTCACTCATGAAGATTATGTCTAAGAGCACAATAATAGAATTATTAAGCACAACTGAAGGAAAAGCAACATACTTTCCAGGCCAATGAAATCTTTTATTAGGTCTAAAAAATACATCAGCCCTGAAGGTCATCATCACTTGAATTTATTACGGGATCTTGTGTTCAGATGTTTATCTGCTCTATGGAAGTCACATGGCTTTAAAGCAATTGTTCCCAGCTGGTTTGGCGTGACACCATAGGTGGTTTTCTATTTGATGTAGGTAGGCAATTGCCTGGGGTCTCAAGCTCCAAGGGGCCTCAAGATATAGATGTGAACCGAATATGAGCTACACATCTAAAATTACTTTCAGTGATATGGCGTGTATTTTAAATATGAACTACTGAGATGTGGAGCATGGAGAGATGCTTCAAAATGTTTTTCTTCACTTGCTAAGCTTGCTTTAAGCAAAGTGGAGAAGGGCCTTATTGCTCTATGCCTGGGGCCTCCACATCACTAAAACCACCCCTGTGCATCACATTGTGCTTTTGGGCACATCTTGGTGTGTCGTGAGAATTTGCACAACCATACATTATTACAATAACTAAACAACGAAAGATAGTGCAACACGTGCTAAGAAGGCATACCAGATATGAGTGAGGTATGCCCAGAGATTAAAGCTTGATCTTATGCCTTAGGCAAAAAAAAAAAAAAAAGAAAAGAAAGAAAAGAAACCGTAAAGGTAGAATACATGAAACTGAAATGTCTGCATGAATTAAAAAATGAAGACTTCTATGATAAATAAATGTATTTTCTTGAGCACTTACACCAAATTGAATTTCAGCTTTTAAAGCCAGAAAATGTCTTAATTGTATTAACTTTAACATCCTCTTAAAGACAAACTATGTTTATTGTAGCAATGAAACAATGGATGCTATGTTAAAGACTGCTACATACGTGTGAACTACTTCTGTAATCTGCCGTTCTGTTGCTGTATCTCATTCATGTTTTGTGCTGTGATGGACCACGCTTCTTCCATGTGGAGCAGACATTTGCTGATCACCTCCTCCCAGTTCATTTTCTTCCTTCCTGGTTTGAATTGAGAAATGTTCAACAAAGAACTGAGGCCAAAATAAGGTGTAGATGTGGCAAGAAAGCCACCTGATGGCACCGTTGACTAGAAAGGAGGATTGACACAACCCTGGTTGTGCTCTGGATGTCTCTGGATTACCAGGGTCATGGGAAAATAATCTGTTGAAAATATAGCAAAATCCACAACTCAAGGGGAGGATGTGGTGAGTTAGCACAGCCTAGGGTACTGTCTGGGTGGGTAGCAGGGTTGTCATGAGCCATGTATTTTGCTGTGGATATCCAAAAGGCCTGAAACCACCAAAAGTCTCTGGGCAAATAAATAGGGGTGGAAAGGCTCGTAGGAAAAAGATGCTGTGAAACTTGACTCTGGCGGCCTCCCTGCCCTCTCTCCAGCGACCCCGTGATGAATCCTTGGCACCCTACATGACTACATGCCTCCCTATATGACTGTTTGTTTTAAAGAATGCAGGGTTAGTTTGAACTTAAATCTCAGGATTACACATTTGGTAATTGGTTGAAAAGTGATCCATTTATGCCACACTAACAGCAGCTCCTTCAGTTATATATAGTTCAAAGGCAGACAGAGATTTTTGTGTGTATCTCCTTTTTATCAGTGCCCATCTGTGACTTTAGAGAATGGAACAGGGTGTAATGTGTTTTTACAATGTGTGAGCCGCAGCCAGCCCGGCTTTTTGGGGAGACAGGTTAAAAGAATCATAAATCCAGCCGTGAAAGCGACGCTGATATAAATAGTTGTTTTATGCTGTTGTAGGTCTAACAGCTCCATTTCTCATCCACCTCTTGGCAGCTCAGGCATGTTCTCAGTGACTGTAACAGCCAGAAAAATCCATAGCAAACATGACCTGAAACCCAAAGCAGCCACTCAGTGCCCCGAAAAGATCTGGGAGAAACTTTGGACTTTATTATTTGGCCTCTCTGTGAGGTTTCATTTCTCACTGCTTTTCTTCGCTCCCATGCATCACCACACACAGGATCCTCAGCTGTTTGTATTTTTAAACAAAGACTTTTTATAATCTGATCACTAATTACTTACAGGTCCTCTGAGGCAAGGGGGTACAAGTTCAATGCTCCTAATTCACCTCATGAATCTGTCTTCCTCAGATGACCTAGTTGGAGTGTTATCACACCCTTATACGGCATGAAAAGTGTGTGAAAAAACAAAAGTCAACCACAAAGGAAACATGTCCTTGACATACTTATTTATTTTTTTTCATAAATGATGCCATCTCTCACTGGAAACCTTTTCAAAGGCTGTTTTTGAAGTCACAGCATACATGCAGACTGAAAAAGAAGACTCTTGCTTGAATTTTAAATTAGAGGTTGAGAAATTGGGTAATTGCTGCACAGCCTCTTTAATGTGAGCGCCTGAGGACACAGCTGGACACAAGAGACGAGTGCACCGAGTGAGAGTTCAATGCAGGAGAAGCTGCAGAGAGAAGAGCTGCTCACAGCAGGGGCCTTCTCCAAACCCAGGTACGCATATCTAAACAGGAGACCACATCTTTACACGCATTACATGCAGGCTAAAAGCATTTCTTCTCATGCTCTGTGTGTGTCAGGGGGGTAATGAAATCAGATTTATGTGCTTTTCTTGCAAAATCATAAGCTTGTAAGCGCTACTGTTTCTGTCGGACTGAAATTCCATTTAAAGTGATTAGACAGTATTTGATTTGGCTCAAGCAAAGATTAAATGCTTTGCTCCTCATTTGTTTGGGAGCACACAAACACTGAGCGAAACTGACAATTCAAAACAAATTTAAGTTTCCAAGATCAGCCCTGCAGTAATTATTTGAAACACTTTGGAGTTTTGAGGTTTGAAGGGTGTTTTGACAGCCCGGCTGCGTTTGCTGAGGAGGCTAATTGACTTGCAGCAACTAATTAATTCGAAGGTTGCAAGGTTGCGATAACGGTATAATGAGAGAAGGGAATGTCAACACCAGTTGATATTAGTGCTGCTAACTATAGATGAGATAATGTTGGACAGCTCTTCTACAGGGAAGAGGGGCTCCAGATGTAAAAACACACAGTGATGACAACAATGTGGAGAAGACATATACCTTTGTGCTGGAGCTTCACAGAGGCTGATAGAGGACTGACAAAACCTGAGCTTTAACCCTTTATAGGGCAAGCATTGAAATACCTGGAAATTCACAATTTAAGCCATATATCATTGTTGGACACAGGCCTGCCCACAGCATTGACTGGGCCTTTGAAAAACAGTGAATTTGGACAGCAATATGCCTTGGATGCGTCTAGTCTGCCAAAACCAAAGAAGAAGAAGAAGACACAGTGAATGCCTCGCTTGTGATTTATAGAAGATATCAGTGCATGTGTGGTGGATTAGCAGTAGCATTGATGCTAGCATCCTGGCTAATGGTTGCTTCATTTTGGAGCTGAAAGTGTGCCAATTTGGTTCTAAAGTTCAAATTACTTACTTTTGCCACTTTTCAATTTTCATCACTGCTTCAGCCACTTGTTTCCATTTTTTTTAAGCCCATTTTTGCGTCTTTTTTTTTCGCCACTTTTTAACTGCTTTTCAAAATGTTTCAATTCTTTTATTCTTTTTCCCTTATAGTTCAGATCAAACCTTAATACTAAAGTCTGACATTACTTTACAATGGACCATGGTTTTCCTGACCTGGCTCCAGAATACAGTATAAGTAATGTTGGTACCACCAGTTTTATACTATATTCCCAACAGGACATCTATAATTATTACAAATATAAAATTTCTAAATTAATTAGCAGAAATAAGGCACACAGAAACTGATATAAACCACATAAGTATCACAAAACTCTCAGAAGGTTATAAAACCATCCCACCTGTTTTAATAATTTTAACCTTGAAAATCTTTCTACTATAATTTGTGGCGCTGTGTTTGTCTGTGTCAATTTGCATACCACAACATTGCTCCAATTGTCCTTGATACCTCCCAGAAGACTTCTTGGGTGTACTGGTTCGGAATTCATGCCATAAAAAAACCCATAAATGTGTTCAAATTTTCTATGAAATCCCAAAATGTGAGATGTGCTGCGTTCCATTTACCTTAGAAGTCAGATGTCCTGACGGCGTCACACCCGAGTTGAATGCATTTCATTCGTTACAAGTGGCAGAGCCAGAAAACAACTGGATTTTATTCAAACTCACCCTCAAGGAAATGTATTTAGATGAGATGATACACCAATGCCACGACCCCTGATCAGAGTAAGCTCTCTTTAAAGCACTTCGCCATGCTCATATTAAACAAGTTAATATGGGAGATGTGTCACACGTTGCTGTTAGAATCATTCACTGAGAAATCCCACTTTAATTGCCGTTTCTGTCAGCTGTAGTCGCAGTATGTTTGAATATGTGTCTGTCCCCATGTAGCCAGCCACACACGGCAGGTAGGCTGTGCGATGCTTTGTTAAAGACCCTGTAAAGTGAAATCCAAAATTTGTCTTAACACAAGATATGTTGGAATATGGTTGCTGTAAACATGAAAACACTGAGATCTACATGTGACTGAGTTTTGGATTTAGACCATTAGAAGTTTTTCACCTCTTTCCTGGCTGGGTTTAATTTGGGGGGGGCTAATATGTGGGCTCATGATTTCACGAGCCCACAGTGGGGAATGACCCCGCCCCTCTAACACCACAATATAAAATCACAGTGCAGTTCAATTCAGTACAGTCTGTTGTTCACTGATGTCACTGCCTTTATTGTAAGTTAACAGTCAGTTAAATTTTTTGTTCACTGTGAGGTAAATTTGCCAAATCTATCAGCCACAGTGGTCTATGGATCATTTAAAGCATCATAACAGAGATTTGAGCCAGAAAACAGACTTTGTCTCTGGTCAACAAAGGTCAAGAGACAGGCTAATGGTGTGAGTGCTTTCCTCAATTCAGATTGGAGCATTTTTTAAATTTGAGAGGATCATATTTCTCATTAGTGGGCGTGGCTT
Source organism: Cheilinus undulatus (assembly GCF_018320785.1). Classification (NCBI taxonomy): domain Eukaryota; kingdom Metazoa; phylum Chordata; class Actinopteri; order Labriformes; family Labridae; genus Cheilinus; species Cheilinus undulatus. The sequence goes on along the minus strand of NC_054875.1, from coordinate 20,635,838 downwards.
CATCCCATTCAACAGACACGCCCACACCATCCTGGAGCAGATTTTACTGCCTCATTTTTCATGATTTTGAAGCCTAATTTTATAAACTTAGAGAAGTTTAATTAGAATGAAATTTGATTTAGGGGTTCATAACACAGTGACCTGAATACAGATTCATTTTCACTTACAGGGTCTTTAAAGCTCCACGATAAAGTGCATTCACTTTAACTTTGTAAATAAGTCAAAAGGCACAGCTTTAATGCTCCTGCTAATTGTATTGATTTATTTTAGATTGTACAGAAATACTGATGAACTCTAACAAGGACTGTGGCTTTAAGAATAAGTACAAAATAGCACTAAAACAAACAATTACAGGAGTTTATTGCATTTATGCTATCACATTCACATTCACATTCAAATGAACTGATAGTTTTGAACTGAGCTGGATGAGAAAACTTAATATGGGTTTAAAGAGAAAGTTTCTAACTGTAGAAGTTGTGTACATTCTTCCCTCCAACAAACTATATATGTCCACTAAATGAAAACAAAAAAACAAGACTCTGTGAGTATATTGTCACACTGACTTGACGTGCAGTGGGCGGATGTAGCTCTAACTTTGCTGGTAATAAAAATCCCTCAGCATGGACTACACCTACCCGCTGTAATCCAAACTGTCAAAAACCCCTGCTGGCCTGTCTCTGTGTCACGGCCAGAGTTTCTCTCTGTGAGGCACCAAGCCTTTTTATTAATCCTCTCACTGGAACCTGACTGTCTCTCACTCTATGGGAAAATTAGACCATCAGGGAGATTCGGAGAGCTGGACAATGGCAAAACATAGCTGTCAGAACACTGACACTGTGGTTGAATTTTTTAGCACTGGTATTCGTTTTTTGTAAAGATATCACTTGACATATTTAAATGTGCTGAATATCTGCAGACTCCTTTTTGAAATGTTGTCAGAAAAACTCAAAAAGAGACTTTTGCCTAATTAATCAGCAGTTCTTGACATGTGTGTTACTGCTGCATGACAAAAATGATATTTTAACCTTGGGAAATGTAGAAAACAAGAAGCAGGGTTTGTTCAAAGGTTTAATTACCTTTATTTGGAAATTCCTTTTTTAAATTCAGTATTGGGCCACAAATCTTAATTTAGTCCTGGTAATTCAAAGAAGGGCCGGATTGGATCATCTCGATACCTATTAAACGACTCATTTACACAAATATCCAATCAGCCAATAACACGGCAGCAGCTGATGCATGTCGGCATGTAAACATGGACAGGATGATCTTCTGAAGTTCAAATCCAGCATCAAAATGAAGAAGGAAAGTGATTTAAGTGACTTTGACTGTGCCATTGTTTTAGCAAATTCTAACTTCTGCAGAAATCAAGACTCATCTGGCCAATCAATGTTTGTCCAGTCTTCTGTTGTCCACATTTGCAGAGCTCGTGTAAATTGTAGCCTTAGTTTTTTGTTCTTACCTGGTGTGGTTCTCTGCTGCTGCAGCTCATCTGCTTCAAGGTTCAACATGTTATGCATTCAGAGATGCTGTTTTGCATACCACATTTGTAACAAGTGGCTTTTTAAAATACTGTTGCCTTTCTACCAGCTCCAACCAGTCAGGTCATTCTCCTCTTACCTCTGCCATCAACGTTTTGGCCCAGAGAGCCGCTGCTCAGTGGATATGTTCTCTTTTCAACTCTAGAGGTGGTAGTATTTGAAAATCCCTCTGGATCAGCAGTTTGTGAGAACACCCTGACTAGCCCATCTGGCACCAGCAACTGTGACACATTCAAAGTCACTAAAATCACCCTTTTCCCCCAGTTTGAACCTCTTGACTATGGCTATACTTAAATTTATTGGTTTCAGTCATGTGATTGGTGATTTTTTTGTGCTGCAGGTGAACAGGTGTACCTAATGAAGTGGTTGGCATGTGCATATAAACTTAAAAGCTTGGCATTGTTGCTCAGAGTAATGCAGAGGGATTAAAGACATCTGATAGGATCAATACTTAAATCAGGTTGTTCAACAGAGAAAAAAGATTTCATAATCAGATATGATCAGATAATTGAATCCTGTTTTTAGCTGAGAAATCCTCCACTTTGTGTTGTTGAAAGCCTTTAAGGAGGATTAGGACTTCTTTGATCATAACGATCTGGATCATCTGATTCCAGCAGACGGCTGAATTTGGACTGGATTATAAGAAAAATGGCAAACCTATCAAACAACACAACATTTTACAAGGTAGTGTGTATTTTAGGACATTTTTTATATAAAATGTTTTTCCCTAGAATAGTATTTGACTTCAGCAACAAAGTAGAAGAAATAGACCTTAAGGTTGGAAAAAAATAAAGATTTTTGTTTTGTTTTGGATCCCCAGTATGGACAAAGTTTGAAGTCTAAAGAGCCCTGTAAAGCCTGGTATTCCAAATGTAGTAATCCTTAAAAGTCTGTTTCCAGATCAGGTTAGTGTTACACAAATGTTCTTTAAAAGATTGTTAATAGTGAGCCTGATATTCAGATAGAACACTTTGATCAACTGAGCCGTGAGGATTACCAATTAACAGTGGATTAACAGTGATACACACTTCTCCCACCACCTAACTCCACACTAACTAGAAAGGTCATAGCATCTGCTTTAACTTACATATTTTAGGTTAGATATTCTTACCTATTTGGTGAGATGGAGAAAAATGTTTTTGTTACATCTGTAGGACCCGTTCATATTCCTGGTGTACAGTGTCTTGCCCCACAATGAAGGTGCCTTTCCTATTTTGACACAGTTAACATTTGTATGCCCAGTGCTTATTTTGATTAGATATCAAATCAACATGTACTACTGTTAAACCCAGAGGTGTGCTTGTTAAAAATGAGGAGTTGTCAGCTGCAAAGCTGGTACTTTCCTGTTGTGAAGAGGCAGAAAACTTTGCCTTCACTTCAAACCAGATCTAAAGTCTAATGATTTTACTGCAGTGTTTTCCTGGTGTTTAAAGGATGCATTAGGATGGATGTTTATCACTGAGCTTGTTCCATACATGCAGGTTGCTCACCTTCCCCACAGTTTAATATCTGTGCATGTGCTGATATTTTAAGATCAGGTTTTTTGAGCAGATGGATGTTTCATATATCCACCTGGGAAAACCACTCATAGACAGTGATTGGGAAAGAGCAGAGCGTTTGAAAAAAACTCAGAGGGTGATTGGATGAACGTTCTGTCTGTCGCAGCTTTACAGGCCAATCAGATCAACAAAACACGTTACGTAACCAATGCCATGCTGCACCCCTACCGAAGGAGTACACTCCATACAGAACTGCATAGCGCGAACCATGGCAACTGTAGACATGTCAGTTTACGACTTTTGTCATTTTGAAAAAAAAAAAGCAACCCAATGCTGTTCTTTGTTCTTCTTCTAACAAAGAAATGAAGTCAAGTTCTGATAAAACTGGTGCTTTAGCAGCTTTAGCAGCATCCACGCTAATATCTTCTGCCATTCGCACTGGCCTCTTGTTGCTGCTTGCTTACACCATGACTCTGCCATGCCCAAAAGTACTGCCTCTTGATGCTGATTGGTCCTGTCATTTTCTAACTGGGCCCAAACGGGTCGGATGGGAGCTTTGCAAGGTGGATTTGAAAGTGAGAAACATGGAAACAGGTGTATCCATCTGCTATGCAAGGACTGACAGGTCTCAGAGTAATGTTTCTCTTTGTCTTCAAGCTCTCCTCTCTGTGTGTTCACTCCTGTGTGCATGCAGAAATATGGCAAATGTACCCACATGCTGTCATGCAACAGAGAGCTGGGGTAATTTTAAATGTCATAACTTATACGAATGCCACTAGGATCCCTTATATCAATATAATCTGTCCAGGGTTATTATGCACACGATACACAATACAGAATACAGTGAAGGATCCCAGCAGACAAAATAAGTAGTTTTTCGTTTACTTTATTCAAACACCTTTGTTTGGTGTAGAGCTCACAGAAGATTGATTAACATATGTCCTGTCCAATTATGTCGGTTAGTCAGAAGATTTAACTGATGAATTAATTTATACTTTTGTGCATAATGCTGGCACAACTTCACCAACTTCCAAGGTGAATGGAGGATAAATAAAGACTTGAAGGAAATAGAAATCTCCAGTGGCACATGTAGTTTAGAGAACAACCTTATTAGAGTGTTGCGTTTCTGCTTGTATTCATCAGGGTCATCAAGAAACACATTGCCAGCATCATTTGAACAGAGTAGTATGAGACTGAAGAAAAAGTTAAAAAATGTCAAAATATACAAAAGTACATAGATGTAACCAATCAGATACATCCTCATGTGTGTGTATATACATATATATATATATATATATATATATATATATATATATATATATATATATATATATATATATATATATACTGCTGGCCAATACAGCAGCAGTACTAAAGTGTCCCAAAATTTTGGCAAAACTGTTTCACCTTTTTGGGAAAGATACTTTAAGTTTCCTAAAAAATCTTGAGAAAATCTCCTATGATTTTGGGTAAATTCACAAGGAAAATTCTTGATTAATTATGGGAAAATGCAAATCTATTTATTTCCTCTCTGTCTTCGGAAACTTGACCCTGGAACGATGGAACAAACACACTTAAAAGACCCTTAGACAAACCCGTGACCCACTGAAAACAGCATCGGGACCCACTTTTGGGTCCCAACCTACCATGTGAGAACCACTGCCTAAGAAAATGCACCAAAACAATGCACTTGATGCCTGTCAATGTGACTGTAGCATTGAAGAGCAAAACATGAAAAAGAAAATAACTGAAAATAACATCATTGACAGATTTGTTCATTGTTTGCTCAATTAAAACATCTGAGAACAACTTTTTTTGTGAAAAACAGTCTGAATATATCTGCTTAGATTGAAACAATCCTTTTTTGTTTGATGAAATACTCCTATAAACTAATCAAAAGTTTGAACTACACAAAATGCAGGATGTTAAAACCAGAATTGGCTTACTGTTGAATTACCGTGTTAAACCGTTTTTTTTTTTTTTTTTTTTTTTTCTTTAGTGACCTGCTTTCATGGTTTTCTCTGTGGCGCCTGGTCACATTACTTTGGAACAACTGAGCCCTGATGGTTAAAATCTGACATGAATCACTGGAGTCTGAAACAACAACAACAACAAACTGTTAAACTCAATCGGCCTGTCTGCTCAGCCACAACAGGATCAATGGGCTTTAATTGTGACAGTTTGGGTCCATTTGGTTGATCATGCAGTGAGGCTTACAAAATTAGCATGTCAATGTCTGTTAGCAAGAAACCTCACTTCAAGCAAGTCGAGTCCTCAAGGGACAGAAACATTGGCATGTTTTTAGTGAGGGAAAAAAAAATCTAATAAACCAGATGAGCACAAATTAACTTGTGTTTAAAAGAGACGGCGCTCCTCGACTGAATCTTGGAAAACAAGTGATGCTGAAAAAGGCTCAAGAGGCATCTTAGCTCAATCATGTTTTCCTGAGCTTGAACATATTTTCTAATTACGCCCTGTCCCCTTTGGCTGACAGAAAGCTTCTGTGAGCAATAAAGTTGTGACATTTTAAAATGAGGGAAGCCAGACAATGTAGGTTTTTAATAGTGTTTCCTGCTCGTATGTGAACTCTGATGCATGATAGGAAAAAGAAGGCTGTGTCAAAGCCCAGTAGTAACGCTCTTAATTTTGGCCTTGTGTGCTTCTTTTGCTTGTCCAAATGTCACATCAGATGAGGGATTATTTTTTGTCAGCAGGGTGCAACGGGGTGAAAGTGGCATGCTTTGTGAATGTAAAGCCAATGACATCAGTTTAACCCAAGGGTGTGCATTCAAAATGTCAAGTTTCCTGGCAATTTGAGGAATAATTGCAAGAAATGGGTGCCAAAATAAGATTAGCCGAGATGTGCATATTCACAGCATGTTTTTTGAAATGGAAAAACCCTTAAACCTAATTATCCTGCTAATTCCAACTGTCCCTTAAAAAGAAAACTGTCTATGTGGAGAAAATCTGCAGACAGAAAGAGAGGCAATCTATCATGCCATCTTGAGTCGGTGTCAGAAAGTAACACCCATCCGCCGCCTCCTCCTCCTCTTCAGTGGCGGCATAAATAGCTGCTGAGATCGCTGATTGATAATTATCCTTATCTCCAAATGTCTCCTGTTACGAGGAAACAAATAAGGGGGGAGAGAGGGAAGCGGGGAGCTGGCAGGCAGAGGTCAATGGGAGGACTTCTACATTTCATCCTGCACACGTTGAGAGATGGAGGTGCCACCGAGTGACAGTCTCCGACCCCTAGGTGAGATCTGAAAGGGATGATAAAGGCAACTGACGGAGAGAAAATTGGCAGATAATTACAAAGGCTAGAGGGGCACATTTTGTCTCCCCCTGTCCCTTTCTCTCTGTCATATAACACACACAAACACATACACACACACACACATAATGCAACAACAGTGACGAGTCAGTGGGAACAGCGAGCCACATCCACAGGTAGGCACAGAATTACCCCGAACTCCTGCTCCATCATTATACCAGCCTGTTGTTGCTTGTTTCAACAGACATAGAATTCTTATTTAATGATCTTTCAGAGGAAATATCTTCTATTACAAGTATTTCTATGTCTGCGCTGGAGACAGTGCCAAATTGGCTCTCTTTACATGGTGGCTCTCGGCTGGTTAAAATTCCATCAAGGACAACAGAGCATGTTTGTGAAGTCTTTTCACCTCATTTCTGTTCAGAAAATGTCGTCAAAAGATCAGGGAACATGAACTTATTATTTACTCAAGTAATGGAGTCAGATGCTAGTGGCATTGTCAAATAGACAGGTGCTACCTGACAAAACTCTCAACTTTTCTCTGCAGCATGAGAATCTTTAAACTAGCACCATGTTAGGGGCTCAGTCCACACTAGGGTGATTCATTACCTTTTAATTTGTATTCAGAGCTAAGGCTGACTTCTAGCATAAAACCATAGTTCACCTCTTGTTATACACAGGCTAGTAATGTTCCCACTTTAAAAACTGATTTAAGATAAAGTGTAATATTTTACACAACATCATCAGCTGGTTTGTTTACTACTGGTTAAAGAAGAAGAGTCTTACAATTACAGGCTGACCCTCCTTACAGCATACCCTGCTAAATTGTCAATTTTACTCTAAATGGGTCCATAATTTACAAAATTAACATCAGACTATATTGAAGATAACTTCAAACTACACATTTAGACCATCAATTCACAGGGAAAACCTTGTATGAGATAATACATTTACAAAGAAGTGAGGTCAATCAGGCCTAGAGTGGCTAATCTTGAGAATCAGGAGAACTCCCTGTGGGTCCGGCTGGTTTACGGGATTGCAAGGGCCAGTGTATAGTGACAGTAAATAGATCTTACAGTCTGCATTCATGGGGTGTGGGCACCAGCACCAACTGCTTAAGTTGGCTTAGTGTTCAACCTCAACACTACCTCTTCTCTTTCTGAGTCTCCCAACAGTAATGCTCTTTTTCTGACAGCCAATCAAAGTGCTTGGTCTGAGAGGTCCGTCCATGTCAGTCTGACTGGAAACCTACATTTATTTTTGGTTCTGAAATTACATTTCCCCTTAAAAACAGTTAAACAAGCTAAGTTCAATGGGTAGAGCAGGCACCCAATATACAGAGACTATAGTCCTTAATGAACTGGTCATGGGATCCATTCCAGATTCTGGCACTATTTGGTGCATGTCGTCCCCCAACTCTTTCTTCCTGTCTCTCTTCTGCTGTCCTATCTAAATAAGGGAAAAAGAAGGTTAATCCCACTGACCCCCCAAAATGAAGATGATGAAAACAAAAAAAAAAGGATAATTTAAGGAGAAGACAGGGTGCTAACTTAAAACTGCATTAGATATATACTTGTAGAAACTAAAGCTTTAGAGGCTGATGCAGCCAAATGCACCAACCTTTTCTTTTAACATCAGCAAACACAACAACGACAGGCAGTATGTATAAGTTTTATGCAAATAGTAGCCTAGCTATGTTACCAGAACTTAGAGACCCTGTAAAGTGAAAATAAATCTGTATTTAGGTGTGATGTATGACACGTCACTGTGTTATGAACCCCTAAATCAAATTACAGTCAAAAAACATCTCTAAATTTATAAAATTAAGCTTCAAAATCATGAAAAATGAGGCAGTAACATCTGCTCCAGGATGGTTTGGGCGTGTCTGTTGAATGAGCTGAAGCCACGCCCACTCAGGAGAAATATGATCCTCTCAGATAGGGCTAATGACATCATGAGTCCACATATTTGCCACGCTTAAATTAAACCCAGACAGCAACCACAGTCCAACATATCTAGTGCCTTAAGAAATAAACTTTGGATTTCACTTTACAGGGTCTTTAATTGTGAAACACAGCCATGTTGCCCATAGAGCAGCTGATGCACCTCATACAGTCTGCTGCTGACAGTGGGAGTGAGGCAGTCACCATCACTACCAAGCACAAACAATGAGAGTGGACAGGTACAATTCAAATACGTGTTTGTAAGAGTACAGTCTACAGCAGTGTATAAGAAGAGCTGGCTTTGCTTCAAGTTGATTTTAAAAACACATTTGTAAGGAGAGAAGACTTACGAAACTGGTCCACTAAAACCTGTAATACTTTCAAATCTTCTGATGTGAAGAAATAACAACAATCCCATTGTCTTAGTTATAATTAGCACAAAAAGTAAGGAAATTTGTGTTTGTTAGATTATTTCTTTGTTGGAACAATGTTTCTTCGCAATACATCTTATATCGCTAGAAAACCTGTTTATTACCTCTTACTGCCTCTTATTTGGTGATTAGTGGATTGGATGATTGAAGTTTGAAGAAACAAGACATATTGGCAATTTAATAATTTATTCATTTAACAAACAGGAACCTCAGAAGTGTGTGGAAGAACCATACACAGCCACAACAGCCTGGCTCCTCCTCCTCATGCTGGTCACCAGACTGGTTGCACACTGCTGTTGGATGGCATCCCATTCCTCAACCAGCATTTGTTGCAAGTCAGCCAACGTGGTTGTGTTGATCACTGACACGAACAGCACGCCCAAGCTGATCCCACAAGTGTTCAGTGGGGTTAAGGTCAGGACTGCTGGCAGGCCATTCCATCCTCTCCACTCCCAAATTCTGGAGGTAGTCTCTGATAAACCCTGTCTGTGGGGGCGAGCATTGTCATCTTGGAGGATAGAGTTTGGTCCCAGACTGTGGAGCTATGGGATTGCCACTGGTTGCAGAATCTCATCTCGATATCTCTCTGCATTGAGATTGCCTCCAATGATGACAAGCCTCGTTTTTCCAGTGAGGGAGATGCCGCCCCACACCACCACAATGCCTCCAACAAAAGATGTTACTCTATTGGTGCAGCAATCAGCATAGCATTTGTCCCATCTTCTCCACACTTTAACCCTATGATCCAACTGCCATAGGCAAAATCTGGACTCATCGCTAAACATAACCTTCTTCTACATGTTCAGGTTCCAGTGCACATGTTTCAGACACCAGCGCAAACGGGCCTGGAGGTATCAGGTACCTGATTGGCACCTGATTGGCAGCACCTGGGGATACCAGAGGCTAAAAACAAGAGTCAATAGCAACAGCAGAATAAGCTGTTTGGCATTGGCAGAGAAGATTTGGAAAATTTTTCATGGGCACAACCCTCATACTCAGCTCTGCTGCTCATCCCACAAATGCATGTTCCTTACAAATGTAGCACCATTTAAAAAGGAAATAAACAGGCTTTCCAATGGTACAAGATTTATTGCCAAGAAGCATTGTTACAACAAAGAAATAATCTACCAAACACAAATTTCTTTACTTTTTGTAGTTTAGTTATGAGATTGTCGTTATCATGAGACAGTGATTTTGTGCCAGTAGCAGTAACAGGACATAGTAGCATGCCCAATTCAGTTGTGTCTGTCAGTAACACACACAGTGAAGGTGAGTAGTTGTCCCAATGTCTGAAGAATTGCACACAATCATATTAGTTCACTAAAACTGTCATTTTATGATTTTTATCAAATAGTATTACATAAATATATTAAATCCACATCAATACATCTTAGAAAGTTGAGAATTAAAGTGGGCTGGTCTGAGCAGTGAAACTCCAGGCCTGAAAATGTATCCCCCACTGGCCCTGAGGTCAATTAAGGTTGGCAGGTTTTCCCCTCCAGTTCAATTAAATAAGTAAACCAGAGGAGTCTTCCCCTGCTACCCATTTGACAGACTGCAGGCTAAGGCACTTGAAAATTAGCTTCACTCTTAAAACTAACTTTAAGAGGCTATGTCCTCTCCTTTGTTACATTCTGTCACAAAACCTAAACAGAGCACTTTTCTGATCTACAACATCCTCATGACCTTATGCACCAGGTGGACTGGTTATTTATCCGTGGTTTGAGATTTATCTTACATCCATCAGGGAACCACCCGATTGATGTTGTTGAGAGGGACAGTTGTGATTACGCGGCTAAACCGTTTAATTTGGGAATTAGATTAACCAACGCAAGATTTACAAGTTGTTTAAACTAACCAGCAGACAACGCAATTTAAAGGTGCGTTTAGCTGGATAGAGTAAGAGCCACCTTGCTACATCACTAGGCAGAACTAGGCAGCCACTGCTGAGGGGTAAACTAAATGATGCTTGCTTGACAGGCAGCCATGTCATGTCAATACATGATTTTTCACAACCAGTGGAGCCTGTCAGTAAGTCAGACTCTTACCAAAGCTGGTTGGGAGAAAAGCAAAAACACATTTTCCCCCAACAAAAGCTTTTCGTGTGGTTCTATGCTCTTCTTTTAATAAAGAAATGTGGTCCAGTTCTGATAACACTGCCACTTTTGCTATTTCCTCGCCAATCTCTTTACCATACTTACAGGCTTGCAGTCACTTTTAATAGACCATAACCATAACCTTTAAATGATGCTGACTGGTCTGGTCAATCTCTGACTGGGAACAAGTGTTTCAGCTTAAAGCTTTGCACAGTGGACACACTGGATGATGGAACTAGCTAATCTGTTTTTTTACAAGGTCAACATCATTAGTCAAAGATAGGTAATTGCCTGGAGTCTGAAATTATTTTCAGTGATTAGGCCTTGCAATTTGAATGAATTAAGTTTCCCAGAGAGCATTAAAAAAAAGAACAACCTTCTGTCAAGGCTCAAGCACCTTTGAGAGCACCAAAATGTCTTCAAGTCATATCAAAATGTTTGATAGATTGGTAACCCTTTATTCTAGTGAGCCCTAATTACTTTGTAATTCTATTGCTATAAGTGCAATTATCTAGTAATTTCTCAATAATAAGGTGGTAATTATATCGAAATAAGTTAGCCAGTAATTACTTGTAATATTGTGGCAATTCTCTGGTAACTAGGTGGTATTTTACTGTAAACCTTACCCCCTGACTCTACAACAAAAAATTACTTAAATGTTATTGAAGGACTTGCTGTAATTCTGTGGGTCGGAATAAAGGCATTACCTGGGAATTAAGAATAATAACAAGCAACTTATCTAGAAAAGAATCTTATTTATAAGAAATGGCTTGGTTGAATACAACCTAAGGTTATTACACTTATTCTTGAGAAATCACTATGTAATTACTACTTATTATTGTACAATTTTCAGGTAGTTGGGGCCCACTAAAATACAGTGCCACCAATAGATCTGTATAGAAAATATCAAATCAATGAATTAAAATACTTGAAATAAATAAATGTATGATTTGTGGCAGAATAGAAATATTTGAAAAAGGCGGTTTCTTCGAAATCATAATTATTATTCTAAGTGGCGATGAACAAATTCCTGTGCATCTCAGTGATTATTGACAAATCCCATTTGGTTCTGTCCTGTGGTTCTGAGCTTTATTATTTGAACTGGGACAACTCAAAATATTTTTTTGGGATTGCCACTGGTTGCTTGTAGAAAAATGAGGAAAAGGCCTTCTACTGGTCTTTCCCTGGGACTTCCAACTAACTAAGAATGCTGATGTGGCAGGTCAGTTCAAAATTGACTTGACAGAAGTGGAGACATCTTACAAATTTCATTCCATTCTTTTCTATCTTTTGTCGAACAGCATGCCTACATTACCCAAAATGCAACTTGACCTCCAAAGCTTCAAATGAAGTTTGCTGGGTGCAGCTAATGCCAACAAGAGCTGCCAGCTTTGCACACAGATGAGACAAAGAACCAGAGAAAAATAAAAAATCTTTTCCTCATGTTCCTCCCTCTACAAACTACCAGAACTGAAATTCACGCTGGAGATGTGGTATGTTAGGCTTGTTACTGGCCACACACCATGATTATTTTTTGTTCCAAATTCTTAGTCTTAACTCCTAACAGACAGGCGATGCCTTAAGTAACACCGCATGAAGCTGCTTATCTGATCTAATGTAGCTTCCCTTTGCTCTACGAATGGCTTTTGAACTAGTTTTGATAACGTGGTATTCCATTACAAGACCATATGGTCAACCTTAACCACATCTTAAGCAGCCATGTGCAGATCTTGCAGAGAGCCAAAAGCCAGAGTAAAAATAATAACTTTAGCATTGAAAGCATTTTGATTCTTTTGCATTATTCCTTTCCACAGCCCATCTGAAATGTAAAATGCTTCTTTGAGAGACTGAATAAATATGTTTGCTACAAAATGAAAAGAAGACAACCAATGCAAGCTATAATTATCTCTGCTAAGAGTTGTATTTGTGAGTAGGTGTGTTTGGATACCTGTCTGTCAGCTACAAAGCTCACCCCAACACCTCAACATCAGTCATCAGACTAGTTTTTGTTGTTTGCATTCTTAACATTTTCTAATAGCTGTGGTGTTTTACTATCAAAACAAATAATAAAATAATTACTTGAAAATAAGAAAGACACTTGGCTAATGGATCAGGACAAAGCACACAGCAATAATTGCAATGATGTCATTTTAGGCAGCTTCTATCCCTTACCTCAGGTGGCAACACCTTGACCCTGAAGACATTATGATTCCAAAAAAAGCACTATAATAAAGCCTTTCCACATCTTTGAACCTGCAGCGATGTTATGTTGGTGTACCTATGTGATTTCACAGTATGCTTCAGAATTGTGGAAGAATGAGTTTCACATGTATCTTCTCTGTTAATTAGGATGATGGTGCAGGTGTGTTGTGATAAGCTGAAGCTCAGGCTGGAAAAAATGTTGTTAAATCTTGACAAAGTATGACTGTATTGACCTGAACAATCTCTGCCACAACTTTTGAGTAAGAGCCACTCAGAAAGCAAAGGCCACCCTGGAAGATCTTCAGCAGCCTCTCTTTGCAGAGTTTAGACTCCTGCCAACACAGAGAAGGTCATTTACACTGGCAGGAACAAATCAAACAGATATCTTACATCCTCTGTTCCATCAGAAGACAGGTTTTTGAATATGGTTTTGGCATGTTTACCATTCCACATGCAGAGGTGTCAAAAGTATTCACATTCATTACTCAGGTTAGAAGTATAGATGCTAGGGTTTAAAAAGATTTCTGTAGAAGTTGAAGTATCAACTCAAACTTTTTACTCAAGTAAAAGTATAAAAGTACTGGTTTCAAAACTACTCAAAATACAAAAGTAAAAGTAATGTAAAGGGAAAAAAAATCTATTAATGACAAAAGCTTAGGCTGTGCCACAGGGGCTAATTCCATTCTACCATTCCATTCCATTCTACTTTCCATTTCATTCTTCTTTCCATTCCGTTCTACCATTCCATACCATTGCATTCCATTCTACCATAGTGCACTACTCCAACTCCCCCAAAAAACATTTTTCTAAAGGCCATAATGACTATAATGTTACATTAAAATGTTAATGTTGAAAAATTTGGGATGCACCTGTTTCAGCCGTATTTATGCCCATGGACAATGATCGCATTTTAGAACAATCCAAATACATTCTGACACGCCAGATGAATGTGTTTCACACATCCATCTGGGAAAGCTTCAATAGGAAACGTTTGAGAAAAGGCAGAGGCTTTGAAAAATCCTCGGAGTGTGACTGGGTGAACGTTCTGTCTGTCACATTTCTACGGGCAAATCAGAGCAACAAAGCACATGATGTAGCCGCTAGCAAGCTGTGCGTGCACAGCTACTGAGGAATAACGCGAAACATGGCGACTACAGACATGTAAGTACTCGAATTTTGTCGTTTTTGAAAAGAAAACAACTCACTGCTGTTCTTTGTTCTTCTTTTAACGAAGAAATGTCATCAAGTTCTGATAAAACTGGCACTTTAGCAGCATCCATGCTAATGTCTTCCTCCATAACTGCACCAGCTCTTGCTGCTGCTTGTTTACATCATGACTCTGCTGCACCTGAAAGTACTGCCCCACATAGCTGATTGGTCCTGTCACTTTCTAACCGGGCCCAAATGGTTCAGATGGGAACTTTGCAGGATGGATTCGCCAGTGAAAAACAAGGAAACGGGTGCATCCATCTGCTTTGCAAGGTTAAATACATTCAAGAACCATATACAGTATGTGTGCTACCAAACTCCTCGCTGGTGCTTGGTTAGGACATTTCGCTCCAGTGGATCGAACCCAAACCAATAGGGTGTTAGAATGGTATTATGTTTATACTTCTCATCCAAACACAATCAAATTCACTCTATCCGAATGGTGCGAGTTATCTGGATAGTTTTTTGGGTTTTTTATTTGTGTTTTTTGAACGATGCTAAGCCAGAATGAAAACAAGATGAAATGAAATAGGAGTAACAAGGCTATTTTTAAAATGTAAGGAGTAGAAAGTACAGATAATTGTGTGAAAATGTAAGGAGTAGAAGTGAAAATTAGGCTGAAACATTATTACTCCAGTAAAGTATACAGTTCATAACAAATGTATTAGACCAACCTAACCCTAACCAAAGTAAGGTTTATGCCACAGCTGCCCTAAATTAACAGCATTGGTAATTACCAAAATCATTTTTTATGTTTCTGCAATGTATGTATGTAGAAACTCTTTAGTCCAAATGTTATTTTTAATGCTTAAATATAATTATTATTGTTATCCATGAATTTTCAAATTTACTGATTTACAAAAACAAAAAGAAAAAATAGTAAAGCAAATTAATATTTCTTTATTAATAAGTCAAATTATAGTTATTTACTTGCATTCCTGAACAGAAAAATGAGTTTTAGTTGTTGAATGTTATGCTTGATTAATTTCTGACTTCTCAGAGAAGCCCAGTGAGCCGGCTCAAATTTGGGTGAATTCAGTTTGAAATTCCTCATTCCTGTTCAAAATGGTAAAATGTGGAGAGCTGACTGAAAATGAAGAGTCCGCATTAAAGCACTTCATGATGATGGATGGTCTTTGAGACAAATATGACAGGTGGTCAAATAAATTTGTTAAGCACTGTAGATACCCAAAATTTCTACTTAAGTAAAGTAACGAAGTATTTGTACTTTGTTACAGGAAGTCGAGCCCAGTTGAAATCACTGTCCTGACTAAACATTGGATCAACCTAACGGCAGACCAGAACCATCCATTGAGCTCGACTTCCTGTCAGCTCAGCTAGCACTAAAGCTGTCCTTCAGAAGGTAGCGTCTGCCTGTCAAACTATCTTTAATCAAATGAGATGCACCAATCAGTGCGCAGTGGGTTTTTCCTAAATATGATCTAAACGATTGTGGTACGAAAAAACTCACCACCCCGTACAGTGAGAAGACATGAAGACATTAGCTAGTGAGACCTGTAAACCTGTTTATTTCTTGTGTTTAAAAAAAAACAAAAAAACCCCGGCTTTTTCAAATGTACGCTCGACGAACTGCAATTTTTTGCACTTCCACATTGGCTTCATTTTTCAGGACTGAAGGTTGCCACTCGTTTGGTTTTAGCTTAAACAATAGCACATCCAAGTGGGGACAGGAAATATCAAGATTTATGGTTTAGGCTGCTGTTTCAAGACTATCCAAGATATTTACCTTAAATTAGTGTCAGGAGGGCCTTAAGAAGTGGATTCATGTCTGTCCAAAGATCTGTGATGTTTCGTCAGAGGGCATGGCCTTGCCTCCATAATGCCTCCCCATACATTTTGTTAACCTTAATAACTCTGGTATACATTAATGTATCTGAAACAAATTTCTTGCTTGACAATAGTTTGGGCCGAAGCACACTTATGCTGGAAATTTTGAAAAATATACAGTTACACCCTCTGGCAGCAGGCAGTCACTGCTCCTGAATTTTACCTCACATTTCCTGATTGCTTGGGCAGGTAATGCCAAGATTTGCCAAGACTGTTCCAAAGACACTGCCTTTACACATATTTCCTGGTCAGAGGATTTTTTGCCCACCATTAAACATGAAGTAGAAACTTCTGGGTCTTGTGACTTGTGTAGAGCTTTGAAACTTGACACAGACATTTTCAGTGGCATGCTGAGATGATTGATATGATAGTATTTGGGTGAATACAGCTTATTTTTTCAGTAGTGCCCCCTATAATATTTCATAAATTTAGCTCACACAGCAGGTTTAACCTTTGAACATTTTGTGGGCACATGTGTCATGTCAGGACATTCAAAAAGCTGCCTGGATCCATATTGTAAATCAAACAGAAAGTCCGCCATGTCCCTTTTTTGTTTAACACAGCATTTTTAAGAATTTGTATTTAAACTAAATATTTATTATTTTAATTATCATTCCAGCAAATGAATTGCCAACTTGAGTACAAATTTGTCTAATTTTTGTGATTAATGCAGCACTGTCATGTTAAACTCACATATAACTGAAGCACTGAACAGCAACTTTTAGAACATAAATGTGTATATTACCTTCTGTTAACTTAAACTGTTTTACTGTTACTTTGGGCTATCATGAATAACTAGCACTCAGTTATGACTGTTTCCTGGATATTTTCTTGACTTTAAACTGAGTCAAATAAACACAGTTGTAAAATGTGTTTTGGATTTAAAATTCACCCAGGAACATCACTATCACAGAGGCATGGGCATCCCATGTTCAGGTCGGGCAAGTGGCTCTTTTCCTGCCTGTCATTCTCCTCTTTTTCTCTCTCTCTTCAGTTTCTGACTCTATCCATTATCCTACCCTCCAAAAGCCCAAAATGTATAAATGCTTCATATGAAATAAAGAAAATATATTCAGCAAAATTTGAAATGATGCTCGAAAAAACTTAAAAAAAAAAAAAAAAAAAACCTTGAAAAAGTTATCCCAGTGCTTCACCTATAAAACTTATGTGGGCTGGGTATTTTTGTCATTTACTGAGACCCAGTATTAATCCAGTTGGAGCTAGCACCTGGCAACAGTGAAAAGAAACCTTCCTTTAACAGAATCCTCCACCAGAACCACACATATTGGTGCTCAGCCATCTGCCACAATGCTGAAGATGGAACCAAAGATTAAGAATAAAAAGGATTAATTTAATCTTGTATCATGCCTAACTTTGGTGGATTAAACAATTTTGGATTAAATGTGCAGATGCTCTGGTTTAAAACAAAACAGCTCTGGTTGGTTACACCCTGACACTGCAACCTGCATTTTATCCTCCCATCATTCCACTGCTGTCATGCATAAAAGCTTGACCTCAGTGCTGGACACAAAGTCCACCCATAACTCCTCACGCGTCCCCCAATGCACCTGTCAGACAGCTGCTATCTATAAGAGCTCTTAAAGTGGTTTCCTGCAGGGGTTTAATTTCAAATCTACTGAGAGATATTTTCCACCTGTGCTGACTTGCTACCTGTTCATTTTCTTTACACTCTCATTTATAATTTCTCCTTATGCCATGCTTGTGTTTTCCCCCCTCTCTTACTGCCACAAGCCGCCTCTGTTGGCCATTAATCATGTCATGCGTCTCTCACTGGACAAACCCCAGGGAGTGCTAAGGGGATCAGAGGACTGAACTGCACGTGAACTGTAAAAAAAGCACCAGAGAGGCTGAACCAAATCATGTCTTAAGAAAATCAAGTGGATGCTTGTGTGTTTGTGCATATGAGGCAGAGAGAGCGAGATAAGAGCGCCGTGCTTTAGCTGGCTCACTGGCAATTCTGTCCGAAAGGATATGCTTACCTTTTGGTAATGTTATTCCTTCTGAAGCACAGTCTTAATCCCAAACATTATTTTTTCTATTCACAGCCACCCTCGCTGATTCAACCTGACAAAGGCAAGGTGGGCACAGATATATCACATGCTGTTTCACAAGTGACGCTTTGCTGCATGTAGTCTCACCCAAAATGTGAGAAAAATCACAGGAGACATTGTTCTTTTTTGAACCGGCTCGCATGTAGCTGGGAGAAAAACAGCAGCATGCGATGTGATCTGTGGGGGCACTAGCTGTAAATCTTAAATGACTCAAAGCTGAGTCGTCTCACTGGACTGCAAGGAGTTGGATTTATTGGTTTACACACATGAGGTTATTGTTTTGTCTCACTGTGCTGTGGTTTGAGTGGAAAAGCACAAATGTGAATGTCTTGTTTTTGACTTGATCAGGTTTTAGATAAGTGTCAAAAGGTTCTGTTCTTTATGAAGCACATAACTTGCACTTTAAAGGAAGGGAATATTTTGTGGTGTGCGCTTTATCAAACTGCTGAGAGTCAAATGGATATCACTTGCAGATTTTGGAGTGGTATGAATGTACCACCTAGTATGCATCACAATGATCTGCTATAAAAAGGAAAGAAAAATATACAAAGGCACAGTTTGATCTTTTTTAGAGCTTCATGAGGTGCATGTTTAGGAAAAATGGAAACTATGGAAACCACACATAATTCAGAAGTTAAACCCAATATCAGAGAGTGGTTTATTGCAAAGTAGATGTAGAAATACAAGATATATGTGCCTCTGTTTTTGATAGAGAAAACTTCAAACACAAGGATAAAATGATAATTGGAAAGCTATTGAACAGTGGTACCCTTGCTAGAAAGAAAATATAATGAATAAAAATAGGGAATATTAAAAAAGCAACACAAATTAATATTGAAGCTGAGGAGCTACACACATGTGCAGGAGATGATGGTTATAGTAAACATCTCACAGCATAGCCTTAGATAATGGCAATAATGAAAAATGTTCATACATGCACACCAATAAGCTGATAATGTCTTTGATTTCAGGTGTGGCTTATCATCTTAAACATGTTCGGTAATATTCATGCTGAGAAGTTAAAATTCAGTTCAAACACACCTAAAATCACACACCGTTTAGCTACATAGTGAATATTACAGTTAATGGAAAAATACTGCAACAGAACAAAAAACACACAGTACAGTATAAAGCAGTCACAGCAGTAATGTAAACAAGCATGAAATAAACTGATATTTATACACAAATAAGATGACAATCTGTTCATTAACCATGCGTCTTATCACCCTAAAAAGCAACTGACAGCTTAAACTCATGACATCATGATCAAAGGTAAACCTCGTTTGATAATGGCTAATGAACAGGGTAATCCTAGCTTTGCTTAGTGGCATTAGTGTTATGAAGTGAGTCTGAACAATCATTTCATATTGTAGATCAAATAGGGTGAGTGCTGGAATTGTACCAAAGATTTTGTGATTTTTACATTTGCCTTTTAATCTTTTTAAATAGTTTTGCATATTTCTGTACAATATGATACAATATGATACGTATTGATTTGGTGTAGTAAACATGTCATCATAAACATTTCCTTCATTGAATTCAATATAGCAGCTGTCCTTTATTGTAGAGGATAACAGATGAAGTATAGTTTCAAGGCTTTTACACTTTAAACACTTCAATTCATATTCTCAAAGCTCATATTTTTAAATGGTCTATTTATAATCACTTAGTTAATAATGAGTGCATGTAATTGATAAAAAAAAAAACATCAAACAAGTTAATCACAGTCAGACTCTGAGATTTATCATAAATAATTATACATTTAAAATACTATCATCTACTTGCATTTTGGTTTGATAGAAGAATAGAAGAAGTACAATTATGTAAGCTGTAATTTTAAAACTTTATTTAACATGTCAGCTTAGGTGTAATGGTGTGTAAATAACAATATCTTTGTTCACTGATCAGTAATATCCATAAACTGCAAACTTAATCAGACAAGCACATTTATCTTTGCTAACACATATCTTTGGCTTTATGTTAACTTACATTCAGTAGCCTTTTAAATCAAAATTTCCAGTAAAGCAGACTGTCTTCTCACTCATCATTTATCACTTGCACCTCTTCACCCAAGGCACATAAACCTCCATGCTGAAGGTCTACAGGAGGAAGCTATGGTCAAACTTTGTCATATGATTAATTTGCGTTATTACTTTTTTAATGTGTTAAAGTTTTCAAACAAGCTAACATAGCTATGTACATAAAGTAGATACAAAGCTTACATAGCTGCTTTGTGAGCTTTGTCTTAGCCCCATTGGCTACACTGTTAAGTTTCACACTGAAAACTGAAAACAAAAAAACAAGTAAAACACAAGGATGCAAGGCGTCTGAACAAACTGGTGGAAAACTGGCTCTGTGGTCGGAATCAAGTTGAACTCACTGGAGGATGAGGTGGAGAGATGTACAGTGAAGAAGGTGGAGGCCATTCTGGGGAACATATCTCCCTAAATGACCAAAAAAACAAAAAAAACAAAGCAACAGTAGAGGATGGCTCCTCTCTCTTCGCTGCAGGACAGAAAGACATAGAAGATCTTTCATACCATCAGCAATAAGACTATATAGTTCCACCATAAACAGATGAGACTCCAGACAAATGAATTTCCCTTTGTGGATAAATAAAGTTACTGTATTGTAATGTATTGTGTTGACATACTGTATCCTCAGCTAAGTTAACTTTAGCTACGTGAACTTAAGTAAACGCTTATGTTGCTGCTTTGTGAACTTAACTTTAGCTCTGTTAGCTGCGTAGCTCAATAAGCTACATAGCTCGATTAGCTACATAGCTTATCTACGTAAGTTTCACAACTAACAGAGCAATGTAAGCAACGTTATTAAATGTTTTGTAATCAGGTTTTACAGGTCAGGTTTTTGACTAATCCTAACCTTTACCTTAACCCTTTCTCTAGCCCTAAACTGAAGTTAAATAATAATAATAACAATAATATCTTAATAATATCTTGAATTTATATAGCGCCTTTCAAGAAACCCAAGGACGCTTCACAAGAACACGAAATCCAATTTTATATCTGAAGTTTTAACCTGTATTTCCGTTCTGAGATTTACAGTGTCTTATATGAACAGTTGTGAGAGTGGCAGTCAAATGTGAACGGGCTGCAGCAAGACTGTATTGAGTTTTTTAAAGATTCTACCCTTTCCAAACACTGTGCATGGACTGTTGCCCTGATAAGTGTGAAATATAGCCTGTGCAATGGATATATTGTAAGAATCTATCTGGTGTGTCAGGTTCACATGAATAGAACTCACCATTTAAATCAGTTCTATCCTTTAAAAAGATAATGCCCTTTTCCAACAAACTGCTCCAGAAAGTTTGTTGATTTTCCTTTGTTTGTGGAGATGTTGACTAATTTATCTTGGATCCCCAGAGTTACAAAAGCCCCAGACAAACAGAAATAGGCTTTATTAGCCTCATTACTGTGTGCAATGATGGCATGTTGTGGTCTGGGCTGTCACACTGACCAGCCCGTTGTTTTGCTTTTTAGGAAATTATTCCGTCATCACAAGTAAACAAGCTTTAATATCTTGAGATAATGAGATAAATTATTATTTTATGATTGTAAAATCAGCTTTGTTGCCCTGAGATAACAAGAAAGAGTAAAACAAATAAAAAAGGAGTCCTTATTACATGAAAATGGAGTAAATAAAATGTATGGATGCATGTCTGCTTAGGGCCTCTTTACATAGAACTGATGCCACTTCTTATTTATTTAGGAGCAGAATAAAAGTGTGATTGCATATTGGCTGAGATGTCTAAAGGTGACAGTCTGGAGAGGAAAGATAGGAAAACATTCTCCTTCTCTTCTTATCCAACTCTCAGGAGGAAAGTGAGTCAGCTCTTCCCCAAAATGCCTGACAATTCTTTTACATAAACACAACATCTCTCACCTTGCTGAGCGTCTCAGTTAGCATAGAGGTGGGAACTATAAATCACTTTGCCTTAATAAGTTTAGTTTAAAGATTTGTTGTCACTGACTATGTAGTTTGTCCTCTTTTTCCAAGCTGAATCGTCCAATCACAATTTAAATGGGCTTCCGTTTGTACAGCAGTAAGTGAACACATCACAATAAACAACACAACTTTTCCCGACTGTCTTTATTTCAGTTTCACCATCAGGCCTGTGAAAAGGTTCATGCTGTAGCATTTAGTAAAGAAGAAAACTTGTCCTCGCCTGCCACATTTCAGGCTTTATAGCTCAGTGGCCGCCTATTTGTGACAGAGCCATCACATCATGATTGTTTCTGTGGCTTTTTGCGGTCTTTTAATGGGCTTTTAAAGGGAAGTAATGTAGTGTGAATCAGGGCTGAGCTGACAGGTGGTCTCAGTCACCAGTGAGGGGAGCTCGGCTGCTGAAAGCTGCTGATTCTGTCAGTGACAACAGGCTGTTCAGAGCAATTTAAAGATTCATTCATTCATCATCCGCATGCCTCTGAAAGGGCTGCAGTTCAGTTTGATTGCTTCGTCTCACCGCCAATAAATACTTATCTGATTGGAGAAACTCATTCTTCTTATATTTAGTCAATTTTTCATCATTCTCCAACTGATTCCTGCATTAATGATATGAGATGTGAAATACCTGATCCATAATTCAGCGTGATAAGACAATGATTTGACACTGATCCAATGCATGGATCAATAGCTCTGTTTACAATGAATCCAGATGAGCCAAGTGCAGATCTCGCTCCATTATGCTAAAACCTCAAGACTCAAGACTAGCGAGGGCAGCCCCTAATTGTCCAAACAACACACACCGCAGCCCTCATGTGATGCAGCATTGACATCTAACATATTGGATTCCATGCTGGAGCAATCAGGCTGGGACTGCAGCGGTGGGGCCACTCGAAGACGAAACCAGGAGCCTGGATAATTAACATTTATTGATACATGACTGCTGTAAGCCTGTTTGCCCAGTGAATTAAACCAGCTCATTACAGGCTTAATGGTGGGTAGGGGGAGATAAATAATAGATGCTAGCCCACTCACTGGCACTTAAGCATGCATCCACCACTGCACCCCCCTCTCTCCCCATCCACCTCCACCAATCCTGACATCAATTTGCCCGACACAAAGTCAAGACATCCTCCCTTGGAACCCAATCTGACATCACTACTTCAGTCCAATCAAGCTCTCTCCCATGGGCTCAGTCAGAGGTTTTAATGATGGTTGTTGGGGGATAAAGGTTAGCTTGGGTTGAAATCAGAAATATGCACATGTGCAGACTCATTTGGAATAAAGTGAGAATGTAATTATTTGCAGCATAAATATTTATGTCCCAAGCTCTTGCAGGTTTTCTTGAGCTCCTGGGAGGGCTTAATGATAAAAACACAGATGTCAGGACATAGAGAAAAAGTTCTTTGTAGGTGTCAACACCACAAAAGGGTGTTCGCTCGCTCTATTGTGCCCTCCCACCCTCCCTTTTTCTCTACCCTGCTCCACCTCTGCTCGCAGAAATGAAACACAAGAAAACCAATACATTTTGGTGGAGCTTTACAGCAAGGCATCCTGACAAACAGATGATGCTTTTTGTTGTGCCTCTTATCTTCTGCGCCTCTCCCTGTCCTTTCCAATTGTTCTCCACACTGACAACATAACTTCACACTCCCCAGCCCATCTGCCTCCCCCCGTAGCCTCACATGAAATGTCGCCTTATCAAGCTTTAACCCAAAAACTCAAAGCGTTTTTTGTCTGCCGCTCTGCCATGTAAAATCCACTCAATTCAAAAGCTCATGAACATTCATGCAAGATACAAGGCTATAAGTTTTGAAAGGAGCTAGTCATGACTGGATGAGTGTTTTATTTTTCTATTCATGCATACCACTGCCAGCTCCTGTCGAATAGTTTTTTCCTCTGCAATTGTCCCAACTCTTTTTAAAAGATTACTGGCATTCTGTGGCACAGCAAAAGCCTGAAAACATGGTCTTTTGGAGAAAACTGAGCAACATTTTTGAAAGGATGTAGCCGTTAGCAAAACTGGGAAGGAAAAATGATGAAATGCTATAAAGTTTAAAAAGAACAGAGATCCCAAATCTGCTGCTACCTCTAATTTTATCCTAATTGGTGTAATGGTGTATGAAACTCATGTCATTTTCAAGATAAACACAGATAGAATCGACTGCTCCCTTAATTACAGGTTCTACTTTTTTAATTATTGTATTTAAGTTAATTTTTCCTCAAACAATAAATCATTTAAAGAAAAAAAACAGATACAAATCTAATTTACTCCCCATTATTGGAGGATAATCAGTGTTGCACTGCAGGGTACATTCAGGTACAGAGTATACAGAATCAATAAAAATATTTACCCCTTGGATGTTTTACCTTGTTTTCATTTTTTTTAATTAATCATGGTCAATATAGTTTGACTTTTTGAAAAAAAGTCCTCTATAAGATCCAAGTGAATAGATTTCTACAAAGTAATGTCAGTTAGATTAAAATATGTAAGGTAAAATAAGTGACTGTGTAAATATTTACCCCCTTCAAGTCAGTATTTAGTAGATGCACCTTTGGTTGCAGTTACAGCACTGAGTCTGTGTGGATAGGTCTCAATCAGGCTTACATATCTGGACACTGCAATTTTACTCCATTCTTCTTTGCAAAAAACTGTTCAAGTTCTGACAGGTTGCATAGGGGCTTAGCAGCCCTTTTAAAACCCAGCCACAAATTCTCTATTGGATTGCGGTCTGGGCTTTGACTCGGCCACTCCAGAACATTCACCTTGTTGTCTTTAAACCAGTTCTGTATAGCATTTACTGCATGCTTTCAGTCATCGTCTTGCTGGAGATTGTATCTTTTACCAAGCCGTAGCTCTCTTGCAGACTGGATAAGATTAACCTTCAGGATTTTCCTACATTTTGCCACATTCATTTTACCCTATGTTCATTTTACGTTTACAAGACTTACAGGGCCAGCTACTTAGAAGCATCCCCACAGCATGATGCTGCCACCACTGGGCTTCACAATGGGCCTAATGTTTTTGTGGTGAAGTCTGCCAAACACAGTGCCTGTCCAACAATCAAAAAGGACATTAGACCATGAAGTCTCTTACATGACCTTTGGTGAACTCTAGTCATGATTTAATAAAGCAACAGTTGCTGTATGCAGAGTCTCCCCTGTCTAAGCTGCCGAAGGTTGTAACTCTTTCACAGTAGTCATAGGTGTAGGCAGCTTCATGCACAGTCACTCAGTTTGTGAGGAAAGCTTGAACCAGGAAGATTTACACATGTGCCATATTCTAGTGACTGGACCTTCCAGACACAGGTGTTTTTATACTACATCACTTGAGAGACATTCACTGCACTCAGGAGATCCTCATTACACTAATTGTGAGACTACTAGCACCAATTGGCTGGACCTCTGTTGAGTAAGATCAGTCACTTTAACTTACTTTTTGTTTAATTTACCTCAGTTTGTAGAACACTGTCTCACTTTGACATTAGAGATGGTTATTTTTTGCCAGATTGTTTTGTTGAAAAGCCAAATTATATTAACCATGACTGATTTATAAAATCAATAAAAGGGTAAAACATCCAAGTAAAGACTTTTTATAGACACTGTACTTATTAATTTTTCAGTGTCCACAGAGTTCAACTTCTAATTCTCTCTCTGATATTCATCACTCAGTTGTACTACAATTTTCTCCTAGGATGGTGAAGGCGTGATCTGCTCTGCTCTGCCTCTAATTGGCCAAAGACTTATTGTTACCTTCCTTGGTTGGTTGGGGTAAGCAAACAGAGGCAGAGAAGGGCATGTTATACTTTGAGGTTAACTGGGATATCTAGTGGTACATTATAGCTAGCAGTCCTTCTATAGACTGCCTTCCCTCATCAAAACATATTATCAGTCCTTCACAAGTGAAGTCAAGCAGCAGAAGTTGATTGTCAATATAAAAATTTAAAAATGCCTGTTTAAAGATGTACAAATTAAAGAGTAGTCTATAAAACTGGCTGTTTATTGTAAGCTGGGAGTGTTGCCAAAAATTTGTGGAATAGAAATTAAGAGTATACTGGCTTCTGAAGGCACAACTACACTTCTGAATATAATCTACATTTTTGGATGTGTAATCATCCTTTCACATCGCACATATTTTTCTCATGTGTACAATAAGAGAGCAGATCTTTCCATCACTGTCTGGTTGGTGGAGGGGTCTCAGATTCCTAAGGACACAGTTTAGACTTCTCTTGCAGTCATAGCAAACAAAATAAATTTCTTTTCCATCAGTTTTTCAGTAATTTACCATGGCCTAGAATAGCTATGCAAGCAGATGGGGTCTTTTCAAAAGATTTTGGAAATCTGGTTTTTAAAAATGATCCAGTCTCTCATGTTTCCAAAACATTGTACTAGATCTCCTGTTCTGTTGTTGCATCTGGGACAGCAGGCAGATGTCCTGTGACTGAAATGATGACGTCTTTGTGGTGTGAAATTTTCCCTGTGAAAGATATCAAACTAGATTAATCTGTGTTTGGTATTGAAGTTGTTTTATCTTCAGAGGTATATCCACAATTAATGTACTGTGCATTCATATTTATTTTTTTCCCCCATTTGTTCTTGAGTTGGACCTTTCTGTCATCTTCTCATACAGTCTTTAGAGCCTGCGTCCACTGCTGCTGTTTACTGTTCTGGGAGTGATCATTTTCCTTTAAAAAACAAACTAACACATGTATACAAGCTCACGAGTGCAATACTGCCATCAGATTAATTTTTGTCAACACCCCTCTCAGTGAAAAAAAAAAAAAAAATCAACTTTCACAAACAGTACTATATAAGTTAATATAATTTCTCTATTGCTGGCCAAAAGAAGGGGCAAGATTTATGATACCAGCTACGTCAACAGCAATGGCAGAGGAGAACTAACCGAAGTTTCCATTTTGAGAACTATAAGAAAATGCTAAAATATGATTTCTTTACATTGTTTTCTATGTTTTCTTGGCTGAGTTTAGGAACATTCTCATTCTATGGTACGGGGGAGCTTTTCTTTTTGACTCAGTTCCTTATATGGAAGTACATTAAACATTAAAGGAAAGCACACATTTAGAAATACTGCATGATTTTTTTTCAACCCAAATGCTGGATAAGGCCTATTGAGTTATTTTTCTGGGTTATTTCGAGGGAGTTGGGTAATTTTTGTCTTATGTAATGCTGTTGGGTTAGTTTCTTGTATGTCATAACTTACCAGAGGCACAAATAAAGCAATGAATAACACATATGTACAATATGATAAAACAAACAGCCCAAAAACTAAAGTTACACAATGTGCATCAAAAAATAAATGCCACTGAAATTAAGGATGGCAGCTTTAAAAACTGACAAAGATCATCGGGCTCAGAATCTCTCTGTCAGGCTGAACAGACAGCCACGACTGACTCACAAGAAGCAAAATAACAAAGCACTTAATAACACACAAAAACTAATCCACAATATAATAAAGACAAAAGCGCAAAAAAAAACCTAACCCAATGTGCATTAAAACATAAATGCCACTGAAACTAGAGGATGGCAGCTTCAGACCGACTAAGATCATCAGGCCCAGAAGCTCAGTAGACAGTCATGTCTTACTTACAAGAAGCAAAACATCAAAATACTGAACACCAACAATAGTATTTTTCTAATTAAAAAAAAAAATTGAAAAAGGGGGACCTTGTCGTAAGAAGATTTCTTCATCCAAATCTGAGCTGTTTTAATGCAAGTTTGATAAATGAAGGCCTGTGAGTGTAAAGCAACTACAAAGTATGTTAAAAATACATACCAAGGTATAGTAAGACACGTTACCTAAAACAAAACACAACCTGCATCTATGGTAAATTCATACCAAAGCCTGATTTATGTCTCTGCACTGTAGCGATTGTCATAGGTCCGTGTAGTTCTGAACCTGCACAGAAGCCAACACATGTAGCCAATGTACACCTAATCAAAAATGTAACTAGGTATTAAAAAAAATCATAGACTGTGAGTCCTGGGGTTGGTCATTAGCACTCATTAGCACTAGGAGACTGTGATGTCTACAAGTATATTATTATGCTTGTAGACATTATGCCAAATCTACTTGCAGAATTCTGAAAATATCAGACATGCAATTCCTCATTCATGAGGCCACAGGAGTGCAAAAAAAATTTCCCTTATCCCCTACCTCAGCTGATACAGCAACCAAACTTTCCATCTCTTCCAGTAGCTCTGCTATTTTTTCTCTTAACTGTAGTATAATCAGAAGCTGCTCAAACATAATACACTCTGTGTTAGTTGCCATAGTTTCCTTTACACAAAGAAGCAGGATAAGTGGTGGAAGGAGCAGCAACTGGAGTTAAAATCACCCTGTAGAGTAACAACTCTACTCTGTGTAGACACAACAATGCACATGTATGATAATCATGGCAAAGACTCCTACATATCAAATATATAATAGAACGGTAGGAGGTTTATTGTTTTAGAGAAATATGGTTACATGGTCAACAGCATGGTGGACTGAATAAACAGTTTCAATATAGTTCCAGTTGAATTTATTTATTTTGTCTTAAGTCAGTCATTTTCTAAGGAAGAGGATTAGGGCAACTCAAAAAAAGATTGCGAGAAAAAAAATCAGAATTCCCAGATTTAAGTCAGAATTCTGAACTTTTTTAAGAGTCATAATTCTGAATTTAATATCAGAATTCTGACTTTTTCTCAGAATTCTGATTTTAATCTCAAAATTCTGACTGAAATCTGATAATTCTGACTTTTTCTTACAAATCAAATAAAAATTTGTCTCGATTTTCTTTTCAGTGGTCCTAACCCTCTTCTGTAATTTTCCTTAGATGACAAAAGAAAAGTAGTTTTCATCTTATTTCATTTGAACTGCTCTAATATATCCAGTACAACTTACTGTAAAGTATATACTTAAATGATTACAGTTATTAAACTTGAATGGTAACAGGCAATCAGCATCCTGAAATTGTTTGTATTGAACTTTGTTTTTTTTTTTGTTTGTTTGTTTTGTTTTGTTTTGTTTTTTACAGTATGTGGAGTTTTACTAATTTAGCCTTTTTATCCTGTTTTGAGAAAATAATAGAAATAATCCGGTATTATTTCATTTTTTCATAATGATGGTCAAACTGTAAAATATAAAATTCATCTGTTCATTCATTGGTAAAACTACTTTTAGTATCCCTCCCTTGGAGGGTAGAATAAAATATGCAGGCTGTGACCGCATCCTGACCTAGTCTGGGACGACCGAGTCAGCCGGGCTAAAGATCCCCTGGCTTTGCTGTGAGGTGGTGAGTGTATCAGGGTGATAGTGTTGTGAAAGTAAGAGAGAAACCTTATCTCTCCACAGAACAAGTGGAACTGTGGGACTGTAATGACCATGCAGGTCTCTATTTACTGTTGCTAATGGTCATTATGATTCCATTACTCTTAATAAGTCGCTGGATTCATGTGCTGTTTAGAAAGTACACTTGCAGAAACAATATTTAATTTGTCACAACCTCAGATACCCCTCTATAGAAATGGGACTTTAATCCACTTGCTGGCATTGGTTTGCAACTATCAGAGGCTGAATTTATTTTCTCCACTTTAATATAATAAATGACTTTAAACCCTTGCGGCCTTGTTTCCTAGAAATTACATTCATATACAGAAAATGTGGCAGCAACTGAATATGTTTTGAAGGGAATGTGTTGTGCAGGTGGAATTCACTTTTCAACAAACATAAAGAGCAGAAATTAATTTATCTATGCTGATAAAAACATCAGTAAAACATCTTAGAATATTTTATCCACTGAGCAACAAAGAGGAAAAGGACAAAATGGGCTCCAATGTCACACTCCTGCACTTTGTATACACCTCTACAATCAATCAATCTGAATACATCCCAAAAAGCTGAGACACTGCACAAAATGTCATCAAAAGGAATGTGATGTTTGGAAAACATCACCTGTTTTAATGATACTTCATGCCCATTCCCATTTTTTAAGAAATGGAGCCTTAACTCAGGGATTCCACTACCTGCTGGTCATTATCTTTGTCCAAACTGACCAACAGTCCTCAGGACTTTTGGCCATTTAGAACAACTACCAGACATTTGCTTCAGATAGCCATGTGACCAATAACCTGCATTTAACAGCAATAAAACATAAAAACAGAAACAGTGATACAGCTTCATGTCTGGGCTATAACGGGAATAGACACATTTTTTTCTGTATCTGACCCGAGACAGATAGAGTGGAATTCGAGATAACAGTAGTCCTGAGTAATTTTTACCCTGTTATTACAGCCTTTTTGTGAGCTGTTCCTTACAGACATGCAGTCAGCTGCACAATATACACCTACAATTAACACATAAACAACAGCGCTTAGCTTTGCATTTGCTCCATTAGCTTTAAGTTAGCACATTAGCTGCTAACATAATTTAGAAGATTACAACAGCCAAATAACAACCTCCACTGAAAACAGCAACAAACAGTCCAAACAAAAACTAACCAGTGCTCTTTTAACTTGACGCCACCTTAAAACTCTGCGTTACAACTGAAAATTGAGTATTAACATCAATTGTCAAATTTTAGTCCTCATTAATAATAATTTCAACTGTAACTGCCACTAAAACAGTGAATCCAACCATCATGGTTTCTTTGGAGTAGTCAGACGAAAACACAAAAGGTGTCCACTGCGGCTAGTTCAGTACAGTCCTCTTATTGACGGCTCTTCCCACACTGCTGCTGCTGATTGGCCAGTACACCCTGTACACGAACACCCAGCTACAAGGAAGTGAGATGGTGCTCTCGCCATTGGCCCTAATGATCCACGCCTTTCTGCATGACATGATTCTGTGTTGAATACAGTTCTACTTCATAGAGAATTTTTCATGGGTAGAAATACCCACTCATTGTAGTCCACTACAACTCTCTGCTCGGCCCAGGCCTGTCCTTGCCCTGGCCACTGCATTGGTTTTTATGCCACTCCTTGTGTTTCAGCTCCTTTATTTCCTGAAGCGATGACTAATCAAAATCAAAATCCTCCCATACCATAATGTTCAGTAACTCGCAAGTCCCCTGTAAATAGGCTTTGTATGACATCATCCACATGATCACATGAATACTCACTGCCTAAATAAGCTATTGGCTGCCTACATAGGCAGACCCCAGTACTGAAGCAGAGGGGTCATGGTAAATTTACGTTGAGTTTATATTAAAGGATTGTTGCAACATATCCTCTCTGTAACACAACATATAATATGCAATTGTTTACTATTTGCTAATTTAGTAACTGGAATATTTTCAGTCAGACAGCTTGGCTGTTGATATTCTTATATGCCGGGAACACTCTGTAACCATACACCTTCCTCAAAAACCTCTCTGTAACCAGTGCCATATGAAAATCAATTGTTGCATTCACTCATATAAAAACTGAACAGAGCTGTATGACATCCCTAGTATGAAACAGTAATTAAGAAGCATGGGTGCTTGCTGTGTGGTGCGCCTGTGATAGAGTAGTGTGGAGAAAAGATCATCCTGTTTCTGTCAATCAAATAATAACGGCAAAACTGCTCTCAAACAGATCCGGATCCCATTGATCACATAAAAGATCAATCTCTTTGATGTGAGGGCCTGTTAAAATTAAGAAAAACAAATAGTCCATATCAAGATTTAGCAATTATTGCTAACCTAGGCCACTAACCTTGGGCTTTGTATAAGTCTAGATCCTGCACACCAGCCAGGATGCCAGAAAGAAAGAATGTTTGGACATTTGACTAAAAAAATAACTCATCCATCCTTTTTTTTCAGTGCCCTCTAAAGCTAATCAGAGCCAAGCTGAGAAGGCCATTGTTAGCAAGGCTAGACACTGAGGCAACTCATCCATTATGTATGTATTGATAGTATTAAATGATTAATACTATTTGCAAAGTGCCCATTCTCTCATCCTTTCAGGGGCCCAGCTATTTCTTTAGGCGGGCCTGGACATCATGAACAAGGGAGAAAAGCTGTTAAAAAGTGGGGACATCAGCCTGGCTGAGAACCTTGTTGAGTACTGTTATTAAAATGAAAATACTCAGAGATGAAAGACAAGAAGTGGGCAGCCAAGCTCAAATACATGTCAGGCAAACTGGATTTGTGCAGTGAGCTTGTACCATCAAGGTAAAAGCGACCACACATACTGGGGTGCTACATCTACATAGCCTTTGTAAAAAGGGAAATCTTAAGTTTAAATGGTTTGATAAGAAGATAGTTTTAATTTTACCTAATTTTAGGGGTTCTGCAGCAGTCACAAAAACACTCAAAATCAATAATAGAAGTGCAGTGTAGCAGCTGTTTAATGTTTTGCAGTGCATGCTACAGTAATATTTGATTAATTCATATTAATTGAGACTACAGATTATTAACCCACATGTCAGCATAGCTCATGTTGTGTTAACAAAACTGACAGCTTCAGGCATCAACATCTTTCTCCTTCCTAATGCACTCAAAACAGACGAATGTGTATCTTGGAATTGTCCAACTTTTATCAGGAAGACAGGATCCAGCATTTTAACCCTTGCAGTGGTGTCTTTCGTGATGAATTTTTATTAACCTAGAGTTGGCTTTCTTTATTCAAAGCATTCCCATGCACTTGCTGATGCCACAGCTGCAAATGTCTTGGATCAGTTTAGCAAAACTAAAAAGTTGAAATTGACAGTACTGAAAAAAATCTCCAGGAGACACAGAATTAAACTTTTAGCTTCTAAAATAAATATTTTTAGAATGTAATGAAGCTCCAGATTCATTGGGAACATGACAAATCCATGTGCTCCATTCGTGCTTGCACAAACTGAAACTTTTACTTGTTTCTGCCGCTGTGAGATCACTGCAGCTGTATCATTAATTATGGAAAAGGGAACATAGCAGTGACAGAATCACTCATGGCACTTTTGGAAAATTAAAGATACTGAAATGATCACTCTCACAGTCTTCACAGCCCGACCGGTTATCACTGATGCCGCACAGAGACAGTGCTCAAGGTGCTTCTGCCTCCCCAGACTGATGTAGAGTCATCAAAGATTTAGATAGTATATAGTATATGACTGACTGTCTATTTTATAAAGGCTGATCACACCATCTGCAAAATTGTAACCCCTGTTTCTCCAGATGGACCTGTATTCTCCAACAAAGACTGCATTCATTTCCTGTCCCTTTGTGTAAATAAGATCAGAGATTTCAGAGCCAGCATCACCCCCTCTTCCACTTCATCTACTCCACTTACCGGTTCTCCATGTCAACCATCAGTTCTTGCCAGTTCCTCTCGTATCTCCCTACAAGACTTAGTCAACATAGTTTTCAGTCTGAATACTTCATCTGGCATAAAAAAAAAGTACAATAGGTCCTTGACTTGTTACTATTGTGAACAATTTCCTAGAATCTGGCTGTGTGCCACCTAATTCTAAATTAGCCATTGTGCAGCCCCTTCTTAAAAAAGTTACCCTGGACACTATTGTCACTCAGAATTACAGACTGATTTCCAAACTGCCTTTGCCTAAAAAAAAATATAGAAAATTATTGCTGTTGAGGTGTGCATAGTGTTTTAGATAAATGTCAGTCTGGTTTCCGCCAGAAACACTCTACAGAGTCAGCTCTACTCATACTTCACCTTTGATGCAGGTGAATGTTCTGTCGTTGTGCTTCACGACCTGAGCTCTGCATTTGACACTTGGATCCCAGTATCCTGATTGACAGGCTCAGGTCTCTTTCTGGTTCTCAAGTTACCTTTCAGATTGGTGTTTCTCAGTGCCTGTCTTCCCTTACCTATCTGAGTCTCTCCTGTGGTATGCCTCAAGGTTCTGTCCTGGGCCCCATTTTAGTTTCTGCATATGCAGCTTTTAGCTCATGTAATAAGCAGTTTTCAGAGTAACATACAATTTATATGCTGATGACATTCAGCAGAAAATTTCTGTTAAGCCTGATGACAGTGATGAAGTTAATATTCTGCTTAATTTTGTGACGGCTATAAGGGTCTATATGAATGAAAATTTCCTTCAGATTAATACTAATAGAACAGTACTGATTGCTTCAGAGGACATTGCCTTTACGGTTTCCAGTTGTATTGGGTCTCTGTCTTCTTCAATCAAATCCCAAAAACTTGGGAGTGATTTTTGATGAGACTATGCTTTCTAATGTCAAATCATTAACCCATTCATATTTTCTCCATTTCATCTTTACATTAAAATGAATAAGAACTGTTGATTCATGCTGTTGTATGTTCACACCTCAACTACTGTAATTCCCTTTTTACCTTCCTTGATAAGTCCTCATTGACAGCTTACAGCTGATACAAAATGCAGCTGCTAGACTATGAACCAGTTGTTGCTCCGACTCTCTGAATGCTCTTCCTCTTAGCTTATGATGTGCAGGGTTTAACTGAGGCTTTTAAAAGCAGCTAAAAATAACTCTATAAATAGGCTTTTCTATATTAAATAAACTTAACTTAAATTAACTTAAACTTAATACTAACTTAATCACATATCAGGCACAAAAATTATTGTAGAAAGGATCAGACAGAGGTGGCTTTGCTAAAGCTAGTCTGTTTACTAACCAGCTCAAAACTACCCATAGGAGCTTCTAGTCTATCTTGTCTTTACTGCATTGATGTGTATAGGTAAAATATAGCCTACTGATAAACATTAAGAATTAAATGAAAGGATGCTTGCAGAATGTTTTATCAATACTCTTAGACAGTAAGATTTATACTTGAAAGCATGATATTTGAATCATCAGACAAGATATTGGGTGAGATGAACACAAACTGCAGCTTTCTCCCTAGATATTGAATGATTGACTCCCCAGACTTGCCAAGTGTTTTGAGGGGTTTTACTCAAAGGAGTCATATTTTACATCAGCAGACAGGAGCTCTGAGTCAGCACCAAAAAGTAGTCATTGTCCACACAAAATGGTTTTTAAATTGGCTCTAAAGCAGGTTGAGACGGCAACTCAAGGAGCTGAACTATCTTAATAGCCAGCTTGTACTTTATATAGTGTTATATAAAGATGGTAGCTAGGGTTCCATCAAACACTCTTATTTTGTTTTCTCTTTCTCAAAGGAGCAAAGGTCAGGGGATGAGATTTCAACACTGCGACCATGTCTCATGGCCGCAGACAGCATTCAGCAGTTCTCTTGTAAGACTCTCATTGTCCTCATTATGTCACTTCTGACAATTGCGATGCTTTTGCCGGTTTGTTTGTTCTGGTTTGTAGGAGGACTCCTCCGGTGCCACCCATGAGGGTCTATCAGTATCAAAGCCAAACGTCAGAAACCTGACACACATCACAAAGCCCCCTCCAACACTGCCAAGGCTGTGCTGGGAGTACACTGAAGTCTATGTGAAGAAGGCTTCTGTGGATCATCATCTGTCGATCAGAGAGATCTAAGAGGCCTCTGTAACATATGCAGTTATGTGGTGAGTGTTATGTGGTGAATATGAGCAGAGAAATGTCAGGGTGTAAACAACTGTATGCTGTCAGGTGGTTGTTTTTTAGGAAAAAGGAACAAGAAAGAAAGCAGAAAGGAATACATTTCTTCACTTAGCAAACATATCCAGAGTAAGGATGAACCTGCAACTTTTTAAAACTTAATGTTGTGAATTTCTTTTGTCAACCTGCCATTTTGCGAACATAAACTAAAGTTTACCTTCTTAAAATCTGATCAGCTGATTGCAGTTTATCTTTCATTAGGAAAGGTTTCAGTGCATTGAAGTTTTCTACACATTTGTTGAAAAAATACCCTACCAGCTTAAAAGACATGTGAGAGCACACCCACATCAGGCAATTCATACCATGCTCAAGCTTATTTTGACCCCCAATTCCATGGTCCAAAGGCCAAAACCTTGGCATGGATGAAAGAGGTGGTCTTTGGTACATTCTTGTCAAACTTTTTTTTTTTTCTTTTAAACAAATTCACATGTGTGATGTGTTATGGTGTGATTACATATGCAAAAAATCTCTTAGGCTGAGGAATGTGAGTGTAGCCCAGTGGAGATCATGCTGCAGTACGGTATGGGGCAACTGGGCCTGGTGTAGGTGCAGCCTTACGTAACTAACATATCCAGAATCAGAAATAAACAACAACTTATTGAATATCTTGAATTAAACTTGTGTTAAATAAAATTGTGTTTTTTTTCACACTAACAAACCTTATATGTTTTCATACCTTATTTAATTTCTGCAGCTATTGCATTTTATTATGCATAGCAGGTGCCTCTTTTAACATTGCTCTGACTGTTTTTACTTTTCTTTTTGTCTTAGGATGTTTTCACACCTGAAAGTCTTTTGGTTGTGCTTGTTTTGATTTCAAACTGTAATTATTGCAAAAGGACAAACAGACTTTCCATGACAAACCAACGTGATATTGTCATCAACTCCATGGGTTGCATATTTATGGTTTGCATCAGTTGGCAACGGGCATCTGACATCAGCATGTTGAACAATGGGTATAGGATGTTTGTAGGAAAAAATGAATGGAATAGTTATTTCCAGCATAATATTATCGTTGATTTACTACCACAGTTAGCGCCAACTCAAAAAAGCAATACACATTGCTAACCTGAGTTTGCTTTATGAGCTTCCACATTAGATGGTAGCTTTATCGTCGCAGACAGGAAAGGAGACCACATGCAAACCTGTGAGCCATGACAATGCTGGCACTGATGGTGAGTTGTGTGATTACTGGAAGCACTGCGTTTTTACAGAGTAGCGCGCACCTTCACATTGCTTGCTGCTGCAGTTTCTTCACCTTTAGATGGAGCTGTGTTTTTTTCCACTTACACACTGATAACATCATCTCCTGTTCCCCTGTGTGCTTATGTGGCTTATTTTGTTTTGGGATTTCCGCTTTTTTTTAGTTCTAATGCCATAATTTCCTGACACTGACGTAAATTTCCAAACCTTTCAGAATAATGTGTTCACAGCGTGCATGAACTAGACCGTGTTTCAGTTTGGTTCAGACTGAGACCACCTCTTTTTCCTTGGATCAAGGTACAGCTATTTGGTCCCAGCTATGGTCCATGGGAAGTTTGGCTCAATCAAACAAAGAAGTATGAAAGTAGGTGGGAAAGCACCCAACGATTGTTTTTAGTCATGTGCTAAATTAGTGCACTTGTCCCTAAGTGATATAATTTTATTCCTCAGTGTATATATTTTACATAGATATGGCTGGAAGACAGTCAGTTAAATTGATATGCTTATATCATGTCCTACATATTCACAAAAATGCTGTTGTCTGTTAAAAAAAAACATTTTAACTGAAGAAAAAGCATTAATAAAAATGACATCATTGGAAAAACAATGTTAGCAAAACTAGCAGTAGCTCAGTTGTCACTGATAGTTGAAAAAGGAAACCTTTCTAGTTCTCTGAAGTCATTGCTACAGATGGTCCATGTAGGGTTAAATAAATAACGCTGATTAACAGCATTTTGTAAAATAGAGCTAACAAGACAATCTTCCCTATTTCTGTCAATAAAGTGTGTGTTTTCACAGTTTTAGATTTTGAAATAAACTAAGGACAGTAACAAGCCTTCAGCCTTCATACAGAAGTAGGAATATTTTAATTTGAGTAGAAAGCTTATTAAACTATGTCATGAAGTTTTTACTACAGAGTATATGGTGGTTCACAGTACTAAGTCATTCCATGGTATTTTTGCAACAGTAATGGTCACCATGCTGGGCTACACTCTTGTGATGATTCATCCATAGTCAATTGGCAAAAAACAACAACAACAAAAAAAAAAAAAAAAAAAAAAAAAATAGAAATAATAAAAAAAACATTCTAGAAGGAAGTCTAACCACCACATGCTGTCAAACAGCTTCAGAGTGTTTCAGTATTTATTCTGCAGTTTTCATGAGCTCTACTGGATGAATGGAACAAATTTCTACCACAAAAAAAACTTTTTCATTTGATGATTTATTGATAATGATGGAGAGCTTTAGTCTGTTTTGTTCCTGCAGTCTTCCTAAGAAGACTCACATGATGTTGTGATGTGGAGACTGTTGCCAATATGATTTTCATCATTTTGATTCTGATTGATTCAATTAAACTAGATCATGTACCACACATGCACTCAAAAATATGCTGAGAATACAGTAACAAAGAAGGGAGAATAATCTGTCTTTTGCTTACACATCTTAGTAGGCCAGTGTTTACAGTATTTAGACTAACAAACTCACAAATGTCTTTTGTTAAGAGGGATTTATGCAACAACCTGCTACAATATCTATCTCTGTGCTAGTGTTGATGAACTGCTCTTACTGTAACAGAGAGATCATTGCCTGCATTGACATTTCAAGTCATCTGAGGGGGAGATGCATTTGTTTTCCCTTCACACATCTTTTTCTACTCTACTGCATCATGGTCATTAAATGTGCCTGTCAATCATGCTTTCCGACTCTATTTACTGATGTCTTTCCCACAGACCTAAATGCAGATGTCAACTTAGCCAGTTGAGCAGCCTTTGTAAGCTTGTGCCATCTGTGCCCCAACAATGAACCCTCTTTCAGAGTCACTTAGATCTTTTCCACTTGCCATTTTGATAAGATATCAGAATTAACTTTGTCTTTTCAGCATTCTTATGCATGCCACAGAGCATCTTAGTCGTCAACATCAGGCATCCTGAGCTTAGAGTGAAGTGCGCTTGACTTGCCTTAAAAGTTTCTGACAGAGGAAATCTATAACCATCACAAAACGTAACTAATTTAATACCCAATAACCTCTAACCCTGCCTGTGTTTGGATGGGATGAAGAGTGAACAATTGAGAGGGGTCGGTAAGATGTTTTTATCAAAGTCCAAATAGGAGGCTATGTGAAAACATATGACATGGAGGAGTAAATGATGCATTTTTAAGGCTATTAGATACTGTAGGTGCTGGAAAACCAAGATGGTCAGACATCAGAATCAGACTTGTAGTGTACATGAAGTCATTCCAGTTCAGTAAAGCAGTCACACTAAATTGGGTCAAGTCGTGATAAACACTGTTGCATTGTGTTTGACTACTTTGAGCTACCCTGGAGAATTCTATTTTGTCCAAAAAGATTATCTTTCAATTGTAGCATCCAATGATAATGTGTTAAAGGCAGAGGAAGAAGGACCATACCCCCAACACTATGAGGACCCTAGGTAAATGTGCCTTGTTCACAGCCCACATAGGTCAAGGCTCAGACTGAGTGGAAACCTTCAATGTTAAAAATGAAGCCAGTAGAGCATGAAACTATTGTTTCATGGGTGTTTACTTGAGGCCGACATCCCACATATACATACACAATATTAAAAATGTCTATTTTAGAAGCAAATAAAGCCCACAGATGACATGGTACACAAACCTTTGGGGGTCTAAAGAGCTCATATCACTTGTTATAACTCTTGCATGTTGAAATATTTAGTCTAAGTGTTATGAATAATAAGAAGCATGACTAGTCAGAGTTAAAGGTGGGTGGATTGTAACCATTTGCCAGGTGGCTTGGGGCCTGCTTCTGCTCTAACTCTTTTCTGGCTGTGGCTGGACGCACAGACTTAATAAATACGAGGTTACCTTTAATCTCAGAGAACGCTCCTGATTCATAGTACTTAATTATGTGGATGCAAGAGAATCCTTCAGTGTATTAGCCACAGTTTTAGTATGATACAAGAACACACGAGTTGTACTCAACTACCAACAATGCATTTTTGCCCTTCAGTCAATCCATCAGTGAAGCTCACTATCTAGACAACAAGCAGTAAAGAAATAAAACTAACTGTACTACAATACATTTTATATGTGGTTGAATAATATTCAAATAACTATGTACATGTATAAATATAAACATATACACTATATTGCTAAAAGTATTTTCTCACCTGCCTTGGCTTGCATATGAACTTAAGTGACATCCCATTCTCAATCCATAGGGTTTAATATGACATTGGTCCACCCTTTGCAGCTATGACAACTTCAAATCTTCTGGGCAGACTTTCCACAAGGTTTAAGAGTGTGTTTATGGGAATTTTGACCATTTTTCCAGAAGCGCATTTGTGAGGACACACACTGATGTTGGACGAGAAGGCCTGGTGTTCTATCAGGTTGAGGTCAGGACTCTGTGCAGGCCAGTCAAGTTCATCCACACCAAACTCTCTCATCCATGTGTTTATGGACCTTGCTTTGTGCACTGATGCATAGTCATGTTGGAACAGGAAGGGGCCATCCCCAAACTGTTCCCACAAAATTGGGAGCATGGAATTGTCCTAAATCTCTCGG
Source organism: Cheilinus undulatus (assembly GCF_018320785.1). NCBI lineage: Eukaryota > Metazoa > Chordata > Actinopteri > Labriformes > Labridae > Cheilinus > Cheilinus undulatus. The sequence goes on along the minus strand of NC_054875.1, from coordinate 20,595,500 downwards.
TATGCTGAAGCATTCCTAGTTCCTTTCATTGGAACTAAGGGGCCAAGCCCAGCTCCTGAAAACAACCCCACACCATAATCCCCCCTCCACCAAACTTTACACTTGGCACAATGCAGTCAGACAAGTACCGTTCTCCTGGCAACCGCGAAACCCAGACTCATCCAACAGATTGCCAGATGGAGATGGAGCAATTCATCACTCCAGAGAATGTGTCTGCACTGCTCTAGAGTCCAGTGTCAGTTGTTTTACACCACTGCATCCGATGCTTTGCATTGCACTTGGTGATGTATGACTTGGGTGCAGCTGCTCGGCCATGGAAACCCATTCCATGAAACTCTCTACGCACTGTTCTTGAGCTGATCTGAAGGCCACATGAAGTTTGGAGGTCTGTAGCGATTGACTCCGCAGAAGGTTGGCCACCTCTGCGCACTATGCGCCTCAGCATCCGCTGATCCCGCTTCGTCATTTTACGTGGCCTACCACTTTGTGGCTGAGTTACTGTCATTCCCAATCGCTTCGACTTTTTAATAATACCACTGACAGTTGACTGTGGAATATTTAGGAGCAAGGAAATTTCATGACTTGACTTGTTGCACAGGTGGCATCCTATCACAGTACCATGCTGGTATTCACTGAGCTCCTGAGAGCGGCCCATTCTTTCACAAATGTTTGTAGAAACAGTCTGCATGCCTATGTGCTTGATTTTATACACCTGTGGCCATGGAAATGATTGGAACACCTGATTTCAATTGTTTGGATGGGTGAGTGAGTACTTTTGGCAATATAATGCACATGGGGCTGTCAAATTCTATAGATGAGCTGGCTTGGTGCCAGGTTATTCAGTATAGCTCAAACTGAAAACACTGCAGAAGATAAGCTTGGTACAGAGCAAATAGAATATCAACAGTCCTGTTAGTATGCAGTGTCTCACTTTAGCTTGTACAAATCTAGAGTACAAAAAAGTTGGGGCATTGTGCAAATGTGAATTAAAAACAGGATACAGTGATTTGCAAATGTTGTTCAACCTATCCACCTTATTCCTGGGGCATCTACTGTAGTTACGAATGTGGGTGAAATGCGATGTTCTGAAAGAAAGAAATATTCGCTGTTGTAACTACTGCTTCATTTTTGTTAAATCAAACATTTTGCTAAAGTTATTACAAGCTGAAAGTTATAAATTATATTTTCTGGAACACTCAGTGCCTGTTGCTCCGTTTGTGATAATAATAACCTGACAAAGTTAAATGTATGTCTTAAATAACAGTGTTTTTTTAAAGATTAATTTTTGGCCTTTTTGCCTTTATTAGATAGGACAGTGGATAGAGTCGGGAACAGGGAAGAGAGCGGGGAGAGACATGCAGGAGATGGTGCCATGGGCCGGTTTCGAACCCGGGTCGCCTGCGAACATGGTGCGCGCCTTAACCACTTGACTACCGGCGCGCCCAAATAACAGAGTTTTATCATGCTGCTGACTGTGTAAATGCACTGGGAATTTGATTCTTCCAGTATCATTTATCATTAATTCTTAATACAAAAGTTGAGATTTACCAAATGGAAGAGTTGACATCTTGAGTCATGGATAGTAATAGCAATATATTTTCCACATTTTAAGAGGGATTAGTTGATGAAATAAGAATTTCAGCAACCCCACTAACTAAATAGAGAATTTTTTTTTCGAAGATGGTGTCCAAAGTCCTTTAAAAAGCGGGATTGTCTATTACTTTACTGATATGTAGCTAATAAAGTTAGCTAAATATGCCTGACTAGGTTATCTGAGGCAATTTCTTCACTTTGTCCTCTCCAGTAGAGGGTGGAGAGATTACAGTTTTATCCCATTTGAGGTGTAACAAATGAAGTTTGCATAGCATCTCATTTCAATGCACAAAGTCCCATTTGAATAGAAAGGACAGGGAGTTGCACTGACATTTCACGCAAAGTGTCATCGGGGCTAAGAATAAGGTGGATATGCAATTAAATATATTTTATGTTTAAACTGATTTTTTTCTTGTTTAAATATACACACAAATAGAATTTGATATACCAACCCAAAGATGTGGAAGTCTCAAAAAGCCCCTACGATGTGGTAACAAGTGATAATGCCATGACTGGGTATAAAATAAACTCTCCTCAAAGGCTCAGTGATTCATAATCAACAATGGTGCAAGTTTCTTTTTATGAAAGACTGCAAAGGCAAATAACCCAGGACTTTATGAACAACATTCCTTAAAATGCTATTGAAATAGTCCATAGTATTATCAAAAGAGTCAGATAATTTGGAGAACTATTTGCATGAAAGGGGCAAGGCCAAAAACACCAACTGCCCATGACCTTTGATGTTTTTAGGCCGCATTGTATTTAAAACTGACATCATTCTGTGATGGATATTAGAACATTCACTTAGAGACACTTCAGTAATCCACTGTCAGATAACACAGTACATGTCTGCATTTACAAATGTAAGTTGAAACTCCTAACCTGACACGCCAGATCTGGGAAAGCTTCAATAGGAAACGTCTGAGAAAAGGCAGAGGCTTCGAAAAAAACCTGGAGTATGATTGGGTGAACGTTCTGTCTGTCACATCTCTACGAGCCAATCAGAGCAACAAAACATGTGATGTAGCCGCTGCACAAGCGCAGCTACTGAGGAATAACATGAACCATGGTGACTGTAGACATGTAAGAACTCGAATTTTGTCATTTTTGAAAAGAAACAACTCACTGCTGTTCTTTGTTCTTCTTTTAACAAAGAAATGTCATCAAGTTCTGATAAAACTGGCGCTTTAGCAGCATCCACGCTAATCTCTTCCTCCATAACTGCACCAGCTCTTGCTGCTGCTGGTTGTTTACGTCACGACTTTGCTGCACCTGAAAGTACTGCCCCTTGTTGCTGATTGGTCCTGTCACTTTCTAACTAGGCCCAAATGGTTCAGATGGGAGCTTTGCAAGATGGATTCCCCGGTAAAAAACAAGGAAACGGGTGTATCCATCTGCTTCGCAAGGTTATGAAACTCCACCATGCAAAAAAAAAAAAAAAAAGAAGTACTGATGACTTCTGAGGAGCAATTTATATGCTCATTTCTTCAGCTTTATCCTTTAATTTTTCTAAATGTGCATTTTTGATTACAAATACATTTTAATTTTTTCCCATCTGCTTAACCTGATCTCAAAAGGAGGTCAAAGTCCTAAGATCTAAACATTTTAAACAAGCCCTGGAATTTCCTGGCAATCTTACACCTTACACTTGTGTTGGTGGGTTGTATCGTCACAATGATATGGTTATATCTGTATTACACTGTATGGTGGTACCATACAACATGTATCATAAATCCATTTCCATCAACTTGTTTCATTTAGCAAATTAAAGGAAAAGTTTTTGTTCCAAACCTTTGGCTAACTTTTTCCATGGGAGAAAGTGTGTGATGAAAATGGAAACAGTCACAGCGAATAAATCATGACAGGTATGATTTATGTGACTTAGAAATCCACTGAAGCCTCTGCTCTGCTGAAGAAAGTGTAGCTGAGGAAGACAATGGATTTGTGTTTGGCGTTGAAGAGACTGTGAAACTGTGATGATCAGAGACTTTCACAAAATAGATTCTGCACCAAAGCCAACACAATCTTGGTTAAGGTTAGAACCACTCTGGGCCTGTAAATGGATCTTTACTCGTATCTTAAGTATCAGCGCTCACTTACAAGGAGCATGAAGGAACCGGGTGTGTCTTTATTGGCTTCGACTTTTACAATTCTTAACTCTGACAGGCCGAGATGACTTTTGGAACTTGTGGCAAAGTAGTATCACCCCTGTGTAGGGAACAATTTAGCCATTCCAAGCTCTGTGGGAACCATCACTGCTGGGTGTCTGTAATATCGCCTATGGGTGCAAGTCTGACTAATGCTTCCTCTCCTTTTTTTCCCTCTCTGTCAGTATTTCCTTTTTTGTGACCTGCAAACGAATGTTTTCCCTGTCATCTTGTCTGACCATCTGTCCCAGTTATCTGCTTCACTGTCTACATAGAAGAATTATTTTCTTATGCCAGGCCCTCGTTCACATCCAAGACAACCCGCTCCTTCCAAATTCATCTTCACTTGGCACCAGCAGTAAGCCTCCATTAGTTACTTACACAAATATCCCTTACTTTAAATGATAGGTGCTTGGTGAGGCAATGAGTATAATTTAAGAATGGATTATGTCTCTATTTGCTTGTCTATTAATCGCTTCTAATACAGCTCCCAACAGAGAAGTTAAAGTAAAGTCAGATATAGAGACACTTAAAGCATGAAGGCACCACAACACTTAAATATGCAGCTGCTCTGCATTAGTTATTTATGTTAAATGGCAGCTGCCAAAGCAAGGCAGCAGTGTGACATTGGATGTGCAGTGGAAGTGCAGGTGTGAAGGTCAGGGCGCTGCCTTCAACACTGACAGGGCAGTTTAGAGTCCTCTCATAAAAGCAGTCCAGGTAGGTGGAACCTTCATTAAGTAATGAGCAGTCATAAGCATTAAAAGCAAAGAACTGATAGCTGATGGTTAATGGTGCTGATCTGTGAAATGAGGCTGTGTCAGTGCATATGCTTGGTACATTCTCTGTATGTAAAGCTATTTTGTAAAACTGATGTAGATTTTTTTTTAGTATTAACTCAACTTACTGAGCAGACTATATACAGGACCCTGTCTGGTAAGGTGACCCCCCCCCTCCCCAGTGGCAATAACACACTAGATAGCAGACAGTGTTAACATTTTCATTACTCTGCCACCACCTCTATCTCTCCCTCAGCTAAACAAATTGTTTCTTTATTTACCTAAAACCATCCATGTCTTCACTGCACTCATGTTTCTGCATACAAATCAAGACTTTAGTGACAACTTCCATTTTTCTCTGATGTGATCTCTGAGTATTCTAACATGTGTAAAGTAGAATAATCTATTAGACCTTTCTTCCAATATGTAGTTATCTACTAATACGAGCAAATGGCCCTCCTCAGGAAAGTTCCTGAGTCAGATACACAAACCTTATTGTTTCCTTATTTCCTTTTTATTAACTGTTAATCTGAAGTAAAACTTTCCACACTAAATATTGAAAACAAAACTACACTGCCTTTGCATGTAACTGTTTCTAGCTGTGTCAACTGGCATTCTTATGACATGTTCTGATTGTGCTTATTTACTGTGTTTTTCTAGTACTCCAACCATAGAGTCTCCTCTGGGGAAAATATCTAGAAGAGGATCAAACTTACACCTGGTAATACATCCTGATGAAGACTATGCTCCATGTGACCAGAAGTCACACACTGGAACTCTAACTTAGTGGATAACTTCACTCATGGTGCAAATATTTCTCACATCAAAAACAACAATCCACCACAAAAGAGCCCCTGGTGGGGGTCACTGTACAACAGGCAACATCCGTACACAACTAAACACATCCAAAACACATCTAAACACTATGCCCAAGGGCATGAAGGGTAACTCCAGCCGCAAATCTCCCCAGATTTTAAATCACAGTTGGACAAACATTGGTGGATTAACACTGTCAAAGAATTCCAACACTAAAGACCATTTCACTCTTAAGTTAAAATTACACATTGAGATTTAAAATTAACTCTGAAATGTTTAACCCTAAGATATCAACACTCCAGTTTTTGTTGTGTACACCAGCTATTTGGGATGTAATGCGGAATCATTCTCTTACTATGTGCTACTGTGTAGTCAACAGAGGTAGAAAAGTACTAGAGTATTGTGCTCAAGTATAGGTACAGTTTCTAGTTAAAATTTACTTCAGTAGAAGAAAAAGTACTGATCTCAAATGTACTCAATTACAGTAATTTGAGTAAATGTAACTGGTTACTTTTCACACCTGTATGAAACCTGTTGAATCACTGTATAAAAGAGCATTAAAACATGAGACAAAAAACCCTTCTCGTATCACCATTGTAATATCCTCCAGAAGTAAAAGCATTTGAGCTATGAAAACTTCCAAAAATTCAACATTGCCTGTCTGATGTAAATAGTCCTGCATGGACTGGCACCACCTATACTTAATGAGTACATCAAACAGAAGGCAATCAGTGACTCTTCTATCAGACTGACAGGAGCCACTGACTGCAAGATACCCTTTATAGATGTTCCCCCTTTGAGCAAAATATTGTATCATTCAAAGGGAACACACTTTAGAAAGGTTTTAACCTTACAAGCCAGATGGACTGTTTTAAATGTCTACTGCATAGATATATTTCACATTCATCTGGGAAAGCTCCATTAGAAAGTGTTTGGGAAGTGCAGGACTTTTTGAAAAATTCTTGGAAGGTGATCAGAGGAACGCTGTCTGTCACACTTAAGACGGGCCACCCACAACACAAAATAACGTACTGCGTATGCACTACTCTTGAGCTGACAGGCTATAGCTGCCACAGATTGTTAAAGGCAGAGCTTCTCAGTGAACAGAACTGATGCCAAGTCTGGTTGGGATTTACATTTCATGCATAAATGTGGTCAAGTTCTGTAACATTGACACAATACTTGAGCTATATCTGACATAATTACTGCACTGGTGGCAGCCATTGCAAATAGCTTTGAGTACAACCCAACTTCACCCATAGCTACAGCCTTATTTTCCTCAAATGAGGCTGATTGGTCCAAACAGTGTTTGGTTCGGCACAAATGTTGTGGATTGGAGCGTTACAAGATGCAGTTGCCTGATTACAGACATGGAGTCCGGCAAATCCAACTACTCTGCAAGGTTACTAATCAGCAAGAACCATTGATAAGAGGAAGACCGTACTGAACGATCTACAGTGAAAGCTTTTGTTTTTTGGTGATTACTCCACAGGATGGTTTAAGCAGCAATAACAGTTGAGTTTATGTCTTTACAAGAACTAATATGGGACAGTAGATGGTAAGACTCAATTCTCATTTGTAATGCAGAGTTTTAATGTGGTGTCTAGTTAATGTAACACTGATTAGTTAATTGTTGGAAAGATTTGTTGATGTTGTCAGTGGACGAAGCTATTTGGTCGGGCAAGCTGCTAAATTATGGTAGCATCTAATGTACTAACAGCTAACTTAAAGCTGAAACTGTATATGTGAAGCTAAGAGCTTCTGTTGTTTGTGTTAAACATAGTGATGCACGATAACTATTTTTTTGAACCGTACCAATAACCGATAATTTCCTACTCCTGATGGCCAATAACCGATAATAACCAATACATTTTTTTCAATTGTTGATTAAACAAAACAAGTTTATTTGATGTGTTTATGCACATCTGGGGGTAAGAAGGGGTCAATATGTAGTGAGCAAATATATTTATAACTAAATTTAACTAATATCACTCTTGTTTTTCAAAAAACAAAGAACTATTCTGACTTTATAACTGTTATTATAGTTAACATTTTTAGTTAAACATTTGTTTACCATGTACAACATACACAAACAACTGACATAAGTTTTCCCCCGTAACACCTGATGATAACAAGCTGTTATGCTAAACAAATGGAGATATTTGGTGGTCTGTTTTTTTTTTTTTTTTTTTTTTTGTTGCTTAAGCCAGAATTAAAGCGAGCTGATGTTTTACGTAAAGATTAAAAATATGCACTGACATAAGTCATATCAGAGATAGATTAAGAATGAAAAGTCCATTGTGGTCTGTGGCTAAACTTTTGTTCCTAACATCGATCAGACTGAATGAAACCACATCAAACAGAGCAGGCAGGTATATGTCAATGAAAGTAGCAATGGATCAGGAGACTGTCAGACAGATTTTGTTATTATAACATTGCACCTTTTGGCTCTGGCAAACTTTCTGCAGTTTTCAATGCCTGCTTAGGATCAGTGCTCTGCCTGGTATTAGACATTGACTCGGTCCTGATGCCTGCGGCTGAGGCTAGTGGCTGCTGCTGCTTCATTATAACGTCGTTAGGATGACTATAAGTGACCTATAAGATCCGTCGAGGACTTCTTTGTACTCTTTGCGGCCTTTGCAGGGCAAATTCTACACACAAGGTCATGTTATCCTCCCCGTAAATACTGAATAACACCACCATGTTGTTAGCATTTTAGCACAGGGGCTGCTACTTCCTCTTCTTCTCTGGTGCTTTAACAGCGGGTCATGTACTGCGGCGCCACCTGCTGTTTCGGAATGTGTAGTCTCCTGAGAAAGAAAACAAATTCAAATATATGTTATCGGGACTCGTCGTCATGATATCAGTCGGATAAGTATGACATAATAATTTCCTGTTATCAGCCCGATAATGATCAGCCCGATAGTTATCGTGCACCCCTAGTTAAACATAGGCATCGTTTCCAAAGTCTGGTCATGTGTAATATGTGTCAGGCAGACTGTAAGAACACAGTAACAATTACTCAGTAAGCCCATTTCTGAGACATGACATCAATTTTTCCCACTTTTAATCCCATTTCCCACATCGTGGGCTGAGACGTTTGATAACCCCTGTCATAATGGATCATTTTAAGTTATTCACAACTGTTGTTTGAGTTCTGTTTGTTAAACAGTTGTACATGCAGCCCCATCAAACCAATACAAGACAATCCACTTGAAAAGATGGAGCAAATGAAGAACCACAAGCACAGTCGCCTTACAGAAAGTCCTCTGACAACCTACGTAACAAGACATTTCGCTCCCATGGAAATTGGAACGATTATGGAATTATGCTTTGTATCTAATTCATTTTCCCCACATCTTTTGTCCAATTAAAAAGCAATCAATACAGCAATGTTAATTCACTAAAGAGTGCATGCATCAAAGTTCATAAATTCAGAGCATTAACAGACTATAACTGAGACAGCAACATTAAACGTTATTTGTTTGAAAACTAAGCATTTATAACCAGATCAAAGAGCAATATGTTGTAATTAGGTAGCTGTGTTTTTCTCTGTCAAACATTGTAAGAGTAATGAATTCTAAATTGGTGGGAAGATGAAATTACAATGCAACCCTATCGTTGTATCTCCATTTTGATTTAGTGTTTTGATGTTGTGCATTTAATTCAGTGTAGATCGTTTGAAAAGAATGATTAAAGGGTTGTTTTTAAGAAAGTCATAAATAAAAGTAAAGGATGCACTAGATATTCATGTGTTTTTGTGTTTTGTTGTTATGTGCCGCCCACAATCACTGCCCTGCAGTTAGATAAAAACTGTGGCGATGATGAGTCAAACAAATTTCTTTTTGCAACCACCTGATCCCAGTCTTTCATTGAAAAGAAGAAAGAACCTTAATTGAACAGACTGAAATCTATTCACCGTATCTAACAGTTTTTTCCCGTGAGGATCATTCTGCCAAATTATTCTTGATTAAATGTACAGTGGAGACAGACAAAGGTAGAGTCCTGAAATAACACGTTCACCTCAACCGCCGAGACTCACCTCATTTAGTCAGTGTTAACACCCACAATTATTGCTGGCAGCAGAACAAATGTAAATTACAATCAGATTCAGAATTAGCCATGCTTCACTGGTTTTAACTGCGCACAGGAACAGACGGAAACAGGCGGCCACATTGGATCGCACTGCTGTGGCTGCTGCAAAGTCATTTTCAAGAGAAATGCTGGTCAATCTCTGCTGAACAGCAAAAACAACATGTGTCCAACAGCTTTCCATTTGGAAACTAATGGAGCTGTTGCGTCAAGATGCTTGAAACAAGTAAACCTGAATGACACCAAAACAGCTGGTGAGGTGTGATGATGATTAACTTCTGCACAGTGGGTAATACAAACAGAAACAACACAGCACACAAACATGGACTTATATGCACACAAACATACACAAGACCCTCTCAGGGGAGAACCTCCACAACCTTCTCTGATGTTTTTATCATTCAGTGTTTGATCCTATTTTCCTTCGCTGCGTGTCTACCCTCCAGCTCGGCCAATTCAAGTGGCCAGGTGCAGCCTCTTCAGAGTGGCTAACACAACAGCCCTCCAGTCATCGTGTTCTCACCAACACCACAATCATATGCGACAAATTATTCTGCTTTTTCACACTCTAGGAAGGAAAACATCAAGTCAGACATCCAATTTGGATTCCTTGAATTTCATGACCGGCTACAGCAGTCACACTGTCTTGCAAGAGCTGTGTGCCAATTGCTTCTCTGTGTGAACATATTTCATTTACTCTGACAGTTGAGGTAAAATTTCAAAACATTTCATGCACACACACTGTTTGTGTATTTATCATGTCCAGGATGTTTCTCATTCAGATCTCTATGAAAGTAGAATTTTGCATACTTAACAGCAGTGTGAAAAACAAAAATCTATATTTCATAGTTTTATTATATTCAGAGAAATGCTGGTTTGTATTTGAGCTCATGCAGGATGCAGCTAAAATTGGGCAGATTATATTTCAGCTGCATCCTATTTTTTTGAAGGATATTCACATATTTAGGCAAGTTTGAAAACATAAAGTACAATATTAGGTATTGATGTTCACATTTTGTGCCAATGTGATAAGTCTTTTCAAGGTAGATGGCACAAAAGCATTTGTGATCCTTCCTGCTCAAGCAGACAAGAGTGCAGACTACTTGCATCAAACAATCCTTAAGTTATGCTGATTGTAAGATATCAAAGCAACATTATTAGTTATTAAGGCAACATTATTATCTATCAAGGCAGCATTAGCAGTTAGCTCATCAGAATGTAAATCACTCTGGAAAGAGATATGCACTTATATAAACACTCATCATCATCTGCATGATGTTCCTTGATTTTCAAGTTAAGACAACAACAGTAATGTAGAGTCTTTGTCTAGCTTGACAATAGACTCATGGGACAGTTCAGTGGAAAAGGACACCTGTTGATCTGTTGCAGATCTTTGTTTGGAGCAATTTATCAGCTTGTTTTGTCTGTATTTTCCTACATATGTAAACAACCAGGGACACGGGGCAGTAGATGCAGCACTCCCTGTTTGCGCCCAATAGCAGAATCAGCACCCTGGACAGCGCCTCAGTCCTGACTACTGCAGTGCAGAGTTTCCTTTTATAAGGTCAGAGTCTGTTCAGGTTCTCCATACATACATGTTTTAACAGGGCTAGGATCATTTGTATTTAGCCAAATTTATATTGAATTGGTGACAAAAACCATTGAGTATGTTACACATATTTGTGCTTTGAATACTTTATTCCATCAGTAACAAGACCTCACAAACTCTAAAGTTTAATCCTTAGCCTACATTTTCTATGATGTTACATTGTTTATTTATTGTATACTCTATTGTTTTGTACAATAATCACCTTAAAGAGACAATAAATATCTAAAGCAGGTCTACTGAAGTTTAAGCTTTCCAGAGGGTCTGTAAGAACAAGACAATCATATTTCAGTCAGGAGAGCCCTGAACATAAAAGACAGAAGAAGTGACCGTCCTACAATAGAAGCACCAGAAGAAGGAGAGTGACTATAAGAGACAAATAGAGGAGGTTAAGTCTCAGCTCCACAGAAACATTGCCCTCTCTAAGCAGTGCAAGGTCAGCAAGAACGACATGTCCCCAAAAGGGAACATCCACACCTGGGGAAGCTGCCAGTTGACCAGATGAGCCTGGACTGGACCACCACAAGTGCACCAGTGAATTCTTGTCTCTGGAGAGGGGTCCAGAGAAGGCCTAGAGACCATTGTCCCCATCTAACAGTTCCTTGAAAGTGTCTTCAAATATAACATTGGTGGACTTTGAAACAATAAAAAACCTTAAACTTTAGATACAATTCAGCATATTAAGGTGTATCCTTCAGTAATAATAGAGACCTTAAATATTTTTAGCCATACTTTTACTGATTATGCTGAAGTTGTCATATTTAATTGATTGAAGAGCAGTATTTCAATTTTCTGTCCATTCACAAATCTGAGTCACAATAACATCCCTCATTGGTTTCTTAAGGGGACTTTTGGAAGCCCATCAGTTGGGGTTGGGGTTGCCTTATTGGAAATGCTGTTTCACACTAATTTAGCTCAGTGGAAGTTAAAGCAGGAAGACTGTTTCTGCTCATTCATTAGTTACCACTTGTTCATTTCCCTCCCTTCTTCCATTCTTCCTCTCTTCCAACTGATTAGGGGCGTTCACTCTCTCTGTCACAACCTTATCTGACCAATCATCAGGCACCTGTCACATTTTAAATCTATTATCCTCTCTTTCACAGTCAGCCTGTCATTTCAGTGAGGAAGCTGCAACCCTCCTCCACCCCAGCCACCATTCACTTCGTCAGCATCTAGTCCAGATCCTCACAGGTCTTCTGCTCATCTCACCCTGCATACCTCAGTCTCCTTCTCCAAGCCACCTCATTGGATTCCTGGTCAAGTTTCTCAGAAGTCTACTCCTGATTTGATCCTTCATCCCTCATCAAGACCGCCACCTGTGTCTAGACTCCATAGGGGGTGTCCCTTCAGTTACATGATGTCATCACAATGGTGTCTAATTGCCAAAAACAGTGCACATCTCTCTTTCATCAACATTTGTGAAATAAATTATTGTTAAATTGTATTAAGTCTCTCCCTAGTGAAATATGATTATTTTGTTCTTACAGACTGTCAGAAGGGCTGAATTTCAGTTGTCCTGCTTGAGATACTGCCCATTTAAAGTGATTATTAGATGAGGCAATAGAGTATACAATGGATACATAATGTAACATCATAGTAAGAGGTTTAAATTAAGGTTTTAACCCTAAGGTTTGTGAGGTATTGTTACTGATGGATAAAAAAAAGTATTCAAAGCACGAGTTTGTGTCACATACTCAATGATTTTTGTTACCACTGCAATATAAATTGGGCTAAATACAAGTGATCCTAGCCCTGTTAAAACATGGATGTATGGAGAACCTGAACAGACTCTGACCTTACAAAAGGAAACTCTGCACTGCAGTAGTCAGGACTGAGGTGCTGTCCAGGGTGCTGATTCTGCCATCGGGAGCAAACAGGGTGTGCTAAATCTTGTTCTCCCTCTCTCACTCAAATGCACATATGAGTAGGAAAAGTCAGACAAAAAAAACTGATAAATTGCTCCAAACAAAGATCTCCAACCTGATATATCAACAGGTGTCCTTTTCCACTGAACTGTCCCATGAATTTATTGTCAAGCTAGACAAAGGCTCAATGTTTTTGTCAACATGGAGACAACAACGCTATATCTGTGTTTTGTTTTGAAAAAAAAAATCCATAAACATGACATCGTTTCAACAAGTATCTGCAATAAGCATGAAACTAATGCTTGCATGCAGTTAAAAAAAGTATCTAGTTAATTACAGTATTTGTGATTAATTAATTGAAATTAATCATATTAAATTGCATATATGGGTAATATGAACAGCACTGCATTGCAGGTGTATTTATTATGTATTCCTGCTTTTAATTGGTAATACATTTAAATATAGGCATATGTGATCATTTGTAGCCAGTATTAAACTCTGAACTTCACATTATTACCTCCGCAAGGGGGTTATGTGATCAGGTGGGTTTGATTGTTAGCAACATAACTCAAAAAGTTGTGGATGGATTTTGATGAAATTTCAGGAAATGTCAGAAATGGCTTAAGGAAGAACTGATTAGATTTTGGGAGTGATCCAGATCACAGTCTGGATTCAGGAATTGTTTTAAGGATTCTGTACTATTGGGAGATAGGGCTAATGGTGGAGGTCTGCGTTGTTACCACTTTACACCAGGAGATGGCGGACATGAGTAACTTCAAATCTAGCAGCATTTTGGGTGTGTTTCTATTCAAAGTTTTGGATTTTATAGTGTTTGAAAGACGCACTCCCGGTCGAGGAGACAAGTTGGAGTGTAACAGAGAGAAAGACAGCGAATTGCAGTGAGAATACTCACAATGCTGGGAGGAATAGAGGAATATCCACCCTCTGCCATGACTTCCAGTCCTCCAGTGAGACCATGGGTGAGACTGTCATTGCATCTGTTGGCACCAGCAGGCAATGCTTCCACCATGACAGTCCACCTGTAGTGAAGCCAGTGCTTTGCCTCATCATGTTTCCATCCCACCGAGGAGGGAGTAATCGATGGATGCCCCCATGGTGGGGCACACGTGGGGACGGATCCAGGAATTTTTTAAAGAATTCTTCACTATTGGGAGATAGGGCTAATAGTGGAGGTCTGCGCTCTCTGAGTGCTTTTCTAGTTTACAGTGAATTTACAATTTACTGTTTAATCTGTTACCCTATTGATATTTGACATCTCTTCTATCCCAACCACAGACACTCACTGTCTGTAGTTCCACCTATGCTCTCAGTCTGATTGGCTCTCTGCCTCCTGTTTTTGTCATTCTGTCTCTGCAGTGGTGATTTGTTTACTTCTTAAAGTTATCATGTTTTTACTCATGAAGAAGTTGGGACAACGGTCTCTTGGGCTTCTCTTGATCCCTTCCCAGAGACAGCATTCATATCAGCGTTTTATCCACATGGAACCAGTGTTTTGGGAGCCCAGTGATGCTACTTTTTGAAACCATGTCCAACTGTTTTGTCTCAGTGTGTACAACCAAGTGCATCTTTCCTGAAATGATTACATCATGGTCCCCCTAATCTGTATGTGCAAGCCCGGCCATCAACATTAACAATGGCAGTTACATGATTATGTTTGTGTCTTCTGCACCTTAACTACCACCATGTTCTTAGATCTATAACAGAGTGCAACTGGAATTAAAAGACATTTCATCCAAAGACTAAGACTGAGACTAAAATAAAAAATAGCTGTCAAAACTAACACTGGCGATTACATAAAATTAATTGTAATGAATCGATTTAAAAATAAAAATTCACATATCACTTGGCACAGACAAAATATGCGGTGGCAGATTGGCTGGTTGGCTGGACGTCAATACCAGCCAAGCCCAAATACTCATGTATTTTTTGTCTACTTGTGCTTCCTTATGTGGCGGACCTGCTCCTAATATGGCAGCAACAAAGCCTCTTTGTTCCGACTTCCAGTATGAAGTTGAGGTCCTTGGCTGCATCCATGTCTTTCTTGTGTATTTCTGTGGCAGCATTACAGTGCCACTAACATGCCTGGCATATAATCTACAAGCATAGTTTTGAATGCCTCCATGCTTATCGCGGACATTTCTTGAAACAATGCCATGTTACGGAAAACCTTTTCAAAGATTGTTTCCATCTCCATGTGGACAAGGCCTTAGAAAGGAAATACATGCAAAAAAATTTGAAATTATATTGAATTAAATTTCTGTTAATGGCTAAGGTAACAGTTAGGAAACCAAAAGTTAAAAGAAAAACCTGATGTACAAAATCTGATAACAGCACTATTAATAAAGCTAAACAGTCTGGTAACCGAACAAAAGCTTATCCACCATGAAAACATTCTAACGCAGAAAGTATGGCTTATGTAGCTCTGTTAGAGGTGAAAGCTATGTAGTTAACAGAGCTATGCAACTAACATAGCTAAAGCATCTATGTATACTCTACACTTTCTACGTAGCAAAGTTAGCTTTCAGTGCATTTGCTAAAGCTCATTTCGCTACAGCCCACGTCGCAAAAGCTAACTTAGATACACAATAGATAAAGTAGCTAATGTAGCTATGTTAAGGTCACAAAGCAGCTTTGTAAGGTGCACAGATAGATTCTCTCAGTAGCTACATAGCTTTAGTTGCATTTTGCTTAAACTCACTTAGCTATTTTGGCTTGTAGTAATGGTAATTACCTAGTTAGCATAACTGTTAGCTTTAGCTAAAACTAACAAAGCTAAAGTAAGCCGCTGTTAGTGTTACTACTTCTAAAAACAAGTCTGTACATAATTTAATCCCAGATTAGACCTTTGACTCTGACTGTGCTTAGTCTGTAACGATTGCAGTGTGGCTATTTCATGAATGTAGCTGCCAGATAATCTTAAAAGTAAAGAGAGATTGTGCCTTAGACAAGCAGTCTAAGAATGGCTGTCAGAGATGAATGGTCTGCAGCTAGACCTCTCTGGTCTTTATACAAAGACAAAAATAAAAGGGCATGTTAGTAGTGCGTATCTTTCTTGGGATGCAGAGAATTTCATTTATGCCAGTATCCAAAATGCTGATGTGTAAAAGAATTAAGATGAATGGGCTGAACGGTGTGGTTTTACACAATATGAATCTATTCTAATATGCATAGGTATTTACATAGTTCTTCAAAACAGAACAATCTTGGACACTGATAGCCTGGTGGTTATGTCCTTTCTGTTGTGTAATTGTACTTTAAACAAGCAGTCAGGTTCAAAACCAGCCTGTGGTTTCTTTCCAAATGTCATTCCCCACTCTCTTCCTTGTTTCTGACTCTATCCTCTGTCCTATCTATATAAAGCATCAAAAAAGATATTTCAAGATATGACAGTAAATATGGTATCAGCCATTTGTGCCCTAATTTATTTTATACCAAAACATTGGAAAAGTTATAGCTTATACCCTAATGTGTGGTATAAGAGTTCACAGTGGTCTAGAAGAAGTAGTTTTCACTGTGTTTCACTGAGGTCAAACTACTGATCCAAAAACAATGCCTAGAGGCTATCCATCCTCAAGTCTGTGTAAGCTAACAGTTGACAGGACTGAATGGGGTCAAACAATGAGGTTATTGAGATAAACACCAAATCACTGCTGTCTACTCTACAGCCTCCTGTCTGGGCTGTGAAGTGTACTAAGGCTACAGTGGGACTGCAACTGAACAGGAAGCATAATAGGATTCATCTGACATTTCACTCTGCTAGGTAGGGAAATCATGAAGCTCTGCAAGCAACATCAGCAAAGCTTCTTCTAGCCAATGCACCAAACAGCATCTGTTTAATTACATACTATTAAATCATTAGCTGATGTTCATATAATGAGGTCATCAGGGTGGATGACGCCAACCAACACACACCTATTTCCCACAACACACTCACACCCCAGTGCTATCTAGCTCAGTGTGTCAACCTTTCTAATGACCCCCCTCCTTCCTCCACCTCTCTAAGCCATTCTTCTGCTCCATTGAGTACACAGCCACTCGCTCCCCTCTTGTTCTCTACTCATGCGGAATCATCGGGAGTGACAAACATCATTATAATGTTCCTCAATGAGCGCTCCACCTTTAGCTGCATGCTGTCGTTGCCCACAGGGGGCCTCTTCTCCTGTGTGGGATCTATGTGCTGACCTGTGTTTGCATGCTCGCTGTTTGAATGTCCACTCCAGTGAATCAAACACACCCCCAGCCACTTCTCTGTCTGCTGTGCTGTCAGGACATCAGACATTAGCTGACAGACTAAGGGGGAAGAAGACGTGACATCATGTAGTCTACGTCATTATAAGTGAGGTTGAAGAGCAGTCCTGGTGAGTCTACATGACTGATTACACACATACATTTAACATCGCAAAAAATTTCTGAAAACACATTATTCTTGCATGACTTTACTTTTAAGCTTAATGTATGTGGGGTTGCTGTTGTCAGTAGGCTTAATGGCCCCCTTAAATTCATCTCTTTATCAACAGGTTAACGAAAGGTGGGAGCATTTCCAATATGACGACCACTATCAACATGTGTTGCACACACAGGAATTAGAGTATATTTACATTAAGTTACATTTAGCTTAGCTTAGTTTAGTTTAGTTTAGTTTAGCTTTGTTAAGCAAAGTTTAGTTTGGCTTAGTTTAGTTTAGCCTTAAAGTTAGTTTGGTTTGGCTTAGTTGAGTTAGCTGGGGTTAGTTTTGTTTTGGTTATTTGTTTGGTTTAGTTAAGTTTAGAGTAATTAAGCTTTGATTAGTAGAGCTTAGTTTATCTTAACTTAGCTTGGCTTAGTTTAATTTAGCTTAGTTTATTTTAGACTACCGTTGTTTTCTTTAAACTATCTTAGTTTGTTAAGTTCAGCTTAGTCAGGGCTGCTGCTACTTTACTCAACTCTTAATGAACAGACTAATTTGGGTAAGCTTAGCATAATGATCCAACCTTACAGCTTCTGCATAAATGCCCATGGCTACAAATATAGTAAGTTTTAATACACCTATAATGCATGACTACAACATTTGTGGAAGTACAGAAGGAGACAGAAGGACATAGATGTACAGTCCCCTCCAAAAGAATTGGAACGGTTGGCCCAATTCCTTCATTTTCACTGGAGACTAAAAACATTTGGGTTTGACATCAAAAGATGAATATGAGACAAGAGACCAACATTTTAGCTTTTATTTCCAGGTATTTACATCCAGATCTGATACACAGCTTAGGAGATACTGTAGTTTTATTTGTAACAGAACACCAATTTTTTGGGGTGAGCATAAGTATTGGAACAGATAGACTTATATTTAGTTACAAATCCTTATCCAGCAGTAACTACATCAAGCCTGTGACTCACTGGCATCACCAAACTTTAACATTCCTCTTTTGTGAAGCTTTTCCAGACTTTCACTGCAGCCTCTTTCCATTGTTGTTTGTTTTGGGGGTTACTTCCTTCAGTCTCCTCTTTAGCAGGTAAAATGTATGCTCTATAGGGTTCAAGTCTGGAGATTGACTTGGCCAGTCTAAAACCTCCCACTTCTTGCCCCTGATGAACTCCTGTGTTGTTTTGCCAGTGTGTCTTGGGTCAATATTTTGCTGCATGAAGAAGGATTTCACAATAAGTTTGGTTGCATCTTTCTTTAAACTGACAGACAAGAAGGTTTGAGGCTCATCTCTGTACTTTTTTGGCAAATTCCATCCTAGCCTTCCTGTTCTTCTTGCTAAAGAGTGGTTTGGATCTTCTGGTGTAGCCTCTAAATTTTTGTTCATGAAGTCCTCTGCTAACAGAAGATAGCAATACCTTCACTCCTGTCCTCTGGAGGTTGTTGCTGATGTCTTTAACAGTTGTTTTAGGGTCTTTCTTTACAGCTCTCACAATGTTTCTGTCATCAACTGCTGCTGTTTTCCTTGGCCTAACCATTCATAACTGTTACTGAGTACACCAGTGGTTTCTTTCTTCTTCAGGACATTCCTAATGGTTGTACTGGCTATGGCCAATGTTTTTGCAGTGGCTCTGATTGATTTTACATCTTCTCTCAGCTTCACAATCGCATGTTTTTCACCCATAGGCAGTTCTCTGGCTTTAATATTGTTTACACCTCTAACTGTAAATACAGTCTACACAGGCAAAACCCAAATCTGAAACTGAGTGTAGACATTCAGCACTATTTATTGTGTGAAAAATAAATGTAATTAGACTCACCTGGGCAACAAAACACACCTGTCAGTCACATGTTCCAATACTTTTGCTAACATGAAAAATGGGTAGGTTCAAACAAATAATGATATCTTCAAAGTTGTGTATCAGATCAAGACGTAAACACCTGGAAATAAAAGCTGAAATGTTGATCTATTGTCTCATATTCATCTTTTGATGTCAAACCTACATTTTATTTTTGTCTACAGTGAACATAAAGGAACTGGGCCAACCGATCCAATACTTTTGGATGGGACTGTCACTGCGATAAATACTGATATGAATGGGGTTGCTATTTATATGGTTAATGGTAGAGCCGAGTGTTGTATAGAGTTGTATATAGAGAGCTTGCATAGCAGTCTTCTGGTCATCTCACTACTCTACTCTTTTCTGTAACAGGTTCCGCTGACCTATTCAAACCATTCACACACTTATGGCAAAGGCTGCTGTGTAAAGTGGCCATCAGTTGAGTTTTTGCTTGAAATGTGTGAAAACAAGATGTTTAGCTGTAAAGCTTGAAAATAAGAAAAAATAGGAGACTCAAAAAGTGCATAATGCGTTTACATTCAAAGCTTTAATAGTCATGATCTATAATACCTCCTGCAGCCTCAGCGTATTAGCCTTGTTCCAATCTAGTCTTTGAACTTTTAGGGGCCTGATTAATTAATGTGTTGAATATTTAGACATTCATGAAGAGACACTTTAAATTCAGTTAAAACAGAGATGCCAGTGCTGTTTTTCAGACCTTAACATACTGAATACTTTAGCCTCTGAGAAGA
The DNA here is from genome assembly GCF_018320785.1 of Cheilinus undulatus. Lineage (NCBI taxonomy): Eukaryota > Metazoa > Chordata > Actinopteri > Labriformes > Labridae > Cheilinus > Cheilinus undulatus. Next base: position 20,575,586 of record NC_054875.1, on the reverse strand, counting down.
CAAGAGGTGTACAAATAACCAAAAACAAAAAAAGGTTTTGACATTCCGAAACCTTTGAAAAAGGTCAAACAAAGCTAAACTTTTAAAATTAGACTGTATAAAACATGGATGTTGTCACCAGTGACATCATGCATTGGATTCTAAAGTGGACTTTTAAAGCCCAGTGGTTGAAGTTGCCTTGAGGCACAAGGTTAATTTTGGCATTCTTAGTCTTAATTACCAACTAGTTTTAGATGACGAAAACTTGATGAACCATTGCTATCCTCCTAGCCTGTTCCAAGCCCATGCCCCATCTCTCAAGATATCCTCCCAGCCGCCTTCTCCACATTGCACGGGGTGGCATCCTGGCATCTGGACCAGCGCATCAGACCTGGATCAGGCCCTTGAAAGTGCAGCATAACAAGCAGCAGACTCGTCTCATCCCCTCTCTTCTATGTATGTCAGCATTAGACACACAGTCTTGCCAACGATAGCAGTGAAGAGAAGTTGTCACAAAGGAGTCCAGCCGGCACCTCTGGCCATCAGACAACATCCAGGCCTCAGAAGAGTACAGGAAGACTAGAGGGACCAAAGACCAAAAGACTGGCTTTTATCTGCATGCTCAGATACCTGGACACCACACTATGTTGCTCAGTGAATCCATCACTCCATGCACGAGTCCAAGTCTCGATGGATTACGCTGCCAAGATTAGATTGCGGTATCCGTCTTGTTTTAGTCTCCTTGACTAAAACTTAAGCGACTTTTTGTTTGAGTTCTAGTCATCAAAGATCTATTTTTAGCTAGTCTTAGTCTAGTCTTTATAATGGAATGAAGGTGGTCTACAAAGATTTTTAGTTAGTTTTGGTCAACAAAATTAATACTTAGATAGATAGATAGATTAGATTAGAACAAGGGGTCTAACCACCAGGATGGGGCTGAGTGTGGGTGTAGTGACCTTATGGAAGGGCAGTATTTCCCTGTTTGAAGACATCCTAGCCCCAAGAACTTTAAGTGTTTGTCAAAATGGCCGTTTTACCATGGTATTTGGTAGGCTTAGTGGGGCTTATGCAGTCAGCTTCAAGTGGGCTCTTGAGTTACTGAAGTTTCTTGTGCTTCCACACTGGCTTCATATTTTAAAACCAAAGCGGTACTGCTAACAAATACCATCCAGGGACTGACCCTGCAAAGATGGTGGAATTAATGTTGTCCAGTTAAGATAATGTCCCAATGCACTCTGTGGTTTCAAACATGTTGTTGTGTGTAAGTAAAAAGTTAATAGATAACTGACTATCATTTCCAGCCTCATTGTCTCACTTTTATTTAAAAACCCTCCTTTCTTTGCCAGTATCCACTTTGGTTGGATTACCTCCGACTGTGCTACCACTCCATTTGCAAACACTGAATTAAACTTGTAGAAAGACAAGCTTTTGTACTTTATTTGACAGAAAATTGCCATCACACTAGTGGATGGAGTATATCAACTTCCTTTATAAAAATAAATGAATAAATTTCAAACACTCTCATTTTGTCAATGCAGAGTGAATACCCAAGTACAATGAGTGATTCTGTTGACCCAGTCACTAAAAGAGAATTCTGGATTCTCTCTCATAAATTGGTGTTGTAACATGAATTACAGTTAATTTATAATTTAAGGACCCTAATATGCATGAAATATTCATCTGTGGTCTATTAGAGACACACTGTGACAGAGTCTGTTGGGGGCTTAAGTGTTCATTACGACAGAGCTGTTCTGGGAGAGAGTCTCCTGCACAACGTTTCAAGTATTAACGCTTTGGCTCCTCTGTGAATTTATCATAATACTCAGCTCCAAGGAAAAGTCAGGCATGTCCGTGGGCAGACTTACTGTCTTATCCTTAAGTTATTATTTCAGTCATGATTTTTAACACATAGTAGTAGTAGTGGAGACTATTTGACAGGACAGCTAATGCTTAAACCCAGGACATGCAATTCTTATTGGGTCACAGCAACATTAAAAACATAATATTTGCTTTTCTTTCTGTCTATTTTTGTTTGTTTGTGCATCTTATGTGGGTTTTCTGGAGGCAGATCAGTGCAATGGCTCTGTTTAGGAAGCATGTGGTGACTTTGACCTTTCCTAACCTTGGCAGGATGAGCTATGACCAACTGTGAGGCCGGCTGTCTGTCTCTCACTGAGCCCTTTTCTTCAAGTGACAGGACTGGAAATGTTGCCAACACATTCCTTCTTCCAAACATATATATTTTTTTGAATAACGAACAATACAACCATTAAATTGTTATGACAGCTCTCTTTTTAGCCAAGTTAATCCATGCACTATTGTGAAATAAGACCCCACTGGGACTGTATGGTAACATTATCTCATTTGTGCTGATGCAGCTCCTTGTTACTACCTTGTTTGTGTTATTGAATGTTGTTCTGCAGCTCCTTTGAGAGACACATTCACCAGAAACAGATATACTTGTAGTCATAAGTGGAGGCCCCTGCAGGGCGTCGTGAGCTCAGTGCTCAGAGATCATGTGTCCTCTCAGTTACTGAGTCCAGGCAGTGTGACACATTTGTGACAGGTGGATTGCCAGGTGTCCCAGTTGGTGGCGAGGCTTTCATGTTCTCATGCCACCATTTTTTCAAGAGAATACTCTAGTGGCCGCACAGATCTGAACAGGCCAAAAAGGGACATCTGATGTGCAACTCCATATAAAAAGCTCGAGCTGTGCATTCACACTTGTGTGCATAGTAGAATTTTTTGTCTTTTGAGATGAATTAATTTTCTTTGTTGGTGATAATGCAAAGTAACAACACGACAATACAGAATCTAATGGGTGGCATGGGGAATACATAAAGCTTTTACTAGTTTTCAGAAAACCACATAACAGCACAGATATGAAGGCTTAAACTTATGTACTCTAAAGAGATCTAGTAACAGCCCTGGGTGCTTACTTAGGCATGTTAATTCAGAAACTCCATCATTTATTCACCAAATGTGTTTCCACTGCAAAAAGCCACAGTTTCCCTTTATTAATAGACCAAAATTTTCACCTCATTCTTGTACAGAAAGGAGGAGGTGAAAATTGTGATATTTCAAAGTTTTTTTTGACTGCACACATTATGAATTCAATGCCTGCAACATGGTACGGAAAAAGTTGTGACAAGGGCAAGAAAAGGCTGCGAAAGTCATGCATTGCACAAAAATCACCTGGAAAATATCACAGGTAAGTGGGTTAATTCAGTAAATGTTGGCTTGAGGTTCCCTAATTTGTGAAGGACTGTTTGAGCGATTTCACCATCTACAGTCCATAATACCATCAAAAGATTCTGAGAATCTTGAGAAATATCTGCACATACGTGCAAGGCTAAAAACCAACAGTGATTACTCATAACCTTCAATCCCTCAGGTAGCACTGTGCTAAAACTGGCATGATTCTGTAAGAGATATTACAACATGAGCTCAGGAACACTTTAGAAACCCACTGTCAGTTTACACTACGTCACTGCATCTACAAAACGCTGACATTGGGCCGTGTCCTACTGTCCCCCTTGGGTTATGCCCCAATTAATTTATCATGAATCAGTGCTATCAGTCACCCTTTACATCTCTCAATAGGTTTTATAAATTTTAAACTATTGCTGTTATTGTGATTAAGTTAATCACATAAATCCACTGTGATTAATCATAAATAATCATACATTTAAAATACTACCATTTACTTGCATTTTGGTTTGACATTAAGAGAGTACAGGTATGGTGTTTGAATAAGAAATATCTAACAAACTGGAGTTTTTAAAGTTTAACATCTCAACATCTGCAGTCTTTTTTGATTCATTTAGTGATTGCATTAGTTAGCTTAGCTGTTGTTTTGTAGACAAATCCATGTCTGATACACTCTGCCAGTGCAGCCTGATGACTATCGTTTGATCCTGTGTTGGTTTAAGCATCTTTGCTCACATAAAACTTTGGCTGTATCTAAACTTCCATTTGCCAGCTTTTTAAATCAAAATTTGTCATTAAGCAGACCCGGATTAGTCTCATCAGTCATCATGCATTTCTCCACCTCTTCACTTCCAGGCCCATAAACAACTTCACTGGAGGACTACAGGAGGAAGTTGTGGTCAAACTTGGTCATATGATTAATTTGCGTTATTATTGATTCTTATATGCACTAAGGTTTCCAGAATAATCACAAGTATTAACATGTTAACAGTCAAATTTTAAAGTAGTATCAAAAAGATGCTGACTTTGACAATTTGGTGCTACGTTTTTTGAAATACAGCCTTTTTTCATTACCTGAAAAGTGATTATATTGGAGATACGAGGATATAGTAACCTGGCATGCCAGATGGATTTGTTTCACACATCCATCTGGAAAACCCTTCATAGACAGTGTTTGGGAAAAGGCAGAGCCTTCAAAAAAAAAAAAGAAAAAAAAAACTCAGAGGGTGATTGGATGAACCTCCTGTCTGTCACATCTTTACGGGCCAATCAGAGCAACAAAGCAAGTGACGTAGCCGCTAACGAGCTGCACCCCTACTGAAGGAGTAAACTTCATAAGTGCATAACGCGAACCATGTCGACTGTAGACATGTCAGTACACAACTTTTGTCGTTTTTGAAAAGAAAACAACTCACTGCTGTTCTTTGTTTTCTTTTAACAAAGAAATGTCATCAAACTCTGAAAAAATCCTGGTGTTTTAGCAGCATCCACGCTAACGTCTTCCGCCATAATTGCACCGGTCTCTAGTTGCTGCTTGCTGCTTGCACCAAATCCATGTGTTCTGTTTTGTTCCACAGCTGACACAATGTCCCGACTTTTTGGAAATGGGGTTTCTACTGATGAAGACAAACCAGCTCCGTTAAAGACCCTGTAAAGTGAATCTCTTTTTTGTCTTAGAGCACTAGCTATGTTGGAATATGGTTGCTGTAAACATGTGAAAACATGGAGATCTACGTGTGATGGAATTCTGGATTTGGACTGTTAGAAAGTTTTCAATGCTCAGATTGTAACATTTTCTCTAAATCTGAGAGGATTGTATTTCTCCTGAGTGGGCGTGGCTTCAGCTCATTCAACAGACATGCCCACACCATGCTGGAGCAGATTTTACTGCCTCATTTTTCATGATTTTGAAGCTTAATTTCATAAACTTTGAGATGTTTCAGTTGACTGAAATTTGATTTAGGGGTTCATAACACCGTGACCTGTCATACAACAAACCTAAATACAGATTTATTTTTCACTACATGGTCTTTAGGGGAAAAGAAACACTGACCAAAAAGAAGCCAAACATTTGCCAGTGTCTACACAAATAAACAGATTTAAAAGAACAAAAAAGAAAAGACAAAGGCCACAATTAAAAAAACAAAACAAAACAAAAAAAAATAAAAAAACACCATCTTAGAGCAGGAGGCATGCAGCTCTATGTGAAGACACACCTACGCAGCCGGATGTCCCACTGGCTTTGGCTGGGTCTCTGTCCTCTCTCCCACACTAACACCCCATCCATGACCAGCAGTTGGACACAGATGAACTTAAAGTATTGAAATCATGTCAGTACTATTTACAAACAGGTTACTCTGTGGCATTGAAAAGATTTAAAGTCTTATGTTCATGCACTGAGAAAAATGGGCTGTGTGTACAGTACGTTGTTAAACAAAGACTGTGAACTTATTGTCTTTTAAAGAATAGTTACAACATAAAATCTCATGTCAGTATCATTGCAACCAGAAGACAAATCACAGTTATGCTCCAGTCCTTGCCTTTTTACGGGCCAGTTGGTTTAAGAGGAGGATGTTTTTTGTTTGTTGTGTGAGTTTCAGGAAACTGAGAACAAGATTAATTTTCTGTTTTACTGAATATTATGTAAGGGTTTCACTTACAGAGAAATGCCCCTTATTAATGCTGATATCCTCTGGTTGGAGGATTATAAAAACATTTGATTGTGTTTTAGAAAATGAATCTGTTTTGTAGCAGATTTTTGTCTACAAAGCCTAGTAGAAAATGCATACTGAGACTGAGCTGTAGTACAAAAATGCACCTTTATAATGGCTTATAATGAACTGAGTTAATGGAACTCATGTAGCAGTATCTCTGGTGTCTTAAAAGCCCACAAGGGTTGGGTGCTTTGCGTGCACGACACGTAAATAAGGTACAATCAGTCAATCAATCAGTTTAATCAGCATCTATCAGTGAGAGAGCAGCACCTGGAGAGAGAACAGGAGAGACAAGGGAAACAAAACACAACTATCATGGCATGCAGGAGTGGTTAAATGTTGGGTTATTGATTTAAGTTCTGTGTCAAACAGGGACTTGAAAAAGAAAAAAAGGCCTTGGAATTTTGAAACAACCGACCCTATTTTTTCAGAACTAATACATTGATACATCCCCCTAACCAGCAAAAACTGGTTGAAAAAAGGTTAAAAGACGCCTTCAGCATACATTTAAATAATGTCTATATTTGGTATTAAGTGAAGGGTAAAAGCCAGTATTTTCAGGTCATTAAAATAGTGTCTTCATGGAGATGTCCCTCTTGAGACTAAATTTGGTTTTGAAAAGCCATTATCTTTCACAGTAAAATGCCGCTGAAGATGTCCTGACAAGGACTAGATTAGGTAGAAAAGTGAAAAATAAAGAGGTGCTTTTTTTTTTTACCTATTTACATTTACCTATTTACATTGGCTAAGGTGTCCTAACGCAACTACAGAAGTAGAGGCACCTTGCATTTAAGTGACCAACTAAGTGGATGATTACATTCATGGTGCAGAAGTGTTTACCATAGAAACAACAATAATTCACCATAAACATGAGCATAGGAGTTCCAATAACGATCACTGCTCAACACACAACATATAAACACATCTAAATGCACATCTACAACACATCTAAACAACCCATCAAAAGCATGATGGGAACTAAATCAATAATGTACGGATAATAGTAAAACACAACCTCCAAAGGTAGCCAATCAATAACCATTTATTTAATCATAAATCATAAATTACATATATTTTACAAATATTTTATTTGTCAAATGTATATTTTTTCTAGGGCTTAATTTGTAACCCAATGAGGCGGTCTTAACACAGCCCAACTTTCAACATCTTTTATTAGACTTTATCTAGACCAAATCGGATAAATCAAAATCAAATCATACGGACTAAATACAGCCCAGTTTTCAACTGCTGTTTTTCGGGCTTAATTTTGAACCACGTCGACGGACTTAACACAGTACTGTTTTCAACAACTATGGTTGGGCTATATTTGGACTGAATGCAATCAACTAAACAAAGCCCAATTTTTTTTTTTTACAACTTTTTTAGGCTTTACTGAGGCTATAATCCAACTACAAGATTTAAACCAAAAAGCAACGTCCGAATCCCTTTACTAAGTAACATGTTACAGTAACGCCGTCACTCTTTATGGTAACAAGTGGTGTAACATGTTTCTTTTTAAAATCATTAACACCGTTACAAGTACAGACAATTTAAATCACTTGCTACTCTTTACTTTTACAGCTGACAACTCGATGATGAAGGTTGGTAAACATTCGGTTCGGCGGATGACATAATGGGACCGTAAGCACAACACAACGGCTGAGCACGTGACATCCTAACCCTGAGCTCTCTGTCCTGGAAATACCAGCATTACTTTTCCCTCCTCTGGATAAAAGCCGAAAAAGAAAAGGAAACTTTTCCACCTTCAAGAACAATAATTTTAACCTCACAAAGTACCAAGTTTAACAACACGCTCCAGCTAAACTAGGTTTCAGAGAGCCGGGTGCTACAAACACCAGTAGCCCAGGTGCAGCTCACATTAGCTTGGCAGACCAAGCAGGAGCTACTCCATGCAAACAACCAAGGCTGGGTTTCAAATCATTTCCAGCAGCAGTGTGATACCAAGAAAGCATTAAACAGACTGATAGCAAGGTATGTTGTTGAAGACACACTTCTGATATAAGCTGTAGAGTCCGCTGCCTTCAGAGAAATAACGAGAAAAGCAGATAAGACGAGAGAGAGGGCAATCATGCAGAAAGACATACAAAAGCAGCCAGTACAGCTGTTTTAGACTTCTTAAACAGTGTACAAATGCTTTACAACTATCAGAACTTAATAAACATTTCTACTGTGTTCTATTGTTTCACCACTTTCCAACATAACAATAATGTCAATATCATATACAATTTGAAAGTTATTTCCTCTCAAACTGCCACAGCACAAATTAATGTGATGTGTACATTAATGAGGACTGAAGCAAAACAGGTAACACCTGAGTTGCTTTTCAAAGTAACTAGTTACTTTTACAATGCAATAACTTAGTTACTAACTCAGTTACTTTTTGCTAGCAGTAACTAGTAACTGTAATTAGTTAACCATTACTTCCTTACATTTGGGGTGTGCAATGAGCACTGCACACTAACAGATTCTGTTCAGTGACAGCAGCTGTGAAAACTCAGACAACTTAAAATCTAAAATGCAACTTTAGAATAAATAATCGGAACATGCCTATTTATAACGGCTTGTTGGTGCACCCACTGCTGACCCAATTTCAGTCCAACTCCTCTCCTTGTTAGTTTGATTATGGTAGTTCAAAAGGACACACTGTATGTACACTCATGCTGTTGCAGCAAATTAACAAATTAGTCCTTCATTTGTGATGTCTGTTTAACTTAATTCCTTGTGTTCACTGCCACCACCATGACTGTGATTGGTGTACTTCCTTCAGTCAACCTGGTCCCACAAGACAATCAGCAGAGTGTGTGCTCCGCTGTACTTGGTGTTCCCCCACACAACAGGATTTATGATTGTAAATATTGAATGTGTTTAATATATATAACACTTCGTAAATATTAAACATACCTTCCCTGATCTGCTCAGAGGATCAAGACCCCAAATCTTTAAATCAGATCAGATTGGGTAAAATCACCTTTAACACGCCTCACAGCACAGGAAAAACTGGCAAGATAATCTGTGGAACCATCAGATAACTGGGCCTTTGCTGGCTTTAGCTGGTGTTGAGGATAGATAGAGATAGATTTCCCAACAAAACTAGGTCACGGTTCACCCTGCTCGTCAGGAAAATCTGGTGCACCTGTGATGGTCTCTCCCAGCTGATGGCTGTTAGTAATCAGCTGGGCTGTGAGGCGATGGAAGGAGGAGGATGGTGGTGCTATGTTCAGTCGACTGTGCATGTCAGAAGGCATCAGAAAGGTCAGCACCTTCAGTTGACTTTGATTTGTGTTTTAAATTAACACTCTAAGTTTGTGAGTAGCATACATTTTTTTCTTTTGACCACCTTGTCAAGTGACTTCCACTTTTTCTTGTTCTGGGTCATATTTTATGTTTGTCTATCATTTTGATGGAATAAATGGTTGGTAGTAGGAAACTGCCATCTGCTGCTACCTCTCAGAAACCCATGACCTGTTTTTACTTTGATTTTATGCTTTTTCACCTTGCAGCCTTGTGTCAGCATCCTCAGTTTGCAACACCCTGTTCTTTGGTGTTAGTGGTTTGGTTTTCTGGGGAAAAATAATGGTCAAAAGAAATCAGGCCCCAAAAATGACAATTATCCTGACTTAGATCTAAGTTGTAATTTTTGTGTGCATAGGCAATATTTCACCTAGTACAACACCTTAAAGGGGGCATTATGAAAAAAGTATATTTTTTCCTGTCATGTGAAGTGATATCCATTTGTGCCAGCTGGTCATTGATCAGCTGTCAGGAGTCTTATACAGCTGATCGAGTCTACATAAACATGAATATTTATTTTAATAAAATGTCAATGTTAACTGTGTGTGATCACAAACACCTGAAAATGAAGAGAAACCTGCATCTTATCTTATCTTATTCTTTCAACAAGCACATGTTAAAAATTATATTAAAATTATCTATAGGCTCCCATATTTAATCTTTTAATGTGTTTCATAAACACTGTTTCTTCTATAGAGTACCATAAACAATGAAAAATGGTTAGTTGTAACTTCAGGGAAATATTGATAGTATAAAACAATGATCAAACCTGACTCATTAACCATCAGTCTTATATAAATTTTACTGACACCATGATGGATGTAAAACATGTTCCTTACCGACTAACAAATCCCCGACCTGTCAGACTTTAATTCTCTTTACAATACAACCATGGAAAATTACTCACCATTAAAGGAAGTATTTATATTAATATATAACTGCTGATTATAATCTGTTTAGTTTCTGTTGTGTCCATTTATCATCCGTTTCTCTTCCTTTATAATCTCAGATGTTAAGTTTCAGTGAAGTCCACTGTGCAGCATTGTCCGATCAGTGAGTGATATTTAATAATCGTTTCTCTCGTTTTTTAATCTTTCAGTAAAAAGAGTAAGGGGAAGCCCACGCTCATTTGTGCTCCCTCATCTGTCTTCAGATCTTAGTCCTTGATCCTCTGACCAGTTTAAGAGCTTTTGAATGGTCTTTGAAGGTCACATATTTTACCCTTTTAAGACAAGTTTATATTGGTCTCAGAGGTCCCCAAAACACGCCTGTGAAGTACGTTTCTGGAAAAAAAAAAACACTCTAGTATTGGATTTTTGCATGTCTAAACCCGTCTGTTTCAGCCCTGCTGTTTCTGTGTCTGTGGCTTTGAATGGTAATGAGCTGTCTGACTCTGCCCTTGACCACACCCCTCTCAGGAAATGGATGCAGCACACGTGATATTACAGACACTTTTTTTTTCCAAAGTTTAGGCTGGGATTCAAACCATCAATCTCCCAGACCATAGTCAGCAGGGTAACCCACTGAGCTATCCAGCATCTTAGCTAGTAGCTGAGAGGATCAGTAGAGGAGGGCGGAACTTTCCTTCAAGTGGGGGAGGGTCAACCAAACCTGGGGGTGGGGGCTTAGGCCCCTGGTGAGGTCACTAGATGTAGGGAATTGTCCCGTCCCTCTAACACTACAATATAAAAATCATAGAGCAGTTGATCTCAGAACAGTCTGTTATTAGCTGATGTCACTGCCTTTATTGAAAGTTAACAGTCAGTTAAATGCTGTATTTTTGTTCATTGTGAGGTAAAGTCACCAAATCTATTGGCCACAATGGTCTATGGATCATTTAAAGTATCATGACAGAAATTTGAGCCAGAAAACAGACTGTCTCTTCTTCTAAGATCAACAAAAGATCAAGAGGTGTGAGTGCTCTCCGCAATTCAGATTGTAGCATTTTTTTATTTGAGAGGATCAAGTTTCTTCTGAGTGGGCGTGGCTTCATCTCACTCAACAGACTCCGCCCCTCTCAGGAAATGGATGTGGCTTAATAGGTGTGGCTCTCCTGAGGAGGGTGGAACTTTCTTCCAAGCGGAGAGGGCAAACCGATCCTGGTTTGTGCTCTCCCTACATGAGGTCATGACGGGAAAATCTGAGAACGGCTTGTTTAGCACACGTTTTCTGAAAGGTGTAGAGTAAAGCTGCATTTCCATACCCTTAGAAATGTGCAAAATCTAAATAGTGCAATTAAAATCTGGTAATGGAAACACCTGGATTTTGAAAAGCTTCTCGAATATCGCAAAAAAGTTTTTACACTCCCATGAGAAGGTTTTTCAGACGTTTCAATATAGAATTATATCGCAAAAGTGCATTGGAAACACTTTTTGCTCGTTTTCACATCGCAGGACGTGACGTACGGTGTCACATGACCTGTTCCCTCTGAGACAACATGGCGCAGTACAGACAGAAGAGGAGACCGAGACTTTTGTTAACATCATACTTGTATCCTTATACGTGGCTTTTGCCATGCATACAGACTTGAACTCTGAGCTATAAACTGTTGCCTTCATCTTTTGTTCAAAATAATCGAGGCAACTGCAGAAGATGTAATCATAACCGCACCAACACGCAACAGGTTTCGAGTGTCCAACTTCCTTGCAGTGGAGTCTCGTGAAATGAGAATCTCATGCCCAAAACTCCCTTTAATGCAAATGCATTCAAAGTGCAATTGTACTTAGTCAAAATTAAAGAAATATCGCTTTTATTTTGCGAAAAACTGTAATGGAAACCCATTTCCATGCACTGTGGGGGGTCTGACTCTTGGGGGGATTGTGGACAGGCCAGAGGCACATTTTTATTAGAAAAGCCTGAGAATAATATGTCCCCTTTAAGATGGTGGGTCAGAAACTGCTTCCACTTTGACCGAGGACTAATGAAATAAAAAATTTGGGATAAGGCTAATGTTTTGTTTGCTGAAGCATTAAATTAAAACTCAACATGATTGGTTCAGAGGCAAGGCAACAGTTGCAAAGCCACACCCCTACGTGGTTCATGACTTTTTTACTTTCTTCTCACAGATCTGACTTGCTTAAAATAAAAGCTGAACATGCAGTGCTGAGGAGATGTATTGAAAGACTTTACTACTTTATACACAGAATTGTTTTTAATTGATTGAACAACAATATCAACATTAAGCCAAGGAGCTCTGTGGTAAGTTACAGTTCAAATCATGATAATATAAATGGAATATAAATTCTCATTTATCATACCTTGTAGCACCAGCCTGACAGTACAAATGGGTTGCAATAAACTACATTCAACCCCTTGGCACATTTTTTGAGGCAGAGGGAAATTGGTGACACACATGGTCAGGTGGGAAATTGGGGCCAGTTTGTGTATTAATGCATCTCAAACAATTACAGTAATTTCACTAAATCATCATTAAAGGTGATGATGATATACTTTCCTTGTTATCTCAGCATGAATTTTAGTTTCAATAAATTTCACTTTGCTGCATGATGCACAGGCAAAATGGAGATGTGGTGTCTGCTTCACATGGATTCCTTTATGCCCTCTCATCATTGAGCAAATCTTTATCACCTGCATGTATTTAACCATATAATCGAGCAGTGTGTAAAAGAAGCTAACACATCAATTTCAACTTTATTGTCCCCCCAGGAAAATCATAATATTCTAATAGTCTAACAGCCATAGTTCAAGTTGAGCTTGCCAGAATAAAAAAGAGCATATAAATAAACACCTTTGTACATTGATCAAACGTTTATCTATTTATATCCTGTAGTGATCAATGAAAACTCTCTTTAATAATATCTTATAGTGGAAAAAAGATCTGACATTATGTTAAGAGATAAGTGTGGGCTTATAAACAAATAAAAACTGGAGTCATACTTGTGTGTAATGGTGAAAGGTGGATTTTTTTTTTTGCGCTGTAGGAGCAGTAATGCGGTGTAAATCTGTTTTTTTTTTTTGAGCCATTCCCATAACTATGACAGCTGGTTAACTGTCATCCACAAGCACCTAAATTTCTGTGTCAGTTTGTTTTCTTTGGCGTCCTTTCCGATTGCAGTTGTGGTTCGCTGGCTAACGCATTTGATCTACCAGCTCATTGATAAGCATTTTCATTCATAAGGAGCTTCACATTGACCAATTATGGTTGAATGTAGGCATGTAAAGAGAGGAACAGGAGGCAGATCTACGTGTGCACTTTTCCAGGCGAACAGAAATTCATAAAGAGAGAAGTGCGTGAAGTTGTGCGTGGGCACAGTTTTATAAAGAAGTTATTTTTGCCACATGCCATTCCTGAGGTTTTAGTGCACGTACACTTTTAGTCTGGATTCTACACACTGTTTTATAAATGAGACCCCTGGGTTTTGTGACAGAGTGGCTAGACCGATGGTAATGAGCCAGCAGATAAAAGGCTTTCGTATAGAGTTTTTTTTATTTACTCATTTTATTCTGGCGAGCTCAGCATAAATTATGACCAGTTATTCAAACATATTTTGATTGTGTGAGATCTGTTCAGGCTTCATTTACACACGTTGCTCAGTTACATCATGTATGAAGGTGATAAAAGATTAGTTCAGGGATGAAAGAGCGAAGATGAATCTGTATGACGCAGACACCTGTCTCCTTTTTGTCCATTTGTTACATTAAAGTGAAACTTCAAACTAAAAACCAAGTCATAAAGAAAATATAGGCGCTGTGGTCTGCAATATTTTCTCACTTCTTGCCTTTTGGATTTCTACACCAAGTGGCAACATTAAGGTTTAAACTAGGCCTGTTAATATAGACGGGTATAAACATTTAAGCTAACTAATGCGATCACTTGGTTGCCAGAGGCTGCAGACCATCGACATCGTTGATGACAAGGGGCTTCAAGACATCATCCAGACCACCTTGGATGACCAATACCACAGAACACCTACAAGAACTACTACCACAAGAATCCGTGAACTGTATGACAGCTAAAAAGACAACTAAAATGAAGTAGCTGGCCTGAGCAACATTTATTACACTGACGAGAGACAACTCGACATCAATCAGCAACTTCAGTTACCTCGGGGTAACAGCACACCTGATCATTCACTTTACAGCACAAGTTATTTTGTACCTGATGCGTTTGTCTTCTGGGCTCATTTACAGTTTATAACTAGAAAAGCACTCAGAGAGCGCAGACCTCTGCCATTAGCCCTATTTCCCAATAGTGAAGAATCCTTTAAAAACATTCCTGGATCCAGACGGTGATCCAGATCATTCCCAAAATCTAATTCGCAGATTACTCCCTCCAATGGTCTCACCGGACGACTGAATGTCATGGCAGAGGGTGAATATTCATCTATTCCTCCCAGCATTGTGAGTATTCTTGCTACAATTCACTGTCTTTCTCTCTGTTACACTCCAACTCGTCTCCTTGACCGGGCGTGCATCTTTCAAACTCTATAAACTCCAAAACTTTGAATAGAAACACACCCAAAAATGCTGCAGGATTGAAGTTACTCATGTCCGCCATCTCCTGGTGTAAAGTGGTAACAGCGCAGACCTCTGCCATTAGCCCTATCTTCCAATAGTACAGAATCCTTTAAACAATTCCTGGATCCAGATGGTGAGCCAGATCAGTCCTAAAATCTAATCAATCCTTCCTTATGCCATTTCTGACATTTCCTGAAAATTTCCTAAAAAATCCGTCCATGAATTTTTGAGTTCTGTTGCTAACAAACTAACAAACTAACTAACTAACTAACAAACAAACAAACCCACCCGATCACATAACCTCCTTGGTGGAGGTAAATATTATTGCTCATTGAATTAAGACACTCTGATTTACAAACCACAATTAAGTTTAAAAACTCTAGCTTGTTTAATATTTCTTCATTCTAACACCAAACTTGTACTAATTTATCTCAAACAAAAATGCAATGGTAGTATTTTAAATGTTAATTTATACATAATAATAATAATAACAATATTAATGATAATAAGACATGTTTTTAGTAAAAAGCGCTTTTAAAGTGCTGTACATAAAGCTAAAATAATGAAAATAAACACAATAATAAAAACGTTTAAAAGTCTAGAAATTACTTAAACTAAAGAAATACTGTGATTAATCATGATTAATCACAGCATACTGCTGTGAATAACTTGATTAATTTTTTTAATTAATTGACAGCACTAGTTTAAACACCTGTGCCCAGGATGACTAGAGGTGAGACTTTGATATTAAAACGTATGGCATGTTTTAAAAGACAACAACATTTTCATATGAGGGAGTAAGATATGGCTCACAAGGCACATGCTAAAATGAAACTGTCTGTTAATGATGATGTGGATACTGAAATAAAGTTTATATTTTGTGAAACTAATAGTTTTAGATGCATTAATGTACAAACTGGTTTCAATACACCACCATATGTGTCGCCAATTTCCCCCTAGCTCTATAACGTTAGTACGCATGGGTCAGAGTTGGCTTACAGGTGTGCACATTTTATCGTCTGGTCTGTTTTTTATGGGTCACATATTTTGCTCGAAAAGTAGCGCATGTCAACATCAGGCCCTGTTTTGAGTGTAGGCAATTGACAAATGAGACCCCAGGACTTTTTTAAAAAATTGTCGGATGCTGATTGGAGGAATGTTCTGTCTGTCCCATTCATGACGGGCCAATCAGAGAAACGAGACAATTAAATGATGGTGATTGTTCCGAACAGTGCCTCGTTCGGCACAAACATTGTGGATTGGAGCTATTCAATATGGATTTGTCTGATGACAGACATGGAGTCTGGCAAATCCATTTACTTTGCAAGGGTAATAGAGCATGGCATCAGCGGAGGCCATTAGATGTCACTACTCCTCTGCTGACGCATCACTATACAGCAGCTCAGTCAATCAGTCAGTCAGCCCCATACAGACACATGTGTAGGGCTGAACTCAGCGGTCAGCCAAAATGTGAAAGGGGTCTGAATCCTTTTTGAATGCACTGTGAATATCCTGAGTAGAAAATGAGACAATAAGGCAGATGTTCCTGTGGTTCCTGAAAAGCAGCTGTATTTAAAAACACAGTATATCCTAATTAGTGGTGTAAAATCAGCTTCCTCACAGGCAGGGACAAACCAAGTTGCATGCAAAGAAGTAAGGTGAGATGACTCCTGAAATCTAATGATACTGTGTGTGTGTTTGTGTGAGGTTGTGTGCATGTATATAGGAGGCAGTACACCTGTAAGCCCTGCACCCACTGGAGCAAAGCCTATTAGAACAAGCATAAGACATATCCCTCAGACTGTGAACTGTGAACACACACACTAAAGCTCACTCACACACAGATACAGACACACACACACACAAACTCATTTTGGGCAGACAAGACATTGTAGAGCGCAGGCATGAATTACCATCTTGATCATACCCACAGCAGCCGCTCTGTCATGCAAACTTATTGTTCTGTCTAATACTGAGGTCACCTTCAAGCTGAAAACAAGTCTAGGTGGGGTGTTAGGCTGTCTGCAACTTTGATGCTTTGTTTTAGCCACGAAATGTATTTCTTATCCCTGGCAAATGCTTATTCATCAACTGACAGCAAAGAATCCAGCCGGGTGTCAAGGGTAAACTTATTGTTCTTCCTGCTGCAAAGGTTGTTGGGTTAGAGAGATCTGAGCTCTAGAGAACAAAAGGTGCAGCATCCAAAATCCACTTAATGCAACAGTGATGATTTTCCAAGCATAAAGTATATTTCTAATCCTTTCTAAATGCTTAGTCATCCCATTGACAGCAAAGCGCACTAACTGTCAAGCTTTTAGTATCTCAGGCTCTTTTGTGCATTGTCCAATATTTGGTGCAGATTAAATATTGATTATTTGGGAACGCAGTGAAAAATGTTCCCTTTGGTTGGATTATACGAGCCGTTTCTGGAGGCCACTCATCATTTTTCTGATTTGGTACAATTTGACTCAAGAGGTGAGATTATAGCGCATACTTTGCTCCAGCAGCCTTTTACTGTTTGACTTATTTGAGTATTCAGCGAGCATTTACGCTGGCGACTTGTCCCTAACAGTGATCAAACTCCACTAAACTTACTTTCCAGCGTGCTAAGTCCTTAAAGCAATCAAGGATGGGGCGAAAAATAGACAATCTCCAAGAGAGTATCTCATGCTGATTTGCTCTCCACGCTTATCCAAATAGTCTGGCTCCTTATCAAATTGGATTGGTTTATTTGAATAGGAGTGAAGTCCCTTTTGGTCAGACGAAGATTAATGTTGATTTAATCTGAAATTGTTAAATATGGGACAGATGGTGGCAGTAGGAAGACCTTGAATTATGAAACCCTTATATATGTCTAGAATAAACTGTATTTTCTTGGTCTTCTTTGCATATAGACGAGATATACATAGACTATTAAAGTTTATTCTCCACTGCTTATAATTGAAAAGTTTCTTTTGTTTTACATCTTTTTGTCTCACAATATTCTTCCAACATTTCTCACTTCTGAAAAGATGTAAGATCCTTGTGCTACTCTTGCAAGATGTTTGTGAGATGCATCCAAATTTAATTCACTATAAATTAAGATGCTTCAGCACAACATGTTCTACAGTTAACCGTGTTAGTCTGATCTTAAATGTGTGAGTAAATACGCATTGTTTTCTTAGCACTAATATTTACGCATTAATAACCCACTCCTGCTCCCTTCCCCACTAATATGCTGCTCTGATTACAATGGATGCTGCTTGTAATCATTTCTCTTGGGTGAGTGATGCCACTGATTGTGAAAAATGAGAATTGTTTTCATCTGTAGAACAGAGGATTGTCACTGCATCTTTGTCCGCGGCTCATTAAAAGCTCCAACCGATAGGGGGGCCGAGTGTCAGCTACATGTTTTGTAGGTGATCACAGCAGAGTTGACACCCGGTCACCACAGATCAGTTCACCTGCATTCCTAATTACAGATATCATAAGTATGGCGATGATGTGGCCTCTGCTTTTATCCCAGCACCAGGCAGCAGATTCCAACGAGTATCCACAAGAGCGCTACAAGCTCCACGTTCGCCTTGTTGTTGTTCTTTTTATCCCTCTACCCCACACACACAGGAGCAGCCTTCAAGCCTCTGCAGATGCTGGTGAGAGCTTGGAAATCAATGCACTCAAACAGGGATAAGAGGGACTTGGTTTTGGATAACTCAGGATGTCTTAGTGTGCATTATTCATTAGATAGCAGAGGCACAGTCACAATTGCTGCCACTGCAGAGGTGTAGTAGAGACAAAGAATATGAAAGCTTTAACTGATCAGTCCCTTAACCTCGGAGTAGAAATAGTGCAATTCCTGGTGTTTTGCTTTCAGTTAATCCCTCTGTGTCCGGACACGAACAATATTCTGACAATGATGTAAAACTGTTTGAAATGGAAACTAGGGCAAGGGTTTTTCTGTAGCAAGCCTGCAGGGTTTTATGGTTTGATGTCATATGTTTAAAGCTACTGTACTAATTCTCTCACTTTTTTTACAGTGACTTTTAAAATAACACAAATATTCATGTAGGACAACCATCTAATCACTAGATATAAAATTTGTAAAAAAAAAAAAAAAAACATTAAAACTAACGTTTAAAGGGATTTTCTGTTATTTATGAATAAACATTGCAGTCTTCTTTGTAGTATGGGGGAGCAAGCAGCTATGCAAACAGTGTCGGTTACTCAAAGTGTAAAACAGGATGGCAGAATTATCTTCAGGATTAATTCTTGCAAATCAATTAGAAGAGGAGACAGATGCCAGCTGTACCAAATGCTCACCTCTCCATATGAAGCAAACGGGATTACAACACGTCAAAGGCACAATTATAGGAGGAACAGCAGTGTGCATGACAAGCTGTGCTGCCAGGGTATGATAGGAAGTGTTGTTTGTAGCAGGTCAGTAGGTTTTTGACAAAGTAAACAGTAACAACAAATACTACTACAGGGAAAAAATATCCAGGTATTTATTTGAAATGCACATTGCCAAATGGCCAACACAAAATTGTATTTAGCCGAGCAAAGAATTTAATATTATTTTACAATAATTAGATAGCAAACACTGTCTACAGAGATCAGCAAAAACTAGGGGTGCACAGTGTGCTGATATCATACAAAGTGATAATTATAAATTTATTTTAGCTAATACCGATAGACATGTATATATATATATATATATATATATATATATATATATACACACACACACACACACACACGCACACACACCTATATACATATACACTCCTGATCAAAATTTTACGACCAGCTGAAAAATTGCAAATATTTGCATTTTGCACTTTTGGACCTTAAGGAGGTTCTAAGCAGAGCTTCAAAATGCAAAAAGCAGAAATGTGGGTGAGACAAAAAAAAAAATTGAGTAAGCAATTTATTGAAAATAACAATTAAACTGAAATAGGCTGTTCATCAGCTGATCAAAAGTTTAAGACCACAGCCTTTAAAAGCCAAAATCTGCACAAAAATGTGGATTCAATGTCATTTTCTGTCAGGTATTCACACTATCATGACCTCCTGATGGCAAAGACAAAAAAGCTTTCTGTCTGAACATGGTCGGATTGTTGAGCTGCACAAGCAAGGCCTTTTGCAATGCGCCATCGCTGCTGAGGTTGGATACAGTAAGACAAAAGTCAAGTGGTAGACCCAAAAAAATTTCAGTGGCGCTGAGCCGGAGGATCCGATTGGCTGTCTGTCAAGACACGGGACAATCCTCGACCCAAATTAAGGCTGTTACTGGTGCCAACTGCAGCCCAATAACCATCAGATGGCTTCTGCGAGGGAAGGACCTAAAAAACAAAAAAAAAACGTCTTCAAAGGCCTCATCTCTTTCAACGCCACAAAATTGCCCATTTGGACTTTGCAAGGGAGCACCGAACATGGAACACTAAAGGAAGAAAGTTTTATAGATCCCACTTGAGATGTTTTCTACAAGGCACAGTAGAGGGGGCGCAATAATGTGGATGGGTGCTTTTTCCTTAAAAAGGAACAATGGAGCTTCAGGTTGTGCAGGGCAGTCAAACAGTGGCTGGCTATGTGGAGCGGGCATCCCTCATGACTGAGGGTCCTCGTCTGTGTGGTTTTTCAACAGGACAACGCTGCAGTTCACAATGTCTGCCTGACAAAGGACTTCTTCCAGGAGAATAACATCATTCTTTTGGACCATCCTGTGTGTTCCCCTGTATCTAAATCCAGTTGAGAACATTTGGGGATGGAATGCAAGGGAAGTTTACAAAAATGGACATCAGTTCCAGACACTGGATGCCCTTTGTGAAGCCATCTTTACCACTTGGAGCAACATTCCCTCTAGCCTCCTGGAAACACCCGTATCAAGCATGCCAAAACAAATTTTTGAAGAGATCAACAAGGACAGTGGAACTATTCATTACTGAGTCCTTTTGTGAAACTTTTATTTCTGTTTTTGGGGGGGGGGGTTCGGGTTTTTTGGAGCTGTTGTCTTAAACTTTTGATCAGCTGATGAACAGCCTATTTCAGTTTAATTGTCGTTTTCAATAAATTGCTTACTCAGTTTTTTTTTTTTTTTTTTTTTTGTCTCACTCACATTTCTTCTTTTTGCATTTTGAAGCTCTGCTTAGAACCTTCTAAAGATCCAACAGTGCAAAATGCAAATATTTGCAATTTTTCAACTGGCTTAAAAATTTTGATCAGGAGTGTATATATAAATACACTATGAGGACAAAAGTACTTGGCCTCACCTGTTAATTATTGAATTCAGGTGTTTCAATCAGACCCATTGCCACAGGTGTTTGCAATCAAGCACCTAGTCATGCAGTCTATCCATCCATTTTCTATACTGCTTATCCCGTTCAGGGTCGCGGTGGGGCTGGAGCCTATCCCAGCTGTCATAGGGCAAGTGGCAGAGTTCACCCTGGACTGGTCATCACACAGTCAGACAATAGCCAGGCAGATAGACAGACGACCAGGCATGTTCACATTCACACCTGTGGCCAATTTTAGTCACCAATGAGCATGTTTTTGGTGGTGGGAGGAAGCCGGAGTACCTGGAGAGAACCCACGCATGCACGGGGAGAACATGCAAACTCTGCATAGAAAGGCCCTGACCGGGAAGCAAACCAGGGACCTTCTTGCTGTGTGGCAACAGCACTAACCCCTGTGCCGCCGTGCTGCCCTAGTCATGCAGTCTCCATTTGTAAACGTTTATAATACATAATGGGTTGTTCTGAAGAGCTCAGTGACTTCAAGTTTGGTGGATGCTACCTTTACAATGATATGGTTTGTACAATTCATCCTTGCTGGATTTTTCAGAGTCAGCTGTAAGTGATATCTTACTACTATGAATGACGGTGTGTATGTCCATCTGTCTGTGTCCACTTGCATGCCACACCATTGCTCCAATTGTCCTTGATACCTCTCAGAAGACTTCTTGGGTGTACCTGTTCAAAAATAGATCCATAACAAATTAATAAATATATACAAATTTTCTATAAAATCCAAAATGGTTGTGCCTTTCGCTTCAGTTTGCCCCCACTCACCGTCCCCATTGAGAGACAAAGTGACAGAGAAATCATATGGACTTTGGACCCACAGGAAATGAATTTGGCATGCCTGGATGTGATAATACACTTGATGATCCCCTATTAAAGTCAGCTCTCTTTAGAGCACTTCTCTATGCTCATATTAAACAAGATAACACACGTTAAACGGTGTTAGAAAACACAATTTATTTGCTGTTATTTGTTGGTTGTAGTTTGTTTGAATAAATGCCTGTCTCCATGCAGCCAAATGTTGTGATGCTTTGTTAATGCTCCACAATAAAGTGTGTGCACTAAAACTTTGTAAATAAGTCAAAAGGTACAGATTTAATGCTCCCCTTATTGTATTGTGGGTCAATCTCCGCAAATACGCACCAGCATTCAGAGATGCCGAGTGATTATGCAGCTATCTGGGGGGGAAAAAAACACATTTTTCCATGCAAATTGGTCGGGATTTAGAAAAGCATCCTGTGCATGGCTCTAGTTAAACTAATGTAGTGTATATCTCAAGGTCAGTAGGGACAATGTTTCTGTCATCAACACTTTTAACCTCAGTGGCAGTCTGTATGGCTTGAATGTTTTTGAAATGCTTTTCAAAATTTTCTGAGCTGCAAGGACTCAAAAAGATTACTGTTGCTCAGAAGCTTGTAGTTCTTGGATGCACTACCAGACTACACATAGCATACACATAAAAAAATGTATTTCAAATCATACTCTTGATTATGCTACCTGTTAGGTCGAGGATGGCCTCCTTGGAACCATGGTGAAACACATTTAGTCTTTTTTGGACCACAGCATCACACCCTTTGGATGAAGCATTTCATCAAAGTCACGGAGTGAACTTGCTGTTATTTGTAACCCAAATACATGCATTGCCAGCTTGTAGTTCTTGGATGCACTAAGAAACTACACATAGCGTCAGAGGTGTCAAAAGTATTCACATTCATTACTCAGGTAGAAGTACAGATAGTAGGGTTTAAAAAGACTCCTGTAGAAGTTGAAGCATCAACTCAAGCTTTTACTCAAGTAAAAGTATAAAAGTACTGGTTTTAAAACTACTTAAAGTATAAAAGTAATGTAAAGGGAAAAAAAATTCCATTAAGGACAAAAGCTTAGGCCGCGCCAAAGGGGCTAATTCCATTCTACAATTCAATTCCATTCTACCATTCCATTCCATTCCATTCTACCATTCCATTCCATTATAAATTCTATTCTACCATAGTGCACTACCCACCTCCCCAAAAAACATTTTTCTAAAGGCCATAATGACTATAATGTTATATTAAAATGTTAATGTTGAAAAATTTGGGGTGCACCTGTTTCAGGTACATCCCATTTATGCCCATTGAAAATGAACACATTTTAGTGCAATGCAAATACATTCAAGAACCATATACAGTATGTGTACTACCAACCTCCTCCCTGGTGCTTGGTTGGGACATTTCGCTCCAGTTCCCTTGAGTCTCTGCCACGGACATCTTCGTACTAGGCTACATACATCTACTATTTCCTTGCTGGAGTGTGATGTGATTTGTGTCATGTCTGAAGGTGCAATGGATCGCATACAAACCGATAGGGTGTCAGAACGGTATTATGTTTATACTTCTCATCCAACCACAATAGAATTCACTCTATCCGGATGGCGCGATTTATCTGGATAGGTTTTGTGTTTTTTATTTGTGTTTTTTTGAATGATGCCAAGCCAGAGTGAAAATAAGCTGAAATGAAATAGCAGTAATGAGGCTATTTTTAAAATGTAAGGAGTAGAAAGTACAGATAATTGCTTGAAAATGTAAGGAGTAGAAGTAAAATGTGGGCTGGAAAATAATTACTCAAGTAAAGTATAGATACTTTAGATACTTAAGTAAGATTTCTACTTAAGTAAAGTAAGAAAGTATTTGTGCTTAGTTACTTGACATCTCTGCATAGCATACATGTTAAAAATATATATGTTTTTCAATTATACAGATGATAACAAGATAAAGTATTTCACATACTGCTTTTTGCACAGTGTCTTGGCATTTTTCATTATGTGGCTAAAACACCGGTGGAGGATGAGGTGACTGACGTCTTCAGCTGTGCCTTTTTCATTTAAGATATTGTAGTAACTGTGGAGCAAGGCATTCATGGTTGTCTTACAGAAAGCCAATGATATGGGCTGCAGAAGAACAATCGCAAATTATCATAATTGGTTTTGTGTTTTTTTTGGCTGAATTGTTTAGCATGTTTGATCTGGAAGGAGGTGAGGAAGTACTGAAAGGAGGCTGTTGTATGAAATCACAAATGTGGCCACAGGGAAAGGAGAAGAACCCTTTTTGGGGTTTCTGACCACCAGTGCATGGATGTAATAAGGGCCTGTGCTGTTGTTTGACCTCTTAATTATGCTACCTGTTGCGTCTGGGTAGACGATGTCCTCCTTGGACCCATGGTGAAACAGTTTTATTCTTTTTTCTGGACCACAGCATCACACCCCTTGGATGAAGAATCACTTTTTTGATCACTTTATCAGGACTGTTGGTTTTCCTTTACCATCATCTGGTGACTGAGGATTTAATTTGAGTGTCCTCTGCAACCAGAGGTAATGTCAGAGACTTCTAGGTTTCCCAGGTTTTTTAGGCAGAGAGCTCTGTGGAAAATTTTTTTTAAGTTTGTTGTTGTTTTGCCCTTCTGCTCATTATTAGCAAGTTGAAGGGTTTAGGAACAACAGCAGTTTAGCCACAACCTAGACAATCATGTAAAATCCCAGGGTGGGATCAGTGACTGCCAAGGTGCGTGGTGAGTAAAATTCAGCATTGCTGAACTTCCACTGGCATTAATATAAGCACAAAAACTTGGTGACGGGAGCTTCGTGGAATGAGTTTCCATGGCCGAGCAGCTGCATATCACTTCACCAAGTCCAATACCAAGCGTGGGATGGAGTGGTAAAGCACACCAACACTGGACTGTAAAGCAGTGGAAATGTATTCTGTGGAGTGATGAACCCACCTTCACTGTTTGGCAGTCAGATGGCTGAGTCTTGGTGTGGTGGATACCAAGAGACTGTTAGCTGCTTGACTACATTGTGCCAACTGTGAAGTTTGGTGGAGGAGGAATAATGGGCAGGGTTTGGGCTTGGCCCCTTATCTCCAGCGACCCTCCTTCTTACATCCAACCTTAGCTACAGAGTAGCATCTATCGTGTTATTGAGAATTATGTATTGATAATTTGGTGGTTAACTGAAAGTGTAAACATAAAAGCAGTCCCAGTATGTAGGGGAGAGTAGCTTTAGGGAAACCGTTTTCTCCTGTTTTTCGTTCGGGAAGTCAGTTTAGGTTTGTATATACTTTCTTTATTTAAAGACTAGGTAAGTGTTTTGATTTACAAGGGTGTTTTGATAATTATTTCGCTATACTATAACTTGTTGAATCTAAAAAAGGAATAATAAATTTTGTTTTATGTACTGCCAGCTCGTTTCCTGTCTCTTTTGTGTTGAATCATCTTGGGAGCGAGGAAGGAGTGGTCAACTTTATGTTACACCTAGTATCCCCTAGGCTGGGCGTAACAACACCAAAAGTTAAAAGTTAAAAACCTGTCTTTCAAAGCCAATTACAAAATGTTTAATAAAGCCAAGTAAACAGTCTCCTTAAAGAACAAAAGGGTAGCCCTCCATAAAAACATTCTAACACAGCAAATGTAACTTACATAGCTACATTAGCTGAATAAGCTTCATAGATAATGGAGGTATGTAGATGACAGAGCTACACAGCTAATGTAGCTAAGGCTAAGCTCACAAAGCAACTATTTTAACTACAAATCTACATTATCTGCATAGCTACGTCAGCTTTAGTTATATTAGCTAAAACTCATGTTGCTTAAGCTTTTTTAGCTTCCATTAACCTGACACGCCAGATGGACGTGTTTCACACAAGCATCTAGGAAAGCTTAAATAAGAAACATCTGAGAAAAGGCAGAGGCTTTGAAAAATCCTCAGAGTATGATTGGGTGAACCGTCACATCGCTATGGGCCAATCAGAGCAACAAAGCACATGATGTAGCCGCTAGCAAGCTGCGCGTGCACAGCTACTGAGGAATAACACGAAACATGGCAACTATAGACATGTAAGTACTCCACTTTTGTCGTTTTTGACAAGAAAACAACTCACTGCTGTTCTTTGTTCTTCTTTTAACAAAGAAATGTTGTCAAGTTCTGATAAAACTGGCGCTTTAGCAGCATCCACACTAATGTCTTCCTCCATAACTGCACCAGCTCTTGCTGTTGCTTGTTTATGTCACGACTCTACTGCGCCTGAAAGTGCTGCCCCTAATCGCTGATTGGTCCTGTCACTTTCTAACTGGGCCCAAACAGTTCAGATGGATTCGCCAGTGAAAAACAAGGAAGCGGGAGCATCCATCTGCTTAGCAAGGCTAAGCTTCCATGGCGTATTTAGTAACATTTATTGCATAACTAGCATATCTATGTTAGTTTTAGCTAAAGCTAATGAACCTAAAGATAGACACTGCTAGTGTAACTACTTTTAGATCTGGGTCTCAACATAATTTAATCCTTGATTAGACCTCTGAACTTTTTCTATGTTTTATTTATGGAATATTTCTTCGTCTATAATGTTTGCAATATGATTATTTCATGAATATAACTGCGAGACTTTATGGATAAAGTTTAACTAAAAAAAAACCCACAAAACTGAAAATACCATCAAAGTACAGGACTTCTGTTCTGACATATGGTGTCTCAGATGAAAGGTCTGTGAGAGTAGCTGTCAGGGAAGAACGACCCGCAGCCAGACCCCTCTTGGCTGGTCTGAGTGGCAGGCAGGTATCCTGAAGTTTTTTGCTAGGTGGCTCTCCACCTGCTACAACTTAACATCTCTGACTCTTTCTGTGCTGACAGAAAGTATGTGTGTGACGGCATGGTCAATATGGCAGCCACCTTTGATTAACATCAAAACTGCACTTTAGAAACAGGAGGGTGACATGGAAATATGCCCATGTTTTATACAGCCTGTGGCTTCTATAAATAAAGGACAAGGATTGACAAAAGACTGGAGCTGATCTTCTGACTTTTCTGTTTTTCTTACTTGATTTGGGCCTATGCCTGTCATTTCACAGAGTTAACTTTTATTCAAACTTTGAATTAAGAGGGTGGAATGTAATTAATATAAATGTAAAACTCCTGTAAGTAGCAAATTCAACAACAACACAACAGAAGAAAATATAATTCTTTTTGAGGATACAAAAGCTCATTATGATCCGATTAAAAACATGAAATATTAATTATGCTGCTCCTACACAAAGTGTATTGTACCTACCCGTGGGTGGCCTCTGTGTGCTTCACAGGATTGGTATACATTTAGGGAAATATGGGGATTAATATAGAATAGAAAACAAATAAATCTCCCATACACCTTTGGCATACAGATTAATGAAAAAAATCTCAAGGGCATACACACAGACATTCACACACCCTGCAATACACACAAACAGTCATAAAACTTTTTCTTATTTGAATGCTCAGGAAAGATTGCGTCAGTTTGTTCTTTGAAGAGGAAGCTGTCACTTTCAAACTGCAATATTTCCAAACTGCTGTAGTGACTTTAAACTCAGAGGGATGGAAATGATATAAATCTTTTTTTGGGCTATTACAGATTCTCTTTCAGAAGCGTGATGTGTTTCAGAATATATTTAATTTGCACATGTGCACGTGCACACACACAAACTTAAACAAGGATGCACCAGCAGACACTTGAATCAATATTCAGACAGAATTTCTGTGTGCAGGTTTTTCTTTGATTGTGTTACATTCAGAGGGTGATTTGCAACGTGCCTTCATCCCCTTTCACAGCCCTCCCTGGTTGCGTTGAGACAGCTGGGTACATAGGCACTGGATCATACACACACTTTCATAAATAAATTCACCAAGTCTGCCAGCACAGTCGCATGGATGTGGGCGAGTTTTACGGATTAATTCCGCTCATGCGACTTGCATTTGCTGTGTTTGGACTGTACATAATGCTTTACATCCCATTAGTGGTCATGTGTTGTCTGTCTAAGGTCTTTAAGTATTCAGTTGAAGAAAATTGCAGAACTAAATACAGAGTCGATTTAAATAACAATGTCCTGATATAAATTCTATCCGCCGACTTTGCGACATTTGAAAGGGCAATAATTGATTATCTTGAGGTAGTCAGGGTTGTAACCTTCTTTCAGAGGGACAACTACCTTCATTTCATGGTTCAAGAACTCAGCTTTTTCTAAGTGAGAAGACAGATTGGCTCAAGGTTAAATGCTTAGGCGAGACAGTCATTAGTGTGCAGCAAGTGAAGGCTGCTGGTAAGAGAGAAAACCTCCACCTCCTGATTTTCTGTGAGATATCTCCCAAACAGGCAATTTGGCCCACTGAGCCATGAGTCAAAAGTCAATATATAAGCCCATGTGTTAGACTATTTCTAACTAACAGGACTAATTAGAGGGGAAAGTAGTCAAGTCTTCTCCTGGAAAAATTCTCAGAGCTTACTTGTT
The DNA here is from genome assembly GCF_018320785.1 of Cheilinus undulatus. Lineage (NCBI taxonomy): Eukaryota > Metazoa > Chordata > Actinopteri > Labriformes > Labridae > Cheilinus > Cheilinus undulatus. Next base: position 20,547,331 of record NC_054875.1, on the reverse strand, counting down.
AAAAATCAGACAAAGGTAAGTTTGACTGTTAACAATCTTAGTTTGCTTAATTAGGGCTTGTGTCAGTTAAAATACAGCTTTAATGGTAGCATGGAGTGACTGAAAGAATGGCACAGATGATGTCTTTTAGCACAATAACACAATAACTGTAGACACCGGTGAGCAAAGTCTACTTGCTTCACATATCTTCGGTTTAACTCAAAAAACTTCAGCAGCAGATGCATGCTTTTCAATGCATTAGAGAACAAATTGGAGAAGCAATAACGATGAGCTTTGGGAAAAACGTGCAAAATTATGTACACTACAGGGTTATCAGGATCCGAGAGTTTGAAGTTCATTACAACTCATCTATCCTAAGCACTCAAGATTCACTCTTTTCTAGATTTTAATTACCAAAAGTTGCAGGCAAACTCCTGCACACAGCTTAAATGCAAAAATACTGATGTGTTTGTGCAGTTTGGAAAGTGCCCTTTTCAAAGAGACATGAACTGAACCAAAAGAAGTAAAGAAGCGAGATAACCTGTAATCCTCTCCCTAGTTCACTTGCAGCAGCTTAAAAATATAACTGAACATCTGTATATTATTAATTAAAGCTTTGGTACCATTCCATAGTATTGGTGATTAAAATAACAGAGGCTCTGATCCCTTTAAATTTATGCTATCATAAAGTATGAGAGTATCAAACATTCTGACCATATTAAACATCAATAAAAGTATAACAACACTGTCAAAATGTTGTTCCAACTTGAATTTAGTGTCTGGGCTGCCTGGATTTTTAAGTTGACTGAATCTGCAATTATAAATTAAGACAAATTTAAATTAATTTGTAAAATAAGGAAAAAATTAAGTTTGTAAATTCCACTGTCACTTCCTATTAGTGAGACAATACTAACACATTGTGATTAAGTGCTTTAATGAGTGTACTCAACATAGTATATTGTTGTTACCTATTAGTTGGAGCCAGAAGCTAATCAAATCGATGCCAAAGCCATTAGAAGAGCAAAAACATCTGTTCCAACACTGCCACTATAGCTACATTCTAGCTAACTAACGCAATAGTTGCCATTTTTTACAGGCTTGCAGTGTAAGTAAATGCCTTGAGCTACTGCCTCCATGTCCATAACTAACTCTGATTAGTCTGACTCATTCTCAAAACAGGCACAATCGCTTCAAGATTGATCTGCCTGATGACTCATATGGAATCTAGCCAATCCATTGGCTTTGTAAGTTAAGAATTTCCCATTATAAAAGAGAAAAGCTGTTAAAATGGCCTTCATGGTTGATGATGCAATCCCGGAATGATGAAGGTAAGCAGCACAAAACATCAATGATATACAGCAACAGAACAACAGCTTTCAGTAGTAGATTATGCTTCCTCATGCTGCAGTCTTTAATGTAACATCTAGGATTTCCAGCTCAATGATTAACATAATGTTATTGTCATGGATTCTGCTATACCGTATTAAGAAACAGATGGTTGCAGCTATAAAAATAAAGAATATCTCTGGCTTTGAAAATGTTTGAGGTTATGTGATAACTCAAAATACATATTACATTTAAGTGCAGAAATTCTATATATTGGATCTTTAGCATATATTTATTTTTAATTTATGGAATAACCATGATTTGATCCAGGGATCTTCTAGCTATAAAATAACCCTTGCACTGTGGCAATAAAGATTTTCATCTTTATGAAATATTTATATGTGGGAAACCTCTATTGTAACATTATCCTTTAACTCATTTACATAATCTCAGTGAATAATTTGAATAATTTCTGTAAATTGGAGATTTTTATATTAGTTGCCACTATAACCTCCCTATCTCACGTGTGATGATGACAAAATATCCTGGTCTTTGGCAAGTAAGATAAGACAGTTTCTACAGGATGAAACAAATTACCTTCAGCTACAAGAAAGAGTCATAGTATTTCAGCATAAAATTGGCCCCAAACTTAGAACATTTGGCTCCACAGTATTAAAAGTGTGTTCCCAGTGTCTGCCTCTCCTTTCATTACCTGTTTAATGATGATGCCTCCTCCTGGGTAAGAAACCATGACATTTGAGAGAGAAGGCAGCATATTTCAAACCATGTCTCATGAAAATTCTGTTCATAGCAAACTTCTCCCCCCCAGTATGTTTTATTTAGTGTAATGGCATCCTGATTATGTCTTTTATCCAGATTATGAAGAAACATTTTCAGTGAATTCACACCCCCTGTAAGGAGGATGTTTATGTCTCTTTATGCGCTTTAAAAGCCAACAAGACCTTTAGTGGTAGGATTGATTACTGCTACACTGTAATTATTAATACCTGAACTGCTGCTGTAGTGTAGGTGTGCAAAAAAACTATCAAGCCTCTGTTTTTATTTATATGGTCCACAGAAAAGAGTCCCGTTCTTTTTTAACACTACTAACAAATATACAAGACAAGAGGTAAGGGCTACTGACTTGATCACAGTTCATCACCAATGGACACAAACCAAACGTATCTCCCAGGATCGTAGACTTAAAGTACAGACCTTTTAGATCTGACACCACAATATCTGTCCTGCCCCGGCCTGGACGACAAACTGGACATGTCACTTTTTTTACGTTACCTACTGGATGCAAGGGCTAAATGTCCTCAGATTCCCTGCAGTAATTTTGTAGCACACATTTTATACAAGGAAAGATGAAAAAGCTTAAAATGTTAGTATTAGATGCCTTTAAATAATAATGAACAGTGCCTTCTTCTGCAATGTCTTATTTGTAAGAGTAGAATGGGCTAATACTTCCGGTAACATCAGTGTTGTAGTTTTAAACATGGCCCTGTTAACTGTGACTTTACTGGTGACTGTGATTTTAAAAACAGAGTATGATGAATGCCTTTTTGTGTATTATCCATTAAATGCATGTCTGATAAGCATATTTTGACATTTTAATGACAAACCAGACTAAGAAGGTATTTGCGTGCACAGCTAAAATGGCATTGAGGCTTTTGAGTGCTTTGAAATGGCCATCTGTTTACTTCTGAATGCCTTTTTTAGGAGGTCTTTACAAGTTTCGCAGCTTGTGAGCACTCTCAAAAGGATTTACCTTATTTGATATGAGACAGTGAAATTTGTACCCGACACGCCAAGTTCCATTCACTGACCTGCAAATACTGCCTCAAGTTGAGCCGAAACAGTTAAAAACGGGTTGATAAAACTTAAACACCCCCAGCAATGTTCACCCTACCTGATAGATGCTTGTTGTGCAGGGATTTCCTCCTCATCCGGCAGCAAGGGTCCCAAAGGCTTTGCTCTGGCACCTTTATGTGATGTGCTGCAGCATCAGAAGTGTTACTCCTGTGTGGATCTTTTTTTATTCATAGGTATTTACGTGCGATGTATTTTAAGGGGGTGGGGATGCAAACTCTGCCCTTAGCCTCTGGAGGCAAGGGACACTGACCACCGTTCAGCTGCATTAGCAACTACCAAAACTCCATTGACTGATGGCCAGAGATGCCAGCTGGATTCCTTTGTGACAACTTTCTTTGGTGCATTTTTGGGTATTGTGGAAAGATCATGTGTCTAATACTGACAGGCTAAGGAGAGCTAGGATGGGAAGGGTTGATAATAGAACGTCAGCTGCCCTTTGACAAGCACCTGGCATGCTTTTCCAGGCCTGATCCAGCTCACCTCATAGTGGGTGCCCAGGACCTACTGGGTACCCAGGACCTGGTGGGCTGGTCCAGACACCTGGGATGACCATGTACATTGTGGAGGGGGCAACTGGGAAATACCTGGAGAGATGGGGCATGGGCCTGGAGGATGGCCATCAGGAGACCAGAGCAGTACAGGACCAAAGACTAAGACAACATATGCTCCCATACCTGACCTGACCATATCTACTGCATGGGCAGAACCTTGAAAAAACGTAGAGGGTGTTTGGATGAACATACTGTCTGTAACATTAATTAACGGTCGGTCAGAGCAACAAAACATGAAATAGTAGGTGTATGCTACCTAAGGGAGTAAACTACATAACCTAAGCTTGACTGGCAGCCTTTATCTTTGATCACTGTCAGTGGAGCCAGTTGGTGACTTAACTATACCGAAGCTGGTCAGGTAGAGAGCAAAAACATCTGTTATGCCAAGGAAGGCTTTTATTATGTTTCAAATCTCCTCTTTTACCAAAGAAATTTCCAACTTGATTAATCTGCTGCTAAAGCAACATCCAAGCTAATTACTTCAGTGGTTGCCATAGTTAACAGGCTTGCAGTACCACCACAACAGCCTTGTTCTTCACAAATGATGCTGATTAGTCCAGTAGATCTCTGGCCAGGAAAATGAGTTTCAGCTTAAAGCTATGCAAGATGGACTTGCCTAATGACAGATATGGAATCCGTCCAATCTGTTGGCTTTGTAAGGCTAAAATTTGTGTCAAGTAATTGTTCTATCACTTTTATGTCTTCTACTTTTATGGCCCCAAATACACCTCATGTGTAGTTATTGACATACATTTGTAGAAGCCTTAAGTTGCCCACTGGTGATATTATAGTGGACAATGTCTGCAAGTGGTCAATACACAAATAATTCACCATCACCCATTGTTAAGACCAAACTTACTGAAATGCTAATCCTCACCGTCATTGTATACAGAAGGTTTCCCCTTAATACCTACTTGGCATTGCACTTCTATAACATTGTTGGAGTCACAACAAGATTTTGCCAGTGAATCAACATTATTACAGCTGAATCAGAGATGTAATCTCTTACATGTTTTCATTTTCAAAAACACAGACATATGCCATATGGCATTTGTGAGTAAAATACATTTGATGCTGCTGATCTTCTCTCCCATTTCCAAATGCTGATTTAAATTAATAATCAATTAAAATACTGTTTGTCTATATTCAAAGAACGCTTTTAATAGAGTTACAGTTAGTTTGCACATGAAGGACACTCTTTCTGTTCAACTCCAGTCTGCTGGCTCTCTTTTGTGAAGGTGACGCCTGATACAGATCTACCTTTAAAAAACTTCTGCTTTGCTGTCATCAGTGGAATATACATTGCCAACAAAAGCCCTGCAGTTTCTTTTTTTCCCCCTCCTTGTTTCTTTCTGGCATTGTTCCCTTTGTGGACCTCACCTCAGCTTTCACACCATCATCCTGGACCTGCTCCACGGCAATGTGTTGCAGCTGTAGATCGCTTCAGAAATGAGTGGGTGGAAATCAGTATTCCTGACAGATCAGTGACAGTACAGAAGGCAGCTACCTGTCAAAACGCAGCCTGCAAGCACATGTGTACCGCAGGGATGTGTGTGTGTGTTTTTTACTCTACTCCTACGCACACTGTACATCCATACATCTATTGTATGTCATACCTTGCTCGTCAAGCTTCATGAGGTTATGAGCATCACCCCCAGTGTGAACTTCAACTTCAAAAATCAATTGATCAATAACCTTGAAATGAACACACTTACATCTGGACTTAGCCTATAAAATGTAGTGGCAAGCTCCTAGCTCCTGATATGATGTTTTTGAATTGCTTTTAGTGCAACCAACAGTGCAAAAACATATGACATTTTATTAACAAGCTATATAAGAGCTTAAAGAGGAAAAATCACCACGTTTGAGATGATAAAAAAAATTACAGGCACCCAAACCTTGGTAACATGCCAGCCTTACCTTTGTACTAGAAAGTACCCTGGATGAAAATGTTTTTTTACCATTTAAAACCAGCTAAAAAGATGATGGAAACAGGTTGTGAGGCTTGGCTGTAATTAACATCATTAAAAGAGCAAGAAAATCTGTCCAGTACTGAAGGAAATACCACATTATTGATGTCCTGCCCACTGGAGCTAATAAAAACAGCAACAGAATCACCATTTGTTTATTTCTACAAGTCAGGAAAGACTTCACATCAGGCAGTCTTAGGTTGGACTCAATGTCCTCCTGTTCAGATAAGCTCTGTTGTGTTGTCTGCATTGCTGAGCAGCTGACTGAGCCGTCGACTGTCCTTCATTTGATTAAAACAGAATGACATCATGCCGAGACAAGGGCAGGGAGGAGTGCCCCAACTCGGTTAGAGCAAACTCAGGCTACCATCTGTGCCAAATAAAAACTTTCTCTGACAAACAGACCAGGTCTAGCATGAAATACACCTCCACCTCAACCACTCATTCAATCAGTTACACACCAAATGCAGGTGACTGAGAAAACAATCAGAAACAATGCTATAGCCAATTTGTTATTAAACTACTCTTTTTCTATTTTACATTCAAAATTGGCTGAAAATTAACAGTAAATCTAACATGTTAATGTAATCTGAATTTGGCCCCTTTTAATAGCAAAAAATAATCAATCGAGAGCCACAGAACTAGTGAGCATGTTTGGCCAATGTCATGTTCCTGCCTCTACAGACCGTTAATAAGACAAAAATAACAGTTAACTATTGCATGTCAGAACTTTGCCCTTACCAATCTAGTCCAATTTTATTTGAAAGCAATTAAAGCAAACTGAAGTCATTTTTAAACCTGCCTTCATTGAAAATCCACAGCCAGCCAAGTGCTGTGTTATTGTTCATTTTTAGGTAAATTAGCCAAATCTATCAGCCACAGTGGTCCATGCATCACTAAAAGCATCATAACAGAAAGATTTGTTACAGCAAAGCTGCACAGAGCCAGGCAGCTTCTCTGGCCATTCACTTAGTTCGCTGTTAAGGTCAGGGGGCAGGTGAATAGCTGGAGTGCTTGTCTGTTTTTCACTTGAACCATGTGCATCAAGAACATACATCGTACCTGCTGAAGGTGTGTTTAATCCATATTTCGCTGGATGATTAAAAGAAGTGGGCTGATGCTTTGTCTCTCTAAAAGCAGCAACAGATCAACCCCTTCTGCCTGTTAACTTACACTTTTCCTGCACCATTAACGGAGCTGATTACCTGTCGTTTTGCCTGCTACATTTTGAAATAAAATGTTTTTATATGGATTTGTTGGGCAAATGTTGAGTACAGTAAGAGTTCAAGGGAGGCCTTTGCACTGTTATGAGTACTACAGGTGCTCCTGCGTGAACATGATAGTGATAAGTGTTTAACATAGAGATTGATGTGATTTGGAGGAGGAGATGTCAGTACAGGAAGACAACACTGAAGGAAAACTCTTATTACAGTTCTCCTATACGTTTGCAAATAAGTATTTTTATGTCTGGTGCTATTGAATATTAAGTCAACAGTTGATATATTGATGATAGTTATGTGGATAAAGCACCAAGGACAGTTTTTAATGCTTGTGATACACAGTTATATAATAAACTACAACAGCTTAAGAGTGTTCTGGCCTCTTTCAATTTCAGTGAAATAAATTTGAATCATTCTTTCTCTTTAACCTTTAACATCTCAGACAAAACAGGGCATTATACTCTGTGACGGTAGATAGTGTTCTCAAAAAACAAGTGTTGTAAAACTAAGAAATACACTCTCTGCTCTCTGAAATATTGCATACAGATTAAGCATCTGTTTATTATTGTCAGATTTGTACTTTCTAAATAGATATGTAGTTGGCATACACGGTTGTTATGTGGGAATCCCTGAATTGGGTCAAAACTGACCCAAACAAAATCTAATTGTGTATTTACAGTGAACAAGGGTTAAAAAGTCTATTTTTAGTGACTCTGTTTTGGTTTAGTGGGGCAACTTCGCTGGCTAGTCTGCTCTTCTTTCCTGAATAAAACAGAGTTTATCACTTCGCTTCTTAAAGTTTGATGGTCTTCAAGTAAGCACACTGGAGAATTACAGGCAGATATAAAGGAGCTTGCTAGTAACAGTATGACATGTACAAGATATGAAATGGTTTGTGATTGAAGACAGATATTTTATTTAGGACCTCAGTTTTTGTCTGAGAGAGTAGTGGCAGTCTGACGCCCCTGCAGAGTATAATCTGCCTTTTCTTGCTCTTAGAGCGACATCTCTGAAAACGCTCATCTTCCGACTCCTGGCGGCGTTGACAAGTTGCTCATTTCAGCATCTCATTTAGCGCCTCAGGACAGACATAATTCATGTTTATTTAAACGACACCTTCCAAACAACAATGAAAAGCTCATTGTCACATATGGCCACATGCTGTATTTGTCTCCTCGGAGAGCAGAGAGAAATGAGCAAAACTACATAAGGTAAATTCAGTTAGTTTTTCTTTCTGAAGGAATCATCATGATAGGAGCTTTTACCCCTCAGCCTTGAGCATGAAAGAATTCATGAAATATTCAAGCCTGGATGCAGATATTTGTGTTTAGGGTGGCTATACTATTAAGTGTTCCTTGGAGCTTTGATGTGCCATTATTAGCTGTGTGCATGGGTGGCTAAGGAATGCTAAATGTTCATTCACTAGGTTAATCCAAATACTCTTTTCCTTTTGCCTTTTCAAGGCTCAGCGGGGCATTCACTCATTTCTGCTGTAATTATCACTCCCCTATTGGCTCAAACAGAAGTAGATTCTCTTAAATCCCTCTCAACATTATGAGTGGATTATCAGCCAAAGGCATGGTGCATATAACACAGCCTGCCTGTTTGAACTGTGTGAGCTGATGGCAATCTCTCTTGATTTGTGCAGAAGTTATGATAGAATCAAGCACTTACTAAGAAGTGTTATACTGGACACAAAATCCATTTCTGATGTTAATTTTATATAAATTTACCATACCAGGGGAAGGACAAAAATGCTAACACCTCATGAAAAATTGCTGCAACTGTGAATAACGTTATCACAGTTGCAGCTGCTGCTACAAACTTAGGTTGTTTAGGGTGCACTGCCATAATCACCACTTTTAATGTGACTTCTAAAGCAGTATGAGACGACCAACAGAGCTACAAAGAGGAATATATCTTCTGTCACCAAGCTGCCAATTGTGTCTGGAAAAAAGTAGAAGAAAAGTCAGTCGCAGACACAAAAACAGAAACTTACCATGAACAAATAACATATTAATAGAGCCTTGGAGTAATATCTATTGCTATTTAATGTGTGATATCATAGATTGTTAAATGACTTTTAAACAACTGATCTTAAAGAGATGTAGTGAATAAAGTCAAATCCTTTAGTCAGATAAAATACCTTACAACTGTACTTAAAGCTCCTGCTAGGTGTTTTGACTGGCTGATGAAGAGTGAAAAATCATACTGCATCGTACACATGATCTACAAACACCAAGGGAATAAGTCTGGTTATTATATGGTTCTATTGTCATGCCTGAAATTGATGCCGCTGATGAATATCACACAAGAAGATTGACAGCATGCTGCAGAAACAGCCTTTGTTTCATTTTCACTGAAAAGGCTGACGGTTATGAAGACGCTGGATGAGATTTTCATCAAAAAACACTTCATACACATGTAAAGGACATGATCAGCAAAGACATAAGAGGTGGTGCCAAATTTGACCTACGCTAACAGGTCCTCACAGGAGCTTTAAGTAAATGTATCACCCTATTCCCACTGCTGCACTAAGGATAAAGAGATGACATTTCTATAAAGCAGAGCTTTAGTTTCTATAAAGATCAGGCTTCACTGAATATGCTCTATGCCTGAGACTGTAAGTCAATAAAAACAGGCTCCAGATCAGTCCCTATATTAGTTTGACAGCTGTAGTTAGTCAGCCTGATACTTTGCATATTAAAGGCCCAGCGCACTATCACAGGTGTTTTCAATTACTCTGGCTGATTAGACATCCAGTCAGGTGTAAGCAGGGTGGAGGGATGCTGGGATTCTGTGATGATGTCACCCATATTCATATTCTGATATGGTAACAAATGACATTGAAGAATAAAGCAGTGCAACTGTACAACTGCCTACAACAAAAAAGAACATGTGGCTGACAGTGATGTCTATCAAGCACCCTAGTGTTTATATTTTGTATAGACATACATACGCTGTTTAAATGTTTTAAAACTTCACTTTTCTTTATATATGTTTTTAATATTTGCATTTGTGATTTTTTTTAGACTATTCTCTTTGCTTTTAGTAAAACTGCTGCTTTAAGTGCCTTGAATTGACCCCCTGGGAACAAATAACGTTTTTCTGAATTGAACTGAATTATAAACGGGACTTTGTAAAGCGAACTTAATTGAAAACACCTGTGGGCGTGGGCCAGGCAAAGGTATGCTTCAAAATTACATGACACGATGCTTTCAAAAAATATTATTAAGCTATAAAGCATTGCAAAAAGAGATTTAATTGGAGTTTGCTCTTCCACTGGTGACCTATAGAGCATAAAAATGCTGTTTACACTTTTATTCATCAGTTGTATTAAAGAAATTGTTTTAAAAATGTAGCACAGCTAGCTTTCTGCTTGATTAGAGCTAAGGTAGTTACGTTCTAATAAGACTAAAAAGTATCAGCATCGTTAAAATTTTCAATGCTATACAATCTATTCCGCCAAAGCAAATTAAACGTGTCTGTTTTATTTTCTGCTTTTCAGTGTCCTGAAAAAAGGATAAATAGTCATCCTTACAAACGTTAAGAATGTACAGCGGATCTTGAACAGAAAAAAACCCTATTGTAATACACTGTAGTCTGTACACACCTCTGATGTCCCATGTGCCATTGCCGCCGCGCGCGCAGTCAACTACGGTCCTCATTCTGTGCACGAGCCGGACGCTCAGACTGAACTACGACATCAACCTCACCGTGAACACTTTCTTCTCCTAAAATGAACTCGCACGGCGACATTTAACAACCTCCGCACAGCAGACCTCCTTATTGGAAGCCTCCGCTGCGGGTTTGGTTCGTAGCCTGTCAGCCTGACGGGGGTGCGGACTGGACTACTGGCGCTGCCCTAAATGAATGGAGAGTGGAGAGTGGAGAGCGGAGGACCAGACTGCTACTGTAGCAACTACTGGAAACTGTAAAAGCACTACGGGGCGGAAAGAGTGAACGTCCCTGTTGAGTGCAGCTTCCGAAGATAAGAAAAGAAAAGGGGAGTTTGGGTTTCTACGAGAGCAACAACCGCACTCTGAAGAGACCAACTTCACTGTCGCCGTTGACTCGATGCTGGCAGCTGCTGGGCTGAAGCAGTGAGGAGATGCGCGGTGTAACATGGATCTCCGAGAAGGGATAAACATTAGCAAGCACTGCAGGGAACGTACTCGGGTAAGAAATGACATAAAGTATTCCAATCTCTATATTTTTGTCCCCTCATTTTCTTAAAATTTCCTAACCTTATTGTGGGTTATTACGGTCCGTGCGGGTCAAACCATCAGCATTTTACCACAAACTTCCACTTCTGTCGTCGACAGTAATATAGCCTGAAGCCTAATAGTTTTAAAACTCAGTGAAAAATACCACTTCACATGCTCTTGTGTTGTTTTTGCACAGCCCATGCCCATTTTCATTTCGCTTACAGACACGAGGCAGCCACTGAGGCTATTACTACATAGGCTATCCATCGTAAATACTCATGTCAAAGCATGTATTGTGACTGCTCTTCGGCTGTGTGGTAATTTTAAAAGCTAACAGGTTTTAAATGCTACTTTTCCAGTCAACATTTATTATTTCCATATAGTCCACACGAGATAATAACAATCTCTTTGTCCTATAATTGCCATGGACACCATTCATGTCATGCATCCTTTCCATAGGAGGGCACAAATCAAGCTATCACTTCTTCCTCATTTCAATCCTCTGGCAGAACTCATTTGTCGTCAGTGATCAACAAGGGATTGGACTCAGTCCACTCTCATCATCGCTGCCTCCCTCTCTTTGATTGCACCCAGCTCCGAGCCTGATTGCCGTTCAGATTGTCTGAAGTCCTCTAGCGTGCCACTCAGTTGGAAATAGTTATCCTCGTGAAATCAAGTGTCCATATGTTTGAGAGGGAGCTGCCTTGCACATCATGATTCTGCCATTAAGAAAATTAGTGTTGGCAGCATTAGATTTTTTTTCACAGTTAACTCTAATTGCATGAAGTTTGTGTTGTGTTCTCTTTTGTTGCATCTTTATAAAATGCCAGCTGGGTGTGCCATGGGCTTAACTGCTACTATCAAAAGCTGTTGTTTTATTCCCTGTCTAGCTGCTTCTGTGAGCAGTCACTCTTCTTACCTTTACTGGTTAGAATAGTGGAGCTACTACACATCTCCTTGGGGAAATGTGCTTATGGCTGGACACGTTTCTGATGATGTCACTGGCTCAGAGAGAGGAGGTGGGTGGAACATGAAGTTCATAGTACCCCACTGAGTGGAGCCTAGTCTGCATGAGAAATGGAAACACAGCTGGATGTAGGTGAAGAGAGATGTGCATTCTGATAGGTGAGACTAGGTTAGAGTTTGGCATTTTTCCTCTCATTTTAAGACTACAGGAGAGCCAAGATAGTGGGATGATCCGCATGGTTTCCTCAGAAATCTTTTAGCATTTTTATTTTATCTCTGCTGTTCACTCTTCTGCATCAGACCACCAACATCTTACCTGCAGAGACAGGCTAATCTTTTATTTGAACTTATTCTACACAGTGTTTGCATGACTCTTTACTGCAGGTTTGACAAAATATCAATATCCCAATATGCCATTATCCTGACTCATACTGTACAATCCTATTTCTAGTAACCAAATATTGATTTAAAAATAATAATAATAATAGTACATGCTCTAAGGTCCTCCTGCAAATTTGACTCACAGCATCTCCTCTCTATGATTCCTCACTGGCGCTTGCAACATGTAAGAGGGTAATGTGAACAGAAAAGTTCATTGGTCAAATAAGTTGTCAGTGGGACGAAATAAGGCAAAGACAGTTGCATAATGTTGGAAAGCAGTTAAGGGAAGTGGGTTCAATCAATCAATATCTCAAGAATCTGAGAACTTCTGCGTAATTCAATAGAGTTTCAATTTTAATCAAGATTTTTAAGAATACATGAAAATATTGGCATGATATCAGTTTTGGCAGATGTTAGCTTTGAATCATAGTTATTGCAGCAGCAGATATGAACGTTGATATATACAATGTGCAGTTTTAGGCAAAATCAACAGCTCAATGCTAGCTAAAGTCTTTTTCACTGTTTATCTTTAATCCTTAAATTCATAGTGTGTTCTAAGAGCTGAAATTTTAGGTATAAACTATCACACCAACTATACTGGTATTGATTTCTGTATCAATGAATTTTTTTTTTTTTTGTAAATATCAACACTCAGACATCCCTAGCAATTTTTGCCCCTGAGGTTATGAAAGCAAGACAAACATGTTCAAACAGTTACTGAGCAATATACTTTATTAGTTTCACTGATTCATCAATTGTATTTATTACTGGAATTGCAGATACACAAGATAATCAACATATCAGTATTGACTAGGGCTGATTTGTAAAATAATCTAATAGCAATTTCTTTTCAGTATTGCAATTGTGATTCAATACGCAATTTTTTAAAGTTCCTTGGCTTATGTTTACTTCAACAAACATAAGGGAAAAAATATTATAAATAAAAAAGTATTAGATAAATTGAACAAGGGCTGAACAATTTTGATTTTTTTATTGTGATTATTTTTTCTCATATTTCACATTTGATATAAATTGTTTATTTAAGGGAATGATCCTTTTTTATGTCATTCATGGCACTCATTTTCATTAAGAAAAACATACACAAATAAGGAAAGTAAGATTTTTTATAAACTATTTAAAAAATGACACTTTAATGTTGGCAAAATGTGCAGAGCAGTACATCTCTGCTGCAAGAAAAGTCATAAAGCAGTACTTATTTTGACTCATTTCAGGTTAAAGAAATATTACACCTTCTGAGATCTAAAAATTGCCTCAGGCCGTGTTGTGATTTAATCCAAATTTCAATTAATTGCTTGAAAAGTAAACCCTGGATATAAAAATTTCTGGCGATATTTTCTCGAAATATTTTGACTGTAGAAATAGACCTTTATCAGCTGTAAATATTGGCTGTAAGAACAAATTAGTTGGTGGAATTTTAGGCTGGACAAACTGACCTTTTCTCATTGTTTTTTTATAATCATTCTTACATTTAAAAGTGTCTTAACAACTTAAATGTGTTAGTTTTAGGTCAGACTCAGAAATACATTTAAATATCAGTATCTATGTTGTACATCCCTAATTAGAAAATATATAATTCAGTTAATTTTATAATTACAAAAAATATTCACATTAAAAAATATTAATATTAAAAAAACGTTTGGAATTTTGACGTTCATGTTGTACATTTGATTCTGTTTGACATCAGGATTAGGGCTGCACAATATTATCAGCCTGATATCGCTATCAGCAGACATTAGCTTAAAGAGGTAATCACTGGTCTTTGCAAATATCTGATTTTCTGCCAATATTTAAAGCAGATGTTTTGGTGAATATCAGCACATGTCAACTGTAAATTTTTGCCATTTGTACAAATAACTTTGTGAAGTTTTAGGCTGGACCAAGAGATCTATGCCAGTAAAGGTCTTTTTCTTTGTTTACTCTCAATCTTTTACGTTCAAAGTGTGTGTTCATTCATCGATATCCATATTAGCTCAAATTAATCTGTAAATATTGGCATATCAGATATTGGAAAAAAATCCAATATTGTGCAGAATTATCAATCAGAAATCAATAAAAATAATAATTGTAATGATTTTAGCCATCATCAAGTGGCCCAAAGTTACACTGGGCCACATCTTGTGTATGGTTTTGAATAGGGGTTGACTGAATATTAACCACACCGATTATCGGGGCAGACATTTAGTATTTGGCCAGTTATATGTGTTTGAACTTTATTTTTTCTGATAGCCAATGAAATTACCTCTTTAAAAAGTGCAATACTGGGCACCAGTTTAGCTCAGATGGTAGAGCAGGGGTCGTGGGAATAGATTACCAGTCTAGGCGCTGTTTGGTGAACTCACTCTTTCACTCCACTTTCCTGTCACCCTTAATCTGGCCTATCTGAATAAAGGCAAAAAGCTAAAAAACAAACCCAGCTTCCACAGCCTCAGTCTTACTTAATCTAGAAGAGACCCATGTTTACTTTCTGCAACATTTGAGTCATGACCATTAATGCATCAGTAGATCTAATCCAGTAGTACAATGCATTATTATAAAACTAAATTTTTCTTTTGTTGTATTAAGCACATTTTGTTTGTTGTAATTCGATTGATTTTCAGTCTAAGACCTGCACATGCTTGAGTATTTTACACTTAAGTGTAGTTTTCCTGGATAAAAACCTTTTAGGCTGTTGTCTACAGTCTAGTTTTTTATAATGAGAGGTTAATAATTCTATTACGTTATCTACAATAAAACTACTGAAACATACTAACGGCTATTCTTTAATATAGATGTGTATCAGTTCCAAATATTGGTCACCATAATCTACTTGTAATGAGCATTGGTATCTACCCTAAAAAATAAACAGTATTGGTTAATCGGTGGTAATGAGTGGCATTGTGGGTAAACCTGAGATTTCCACCTCTAACATTTATAATAATAACCTTAGCCGTCTAAATCACATACTCACCTTCTGCCTAATTATGTTTTCATTTAACAACACTGGTCCTTACCAATCAGAATGCAGATAATGTTGGAAAAACCAGAATACTTCTTCTTTCCTGTGTGTGTTGTTTTCTGATTTCTCATCCACACCATCTCAGTTGGGCTCTATAAAGTTTATGTTCCAACCTCCTCCTCTGATTGAGTCAGGACATCCTCAGAGACGAGTCTTTCCATACACACAGTGTTCTGCAGGCTGAAAAATAATTTTAAATCAAAGATAAGTATTTTTAGTTCTCGGAGTGCCTTCATTTTTAACAGTGGGTAGTCAGTGCAGAAGACTGTGTTTGACAAAATAAGTTAAGGAGGCTTTGTTTTAAAGATCTTAGATACTCTGCAATGTTGAAGAAGCACTTCAGAACTTCAGAAGTTACATAATACGTGCTTGCATGTAAAATGCACATAGATGAATTGTGTAGACCATGGAATATGCTGTTAATTGCTGCCACAAAAACCTTTTAAAGGTTACAAAATACAGGAAAAAATCAATTGCACTTGAGTCCTATGCATTATTGGTTATCTTGTTTAACTAACATTTTTTCATCAAAGAAGGAAACAATATCTTGGTATTTGTTGGTATTCCCATTTGTGTATCATAAGAAATGTATCTATCAAACAGTGAGTCTGTTCAGTGCCATTATTTGTGAGCATATCCACATGCTGTGAGCCACAGTGCTCACACACACTTAAGGTTTCAGTCCTCACAATAGCAACAGCATACCTTTTCTCTGAGTAGTACTTAACATTGTCATCCATGGTAGCTGTTGAGCTTCAACAAAGAGTTTGCCCAAAGAGCTAAAGTCTGTGTATTTTAAGAAGCTATTAATTGGCAGGCTTTTAAATTCTGATGGGGTCCTTAATTAGTACCTTAGTGAAGGTTGGTGCACTTCAAGCTCAACCATTTGTGCCTAAAAACACATTGAGTCACAGCGAGCATCAGTAAAATAAAAACACAGTAGGTTTGCTGCAGGTATCTAATTAGAGTGATTCAAATCTGGGCTGCTCCATTGTTATCCAAGCTATTTCCAGAGAATTAAAATGTAATACTGATTTTTCAATTGACTTACATGTATTGCTTACACTGCTTTCCACATTATTAAGCAAATGACACTTTTATCTCATTTTCCTAAATATTAATGCAAATGACAGTAAGAGTATTTTTCAAGTCATCAGCCATTAGAGCATAATTCAAATGTTTTTGAACAAACTTCATAATGATAACCGTTATTTAAAAAAAAATCAAAATGCACTTTTCCACATTATTAAGCATGTCAGAGTTTTAAAACATTTTCCTGGTTGTAAAGAACTGAAAATGGTCATTTGTTGAATTTGCAGCATTAGGAGGTCATATTCACTGAAATCAAAAGCTATTTCAATCAAAAACATCTTAACAGGCCAAGTTAAATGTTAACATAGGAGCCCTTCTTTGATATCACCTTTACAATTCTTGCATCCATTTGAATTTGTGAGTTTTTGGAGAGTTTCTGCTTGAATTTCTTTACAGGATGTCAGAATATCCTCCCAGAGCTGCTGTTTTGATGTAAACTGTCTCCCACCCTCATAGATCTTTAGCTTGAGGATGCTCCAAAGGTTCTCGATCGGGTTGAGGTCAGGGGAGGATGGGGGCCACACCACGAGTTTCTCTCCTTTTATGCCCATAGCAGCCAATGACACAGAGGGATTCTCTGCAGCATGAGATGGTGCATTGTCATGCATTAAGAAAATTTTGCTACAGAAGGAACTGCTCTTGTTTTTGTACCATGGAAGAAAGTGGTCTGTCAGAAACTCTATATACTTTGCCGAGGTCATTTTCACACCTTCAGGGACCCTAAAGGGGCCTACCAGCTCTCTCCTCATGAATCCGGTCCAGAACATGACTCCGCCACCTCCTTGCTGACGTCACAGCCTTGTTGAGACATGGTGGCCATCCACCAAATATGGAGCTATTATTGTTGCAAAAGTATTTGTAAATGTGTACAAAGATCTGCGCACAAATCCACAAATGCGTGTACAGATCTGCAAATCCGTGTAAAGATTTGCAAATGTGTGCAAAGTTTTGCAAATTTGTACAAAGATCCACAAATACATGCAGTAATCTGCAAATATGTAGACCAATTTGTAATTGTGGACTTAGTTCATTTTGGTTCAGAATCTGCCTCTCAATTGGCTGTCATACACACGTGACTTTTGCAACACTTGTACCGCGCACGATTTGCACTCAGATTCGTAAGTGTGTACTTAGGCCTGTAAGCGTAGAGGCTGGGTCTGTTGCCCTCAGCGCAGGCTCACAGGCAAGGCTGCCCTTCTCATCAGATCAGCATCACACAGGAGGCAGCAGTTAAGACTTAGTAACGGCTCTATATAACGTCAGAGTGGAAGGAGAAATGTTATCGTATTATCCTGCTGTTGTTATTGTTCATATTTTCATTGAAAGAGTGAATAAAATAATGACTTCCTTATCTCCAAAATCATATCACAGCGGCGTTGAATTGCCATCCCTACAAGGCAGGGGTTCATTGTGCCGTATTTAATAGAAATCCCCACTATGACGCTGTATGAGCCGGGTGATGTTAGCAGTAAGATCGATGAAGTGGTCTGTAACATTTCTATTTATATAAATCACAGGGGAAGAGAAAGATTGTCAGTTTTGCACGGAGCTAAACGGCACCGACCAATATTGACATCTAAATCACATTACTGCGCAGATGATGGATATGCTAGTCAGGTGGCTGAGTGGCAGTGTCGCAGACTTTCAATCACACAGTCCAAGGTTCAATTCTTGTAAGCGGAAAAAAAATGTAAGCAGTTAAAGCAATGACAATGTGGCGTTCAATGTGCGCGGTAAATAGCACATTTTAAAGATTATTTTATTTGTTTGTCTTTATATTTCTACTTTTATTAGCCTTTTCTTTTATGGATTCATTTTTTGATTAATATTGCTTTATATAGCAACATTATTTTTTATTTTATTTATAAGCACATTTCTTCTTGTTTTTGTTTTAAATTATGTTTTTTTAATTTGTATTTATATTTCTACTTTTATTAGCCTTTTCTTTTATGGATTCATTTTTTGATTAATATTGCTTTATATAGCAACATTATTTTTAATTATATGTATTCGTCTTTATATTTCCACTTTTATTTGCTTATTCTTTTATAGATTTATTTTTGTAATTTGGCACTCTCACTACTTCATAGTTGTCCTCCCCTTTTTTCATTTCTTTTAATGTGTTTTTGGCCATTATTTTTAAAAAAGAGGCAAAAATGAGTTAAAAGTAGCAATAGAAGGGGTAATAATGGCAAATAGCATCAAATATGGGTTAAGAGTGACAAAAAAGGGGCAAAAATGGGTAGAAAATGTGGTTAAATTTGTTAAAAGTAGCATAAATAAATATAATAATAGCTTGCCATGCTTTTCTGCTCAAAATGAGGTAACTGTTAGCCAGGATGCTAGCACCAGTGCTACTGATCTAACACACATGCACTGATATCATCTATAAATCATGGCTGGAGAGGGCCCACTCTCTGGGATTTTTCAGGGGCCCGGTCAGATGTGTGGGCTGGCCTGGTTACACATTTTTTCATAAAGTTGTAGTAATAACCACTGTGCGAAATACGGGGGGTCTAGGGGGGTCTGAGACCCCTTAATTGACATAAGAGACCCCTTGAAACCCTCAACTGCAAAATTTTGGGGGTGTCTCTTGAGAAATATTTATAACGTCATTTTTTCACTTGCTATTGTCACTGCAAATGCCATTTGAAAGCACGTCATGTTTGTTTTAATTAAGTTCATTGTAAAGAATTTATTCACATATAAGAATATGGAAGAATAATGTCTCTGATAAAGCTTCCAAACATGGGGGGCGCTGTTTCAAATGCTCGCGTAACCCTGCCATACAGTTTGTGTATTTCTTACTGCTTTGGTTACTCTCCTGAAATTGTGGACTCAGTGTGCTTAAATTTAGCGAAATATGTCAAAGAGAAAGCAAAGTTCTTTGCTTGAAAACTTTGGATTTACATCTAAAAGACTAAACCGAAACAGTGATGAAGATGGAGCAGAGACATCCCGAGCTAATTCTGGCGAGGCAGCTGCTAGCACATCTACTGGTGAGTTGGGGTCTCCAAAAAAAATCTATTAAACCCAGACTTTATTAACTGATTGTGATAGACCTGCTGTGCTTCGTATTGAAATATATATTTCACCATACGGTTGGTTGGGTTCATATGTGCACGTATGCGTGTGTATGTATGAGCACGCGCCCGTACGAGAGGGACGTGCGAGTGTCCTATTTGGTCACAGAGCAGAGTTGGTGTGGTCCTGCAGCTGTGTGCAGCTTTGTTGATGATGATGCTAGACTGGGTGATGTGTGTTTAATGTGCATGTATGCATTACTTGTGGTCCTGTATACTGCATGCTGTGTAAGACTTCAGCCTGATACTGGAGCACTAGTTAGGGTGGTACTTTGCACACTGGTAATAACATATGATTGTACAGATTCTCAAGGCACACCTAGACTTGCCTCCATTGGAGAACCACTGCTATAGTGGATAGGGAGTATGGAAATGAGTGTGTGGTTTTGGACACAACCATTGCTTTACGATGTATTCAAATCTTTTTATTTTTTTTAGGAACTTACGAACTCAGTTTAAAGGAATGCTGTGTTCTGTTTACCTCGGAACTCGGATGTTGGAACTGGGGATGTCCGGAATGTCCAAGTTCAGAGCGAACCGGAAAGACCCAATGGAATGGAATGTTAATGCATCATCAAAACCATGAGTCATCCAAGCCAATTTTACCCTAAATACAGAAGGACAGGGCTGCTCCCCCATTAGCCCAAGTTGATTCTACAGAGACACGTGAATCTTCTGGTTTTAACAGAGGCAGACGAGTTGCAGCCAGCATCTGTTCACCGCATTTAACTGTGGGATATCAGCTTTTACAATCAGTTACCTTGTCAAATTACTTTGTCGATGAAAATGCCGAAAAATAAGGGCAAAACCACGCAAAAGTCTGACTGCTCTGAAAGAGTAAGGGGCAAACATCAGCAGGACTTCGTCAGCATAGACGAAGTCTTTAAATCTGAGACGAATCCCCCAGACACCAAGCAGAAAATCTGGCTTAATGTAGAGGAGGAGGAAGAGAAGTTATCCACTCCACTAAACAAGAAGACCAAAGAAGACAAAAAGAAAAAAGTCCCAACCAAACAAATTCAGAAACAGGAGGAGTGTCAATCAGAGGGCCAAGAGAAAATCCCAGCCCCTGCTGAGGATGAAACCAGGCAGCAAGCTCCATCTGCAAGAGAGAGGGATCCGCTGATGGAGAAATCTCTTAAAAAACAGAGGAAGGAGCCCAACACACTTGCTGCTGATCTTGCTCTCGAAAAGGACAAGAATGAGCGTCTCCAAGAAGAGCTAGACATTGTCAAGAAAAGACGCGAAAAAGATACGGCGACGTTCCAAAGAGAAATTGACATCCTTCAAAATAGGCTTGAAAATGAGGTCCAGTCTAACACAGACAGGGCTTTGGAAGCTCAGAAGTTGATTGAAGACCTCAAGGCCGAGCAGAAAGCCCTTCAGAAAAAGATGGCAGAGGACATCAATGCCATGCAGAAGAATTTTTCAGAGAAGGAGAAGGATCTGCTAAAGGAGGTGAAAGAGCTTAAAAATCAGCTCCGCCTCCAAAAGCATACTTGGAAACAGGATGAGGGCAAAAACGAGGATTCTGAGAAGTTAGCTGCAGAGCTCCAGGAAGAACGAGAAAGGAACAAGCGTCTCCAACAGGAACAGGAGATGTTTGCGTCTGATCTCGCACTGGAGCGACAGAAGACTCAGCGTCTCCTGAAAGAACAGGAGACATTTGCAGCTGAGCTTCAGAAGGAGAAGGAGGAAAACAAACGTCTCCAACGAGAACAGGAGACATTTGCTTCCGATCTCACTCTGGAGCGACAGATGACTCAGCGTCTCCAGAAAGAACAGGAGACATTTGCAGCTGAGCTTCAGGAGGGGAGAGAGGAAAATAAGCGTCTCCAACGAGAACAGGAGACATTTGCTTCCGATCTCACTCTGGAGCGACAGATGACTCAGCGTCTCCAGAAAGAACAGGAGACATTTGTAGCTGAGCTTCAGGAGGCGAGAGAGGAAAACGAGCGTCTCCAACGAGAACAAGAGACGTTCTCTTCCGATCTCACACTGGAGCGACAGAAGACTCAGCGTCTCCAGAAAGAACAGGAGACATTTATCGCTGAGCTTCAGGAGGAGAGAGAGGAAAACAAGCGTCTCAAACGAGAACAGGAGACGTTTGCTTCTGATCTTGCACTTGAGCGACAGAAGACTCAGCGTCTCCAGAAAGAACAGGAGACATTTGTAGCTGAGTTTCAGGAGGAAAGAGAGGAAAGCAAGCGTCTCCAACGAGAACGGAAGACGTTTGCTTCAAATCTCGCACTGGAGCGACAGAAGATCCTACGACTCCTGAAAGATCAGGAGACATTTGTAGTTGAGCTTCAAGAGGGGAGAGAGGAAAACAAGCGTCTCCAACAAGAACGGGAGACATTTGCCTCCGATCTCGCACTGGAGCAACAGAAGATCCAACGACTCCAGAAAGAACAGGAGAGATTCCTAGCTGAGCTTCAGGAGGGGAGAGAGGAAAACAAGCGTCTCCAACAAGAACAGGAGATGTTTGCTTCCGATCTCACACTTGAGCGACAGAAGACTCAGCATCTCCAGAAAGAACAGGAGACATTTGTAGCTGAGCTGCAGGAGGAGAGAGAGGAAAGCAAGCGTCTCCTGAAAGAACAGGAGACGTTTGCATCTGATCTCGCACTGGAGCGACAGAAGACTCAGCGTTTACTAAAAGAACAGGAGATGTTTGCAGCTGAGCTTCAGGAGAAGAGAGAGGAAAACAAGCGTCTCCAACAAGAACGGGAGACGTTTCCTTCTGATCTTTTACTGGAGCGACAGAAGACTCAGCGTCTCCAAAAAGAACAGGAGACGTTTGCAGCTCAGCTTCAGGAGGAGAGAGAGGAAAACAAGCGTCTCCTGAAAGAACAGGAGATGTTTGCTACTGATCTCGCACTGGAGCGACAGAAGATCCTGCAACTCCTAAAAGAACGGGAAACTTTTGTAGCTGATCTTGCTTTGGAGAGGGAGAAGAACCTGCTTTTCCATCAAGAAAAAGAGATGTTTGCTGCCAATCTCGTCCTGGAGAATGAGAAGAACAACCATCTCGAAGAGGAACAGCAGAACCTCCGCAGTTTGTTCAACGAACTCAGCCGGAAGTATGAGCAAGACATCGTAATTGTCCAACAACAGGTCGACATCCTTCAGAACGAGCTTGAGAAGGTAGTCGAGTCGAATGCGGACAGGGAGATGAGAGACCAAGGACTCATTGCAGACTTGACGGCTGAGTGTAGAAGGATGGCTGTGGAATTTGACATTCTGCAAGTGAGGTCATCAGAAAGGGAGAAGCAATTCTCAAAGGAAGTGGAGGATCTGAAGGATCACTTTACAGCTTCCTTTGGGAAGATGGCTGAGGATGTGCAGGTACTGACGGCCAAATTCCTGCAGGACCAGATTCACACCGATGAGACTGAAGAACCTCGAGCTCAGATCAGGCACCAGTCCTCGCTCAACCAAGTCACAGAGGAGCAGGAGCCTGAGCTGAGTGAGCAGGAGAATTCAGTCCCAGATTCTGGTGTGCAGGAGGTCCAGGAAGTGTCTGAGGTCCCTGTGGTTTCTAGCTGGTCTTTGAGGTTCAAAAGGTTTCGGCATTCCATTGGACTGAGGAAACCTGAGAGCTGGAAGAAGAAGAAGGAGCCTTCAAGTCCTCAGACCAGACCCTCTGAACCCTCCTTAGCCACCAACTAATCCCCCCAATACCTCCCCTCCTCCTCATGGGTTTTCCCCGGGTGCTCCGGTTTGTCCCACAAAAAAAAAACAAAAACAAAAAAAAAAAATAAAAATAAAGAAAAAAAAATACAGTTTTGGTTGTCTGAATTGTCAAAATTTTAAAAAGAAAGAAGTGAAAAACTCAGAATAAAGAGGCTCAGAGTTGTACATAAATGTTTATTGTGTGTCATTTGAATTTGTACAGTCAATTTTTGCATTGAAATAACAATTAAACTGAATCACCTGAATCCAGTAAAAACTGAACTAAAATGCTTTTTTTTAAATTTAACAAATCTGCTGCAATGATTAATTTTAATTAATTTATTTTTTGATGGGTTATTATCTGTTATTATGTGATCGATGTCTGTTAGGGCAGATAAACTGAGGAAGGGCTCCAGTTCAGTGTTTTCTGCTGTGATAGTTTAACATGTTGTCATTATCTAAACAGACAGTGAGTGATATATTTAATTTTCCCGTAGCCTTTTTAGGCTTTCCAAACTCAAACTGAATGTTTATACATTTTCATTAATCAAACATAACCAAGCATGGAATTTATCACGAGTCAATGGGCTTTCACAGATTAACACAGCACATCTTTCTACTCGACTTACCTGCTGCATTTGAACTAATCCCTTATAATGTTTGTGTCCCATTTATACTACGTATAAGTATAAACATTTCTTAATGCATCCGATTCATAACCACAACCATCCTGTACAAAAATATTCCACTTAAAACAAGAAGTTTTCACGGCATGTCACCTCTGTTTGCGCTGTTTTTAACAGGCACCTGCACAGTCACCTATATTTTCTTTCCAGGTATTTAAGTCTTTAAACGTACTTTTTGATGCCCCAAATATATGGAGTTACTATGGTTGCAAAAGTATTTGCAAATATGTGCACAAATCCACAAATGCGTGTACAGATCTGCAAATGCGTGTAAAGATTTGCAAATGTGTGCAAAGTTTTGCAAATTTGTATAAAGATCCACAAATACATGCACTAATCTGCAAATATGTAGACCAATTTGTAATTGTGGACTTCTGGACGAGGTAATAAGAAATAAATTTTTTAGAACATTGCAAGATTTGAACCCCGGACTATGTGAATGTAAGACACTGCCACTCAGCCATCTGACTAGCATATCCATCATCTGCGCAGTAATGAGATTTAGATGTCAATATTGGTCAGTGCCATTTAGCTCTGTGCAAAACCGACAATCTTTCTCTTCCCCTGTGATTTATATAAATAGAAATGTTACAGACCACTTCATCGATCTTACTGCTAACATCACCCGGCTCATACAGCGTCATAGTGGGGATTTCTGTTAAATACGACACAATAAACCCCTGCCTTGTAGAGATGGCAATTCAACGCTGCTGTGATATGATTTTGGAGATACGGAAGTCATTATTTTATTCACTCTTTCAATGAAAATATGAACAATAACAACAGCAGGATAATACGATAACATTTCTCCTTCCACTCTGACGTTATATAGAGCCATTACTAAGTCTTAACTGCTGCGTCCTGTGTGATGCTGATCTGATGAGAAAGGCAGCCTTGCCTGTGAGCCTGCGCTGAGAGCAACAGACCCAGCCTCTACGCTTACAGGTCTAAGTACACGCTTACGAATCTGAGTGCAAATCGTGTTGCAAAAGTCACGTGTGTATGACAGCCAATTGAGAGGCAGATTCTGAACAAAAATGAACTAAGTCCACAATTACAAATTGGTCTACATATTTGCAGATGAGTGCACGCATTTGTGGATATTTGTACAAATTTGCAAAACTTCACATGGATTTGCAGATCTGTACACGCATTTGTGGATTTGTGCACGCATTTGTGGATTTGTGTGCAGATCTTTGTACACATTTGCACATACTTGTGCAACAATAATAGCTCATACCAACCATCCACTACTCCTCCATCTGGACCATCCAGGGTTGCACAGCACTCATCAGTCAACAAGACTGTTTGAAAATGAGTCTTCATGTATTTCTGGGCCCAATGCAACCGTTTCTGCTTGTGAGCATTGGATAGGGCAGCCAAATAGTAGGTTCATGCACGACTGCAAGCCTCTGGAGGATCCTACACCTAGAGGTTGGTGGGACTCCAGAGGCACCAGCAGTTTCAAATACCTGTTTGCTGCTTTGTAATGGCATTTTAACAGCTGCTCTCTTAAACTTATGATTTTGTCCATCAGAAACCTTCCTTATTATGCCTTTATCTGCACAAACCTGTCTGTGCTCTCAATCAGCCACAAATTTCTTCAGAGTACGATGATCACGATTAATGTTTTCATTCCTTGTCCAAGGCATGACATTATTTGACACTTTTTGGCAGCAGAGAGATCCTTTTTCTTTCCCTTATTGCCTGAAACTTGTGGCCTGCTTAATAATGTGGAAAATGTGGAAAAGTGCATTTTGAGTTTTTTATTTTTGAAAAAATAACGGTTGTCATTATGAAGTTTGTTCAAAAACATTTGAGTTATGCTCTAATGGCTGATGACTTGAAAAATACTGTCATTTGCATTAATATTTTGGAAAATAAGAGAAAAATGTCATTTGCTTAATAATGTGGAAAGCGGTGTATTCTAAGGTGGAATAATGTTTAAAGTTTCAGGTTTGAAGAGCTTCAGTAGAATCTATTCACACATTCTAAGTGACTTCTGATGCGTAGCTCTGTAATAGTGTTCATGTTTTTCAATTCACCGTGCTCATTATATGAAAAGTCGGACTCTGAGCATGTGTGTAAGCAGGAAGAACCTTCACCATGCTTGGTTGCTGTTGTCACAGGGGAGATTGGGATGAGCGCTTTCGTGGAGCGCCCCTGTTGTGGTCTGAAGAAATGAGGAAGCTGGCATGTGTTATGTCATGCCTGCGGCTTGTGTGCTTAGATCAAAACACCATTAGTCTCTTTGTCTTGTGCCACTGTTTGAGGTAGAATCTTGGCTGGGGAATACGTTGGCACTTCCTTGACTCCCGTGGTGTGCCATTTGTGAGGAGGAGGAAAAAAATTGGGTTGGCATGAATAAAAGCTTTAACTTAAGAAAGTTTTGTGCCTTTTTTCTTAAAGGTGCAAAGATTCTTGAAGAGCAAGAGGTTTAGGTTTTTGTGTGGCTTTTTCATGTTTGCGCAATTTTTTAAGCAACAACGAAATTCCTTTGTACTGCCAGTCTCTTCTTGTTCAAATTGTACAAACATTTTTTGAGAGGTAAACAAAGTCAATGCCTACTAACACGTGGCAGGGACAACGTCAGTTTGAATAAAAGAACAATATTCAAAGAAAAAGAAGCATTATTCTCTCTGTCAGGGTATAAATAGATCTGATAGTAAAACTAAAATAGAAACTCCTGATTGCTGTCATATGGCTCTGAATATGTGGTTAATAATTGAGTGTTTTGTGTGTAAGGATATCCATAAGTGTAAAATAATATAATCTGATTATGAATTGACATCACTGTCGCTGCTCCTGCAAAGATATCTGTTATTCTTAGATTCAGGTGTGCGGTGAATCAAAGTACGCAGGATTAGGGAGAAATTTCATGTTCTGTACTACTACTACTACTAGTCTCAACTCGAGCATCGCCAGAAAATGAATTTTAAATGACTGGAGGCACTCAGAGCCGTGAGATGTGCCTCCCATGCAGGAAAACACTGATCGAGCTGGTGTCTGCAGATCAAGTGAAGTCACAGCTCAGGTGATTAAAGATGCAGCATTGTATGCCGTTTTTCCTCTTCTTGTCTCGTTCCTGCAGAGTGTGGGAGTCTGGTCTCATTCATGATTCAGAGCTTGGGGGGGTGTGTGGATGTGCCTGAGTGTATGTGGGGTGCTCATGCATTTTAGTGTGAATTTTATCTTCATCTGGACTCTTCAACCCAACGGGACGTGGAGTACCCTTCTATTAATACATTTTTGAGCGCTGAAAAATTGATGGCAGCAGAGAGATTGGGTGTAGTGGTGAGGGTCGAATCCGCTGCCATCACTGTCAGCTTCTGTGGCTGACTGAACTACAATCTGTGGTTTATCAACTCCAGCTGCTGCTGTCAGAGAAGAAGAGGAAAAGAGGTGTCACTTTGACAACACTGAAATGTGGAGGAGCGCTTTGTCTCCACAAATCTGACACTTCTCTTTAAAGCAGCTGCATTTCCTCAAAAGTCAAATAAAATGAAGCACTCAGTTTCACACACAAGCTTTTGGCTGGTGCAACACATGACATTGATTTCATGTGATTAGATGAAGTTCAAGTGTTACTATGCTGGAGAATGAATACTGACAGATATCTCCCAACACCAGTCACTGCACATGGATTTGTAACCAATAAATGTCCGAGGCACCAAAATGTGATAAAATCATTTTAAAAAAGAGAGTAACGCCTATTGAAAACTTGCCAAGCCAATGGATTGGCCAGATCCATCTTCTTGTTCCTGAACTATGAATGAATGGACCAGTCAGCACCATTTCAGTCACATGTTAATGTTTCAGATCATCAAATAATATTAGACAAAGATAAGCTGCGTAAATACAAAATGCAGCTTTTGAATGCCAATTTCATTTATTAAGATAAACCACCATCAAAACCTACCTGGCCCTATTTGAATAAGTTATTGCCCCCCCCCAGTTAAATCATGAATAAACTGTAATTAATCTAAATTATTGGAAAGCTGAGTTCAATTTCACTACCCACATCAAAGTCTGATTACTACCAGACCTGTTGAATCAAGAAATCCCTTAAATAGAACCTGTCTGACAAAGTGAAGTAGAATAAAAGATGTCAAAAAGCAACACATCGCTGTGATCCAAAGAAATTCATGTTCGGATGAGAAAAAAGTCATTGACATCTGTAAGTCTGGAAAGGGTTACAAAGCCATTCCTAAGTCTTTGGGACTCCAGCCAACCAGGGTGAGAGCCATTATCCACAAATGGAGAAAACTTGGAGCAGTTGTGAACCTTCCGGCCTACCAAAATCACTCCAAGAGGGTATCGACAACTCATACAGTAGATCACAGAAAGGCCTAGACCAACATTTAAAAAGTCTGCAGGCCTCACTTGACTCAGTTAAGGTCAGTGTTCATGATCCAAGCCAAAACAACTTCTGACCCAAAATAACACAAAGGCTGGTCTAACATTGTCCAAGAAAATCTTGATGGCTATTTGGAAAATATTCTGTGGACTGATGAGACAAAGGTTGAACTTTATGGTAGGTATGTTTCTCATTGCATTTAGCATAAAAATAACACAGCATTTCATAAAAAGAACATCATATCAACAGTCAAACATGGTGGTGGTAGTGTGATGGTCTGGGGCTGCTTTGTTGCTTTGGGAACTGGACCACTTGCTGTAATTGATGGAACCATGAATTCAGCTCTCTACCAGAAAATCCTCAAAAAGAGTTTCTGGACATCAGTTTGTGACCTCATGGTCTAGCACACTTGGGTTATGACATAGAGCAATGATCTGAAATACACCAGTAAGTCCACCTCTGAATAGTTTAAGACGACAAATATTGGCTTTGGAGTTGCTCAGTCAAAGTCCAGACTTAAATCTGATTGAGGTGCTGTGGCATGACCTTAAACAGGTTGTTCATGATCAGGGAGTGGGCAAATAATTTTTCTCACAGCACTGTATAGGCTAGTTCAGTTCTACTGCAAGCTAGTTGAGTTTTCATAACAAGTACAGTTTTAGCTTCCCATGATCTTCAAAACAAGACTAATAAAAGTAAATGATTACCGTGCCACATGCCATGATGTGCTTGTTTTGTCACCTGTGGTAAAGCGAGCACACGGGCCTCCCTTTAAAGCACTGCTCACAGGGTTGTGCCCACACTAAATACTCATATTTCTGGTGAACAGTGGATTAAACATTTTAGTTTACTCATCATACATGATTAGCGAGCGTAGTTCTATCTGAAACCACCGAATAAGAGTTGATGCTCCATGAGAAATGGAGTTGAAAACCATTGTGTGCCAAAGAGAAATCATCCTGCCTATCGGCATATCCCTGGTCAGGTATGGTACACTTCATGAATGCATTTCAGAGTAAAAAAAACAATTATTGTTCTAATTGATTAAATCACCAGGTCATGGGTTATATTTGGGGGTAATTGAAGATCTCATTTTTAACCTCAGTCTCTGATTCAGTACATGCAGTGTTTTTTACACCTGTATCTGAAGTTCACATTTTTATGTGAAAAATAGGGATGTCCTTGATTAGCTGGCTAAATGGTTAAAAGCAGATTCTTTATCATCTGCACAAGAATTACGAGTAAATTAAACTAATTAGTAACATTTTCTATCTGTTCAGGGCCACAGTCCTGGTCAAATGCTCTAGCTAAACTATAATGCAGCAGCCCTCCACTAGTAGCCACTGCAGTTGTTCTGAATACTGCCTCGCTGACACAGTACTCTTTATTCAGGCGACAGGTGAATGCAGGACGTGATCAGGAAGCAAGGACAGTTTAGTTTGTGGGAGAAGGAGAGAAAGTTAAAGGAGGCAGGTTTTTAGGTATGCAACAGTTAAAGAGTGCTAAGGACTGGGAGATGCAGGTAGATTTAGGAGGGAAACTTGTTGTGCCACAGGAGATAGTTTGCACCAGTCTGAGGCTTGACATAGTGCTATGTTCTGCCAGTCAGTGCATGGTTTATTTTAAAGAGCGGACGGTTCCATGGGAGGATCCTGTGGAGGAAGCCTATGAAAGGAAGAAGCTGAGGTATGCAGATTTAGGAGCAGAAGCTGAACAGCGAGGGTGGAAAGTTAGGACTCGTCCAGTAGAAGTGGGATGTAGAGAGTTTGTAGCAAGATCAGCTGTTTCATTACTTAGAAAGCTGGGGGTGCAGGGACAGAATTTGGATGGGAGAGAAGATGTCAGATGACGCAGCTCAGGCCAGTCAGTGGATTTGGATGAGGAGGAGTAATGCCAGCTGGGGCAAAAATGAAGGCTGATGAAACCCCTTAATTCCTCTATCTGTTAGTTTCGTTTAATCCGCTCTCTTCTCTCTCTCTTCCCTCATAAAAATGAGGGAGTTGGGGGAGGTAGAGCACAAAGCCACACCAGGTGGAGGTGTTTTTTATCCCACATCAGGATACCACACCCTTACTCTGCCTCCCCCAACCTATTGCTAAGCTTGCTCTCCCTCTCCCTGTCTCGCTCTTTCTCTCTCTCTCACGCTCTATTCCAATCTTTCTCATTTTCTCTTTTTTACTCTTAGTTATGTTGAATGTTTGTACCATAATTGTTGCACTGTAATTGAGTGGTGTTAAGGAAGGTAGTATCAGCATTGTAGCTACCTGGAGCTTGCATGTATGGAGCCTGGATCTGTTGAAGGTGGCTTGCTGTTGAACTATGTGGGCTATACGCTAAGATAGGTAAGATGAGGTCTCTGTGTTGGCATGGTGGATGGTGAGAGCTGACATGGATGGGGGTGGTTCTGGGATGCTGGAGATCACTCTTCAGCCCTCTGGAGGTGTTGTGGGACTAACTAGACACTGGCGCAGGAGGGTTCCCACTTGACAACCCTGGTGAAGTGCGGGTTTCTTACTGCCCATTGGCCTGCATAGTTGATTCGTGGAGGCAAATAGTAATGGAGTAGGGATTTCTTTACTGAGTGCTGATTCTCTTTGTAGGGCACAGGTATCTTGTGTTTTATTCAGGATTCAGGTCTAAACAACCGCTGCCTGCAACGGCATTGATAGCATGTGGTAGGAATAGTCCAGTTAAGCACTATTTCTGTAGAAAATGGGGATAAAGTTGTCCGGAGGTTGTGTCAGGTTATACTCAACCAAAACACTGAGTGATGAGATAAAGCTCAGGAATGTGACGTTATCAGCAAAGAGGTCAGGGGTGCTGACATAAGCAACAACCAAACCAGCTTTGCATTATGTTGTTTTACCTTTGCAGTATAAGGTTGGTTTACAGAATGTATTTTTTTTTTACTTCAGACTAGTTTGCTAAGCTCTTTTATAGTTTGTGTATAACAGATCTAAAAGATTGTTTTCCTGAGAGGTGTACAACAACTTAAACCACTGCTTTAAGGTATAAGAAAAGACATTTAAATGAAGAGTGATTAGTATAATTTATTGTTGTATTGATTATTATGTAGGTAAGTACACAGCTCTTCATCCTTTCCTGGATAAAATCAATGATTTATAAAACCACTAAATATAACACTTTGTGACAACTCTGTTGGTGCCTCTACAGACAACACAACAAGGAGTCATTGATTATCAGCCTGACTGATTATTGAGGCAGACATTTGGCATTATTGGTATCTGCATTTTTCTTTTTACTGAAAATAAATGAAGTTGGTTTGGGGGCTACTTTGATTCCACTGCAAAGATTGCATTTCCCTCTGGCTTTATTTTCATTCTCCACAGCCTCAACAAATCTAAAAAAAATTATACAACACAATCTGATTGGCCACAGTGCCAGCAAATAAACACTGAAGCCTGGGTACCACTGACATAGTGAGCGTATGGCATCACTTCCTGTTTTCCTGCTTCTACTGTGTTGCTTTGTGCCATTTCTCATGCTGATAGAACAAGAGAAAAATTGTTTATTTACCTTTCCTCTTTTTTGATCATGCAATTTCACTTTTGCCACATTACATTTTGTACATCCTAGGGGTGTAACAGTTTTTTGTTATTGTCCCGACGGTCAGGGTTCAGTGCATGTAGTCACACGATGAAAACGTTCAGACCATTTAAAATAAGCAAGAAAATAAAATAAATGTGAAACTATTTACCCACCAATATAGGCAGCAGTAATGCTTGTAAGTGTTTGCTAACCACTATTAAACTACCAACGAAGAAGAAGTGCACATCACATACACAAAGAAGAATTCTTGGCTCCCAGCTGGCTCTTGCTGCAAGAAAGACAGAGCAGCGAGACTGCTGCCCTTCACTCCATCTCCTCATCTCTGCACTTTATTGAAAAAGTTTCCAGATGTGAAAGCAGAAAGGGTCGAAGATATTACCGTAGCCAGTACATTTTATAGACTATACATGGACCAGGAGAAGTAGAGAACAGTGACTACAAGCTTGTTTTTAGGCCACTCTGCTCAGTCTCTGTTGTAATGTCCCCTCCTATGTTTACATGAACTAGACTGTGATCATTCAATGACCTACACAAGTCAGAATTTTGCACAAGTTACCACTGCACCGACTTTTTTTCTCTCTTTGTAACGGTGTTACAGCACACTTCATAAATCATAAATATACATTGTTCTGAAAAGCATGTATTTTTCATTGCATATGATGTATTTATTTTTACATTTTTCAAATCAGGAGGTATTAGGCTGTTTTCCTGTTTACTTTTTATTTTGCATAATTGTTTGTTTTCCTCTTTTTTTGGTCTCGTGTAATACCTCACAGGCTTTACCAGCTATCACTGATAGTTCTCAACAACACTAGATAGAACAAAATATTGATTGATTGATTCAAATGTATGTTTTGAACATGTACAAAAATGTTAGCTTTAGTCAAAGAAAAACTAATGAGTGAGGGACATCTAGAATTATAAATCTGGGACTTCTTCTTTTTTTATTGATGAACCAAACCCGTACTAAACCATGACCCCAAAACTGAGGTACAAACCAAACCATGACCTCTGCGAACCTCAACACCCCAAGTACATCTTAATGAATGCATATTGTTTCCAATTATTGGGTGTCGGGCTCATGAACTACTAATAATCACTATTAGTATCGTCACTAAAGAAACCCATATCCGTCGACCCCTAAAAACATCAATTTACTTAGGCATAATTGTTTGAACCAGTCCAAGGTGTACCTAACCTTGCAAAGCAGATGGATACGCCCGTTTCTGTGTTTCACACTGGCGAATCCATCTTGCAAAGCTCCCATCTGAACCTTTAGGGCCCAGTTAGAAAGTGACAGGACCAATCAGCGACAAGGGGCAGTACTTTTGGGCGCGGCAGAGTCGTGATGTAAGTAAGCAGCAACAAGAGGCCGGTGAGGATATGACGAAAGACATTAGTATGGATGCTGCAAAAGTGCCAGTTTTATCAGAACTTAATGACATTTCTTCAGTAAAAGAGGAACAAAGAACAGCACTGAGTAGTTTTCAAAAATGACAAAAGTCGTGTACTGACATGTCGACAGTTGCCATGATTCATGTTATGCAGTTCTCTGTGGATTTACTCCTTGGTAGCGGCTACGTCATATGTTTTGTTGCTTTGATTGGCCCATAAAGATGGGACAGACAGAACGCTCATCCAATCACCCTCCTTTCCCAAATGCTGTGTATGAGAGGTTTTCCAGATGGATGTGTGAAACAAATCCATCTGGCGTGTCAGGTTAGAGTGTACCCTGCCTCTCAGCCAATGACATCTGGGATGTAGGCTCCAGCCCCCCTGACCCAGAATGGGATAAGCAGTGTAGAAAATGGATGGATGGATAATTGTTTGAAACTCATATACATATGCAGATGGAAAATCAGTTCGTGATCATGTTAAATAATTGTGGTCTCAATATCAGCCAAAAAAAATGTGATTGTGATTTTGTCATAATTGAGCAGCTCTAGCAACCAGGGAAGAAATTAGCTCAGAGGCAATATTCCCTCTAATTTTTAAAACTCCTGAGCAGGCATTCAAATTCCTTGAGCACCTACTTCAGCAACTGTGGGCGATATCTGACTCGTACGCTATGTTCACATGGCAACGCCATGGCATTGCCTCTCCATCCCCAAATATCATCACAAGTGACTATAACTGCAATGATTAATAATCAGTGTTCAAGTCATGAATTTCACCATTCACAGCTATAGGTGATTAAATGTCACTTTGGGAATTTTAGAGGCCCCCAATAAACACACCTGAACTAGATAGTTGATATGTAACATTTTAGATTAAAATTAAACCACTGATACCCACTAAAAACAAACATTGACTGTTTTAAGCCAACAAGCCTCTTACCTCAATTTTTTTGCTCACCAGCCACTTTGGCTAGTGTTTTTTTGAAAATAACGACTCCGAGCCACTCTCAGTTTTACCGTGCCACAAT
This sequence comes from Cheilinus undulatus, assembly GCF_018320785.1. Classification (NCBI taxonomy): domain Eukaryota; kingdom Metazoa; phylum Chordata; class Actinopteri; order Labriformes; family Labridae; genus Cheilinus; species Cheilinus undulatus. Next base: position 20,512,951 of record NC_054875.1, on the reverse strand, counting down.
TTTGTTGTCCAGAAATGATATTTCACATAATAAAGGTTGACTATAGCATGTTAAATTGGACTTGATTTACAATCCTTTGAAATGTAAAAGAAAACTTGAATTCCAATTTACAAGTATTTGTTCTCAGGAGAAAACAAATGCACAAAGTTTGAATTGTCATATAAAAAGGTACAAATCTAGAATATATATGGGATGAGAAGAAACACGTACTCTGTTCTTGTTCTTTATCAGCCTGATCACAGTAAGGTCTCCTAAAGCAGTGGTTCTCAACATTTTTTTATTGATGTACCCTCCTGAGATATTTAAGTACCTCCTAAACTGCACAAACCACTTTTGGCTGAAAAAAAGCCATTAAATACAGCGCTGTGACATCAGGTTCTGATTTATTTAACTTTATAACCAGTGAACACTTTCAAAATGTCAAAAATAATACATGACTGTATTCATGGAAAATCTTCTCATCGTTTAAATATGGTTATTAAAACTTGAAACCTCTCATTGTGCAAAACACTGTTCAGTTTTAGTGATCGGTCTTGAACTATTTGGAAATAAAAACATAGAACATGAAACTTGTTTTAAAAAAGAAATGATTAACTCAATCACAAGTGCCCTCTTTGTGATCATAATAAAGATCTCATCTGAAACCATAAACTTAGTTATAGATAAACATTTCTTCACAAAAAAAGAAATCATTAACACATTTATGAGTGATTAAGAATACAGTGATTGACTGGCACGTGCAAAGGTGCGTCAAACTATTCTGCCAGGGAGAGAATGTGGGGTTTTTAGGATAATGAAAAAGAATAGCCTACCAAGTATAAAACTCGGTTCATGAGCTTACAGTCATGTTTATACGTTATCTTAAAGGATTTCTGCATGGATACTAATTTTTAAATATTTATATTTTTAAATCATGGAGTGCCTTCATGTAACCCAGTGGTTCCCAAAGTGAGCCGTATTTAAAATATAAAATAATAAAATAAAATATGGAAATCAATTAAATGTTAACTACTACTAGGTCGTCCTCAGACGAGCCCGCCATCTCCGCTTCCAGTCATCCCGGTTCTCCATACATCTAGCCAGCTCCTCGGTACTTTGCACTCCTATGTCTTTCTTGAGTACATCCACGTATGTGATCGTGGGACGACCTCGTGACCGGTGCCCATGTGTTGGTTCCCATAGCACCAATTTGCTAGCTGGCAGTTCCTGATGTCTTTGGCAGTGTCCTGCTAGTCTCATCCCCCTGGCAGCTATTTTCTCGCTCACCCTTGGTGTTACTTTGTACAGATTCTCGTTGGTAACATGTTCACTCTCGCTGATGTTAAGTACTGCACGCAACATCCTGGTGTAGCACCCATCCAGAGACTTCTGCAGGGTGGGTTTCAGGGTCCAGCACTCGCTGCCATACAGGAGAACAGATTCCACCGTTGCATAGAAGAAGCTGAGCTTGATCTGTTCAGAGAGGCTGGAGCTCCATACACTGGTCATGCCGTTCAGGGCCCACCATGCAAGCACCTTCCTCACTTTAAGATCTTGCTCAGTCAAGTTGACCCATGAGCCCAGGTATGTGAAGTCTTTTACTTCCTTCAGTGGAGCACTTTCTGTTGTAGTTGTCAGAGGTGGATGCTCCGATGGGATGTTATATGTGATAACCTCGGTTTTCTTGGCATTTAGCTGAAGGCCAACCTTGGTGCACTCTGACTCCACTCTGGTCAGGAGCTCCTGTGCTTGTTCCACGTGGTCAGAGAGCAAGCAGATGTCGTCCGCGTATTCCAGGTCTGTCAGTTAAAATAAAATGTTAAAAATAAAATAAAAAAAAAACTTACTGATAATTGTTTATTAAAATAATTATGTTGAATGTGTTACATTAAGTTAACATGTTAGAAAGATGAAATCAGCTGTTTTGAAACTCAATGTAATAAAAAAAAATTTATAAAAGATGTTTATTGCTTTTCTGTCTTCTGAGTCTTGTACGTCTTTTTAACTCCTTTTTTTTTTCTATTCCTGACTTCTGTCTGCCTCTGTTTCTCACTGCTGATCAGTCATTCAGATTTGAGAGTTTTTATGATTTTTTTTAATCAGTTATTTATGAATATACAGTAATCTATACTTTCTGCGATGTGGCACATGTCAAATGTTTAATAACATTTTGTGCTGAGCTCATACAATGAAATTTAATTATTAGAGTGTAGTCATGACTATAATAGGGAAATGTTAATAAAACGATAGTTTAACTGTCTGTAGCTCGCTAAGGAGAGAAAGACAGAGAGACATAGCGATAAAGGGTGTTCCCATATGATAGCATTGATGCACATATTCGCCATCATCAGAGAGGAGCTTTAAAGCAGGAGGAGAAATGTTCGGGTCTGTGTTGAATCTTTTTCTTCTGTGCTGATAGAACCTCAAGAATACACCACTGACATGTTAACTTGTGTGTTTGTCTATTAGTGCATGACGGATGCACTGATAGACTCAGACACTTGGCAGTTACTTCGGAAAAATTCCCGCTTTATGTGTGAACAAGCCTCGCCAAAACAAGCATTTAATTTTAAATAACTAGCGCTAACAGCTAGGGGGTGGGGATCAGAGGGTATCTCACGATCCGATACACGATACATGAAACCAATATTGTCACAATACAGCGATTCTGCAATAATTGATAAAAAGAATACAAAATAGTTGTAAAACGGTCAAATGCAGGATTTTTCAATTTATTCAAGTCTTAGCACATATTTACGGTTTATATATACATATATATATACAGAATATGTATATACAGGCTACAGAGTATATGTTTAACTATTATGTAATTTTAAGTTAATATGGAATATAACTAAACAGACTTAAGCTATTAAAAACATGTTATCCTGCATCATCTAGCATTTTAACTGTCTTTGTGCGATCTGAAGATCAGGATTTCCCAGTTTGCTGTGCTGAATTAAAATGCTGTCAGGATTTTTATTTTGAAGTAAAAGGGGCATAAATCAGTGTAGAGTAAATGTACACAAATGTTTAATATTTCACGTTATATCAGTTTTTGTCATTGCATAATGATGAGGTGTTTGTGGAGGGAGACTATGGGAGACAAGCTGATCGTCATGTCCAGCTTTAAGGACTGCTGTACTGTGTCGTGGGGAGGGCATGATGGGACAGGCCACAGTGTTTGTTTTTTTTTTTTTTTTAATCTTATTACGGAAGACTTCATTGTTAACGACAGTAAGATGGCACAGGTCCAAACGAATAAAACAAAGTGCTGACTGTGATTATGGTTGCACGAGTAGAGACCAGCGGTAGCTTCAACAGGCTTGTCTTCACATTAGCCGTTAGCTGTATTGCTATTGCTATGATGTCTAGCTTTCAGATTCGTCGTGCTGTCTGAGTATTTCACTCTGGTGGGGCATATCTTGAAACGGCGTGACTCCTGTCTAAGTTTGTACTGTCTTAATTGTTTTGGAATAAGTCAATATAAGTCCACATATCCGCTATGAATTCTGCTGAATAGGAATGAGCAATCGGCTCGCTCAGACAGGAAGACTCATGTGATCTCCTTGTCTAAAGAGAGTAGAGGGAAAAATCAAATGCCTGCTGCCAGCTAGCAGTCGGGGGGAAACTACACCACAAACTACCACTCCAACAAAGCAAATTATTGGTCAATAAAATGTTGATACTGCATTTTACAATATTGATACAGTATCGTGTCATGAAATATTGCAATATTTTAGTGTATCAATATTTTGTCCCACTCCTACTAACAGCTGTGCACAGTTAAAAGGAGGGGGAGTTTTTGACAGTGATAAATTCAGCTCACCAAAATTGATTACTGAGGAACCCTCTGTGGCTGGTTTCCACCAGCATTTGGCCAGTTTGATTTACCAGCTGACTCCACTGATAGTGAGCAACAATAATGGCCACCTGCAGACCTTGCGCTATTTGGTGGACTACTTAGGCCTACTACATCACATGTTTTGTTGCTCTGGCTGGCCTTTAGTTAATGCCATGAACAGAACATTTATCCAGTTATTGTGAAAGGTTCTGCCCTTCCTAAACACTAACTCTGGGTGGTTGTCCAGAGGGATATGAAATATATCCTATGTAGTGGACACAAGAAAAATACCTATCTTGCATCTCAGGTTACCAATATTCAGATAGTCTCTTGATAAAAGAATTAAAGGCACAGTGTGTAGAATTTGGCTGCATTTCGCCAAACAGAAATGGTGTAAATGGGATATAATGTTTATATATTTATGTTAAGTATGTTAAAATATGTGCACAATCATCTCCTTTAAACTTTCATTTTCTTTTTACAAAATTAGAAAAAGCTTTTTAAATTTACATTACCGCGGGTAGCCCTCACGGAGGCTGACATAAAGAACCGCCATGTTGTCTACGGCAACGTTTTGGGGACAGAAAGAGCGAAACGCGATTTTTAAATATGTATAAATACCTATAATCTATAAAAATAATGGTTACAAAAATGAATGAATAAACCCTCACCTCGTCACTGCTGTAAATGATGTCCGGCTCACGATCCTTTTTGGTCTTCACAGGCTCTCGTCGCTTAGCGATGTGATGTTTTGGTAACAGATGGGCTCATTCTAAAATCTACACACTGCACCTTTAAAGGAAAAAGTAGAAACTACTACATTTGAAAACGTGAATGAGCTTATGCTCAGTTGTCTAACTCTTAAATAAAAGATCTACCTTTAAATATATAATGATCATAAAATGTTCATGTACCAGACGTCAGCTTGGATGTTATTGATTGTTTGGATAACATGACATTTAGACATTTTACACAATTTTCCCTCAAACTGAAAATATTGATGGGCCATTTTACACACAGATCATTAAGTTAGAGAGAAATCACTGAGCCACACCTGACATTTAGCAGAAAACCTCTCATAATCATCTAATTAAATGTTTTGCTCTCCTTGAATCAATCAGTGGCAGTTTGACACTCTTAGTACACAAGATTTGAAGCCTCTAACATGATGAAAAGCATTTCTTGTTCTGCTATAAAGGTTTGTGAGTTCTTGAGCTGAAAAACCTTGCTCATAGTTTTAAAAACCTCTAAACCAAGAGACATCAGTTGTGCTTTCATGTCCCTCATACTAAAATCAATTTTTAATGAAAAGAATGTCTTGCTATTTGCCTTTTTTTTTTTTTTGCATTGACGTTTGGTGTTTTATTATTCGTTTATGCCATCTACTTTTATAAAGTGAGACTCACAATTTTATCTCCATTGTGGTACATTTGTATGCAGTTACATTTTTTTTTTTTTCAAATTGGGTCAGAAATGTTAAGGCCAGGGCCGTCATTCCAGCCTTGATCATATTCAATTTTTCAGCCATTGGCTTTTTCCAGAAACATGAAAGAGGGTTGAACTTGAAAGGCAAAGTTTGAAAGCCTTCCGAATCATTAACTTTCATTTCATACAGCAAACAAACGAGAGAATCGATTTGGGATGAAAGTGACTCATTGGCCTTGTCACTACCACTTAAGGTCACAAGGGTAATTAATTTGTACTGAGGAGGAAGTCAAACGCTGCTGTGGACACTCCCCGACTCCCCGAGCCATCATCTTAGTGCCGAGCTTTCTTTGGATCAAAAGGCTGTCTTTCCCCCCCTCCATACTAACCCCACTCTGTGATGTCTCGTGTCTCAGGGCTTGCTGAGTAATAGAGATCAAGAGATTGCTGTCAGAGGCCAGCAGATACCTGCCTTTTATGAATGGGGTATCTCAGTAGATGACATGTTAGGTCATGTTATCTTGTGGTGCTGTCTAGGATAGACTTATTTTAGATGACCACAGTCTCAAATAGGAATGCACAATATTAGATTTCTGCTAATAACTAATCCGCTGTTAATTTCAAATTCATTATAGCCCACGTCAATATTATTACTGATACCAAAATATATATGAAATCCAGACTAGGATAGGCCAGTATCCAATTTTTAATACCGTTAAACCCTCACAAAACTCTCTGCATGGGCATTGTTTAGTCCTCTGAGAAAATACTTTTTTTACTGAGTCTTAAAAAATACGGTAGTCTAAGGAGATTAAGTGTTTATTCCAGGGATGCTGAAAGTGATGTATATTTGTTCCCAAACTTCACTGATAAACAGAGGTAGATAAGGACAGAGGATCAATGAAGTTTTGCCCCTTTTTCCTTTTCCTCTGTGTACAGATGTGCACTTGTTTTTCCTCCTCTCTTGCTCAAAAGTTTCTGAATGAAATGATTAATTAAATCAGATAAAATCTGGTAACATGGATTTAGGTTATGTGTGCTTTTAAACAAATAAAGATTGGTTATCAATATTTATTTACTGACTTAGTCTTTAGATTAAATGCCTTTTAGGTTTAGTCACATTTATCACTTTTTACCTTAAAGGTTTAAGTCTAGTTTTAGTCAATAACAACTTAAAAATCTTAGTCCTTACATTTAAGCCTTTACTTTTTAGGAAAAAACTTTTTTTTTTTCTTTGAACGAATTATGTTAGCCATATTATCATTAATAATATCGTTAATATTAAGTATCAACTATTACTTTAAGTGATAATTAGGCTATACAGTACATTTAACTCATACGAAATGTGAGAAGCAATATTTAAGCACTGTAAATGCTTTAGTTACTGTGAAATTTATTGACCAGAATACTGGTATACCTTGAATTCTCTCTACCCAATCTCTGCGTCTATTTACCCACATACGTTGACTAGATAATTATCATGGATTTTGAATGTCCAACAGTCCACCACTCCCATTTTAGTCCTTTTCTAGTCTCTGTGACAAAAACTTAAGTTACATTTCGTCAGAGTTATCATCAAACATCTATACTTTGCTAGTCTTGTCTTGGCTTCCTCATGGAAAAAAAGTTATTCAACAAACATTTTTAGTAACAGTTTTAGTTTACAAAATGATCACTGGTATGTAGACTGTGTGGCAGAACTTTCTCTGCTCTGTCTGAAAGTATGATCAACTATTCTAGTGTATTTTTAAAGATTTTCCATATGAATCAGCCGGATACTTTTCAATGATTTCAAGTTCCATCCTGCCATTTTCCTGTCACTTATTTAACCCCATAAAAAAAGAATTGAAACATTTTGAACTGTGAATTACTGTAGATTGCTTTGAAATGGGCAGTTTAACTACAGTTGACACCGTAGTGTCATCCCCTGGTCTAAACAGGAGCTGTTTCTCAAAGTCCAGGATCCTTCCTCCTGAGTCAGGTCCCTTGGAGGTAAGGCAGAAATAAAAATGGGGAGGGGGACTAACAGCAACTTTCACAGGTTTTACCCTGCACCGTCTATAAGCTATCACATCATCATATAAACATAATATACATAATCATATTATCATGTAATCATATTGATTGTTTTATATGATCGTACAATTATATAATATAATAATATTATACGGTGCCACTTTTACCCGTCCAGCTTTACTTTGATGATATAAAATAATAATGATAACATATTTACGATGGAAACAGGACATTTAAGAGTGTATTGAGCATGCTAGGACCTGGCTTTCTCCTGATATTACGCTATTTAATTTATTTTTTAAGAGAAGGAATACAATATGTATTGGGTTGTGGGTAAATCCTGTGAGTGGAGGACACACATGTGCATCCTAGGAAATTCTCTGTTTGAAAGACTCTGTCCTTGGAAAAATTTCAAGGATTGGTATTAGCATATATATCTTTAAAAAAGTGAATTATCTGTATTGGCAAATATAAAACTTTCTGCTGATATTTACAGCTGGTATTTTTGGCTGAAATCTTTTCCCAGTATCAGCTGTATGTATTAGCTGCACAAAAAAATAATATGTTAACAAATACTTTTTAGAGACTGAAACTTGTTAACCCCTTAAAAACCTAAGGGGCCTACTGATGGGCCAACAGATTTTTTTTCCCAAACTATTGAGTAATTTACAAAATGTCTGTTCATAGGTATGCCAAATGTTATACACCACCAAAAAACTCAGATTCTTAGTATTCTGACTATGTTTACAATTCCAGGATAAAAACACCACAGCAGCCACAAACAATGCATTTGTCAGGCTACAAACAAAAAATAGTAAAAGTGACACCGCTCCCCATTAGAAGCTCTCCTTCATGTTTTTCCTGATCATGATATTCCATTAAAACAGTCCTGGTGCATCAGAAAGAGTACCCACAAACTATATCAGGCAAATTTTTGGTCTAAAAACAGGATTACATCCAAAAAGATCCATGGACTGATTAAGTATAATTTCAAATTTGAAAAATGCTGTTGTTGTTCTCAATAGTACACTGTATTTGCAGTTATAATGTCTTTTTTCCAGACAATATCATTGCTTTATAGAAAAATGTCTGCCAACGTAAATCCTTTAGAGTGTCCAAACGCCTTGTCTTTTCCTCATAAAAACATGTGAAATCCTCATTTTCTGGTCTTTGTTATCAACTTTGAACCTGAACTGGCTAAGGCTTAGTGCTTTGTTCCAGCTACAGCCATCCACAGACCCCTGTTTAACATTTCAAATTAAGGCGGGAAAAATATTTTGTTTTTTGTTTTATTATCAGTAGCAGCTACAGTCTGACAGTTTGGGAAGAAACTTACCTGTGTTACCTTGCTGAAGACACCTTTTATTTGTAGTCAAAATGGATCAAACACAGCAATCAATTTAATTTGGGTAGTCCTGGGTAGGTGTTTTTGACTTATTTTACCAGGATCATCCTAAAACTTTTGATTGTGTGTTTCAAGCACTGGAGTCTTAGGTTTGAACTACATTTAAATGTAAACATACTGATATTGGTATCAGCTAAAATTATTTTGTAATTATCTGCATATTGGAAATCAGCAAAAAACCAGTACCATACATCCCTACATTTTGTGGCTAGTTTTTCATATCCCAATCCTAGTTCAGACCTAAACCTCAGTCCTTAAAATACACATTAAAGTTTAAGGAATCAGTTGGTATAAGCTGGTGAAGCATTAGTCCTGCCTAAAACTCCACAAATGTATTCTTACATACATTTGATAAATACAGCTAATAGAGCCAGATATTTACAGCCAAAATACTGGTTGTAAATGCTGGCAGAAACTTTCCTGCCAATAACATTGTGCATCCCTACTTTCAAACAGTTAGGTTGATGATAAAACAATCACCCATCATTTTATGAAAACAACAAGCGTCATGTAACAAGTGAATGAGCAAGATATTAGAGCAGCAGTTCAATCTGCAAATATGGATGGATTTTAAAGGAATACTTCAACATTTTGGCAAATTCACCCGTCGCCATAATTCCTATAGTCTTAGTAATAGGTTTGTTACCTTCAGTTGTTGGTGCAAGCTATTTTTAGATTTTTAGTTCGGACCTGCTGTGTCAACTCAATGTAAGAAGATGGTATTCCGGCTTTCCCTCATCAAACTCATCAAATACACAATCCAACAACTCCAAAACGCTCTTGTGGACAAGTTGTGACCTGCACATTCACCACACTACGAAATAATAACGTATACCTATGTAACATTATGACACATGAAGCAAATACTCTATTTCTTGAGTGAACCACTGGGCGGAGTGACACAGTGCAGCAGCCATGTCTGGAGTGTAGTTCTCCGTCTCGTAATGTTCCATGATTATTTCATAGTGTGGTGAATGTACAGGTCACAGTTGTCCATGAGAGTGATTTGGAGTTGTTGGATTGTGTATTTGATGAGTTTGATGAGGTAAAGCCGGAATACTGTCTGCTTACATTGAGTTGACACAGCAGGTCCGAACTCGGCAGCGGCGATCTAAAAAAAGCTTGCACTGACAACTGAAGGTAACGAACCTATTACTAAGACTATAGGAATTATGGCAATGGGCGAACTTGCCAAAATGTTGAAGTATCCCTTTAACCTGTTTTGCCTGTAATGCTGTGGAGCTGTAAAGTTCAAATACAAAGTTTTGCTCAAATTTTGTGTTTTTTTTTTTTCTTTTAAAGACATTGTGTGAAGTAATTTATGCAGCGCATCTCAAAATTATTCCCTGAGAGGAGGAGCACTCCAAAAATATCCAGGAGCACAAGAAGGGATTTGAAGTCTCTCTGTTTTATTATTAAAAGCCAACATTTACTCGTGACATTTGCATCCTAATAACTGCAAGATACCTTGGAACTGAAATGACACTCTAAACTCAATCTCCATAATGAGATTTATAGGAGAAAAGTGATGCCTTTAGAGGTTTAGCACATGCAGAAGGAAGAGTAGTGCAGGAGAACACGTCAGGGACGCTGCTGATATATTCACATAAGCATCAGTATGCTCCGTCATGTCTTTCACAAGTGCAAAGATAAGAATGGTGCAGATAGCTTAGGAACTATGAATGTATAATTTCTCAGTTGTCTCTGCTTTTTTGGTACTTTTCTCTTGATAGACTATACTGTACGGTGTTTCAAATTTTTTTCCTCTCATTTATTTCAGCATGCCGATGGTGTGTGTAGTCATAAGAAACTGTGCCATCAGTCAGTTAAATGTACCGGGGAGATTCAGTTTGAGCAACGACAATGGCTAATTTCCTCTCTTCATCCTGTCTCACTCCATAACTGCGCCATCATACGCTTACATCTATCTGCTGCTTTATCAGATGGGATATTTGCTATCAACATATTTTGGAGGTTGGAGTGTTTAGACCAATAAATACATCTGCGTTTGTCAATGACAGCTGGAAGACACCTCATTATCACGCCACAATTTTTTTTGTTGGGACTTTATATGAGGCTAAGCAGGGATAAATTACAGTTAAGTCCTTGAGAAAATCAATTTTGTGTGGTTCCCTGGGGATCGAGAATGTTTCTGCCCTGCATACAGTCATCTCTTTATGTCAGAAACACCTAATCCCTGCAGCTCAGACAAATTTAGGAGCCAGGACAGTGTTTTATTACAATGCTAAGGTTGTCTCTGACAATCAGCTTGCTTTTTGTTTTGTCTCAGCAGGTTTGAGTACTTGTGCTTGCAATCCTTTTATGTCTCTCTTGCAGACATGATCCCTATTATGCAATGTTAAGCACACTTAAGAAAACTATAGCAGCAGTGTTTGTAAGTGCTTTCCTAGGACAAATCATCTCCTGTGTTCGCACATGGCAGAGCGATGTCTCTTTTTGCAACAGATCCACCCAGACTATCCCAGGATCTGTAATTCAAAACAAAACTGCCATTAGCTGTCACTTCAACCTGAAAAGTGTTTGTAAAGATTGGCTCATGGGACATGACATCTACTGTCCTTCTGTGTTTTGTATCATTAAAGTCATTGGTGAGCAAACATGGACAATTACTGTCTGTGTGAAATAACCCTGTCTGATGAAACCAGTGACCGATGCTTTTGAATGTCTAATGGCTTCCCCCTCCTTTTCTTTCATTTGACAGAAGAACGGTGAAAGTGCTGGAAAGGACAAAGCCAGGATTCCACACACCTGTGATTGGATGTGAGCCTGTATTGACCTGAGACCATTAAAATGGAGTTGCCATGGAAACTTATACTGCTGCTGTCATTGGTGGAGTGTCTGGCAGGTAGGTCTCCCAAACCCACACTTTTTATGTTGTTAGTAGAGGGCCATGAATTGTTATTTATAGATTTTTTGTAATGGCTCCTTGGCAAGCAGAACAGATGCCACTTAAAAGTAGAATAAAAACTAAGAGGTTTTATGGCAAACAGCGCCCAGAGCTCTCCACCAATTTTACAAATTGTGGGAAAGGTTCACCTTGATGTCTTTTCTCTGGCAGCTCAAGGCAGCGAATCAAAATTCCTTTAGTTGTGCTTAGCAGCTACCTCTTTTATTTCCCAGCATTCAGTCCAAAAAAATAAGCCATGTTTCTCTCACCTTCTATCTAGTTCCATTTGAATGTGCAGTCATTCTTTTTAAAGAGCCCCTCAATTGTTCACTTAATTGAGATTGCACTGGTTGTAGTACAGAAATCTTGTCATTGATCTTGCTTTTAATGAGAGACTTAATTTTCCTCCCTCACAAAATGTTCAGGGTCAAATGCTGGCTCTCTTTAGAGTGTCTGAAGCTGAGAGCAAGATGAATAAGGGCTTTGTCGTCTGAGCACAGTAACTTCAAGAATGAGTAATCTTTCATGTTGCCTCGCTCTAAATCAACAGCCCCTCCTCACAGCTGGGACCTAAAATAATTAGTGTGCGTGTGCGTCTGTATACGTGCTTGTTGCTGTCACTGTGTGTATTTGTTTGTGAATGTGGGTCCTCTTTTTACAATCACAACAGCACGTCAGAACCTAAATTTGCCTACATGGCAATTAGCACCACTTATCACTAAATCCAATACACATCAATGGATGTCTAATGAGGCTTTCCTCCGGGAACTGTGACTCACTGTGGGATTAGGATCTACACCACCAGTCTGGATCGCATATTATGTCCTACTTAAACATTCTGATGAATATACAGACAAGTGAGCATCACAGACTTCAGTGGAAATGCTGCCACAAACCTTACAGAGTTTAAATCCCAGACTTGCATCTGCAATGAAGTCTGCATTACTCTCTGCACTGTAGTCACAAAACTTAATCTTGCAATCATGAGGTGTAGAAAACACATCCAGAGTTTCCATTCAAAGCAAATTAGTTCTTAACAAAGAAGCAGAGGGCAAATAGTCTGTGAAAAGCATTGTGTTGCACAGCCCTTGCCTCACTCCTGAGGTTCACACTCACAGTTGGTAACAGAGAGTAACCAAGCATTAATATTCAGTATGGGGTTACATTACATATGCGCTGCTTGCAAGACAAGTATGGCGCAATACAACGATAGACCTCCAAAGCCTCTGTGTGTTCTGAGAAAGACATGATAAGCATTTTAGTATGCAGACAAGCACTGCTGGGTAGAGAGAGCACAGTGTGAGGGTGTTAGATAGGTGCTGCCAGGTTATTTATCCAGACTTGGGAGTGTATTTTTTTAACTGAGGGCACTGGCTGTGTGGGAGAGCACATGGGGCCAAGGGGGAGTCACTCCCATAGAGAGTTCATCAGAAGTTAACCAGCTCTACCCGTTCCTTTGCAAGGGTTTGAACGGCCCCAAGGCAGAGGCGTGTGCTGTATGTGTGTTAGTTTGTAATAGTGAGCAAAGGAGCAGAGAGGAGGCGTAGAGGTACAGCAGGGTGCAGTTTGCCCTGCACGGATACAACTAACCTTCACACAGCAAGCCACTTCCAGTACAGTATCTCCACTCTTCAGAGCATGCTCACTAAGCTGCATTACATAGAAAGCTCCCTTTTTAAATTAAGAAACTCATTATCTGGATTGGAGAGAGGAGATTGAGTTTCTGTTCAATTAACACAATTTAATATTCAAAAAACAAAAAAAAAAAGATCACAGAGACTGTCTTCAGCAGTCTGTTTAGTTGGAAAAAATAAGCCTGAAGGAGAAATAAAGACCCTGCCGAGGAGCTCAGTCTAAATTTCCCCCTTTACTTCACTACCACTTGCCAACAACATAAATAATTTGATGCAAAATATTGATTTCAAAACATTTTACTACAAGCTCAATGAATCACAAACATTGCCTAAAAATAATTGGCCAGAGCACAATCATAGAAACATCTGTAGTTGGCATCGAAGGGCTATAATTTAGCAGCACTGGAATCAGAAGTGAGAAAAGGCAGTAAGACGACGGCTAAGGCTGTAACTAGTAATCAAATGTTTGTGCTCAGAGTAATTCAAAATTAACATCGGAAAAGGCTTCCATGTTTAGTTGAGTGGGCGCCTGCAGTTTTAGAGAAGTATTGCATATTTGGCACAAGGTCTTGATTTTTAATTGGATGAAAAATCAACAAACCTATGTGGACTTGTAAGCGGTAGTGATATGATTAACATTAAAAGAATAAATAACTACGAACGGTGTATGTTTTCCAATCAGGACTAAGTGTTTAACAAAGCTGTAAAGAGATTTTATTGTCTCAAGTTAAAGTGCCTTTGCAGTCATGCCCTGTGATGGTTGTATGAATGTTGTCTTGAGTTTTTGGTTGTGCATCAAGAAACCCCTTTCACTTATGACCGATTTAATATGATGTGAACCTACTCTTTTGACACACTCCCGAGATTAATTTTAGCCCACCTCTTCTCATGTAAAGCAGGTTCATGTCTTAGAGATGCTAGTAAAAATGAGGGGCTGCTTCTGGCCAGCATTTTAATCTCCGAGAACTACTTTAACTTTGCTCTATATCTCCCCTGTGAGAATCAGAGACGGCTGGAGTTTCAAATATTGACTTAACTCATTGATTCATCAGAACATGGCAAAGCCTTTTAGGAATCCTTAAGCAAGGATTTTATTGCATCTTTGAAGTTCAGTGAAGAGGTGGGATATTCCCCAGTGAATCTTTTACTCCCAATGCTGGCTATGTTTTCGTCTCATCCAGGAATGAAAAATCATCCCATTTAAATGTGTTTGTGGACATGGTGTCGGTTTGATTTAGCTTCATAAAGATGTCCTCCTTTTTTATTAATTGTTTAGAATACATTACTTTTAGTTGAACAGTATTATGGTATATGGTTAAGACAGGATGTTTTAAGTTTCTGTGTGCCCTGATGATGAACATGGTTTGCATAAAGATGTCTCTGTATTGATTTTATTTGCATTTAAGGTGTGATATTATTTTATTTTCAATTCATTTATCACATGCTGTTATTTCACACAGTTGTTGAGCTGCCTTTAGGGCAGCAGCTGGATACTACTCACTGTAGCGTCTTTCTGCTCTTACAGTGATAAACAACAGTGAACCCGCTTGGCCTTTTAATGTCTCATTTTACTTTAAAAAAATCACAGCTCAGAGGACAAGTCAAAAGTAGGGATGTTCCGATACCATTTTTTCCCTCCTGATACGATACCGATACCAAGGTGTTGGGTATCGGCCAATACCGATACTGATCGGATACCAGTCTGAACATCTGAAATGACTGTTCAGACTCACAAATTATTTTAGTCCTATATTTGACTCAGAACATGGCTCAACTATTAGAATTGTAAATGTGCAGTGTCTCTGTGACCCTAAAGTTGTTTTCCTGTTGATTATTGAATTTTGCTGCTAAATATTAAAATGATAATACAGGAGGCTGCATGACAGGTTGTCTCTATCTCTCTCTTTTTTTAAATACAAACTTTAGTGCACTTTTCCAAATACAATATAAATCTTACAACTCGCAGATTAACAATTGTTGTTTACAGATATGTACTAAATGTATACATTTGTATAAATCACCATTGCATTGAACTCTCTCTCTCCTTTCTGTTATTTTGTGCAGCATCACGTGATGAAGGAGCAGCCTAATATTGGCTGACGGACACTCTGAGAGAAACAATATGGCAGTTAGCATTCGAGCTAGCAGTAATAAATGATCGTAATTCGATTAAAATTAATAAAAAGTCGTTCAATATAGGGTTTACTGGTGTGGATTTAATCATTACAGTCCCCTAAACACACGCGAGTTCCAGGCATGCTGAAAACGCTGCTGCACGGGATTCAAAGGCATCAGTAGCATGAATGGGAAAACACAATGGCTAGATTCAAGAGGAAAACAAGAGGTAACGATTTATGGTTCAAAAGTTATTTAACTTTTTATAAACTGTGTCACTTCTTGTCTTGTACGACAGCACCAGTGTGAAAGGCGTTTTAACGATCACATTCAGAGAAAAACTGTCACGCAGCCTCCATTCTTTGCAGCTGCAGGGGGTCCCTTGGTTGTTCTTCGCTGCTGCTGCGCTAAAAACGGAAGCCCGGCAGCGAAGAAGAAACTATTTCCAGTTTATAGCGCTAACAGTTAGCATGGCTAAACGAAGCAAACTGTAAAGTTAAACCAAACGGTATCGGATCGGTGCATAAACTTGTGTACTCGCCGATACCGATGCCTGCATTTTAAGCAGTATTGAAAGTATTTCTGATACTGGTATCGGTATTGGAACAACCCTAGTCATAAGCAATCGATCGGCGAGGATCCTATTGAATCACTAATTTGGGTCTTTAACTTGCTCAAAAATGCACCAAACTTTCCCCCAAATTGTTCTCTAGTGGACATTTTCATATTTTGGTGGAACCATTCAGGTCCATCCCACAGGGGTCCCATGGTGATCCCCATGTCACTGGGGACAGGGTAAGAGCTACAGGCATAAAAATAGGTACACATATGTATCAGGTTGAGATGAAAAACTTTGGATCAACCTAACATCATACAAGAGCCCTCCCACTGAGTTCGACCTCCTGTCAGCTCAGCTAGCACTAAGTCCGTCCTTCTGGAGGTAGCCTCTGCCTGTCAAGCTATCTGACAATCAAATGAGATGTGCCATTCAGTGCGCTGTGAGGTTATTCCTAAATATAATCTTAACGATTGTGGTACAAAAAAATTCATCCCCTGTTGAGTAAGAGGACATGAAGACATTAGCTAGTGAGACACATTGTGTTTTTTGAACCAGGCTGTAAACCAGTTTATTCTTGTGTAAAAAATGTTTTTTAACGTGTTCAGACAGGACTTCCGGTGTTCCTGAAGCCAACCTCAAGTGGATTAGGGATAGACTGATTATCGGCCGGGCTGATATCGGTGCCAATATTCAGCATTTTTACGCATATCGGCATTGGCCTTTTTTTTTTAAATTCAAAGGCCGATAAGAGATCAATTTAAAACTGGGTTATTTTGGCTCTGATGCAGCCGCGCCTTTCTGTCTGCAGTCACTACTCTGTCTCCAGCACAGTCTGTGCTCCAGCATTGTCCCACCCACAGCACCGTCTGATTGCTTACATGCAGAGCCACTGCACATGTAGCAGCCAATCAGTAGTGAAAGCTTTGCATGCACAGTGCTCACCATAGACTGTAAAAAGAATGAAAGTTAAATCATCAGTGCTCATACACACGGCAGAGAGGAGAAAAAGTTTTGCCAAGTAGAGAAGCTCCGGAGAGCAGATATATGTTTCGAAGGTAAGTTAAGGCAGCAGACACTCCCAAAATTAAAAACATCCAAGTCCTCTACAACTCACAACTACTAGTAATGTTACTGTGAGCCCAATAATGTTATATAAACATAAGTGGCAGCTCTGCTCACTCGCAGTCCCTCCAGACGTGTCTGTTAATCACTGGAAACAAGGTTGCTGATAATATCGATATGGAAATAGTCCATGATAGTATAGGTGTTCGCGTGTGTGTGTGTGTGTGTGTGTGTGTGTGTGTGTGAGTGAGAGAGAGAGAGTAAAAACTAAGGGTGCACCGATCGATCGGCCAAAATTGGTATCGGCGCCAATTTCCTTAATTTTAGGAGATCGGCAATCGGCCGATCCTTGTAAATAAGATTGGTGGATAAGATCGGTTTCATATGCCTCTACCTACTAAAATGTGAAAAATGAAAGACTAAAGGAACTGATATAATTCAGTAGTTTGGACAGCAGTGCTTTAAACTTTTCATTTATATTTGAGAGAACTATCTCATGTGCAGTTAAAACAACAAGTTTGTATTTTTCACGGGTATTGTTCAATGTTATTCAATAAAGTAAGATTGG
Source organism: Cheilinus undulatus (assembly GCF_018320785.1). Taxonomy (NCBI): domain Eukaryota; kingdom Metazoa; phylum Chordata; class Actinopteri; order Labriformes; family Labridae; genus Cheilinus; species Cheilinus undulatus. Next base: position 20,495,436 of record NC_054875.1, on the reverse strand, counting down.
AACATTGAAGGTGTATGCTGTCAGTTATAAAAAAATCGCTATCGGCCAAAATCGGAATCGGCAGATCAGGCTTTTGAAAGATCGGTGATCGGCCAGAAAATTGCAATCGGTGCACCCCTAGTAAAACCTAATGAACTCAATTCATTCCAGTTTTATTGCAGGGAAGCACGCTGAGGTGAAGGCTGATTAGCTTTTAGCGTAACGTTAGCTCACCAGTCTGCTTTCTCCTCCTCTGGCTCTAGCAATGGGGAGAATGTCTGTTATGGTAGAGAATAGTGTGTGTTTGTGTGAAAGCCACATGAGAAACTCTACAACTCATGACAACTAACGTTACTGTAAGGCCCAATACGTTAGCGGCAGCTGTCTGTTCCTTCTTCTTCGGTTGACGCCAATATTTTCACTTTTACTGCAAATGAATATTGGCTCCAAATATCGGTTAGCGGCCTCCTTGACTACTAATAATCGGTATCGGTATCGGCCCTGAAAAAACCACATTGGTCTATCTCTAAAGTGGACGCTCGATGTATTGCAATTTTTTGCACTTCCACATTGACTTCATTTTTCAGGACTGGAGGTTGCCACTTGGAACATCCTCTGAAATGTACAGGAAGTGTTCCACAAACAGGTAAATGTCCAAGTTTTACATTTAGACAGTTTGGAGATCAGAATTTTTTGATAACTTTTGATGGATGGCGAACATTTCAGTAGCTTTCCAACTTCATAACTCTCTCATTTGATTTGTTGCAAATTTCACATGTATGACCAAGGTCTTACCTTCTACACATTCAAAGGTTAATTTTATGGTTGTGCCAGTAGTACCCCCTACTGGCAACAGGAAATGACATACTTGAGCCATATCTTCATTCCTATCACTGGGTTGAACATACTAAGCTCAGATTTTGATAAAAAGGCCTGATAGATTTCTGATGATATTTACAATAGATATATCCAGGGATGTCCCGATCCCGATCACATGTATCGGATACTAAGCATTTTTAATTGATTGGTGATCTGCAATTTGATCCGATCAGCCCAGCCGATCATTTACGTCAGCTGCTGTAAATGGAGCACAATTTACGACAGGCCGTAAAGGCGCCAGTGACAACAAAGCAGCGGTAGCATATTAGCTTTCATGTGTTAAAAATGTAAGCGTTGTGGAAATACTTCAAACTTAAGAGCAAAAACAGTCCAATGACCACTTGCAGCATCTGTAACACGACCGATTCATGAGGTTGTAGCAGCAGAGCTGCATTTAATTCTACAAATTTGATCCGTCATCTTTGATCAAAACATGCAGTGGAATACGGAGACTTTACCAGAGCAACAGGCAGCTTCATCGAAGCAACAACCTCGGCCAAAAAGACAACAGAAAAGGTGGTCAAATTCATTGCGTTGGACAACAAGCCCATCTCCGCGGTGGAGAATTTGGACCCACGCTATGCCCTGCCGTCTCCACATTACACTACTGACACTGCTTTACCGGAGTTTTACAACAAAGTATGTGATAGCATACTAGAGAAAGGCAACTTCACTGCCGTTAGCTTCACTACAGACATTTGCAGCTCAGATGTTTGCCCCATGTTACTGCTGAGTCTCTGAATCAAGTTAACTTCTAAATAGAATTATAACATTTAAAATGTATTTACTGAATTCATATGTTATTGTGACTGTTGACTCTGTTACACCACCTCTAAGTGAATCTGAGGTTATTTGAGTTCACTTTTTTGACTGCTCAGGTCATTCAGCTGACCACTTTAAGTGGATTTTGGTTGTCTGATTGAATACTAAACACTGCACTAAGTGAATATGTAAATTTATTTTTTGACAGATAAAGTGAAACAGAGCTATTACACCGTTCTGAGCAGAAATGTGATTTAATGTCTTTTACAACAACATTGGCCGATATTCAATATTAAAAAATCGGATCGGGATCGGAGGCCAAAAATGCTGATCTGGACAACCCTAGATATATCCACTGTCATTATCGACCTATAATGGCTGTATGTATGACTACGTTTGTGGAGTTTTAGGCAGGATCAGTAGACTTACATCAGCTAAAGTCTTTTACTTTATCTACATTTATCCTCATTTAAGAGAGGATTTTTAGAGATTTATGTAGCAATATAAAAATACACGATACAGAAATCTTCTTATTATTGCATTGTCAAACTAAAACTCTAATGGGCCAATCAGGCAATTTGTAGGGCAGTATGTTGGGAAACATTATGGTACAGTTATAAAGCATGATAAATGTTTCCATTAGTGTAGGACATAGCTGCTGGTAAGTGACAAATAACCTTCTAACCAATCCTGAGGAGGAAAAGGTAGGGATATTACTACAATTAGATGACAAATGGCATTCCTCAGGAGCAATATGTTCCTTGGTTTATGTAGACTTTCAATAGAGAGAACAACAACAAAAAAATTGCTTTAATTTGCCGTTCCCACATGTGGACTTGGACCTAATCAATTCTGTGTTTCCCCAGTGAACATGGCATTGGATACCCTGGATACAAGGACTGTTATTGAATTTCAGATGCACTAGCTTTGATTAGCGAGAGAATGGTGTGACATGTTTGGATATTGGTTGGAAATAGGTTGGCTACATTCCTCTCCATACGAACTGTGTCACTGAAAATGTGTTGAACTTAATTAGAGAGTGTGTAGCACAGTACAGTGCACCCTAGCTGATAGTCATGGAACTAAAGTATGGGCTGGAACATTTTCTATTAGTCTGACTTGTGGGCAATTTCTTTTTATGTGTTTCTAATGTGTCTTAAATCCTCTTCTTAACTTCTGAAATCACACTGAGATGATGGGGCAGTATTCATTCACTGTTTTTTTCTTTTCCCCTTTTTACTGATGCAGTGTAAATTGCAAACTTTTATTATTTAAAAGTTCTGTTTTTTGGAACCTTGTAAAAATAGATCCATAGTCATTTCAAACATTTAGTGTAAATATGATTTAAATATAACTTTGCTAAAAACAACCCAAACCATGCCTCTGCTCTGGAGTTACATATGCTGCCCCTGAATGAGAGACCTTAAAGGTGTGCCTTATCGGCCTGGACAGAGGGGGAAGATGCTTTAAAAAGCAAGATTGGCTTTTTTTTATTTGATGCATAAAACCCTGAGCTGAAACGAATGGATTTGGGACCTCACAAACGACCGATACCTCCCCCACAGCCGACTCCCCATGTGCCTGTTTATTCATGCTGAGGTAAGCTGGAGGAATTCATTTGCTGTCAGCTCGTATTGAATTTGAGATTAGTTTTTATTTCAGCCCCCTAAACAGCTCCCTCTGCCTTCCACTAGTGCTTCGATGCTGAGTCTTGTGTTGTCTGAGAAGCTTTCGAAAACGGCAGCACATATCACCATCTGGCAGCAGGTGACAGAGAGGAGTGGGGGCGGACCATTATTATTATTTTTTTCTTCAAAAGCCCCCTTTCATAATGACCCCCATCGCTTTCCGGCAGCAACGTGCAGTCAACTTTCTATAGGACTCTGGATCAGTGCACTTGTGTGGTAGGGCACTTTTTCAATGTTGCTTTCCGTGGGCACGCTCACAGTTGGACCTACCATCAGATTCTGACCCTCTGCTTTTAGTATGAATGCTTGGCTGTTTCTTTGGTGTTGAAGGAATAAAAAATTATACAGTGCTGTAAGAAAGTATTTACCCCCTCCTGATTTCTTTCTTTTTTTTTTTTTTTTTTTTGGCTTATTATTAACCCTGATCAGCAAACCAGTTTTAGTGCAAGACAAAGTCAGTTCTGTTTTTTAAGGATGGTTTCCTTTATTAAGGCAAAAAAGCCATTGAAACCTACATGGTCATTTGTGAAAAAGTAGTTGCCCCCTAAACCTAATATCTGGTTGTTCCACCAACAACTGCATGCAAGCATTTATTATAACAGGCAACAAATCTTTCACATCACTGTAGAGGAATGTTGGCCCACTCTTCTTTGCAGAATTGTTCTGATTAAGCCACATTGGAGGGCTTTCCTGCATGAATAACACAGCATCTCAATTGATTTAAGTCCAGACTTTGATTAGACTCCACTTAAGCCATTTGGAGGTGGACTTGATGATGTGTTTCTGATCATTGTCCTGCTGCATAACCCCAGTGCGCATGAGCTCGAGGTCAGGAATTGATGGCCGGATATTCACCCTCAGGATTTTCTGGTAGAGAGCAGAATGCATGGCTCCATCATTATCCAGGTCCTGAAGCAGCAAAGCAGCCCCAGACCATCACACTACCGCCCCCATGCTTGACTGTTGGTACGATGTTCTTTTTATGAAATGCTTTTTTAGTTTTCCACCAGATGACATGGGGTGCTCACCTTCCGGAAAGTTTAGCTTTTTCAGTCCTCTAATCAGGCCTGGGTATGACTAGTGAAATTGATCTCAGCTTTCCAAAATATGTGGTAGATCACAATTAATTCATGATTTTAACCAGGACCAGGTAGATTTGGATGCCATTTTTCCATTTATGTATTAAATCATCCTTAAAAAACTGCACTTTGTATTACTTTGGTTTTAGTATAGTTTTGTTTTTTTTAATTTGGTAAAATTATTTGATGAAGGGGCAAATAGTTTTTCACAGTACTGGATATCTTTCAGTGTTGATTTTAAATTTTACTACTCCAGCCAGGTGTATTTCCAGTTTATTTAAATGGTCTGCTTAGGTCAAAAACTATCCCACCGGTGTGAATCTATTCCTGGAAAATACGAGGGATCCCACTGAATTGGTACTGGTGTTGCGTGTAGCTCCTTTAATGTTTGATTACCAGAAAGCGTGCTTGAAAATTACTCCTCTCTGCCCTACCACATGTTACATTTATTCCTGCCAGGGCAACAGAGGAGTTTCAGAGAGTTTGCATCAGTTTGAACTGAGCCTCCAGGCGCTGCCCCCAGAGCTCAACCTCTTCTCATTATTCCAACATTACTCACTATTGTAATAACAGTTGCCATGGTGCTACCAAAGATCAGGTCAGTTAGCCTACGAGCTGCAACCATATACTATGTTGATTAATTTCCCATTAATGGAGTATTGAGTCAGGTTTGTGCCCTGCAGTCCACTTAAGGATTGATCAAAGAGTGCAACACAGATAGGTTATGCTAAAATGTTGTGACAGGCATGGCCCACATTGATAAGGATGCTTACTTGTGGGGTAATGCCAAGTGTTCAAGTCGTTGTTTGTGCTTTAGAGTAGCAACAGTAGGGCACTGGTGATAAGTGAGAGGTCAAACACATTACTTAGCACCATGAATCACTCACTGTGCTCATTTTCCTGCATTCTTCAGTAGTGTAATAAAGTAGTAGATGAGCCATAGCAGTGCATTGTTTGTCCACAGTTTTAATTCATAAATTTCCTGTTGCAAATGACATGCAAATACAACAAATCCATCTATCTATTAGAAAGGTCAAGTCATTCATAACGGTGCTCTGACTCAGTCCTAATAATGAAGTAAATGTTGAGAGAAAGAGCCATAAGACAGTTATATTGTCAAAAAAATATTTGTTTAAACAAAAAACACATGTAAGCCTTGATAGTAATAATAATATGAATATGTTTTGTTGCTATTTAACATCAGTGTACAAATAATGATGAGCAGTAAAAGCCAAATCACCTTGAGGCTATTTTTTATTTCTTAAATGGAAGACTCAAGTTCAAAAATACCGTGTGCAGAAAAAGTATGCATGATTTCCTGGATTCTATATATATATATATATATTTTTACACGATTTGTCTTTGAGTTTGATGCCTTTGAATTGCTGTCATCAAACATGCCAATTCATTACATAAGGGCTGGATTAAATTTTGGCAGTGCCAGTTTAAAAGCATTTCTCTTAATGATTCTAAATATGAATGTTGGTGACTTGATAACAGGAGTCATTCATCAACTTAAGAAGCAACTGTGATTCCTCTTATGTTTACCCCAGGCCTTATCATCCTTCCAAGTTTGTGTATAACAACTATGAGGATTAGTGTTTGAATATGGACTGTATAAGAAGTGTCTTCTGGTAATCAATCATCTCTCATTGCTGCTTGGAGGGACACGCTTCATCTAACAAAGATTATAATTAGGCACCCTTTCATTCTGTGTAACTTTCTGAGAGGTTTATCCTTGTGGAGAGGAACAATCAGCGTACAAGGTCCCTTGTCAAACAACTCCACCCTCTCAGAGAGTTATTTTGAGTCTTGAGGATAAACCTGTACTCCCATGGTGCCAGAGACATGAAAGAGATACCTGCCTCTCATACAAATTAGTTACCCTACCTGCAAAATCTTCCCACTTCGGTGCTATTACAAATATGCAAATGTATTCTGACAAATAAAAAATGGATTCTCCTTCCCTGGCAGAGAGAAATGTTTATTCCAATGAAGTGTTGACTGACTACCCCATGGGTCACTGTAACTGTGGGCTTTGCCAGAACAACATGCATTCACTATTGTACCTTTGTAATTAACAAGGGAACGTGTGTCACACTAGACCTGCTGCTGTCTTTGTTGTTTGTCCTTTTTTCGCTGTTCTTTCAAACACAGTGAATCAACATTGTTATTATATTACCTAGGGAGTTTAGAGTTTTCCTATTAATTAATTTGCTGTTAGATTGTGATTTTTTAAAAGTATTTCTTTCTTGCAGACCACAGTCACAAGAATAGCCAGTGTATGCTGTTGTAGGAAGTCAGTGTGGTTCGATCACAGCATTACCAAGACCAAAATATATGAAGACAAAGATAAAACCAAGATCTCGATGAATAAAGTCAGAGCCAGGATCAAGACATAAACAGGTAGAGTCCAAATCTCATCCAAAACATAAGAAGTTCCACATCCATAAAGCATTGGACACTTTGATAGATGTGGAACATGCAAGGTTGGCTTCATCGCAAACTGTTATAAGAAATTGGCACTTGAATATTATATGCACAATATGCATATTGTTTAGAGTGGAACATCTCTTGTGCATTTTTTTCTTAATTTAACTGCTGTTTGAAACTAATTTCAGGTTAAAGAAATATTGCACCTTCTGTGATTTTAAAATTGCAATAGGCCATATTGGGATTTAATCAAAATTTTCAATTAATTACTCAGCCTTAATAAAAAACATACCAACTCTTCAAATTAACCTGAGGGATCCACATTAAAGTCATTGTGTTTCAACAAATAATGAAAAATCCCAAAAAGCTTGCGGAAATTTATGGAAGAGCTGCATGAAAAACAAAACTTTTTTTTTTTTTCAACCATGACTTTAGCAGAATTTTTTTCCTGTCAACCCCCTTTTAAATTCTCCTTTTTGTTTGCTGATGTGAGAATGCAACAGGAAATATTCAGAAAAATAAAATTAGTGCAATTGGGTGGGGATGATGGCATTCACATCCCACACTGGTGACTGGAGGTATCTAAATAATTGATTCACATCAGAATCACAATCCTGAATTGATTAAAAATGTTCAAAAATCAATATTTTTAAACATGCTCTATTCCATCCTATGTGCATTAAACAGCTGACAGTAGAAATGGTAAGTAATATGGTCATAATGTATACCATAAATTACGCACAGTATTCTTTAATTACAATCATGATGATGGTGCTGTTTAAATAAGTTTAAATAAATGCTTTTAGATTTTGTGTCTGTTTCTGGTAGATGCTGCACTGCCTGTGTGTGAAGATGCTGTCACAGTGATGACAGAACTCCTGCTAATAATGTCAGGTTAATTTGTCAATATACTTGCGTGCCACGACATGGCACTTGCTACAAGACAGTGCTCTTGTCTTTTATAAAATCCACCAGTTCAACCTGCCCTGCTGATTGTCATGTGATGCACAGCAATGCAACCTTAAAAGTTTAATTCCTTCTTCTGGTGGTAATATTGTGATGGGAAATAATCTGAAGTTTACTGTTAATAACATGCTGCATGCATCTCAGAAGCAGCAACATCACACATGCCTGATGTACAGTATGTTAACCCTTTTTATGTGATATGTAGATTAAGTTAAACTGTATTTGTGGGTTATTTTAGGTGCTAAGTCTGTTGCCTAACTATAGGCTAACCTAACCATATGTAACAATGGCTGTCAGTGACCCACTGAATCTGAAAGTCTCATTAAGTTCAGTTTGCCAACCACTCAGCATTAACTTTGCCCCATAGGCAGGACCTCTTTAACTGAGTTGGTAACTTTAGACAAGGTGCAAAAGGGTAGGAAGAAGCCTTACCCAACTTGTATGCTACTGTATTGTATACATAGTGGCTAAATTCTATGTTTTAAGCATGTGTTGTTACTATGGTACCAGACAAACAGTCAGCTGGTTTACACACCTGCTTTTCTTTTTTACGGACAAGTGTATGAAATTAGTTTTCTTGCATTATCCCTCACTTCTATAACCTTGCAAAGCAGATGGATTCGCTCATGTCCGTGTTTCTCACTTGTGAATCCATCTTGCAAAGCTCCCGTCTGAACAGTTTGGGCCCGGTTAGAAAGTGACAGGACCAATCAGCGATGAGGGGCAGGTCAGTCGGGCGCGGTGGAGTTGTGACGTAAGCAAGCAGCAACAAGAAGCCGGTGCAATTATGGCAGAAGACATTAGCATGGACGCTGCTAAAGCGTAAGTTTTATCAGAACTTGATGACATTTCTTCGTCAAAAGAAGAACAAAAAACAGCATTGAGTTGTTTTCTTTTCAAAAACGACAAAAGTTGTCTACTGACATGTCTACAGTCGCTATGGTGTGCGTTATGCAGTCCTCTTTGGAGTTTACTCCTTGGTAGGGGCACAGCTTGGTAGCGTCTACACTACATGTTTTGTCGATCTGATTGGCCTGTAAAGATGTGACAGACAGAACGTTCATCAATTAAGTTTTTTTTTTTTTTTTGTCAAAGGCTCTGCCCTATCCCAAACACTGTGTATGAGTGGTTTACCAGATGGATGTGTGAAACAAAGCCATCTGGCGTGTCAGGTTATCACCTTTATTCATTTTAAAGAATTTTACAACGTAAGCACAAATAAATGTTGAAATTGAAATCAAATTGTGAGATGTTGAAAGATTCACATCTCTGGTTTATGGTGAAATCTTTATGCATACAATTAAGCTGCTTCATACTCTCTTTCCTAGTTAGTTTGTTCTTTATGTTCACTTCTCTGGCTTTGTTGACGATCCAGTTAAACTTCTCTCTGATATAAAGGCAAAAGGTGCCATTTCAGCATGCAACACTGTTGCTTAGCCTGATGCCCCTTATTGTCATTTTTACATTATGCCCTGCCTCCTGTGACCTCTCACACCTTCCTGTTCAACAGAGGAAGTCTCCTGCTGTGAGGTGCACATGTGAACAGGCAAGCCAGGAAAATATAAGGGGCAGTCTGTACTGAAATCTTCTGTTAAGGCTATGAATGCATCTTAGGGTGGGTTTCTGCTTCCAGTAACAGTACAAATTTTGGAAATGAGAACATGCACGTGCAATTTATAATAATCCAGCAGCGTGACCTCTACTAATCTGAGTCTGGGTTAAGAGCAAAAAACATGCAGCACTTTCAGAGATGCAACAGAGGCTTTTCAAAAGGCACTTTTGAGACCCTTGACATCTTGAGCACCAAAACAATAACACAGACAATGCAAAAATACCATAAAAGTACATTTTAAAGTAATCTGTAAGCAGCACTGGAGATTTTTGTATCTATGTGAACTTGCATTATAAATAATAATAGGTAATTTGGATACAATTTAAAGGAAAGACCGCTTTCATTTCACTTTCTCTGAACAAAATAAGTAAGTATTCTGCAAAAGCCTAATCATTTGTTTGAGTCTGTATTTCAGGAAGGAAACTTCTCCAAGTATTTTCACCCAACGGTGGAAATTACTGGCTTATTTTCTTTGACTGAATCACAAAGGGCACAATCTCGATGGCTCAAATGAGAGAGGGCCAATTTAAAATCAGACCAATTTACGCTCAGTAAATTGCTGTGGCATTTGATTTTAAATTTCTTATTGTATGAGATCCCAGGGAAAGAAGGTGAAAACTTTGGAGGGTTTAAATTAAATTGTACAGCAGCTGGGTGACAATGCACTGTTCTTTTGACAAGCCTGTACATTAAAATGTTTGCATTAAAGTTTTATGAAGGTTCCAGCTGATTATGCAGTACCTCAGGGATCTAGCAACTTTTTCAGCTATTTTGAAAATGTTGAAAATGCTCACAGGCACTGTTACATGGCTAACTGATCCATGCCAGACATTGATTTCATAGAGCTTCAGCCTCTTCTTGTGCAGCACTTTTTCCAGCTTGCTTTCCTTCCCTGTAAACCCGTGTTTTCTACTTTCAAGTAGAAAATGTGATAATTGGTTTAAGGCTCATCAGGATATCAGAGCTCATGCATTTTTGTTGGTTCTCCATCCAGGCAGTGGTGTCCTGCTGAGGCCTGTGTTCACCAAACAACCGGGCAGCGTGGTGTTTCCCCTTCAGCCTGGTGAGAATCGCAGAGAAGTGGTGTTCAGCTGTGAGGCCCAGGGACACCCACCACCCTTCTACAGGTAACACCTGAAGGCATGGCTTTGTGCACACTGTTTGTTTTTTGTCACAAAGGTGCAAGAAATATCCCAGAGCTTTCAAGTGCAACATTTGTCTTAAAACCCACGTGAGACTGATTTTGTTGCCTTGGGAAATCTGGGGATTCGTGGACCTTACGGCTCACTGCTTCTGACTGCCTGCAGAGCTTAGGTTTACTGTCAGTCATGGTAAATTTTTTGAATGATGACTTAATTTGCCTCAGTTGTTGTTCTTATTTTATGTTTTCATTGGTGCTTGGACATTGATCCCCTGTAGAATACACTATCAAGATTCTGTCATCAGTCTCTGACCGCTGAAAAGATCAAGAAAAAACATGCACCAAAAATCTCCTCCTCTTATGACAGAGATGGAGTGAAGAAGAAAAATTCCAGTGGTGTTTATTTCAAATACTAGACACGATCCTGCAGGAGTTGTCTAACCATATCTCAGCTTTAAGCCTGCTACAGTTTTATGTACAGCATCACTGCCCAAGGCTGCACAGACACCGCTACAGGGCATCTGATTTGGAGGTTATCACTACATGATAAACATCATTCAAACCACTTTATGTACTGAGGTGCAGGGAAACAGTTGCTAGCCCTCGTCCTTGTTTAGCACCCTGGCCCTGTGAGGTTGAGCGCTCCCTCGATGACTGTGTTAGAAACAAATTGACACCCAGTTCCACATCTGCTAAAATGATGACAAACGAAAACAAATGACAGTCGATGAGTTGCTTTAAAGTGCATCAAGCGCATAAGCTATTAATTCATAGTCTATCAAATTTGGGACTGCATGGCTGTTGTACTCCTGTCAGTGTAATTAAATGCAAATTGCAAAGTCAAGCATTTAATGCGTAATAGGTTGAAACGATCCCTCATAACATCAGCATATGTGGCCGTTAATGTAGCTTGAAGATCCTTGGTGTTATGCCTAATGGGCACAAATTGAAATGAATGCACAAGATGTTATCAGTTGGATCGGCTTGAATACTTATTAAGCAATCAGTTGCTATTTTACTGTCTGAAGTAGTCATACTTTTTAAAATAAAAATCAGTCTAGGAGTTCAAATCTGCAAGTTCTGTTTACCCCTCTGAGCTCAAGTTCTGAGAGCGTGCCCAGTTCCATATCAAATCAAATTTTGCTCTAATTAGCTCTTTAATTACAGCAAGTGCCACCAACTGTGGTAGTTGATAAAGCACATTAAGATGTGATTTTCGGATTGATAACAAGCTGTTGGGATATCATACTTTCATCCCCCTGTATTATGGAGCCTCATATTCACATGGACACATCCCTGCGGTGTTAGTGCAGTCAGCATACATCACATTGCTGTAACCCCTGTTGTAATTTACTTTCTTTTTTTGACCTAAGGTCACTCATGCCAGCTTTGAAAACTAGTTTTCAAGCATTTTCGGTCTTTTTGAGGTGCCGCAGCATGACACCATATGCTGAGTGACTCTTCACTGCTGAGTATGGAGGCAGATCTATTTCAGGGGTGCCAAGGACAAATTAATTTGTCTAAGACTACCCAATGACCGCTGCCACATAAAGCCTTCTCTCTGAGTTGTCACCATGGCCTCCTGATTTGTCTCATCTGGAGCTCTTGGACCTGTTCCAGCTGGAAAACCCAAATCACTAAATCAATCTAATCAGCCAATCTGCCGTTGAGCACCGCTCCGTTGCATGTGTCCCCCATTCCGTCTTTCTTCAGCCCTGCCTCTCAATGTGTCTAAATCCTTACCTCTGAAAAAGGGAGAAATTCAGCAATACAAAAAAAGAGAGCAGCAGAATTTAATCAAGACCAAGGAGCTAACATTCAACCTAATTGTGCAGTTTCTCTGCGATGAAAAGCTCTCACTAGAAAGTCTCCTTTTGCAAGTGTCACTTTTCTTGTTAGTCTGTGTTTACCCTCTTCCCTTTCTCATTTTCTTTCCCTTTGACTGTAATTTGGTTTGAGAATGAAAGTGCCATTTGCACACTAACTATGCCTCAGTATAATGTGGACAGTTATAGCAACCTATTTTACTGATGAAATGTGTCTTTGTACATTCAAAAACTTTCTAAATGGAAAGAAAGCCTTGTGTTAGATTGTGCTAGATTATGGTGAAATGGTATCATTGCTTTCATTAAATCAGAAGTTTTTCTTTGACCAGAAGTTGTAATGTGGAAAACATCAAGTCCTGTGAATGCAGTTACACAAACATCTTTTGAGTTAAAGGATTATTATGAGAGTTTATGCTTTCTTGCAAATACTCTTTCTGGAAGTACTCAAAATAAGAGGTTTGATTAAAAAAAACACACACATTATTGTGTGATTTGCATGTTGCTATTTTGTTTTTGCAGTCCTAATGTTTGGCCAATAATCTTCCAATAATCACCATGATTGGAGGGGAGGATTTAGATTTCTGATGAAACAGACTGAAAAGAAAAAGGAGAGGAAAGAAAAAGGACATGTCAAAGTAATGTGGAGCTTTTGATTTGTTAGTAAGAGTTGTGTTTGAAATGAGAAAAGCCTTATTAAAACCGAACAGTCTTTTGAAATTACTTCTGCTGATTGCTTCTCATTTCAGTCATAATCATTTCAGTAGCGCTGTAGCTCACTGATATTTCTGTGAATTTCTGCTTTATTCACGATAAGGGCTGTTTGGTCACAGTTTAGTCTGCTGGGTTGTCACTCTATTACATAAATTGGGCTTTGAGCCATATGGCAGAGTGTTTTTGCATCAGCAGCAGTCTGTATAAACAATTCACCAGAACTGATAATTAGATGCTGCATGTGGGCATGACAAGATATGGCACCTAAAAGGGTTTTATTTGTTGGTATCTTGTGCTTACTTTCACAGGTGGAAGCTCAATGACTCCTTCATCATTCCCAGGCCGGGGTCACGTTATTCTCTCATGGGGGGAAACTTACACATCAGCCATCTGAATAAAGAGGGAGATGTTGGCGTCTATCAGTGCCTGGCATCAAACTCTTTTGGCACTATTGTCAGCAGAGAGGCCAGCCTGCACATTGCATGTAAGTCTGTTTATGTTTAACAGTGAGTACACTTTCATGAGGAATTGTTAAAACCCTTCTGAGCAAAATAACAATTATAGAAAATTAAGGTTTTTATTGACTTGAGGTTCTTTGGGTATGTTATCTCATTCAAATGAGCTTAGTTCACCTTAACTCAACTTTAGCTCATTTAGCTCAGTTCTGTCTCTGTTTGGAAAGTGAAAGTTTCTTTAAACATCAGACTGAAAGTATAATGACCCAGTAGGATTCGCTGGAAATTGTTTGTTGTCAGACCTGATCTTCTCTAACAAACAAACAACCAGCGACAAGAGACTCTTATAGTAAGCTGCTGCTGTTTAAAGTTATTAATGAGAAAAGACAGATTAACTGGCCATGTTTCTTTACGCTATATTTCTCTCCTTTAACCCTGATCAAAGCTCTGGTGCTGCTGTTTACTCTGACTAGTGGCTCTAAGCTCCTCTCTCCTCTGTGATGATTGTGTGTTGGGCCTTGACAGACCCTGTGTAGTTGATGGTTTACAGCCTCCATCCATCACAGTTTATAAGAGCAGAGTGTGAGGCTTCTTTGATGGCAAGGTGAACTTGAGACCTCCACTGTTGATGGGCAGCTCATATCAAATGACAGCCCTGATATCTGTGAACAGATGGTGCAGCTAGATTGAATTCTGATGTCTGTTTCTGTGCCATAGCAGTTGCACAGATGATCCTTGGCGAGGAGAGCGCCAGAGGTATCCATCTACCCACCGTTTGGTGCTCTTTTGTCACAAAGCAGCATTAAATCTTCAGCATAAAGTGCAAATTGGTGCCCTGAGTGGCAAGAAAGCTGTTGATCATATTCACATTTCCTATCAATATTTCTCAGCCTGAGCTGAACTGTATATCATCGTGATTGGTCTCATCCATTGCTTGAGCCTGACCTGAGACCAGCTGCTTTTGTCAACGGATGAGGACAAGCATCAGTGCTGATGTGTCATACATCTTATTTATTGCTCTTGGTTTAACTTAATTAAGTGTGCTGTATGATTGAGTGGGCCTCAGGTCAAGGGAATAATTCATGGAGGAGCAGTCTGTTATGAAAGTCAGTATCGTGTCATTTGTAACAGACTCAGACTCAGAGTAGCTCAATATTCTCTTTCAAACACCAAGGGGCTGGCACCTCCCGTGGTCTTGTAATAACTCTGTGAAACAAAGACCAAGGTAAAGGCTATTAATAAAAAAATACAAGGATCTACACTGTGTGCAGCAGGTAATCTTATCAAGGCTGGCAGCCAAAGCACTGCTGCAGAAATCAAATGTAGATCAGTGATTACAGAATGTTAATTATTAAATCTAATTTATTATCTTCTCTAACAGTGTAATCTATATTTGGTAGATTCATTCACAGATATTCTTGCTTAGATGGCAACGGAGATCAATATCTTAGATTTGCACAGACTAATGATGATGTCCCACATCATCAAATTTGTATTGCATGAATGTGCTGTGCATACATAATGATAGCCTACATTTTTAATCCTCTGAAGGATGGGTGATATAACAGTGTCTGTTACCATCTGGCAGGGCTTAAACCTCTAAAAGTATAAAGGTCCGTGATCCTGTTGACAATACAGACTTAAATGTTTAAAAGGTTCTGCTGTCCTGCTGGGAATGCTGGAAAAATAATCTAGTTGGTTATCGAGCCAGATTGAGTTTCTAATCTCTGGTTATTTTTAGTGTAAGTGAAAGGATTTTCCCTGACGCAAGATGCAACATTTTACACAAGATTGCAGGGCCCGCAGTACAGGGTGCCTGTCCTGAAGAAGGAACATGCTACTGCCTTGATGATGTGCTGCTTATAGAGCCACTAGGGTAACACTGTGTTTAATGGAGGGTGAAATAGCTGTATTTATGAAAGCAATGCAGGATGCGACTCCCTTGTATCTTGGTGCTCATGATTTCTTCTATCAAATTCATTCTTGTAATTGCACATAATTTGCATTTCTTTCCTGGCAAGAGTAGAACCTAACCGCCTTATCTGAGTAATTACTTTGCAAGATTTCTATCTATTTTTTACTTCTCTCATTTCCATCAATTCTGTACTCTTTATTCATTGCTTTTGCTGCAGGTGAATATTAAGTCCTCTTTTTTTTCTGGAGAGCATCCAAGGAAGGGACAGTAACCTATCATCAATTATGTTATGCTAAGTGGCATCACAGTATCTTGGCGTCAGATCTTTTTTTAGGGCAGAAGGCAGCAGGCATTTTCTGAACGCAGCACCGCTCTACAGTGTTGTGATTGTCAGCGCTCGGTAAGAATTAGGAGCCTTTGATATTTATTATCGCTCCACAAACATCATGTGTCATTCACTGTTAGGGGTTCTCAGCATGATGCCTCTTTGAAAACAGAGGAGAGGAGAGGGGAAGACCTATTAAAATTATGAGAAAGCACAATTTTTCACCATGAACCTGAAATAGTTTTATGAACAAAGATCTACCAGCTGATATATAGTGTTGCACTTTTGGTGCCAAAATCGCTATTTAAGAAAGAAAAGTGTGATTAAAGTCGATGGGTAATTAAAAGCTGTTGTGGTATCATAAATGATTCATAGGAATGTTTAAAAAAGACATCATTAGGACACATGATAATAAAAGGAAATGTGTGGTCTAACAAAATTCATATTCTGGTGTTGCATCAGAGACAATAAAATAAAAGAGTCAGTCAGTGGGACTGTGTTTGCACAGACGTTGCTCAGGACAGGAAAACAAAAAGACATTCATGCTCTTCTGAAATAAAACACGTGCACTTAAATCACACAAACTCTATAACGTTGTTTTTGCCTTTCATTTAAAGTAGCAGGGGGTTACGTTGGGTAGGGATGGAAATCGAGAACTGGTTCCAGTTGAGAACTGGTTCCATTCAGTTCAATCAGTCGACATCATTTACATTGAATCTAAACAATTCCCTTATCAATGCCTTACTTCCACCTGCCTTAAAAAACACTGTTTCTTGAGAGGCAGTCAGTTTGAACAAGAACAGAGAAGTCGAGGAAGCAAGCATGACAGTATCAATAACAGGCTAAAGCGTTTGAAAGTGTGGCTTCATTCTTCAAAGAAATGTGCAACGTCTGTCAAACAGTGATTTCATGCAAGGCATGCATATTTTTGCACAAGAACTGTTAATATTGTAAGGTATTTCAAGTAATTTTATACGTCTAGAGATCTCGGATCCAGGTACTAGGATTACATTTATTTTAAGGTTTTATCTTTTAAAGAAAACAAGCAGTACTATTTTATTCTAATTCAAGTTAAGAGATTGAAGATTCAGAGAGTAATTAGTTTTATCTGAGACATTTCCAACATACTGCAATGAACTGCAGCAAGCTATCAGAACTGCAGGTGGCCTCAAGCCCAGACCCCCACTGACACTGACACTCATACTCCCCACCGTCACTACAAGTAACATTAACATAAAGTCAACACATCTGACTAAATACATCATGTTGGGGCAAATCTCTTTGAGAGTTATGTCTGCACACACATTGTTTCATTCAGTCTTGTTAAAATTTTGCACTTTTCTGCATAAGAATTTGCTGCACTTTCATTTCTAATGTGATTTTGTGGGCATTGTGTTATGTTTTTTTTTATTTTGCTTTTTTTCATAGTTGTATATCTGATTATTCGCTTTCATGAATATTTGGGGTCAAACTATGACTTTTTTTTTGAGAGAGAAAACGTTCCAAATGTTTTATGTACTATCTCGCAAAGGCTGATTTGTCTGTTTAGCTACAAAGAGAAATAATTTTTTAGTCTTGTTTTTTTTTTTTTTTTCTTTTTTTTTTTTATGTGGTGTCCATATGTTTAGCACAGGTAGGTTGAAGGTCTCCTCCAGGTTCTCCATATCACCTTGCTACACACACACAAATTTCGTATATTTCTTCCACTGTCCTTGGACATAGCATAATAACGGTTGATAATAATAAAGATTATTATGATTATTTGAAAAGCCTTTACAGGAAAGGATTACATGAATAGAAGGGAGACATAAAGGAAATCAAACATATAAATACATTTAAGGAAGAAGACACACAGAATGAAACCACAGTTTTTTTTATTTATACTCTTGAATTTCAGATTAAAATGCCTTTCATCCCTTGAAGTTCAGGAAAAAACGACATGGTTAAATACTAGATATGTGTATTAAAGTGACATTGGGGGATGAAGATGAAAAATATGAAAGTCATCCCATTAAAGATGGTTCCAAGCCTCTACCCATTTGCTGTTTGACTACAGCTGGGTGGGCGGTGACTATTTCACTGGCCACTAATCAACAGTCCCAGCTGACTCAACTTTGCAGCTCTGACAAAGACATGACTTTGGTTTGATATTAAGAAATGAAATGTAGCTTCGTCTTCGTCTTTGACTAACAGGCTTATGGCCTATTGTTTATTAATCACAATATTTATAGATTAAAGTGTTTATCAGCTCGTCTTTCTAACAAGGCTTCCCATAGTTAAACACCTTACATCTCAGATCAGATTCTGTAACATCTGGAAATGATATTCAGACTCTTATAGGACAAATAAACAAGGCTTTGCTGATTAAAATGTCTTAGAAATACTTGATAACAGAACAGTTTTAAATTGTCAGCCTGCATCTGAAACACAGAATCACCTTTCAGTGGAAGCAAATGATAGTATAGCTAGAGAACTTGCTGTAAAAGCTTTTTTGGAAACTTTCAAAACTCTTTATGCCTTCTGTCCGATGGTTAGGTGACAAATGTTACCACATCCCAAATAGCCCTCGAGCTGATACTCTAACAGAATGGCTCCAATTTTTCTTCTGTACAATAGCCGCTCATTTATTACAATGGGTCACATTGATGTAGCTAGCACAAAAAATGCAAATTCCCATCCAATTTCATGGATCTGAAAGCACTCAAAATAGCCTGAACCCTGCCATGGAGAAGCACATGGAGGTGCAGAGCCGTGATAGGCTTGATAAGATGATCCACGGGGTGCAGAACAGCTTGGGTTGTCAGGCATTGTTGGCTTTTAGTGTGTCTAGCTCATTTACGCCCCACCATACTCCAAAGGAATATTGATCAGGAGAGCTTCACCCTCTGTGTGAGTTGAACTACTCTGATATTTTTCTAATGTGTGTCTGGCTTTAGACAAAGTCTGATCCTGGTTGTTTTTCATAGAAAACAGCATTTTTTTTAATTATTCATTACAAGCCTTTGCACTCCCTACACACTTGTCTGGGGCTTATGCTTTATTTGAGCTGCTTCATTACAATGTTTTGAAGTGGCTTCTATTTCAAAATCAGGAATAGCTCTAACCAGTGCTTCTGTCAAAAAACCTTAAAAAATTAAAAATTTGTCTGACGGATCAGAAATGGGGGAATTCACCTTATCTACCCTGACACCAAAACAAAGAAAAATCATTTTTAAAAAGTCCCTGGGAATATTAGAATTGAAAAATTGCTCTCTTATTGTAAGTTGCTCTCATAACTCACTATAATCCTTGTCTCTAACCTAAATGGCAAACACCCTAGGGTTATTAAATTGTTTGGTTTTAAATTTATAAATTGATTTTATTTATAAAGGGACAGCTTGCAATGTATGGTCATTCATGCACAGTAAGTGAAAACATGGTAGCACCAGATTTAGCGAGTCGCTAATTTCTATCGGTAGTCCCACACATATAACTGATGCAAAACATACATAAAACTCCCATGTAGCAAAGACAAACACCTGACAAGACCACAGCTGACAAGACTAAGTACATGATATACATTGTTGATTATTATAGAAAACAATAAATAACTCCTACTTAGTACAAATTGTATAAAAGTAAAAAAGCTGTCTAAAGTATTCTCTGGATAAAATAGATAGATCGGTTCCAGATGCTGAGGCCTTTAACACTAGATGAATAAAAACATAGATAAATTCTGTTCTATGAGTTATACAGAGTTTAAAATGACCAGGATGGCATAGCAGCAATATAGAAATACAGAAAGGCCATAGGATGACCAAGACACAAAGAAAACATTATGTAGTGGCTAAAATGCAACAATTAGATTTCAAAAAATACTTAAGGTAATTACATGATGTCTGTTATTTTATCAAAAGGACAAAATCTTTAAAAGAAAAAAACTGCTTATGTCTTATAGGACTGATATGTAGGAGAGGAAAAAATCCACTGTCTTAAATGGACGAAAATGTCGCCAGGGTGTCCATAGAGAACATTGCCATTTTTGTGCAGTAGGTGCAAGTTTTCTATGCATCTGTCTTGGATGGATATTTGTACTTTTCATGTTATATGTCGGGAAACAGATTTGTGTACATATATACATAACTCTTACAGTGCTTTGAAATGTGCTTTAACAATTTTATAGACATTTTTACTCATTTTATCCTCGATGATGGATGTACCTTTTGCCTCCAGTTTGCAAAGCACTTTGTTATTTCTGATTTTGACAAGTGCTATTCAAATGAGCTTTATTTCTTGGATTGCAGCAATTTTTGAAATAGAGTTATCCAAGTGTTGGAATAAATCAGGGAACAGACTCCTGAAGCAATAGAAATAACAGGCTCTGAAGAAATTAGAGAAACAGGAAAGCACTGAGACATTTACAGGCCTGTATTCAGTCTGAAGAACCACAGACATTTACTACACACACACTAACAGAGGACTGGCTCCTGCAGCAAATCTGCAATAACATATGGCCTACTGAATATTTTCTCCAACCATACGATTGACAACATAAAACCATTCAGAATCATTGCCACTGCAGCTGCTGGGACACACTGTCTGACTCAGCAGGTATTGTCCCTGCTGGAGTAGCTATAGTTTAATATGTTATCAGATAGCTTTTTAGCCTGTTCACTAAGCCAAGAGAGCACACTGAGGTGTGTGAAAAAATGCAGCAGCATAAAAAGACTCCCTGATTTGAGCCCCGCTTTAGGATGACTCAGTCTCAACTGGATATCGAATGGTCTGTTGATTTTTTTTCTCACTACTGACTGCTTGACATTCAGTTTATGTAATTTAAAAAAATCATGGACCCAGAGGATGAATCTTTCAGACTTTTCTGATCCCCTGTCATTTATTATACCACTACTGGCAGGTTGACATTTGTGTTTTCACAGCCCACATGTTGACATGTCACAGGAAGAAAAAGACAGTTTAAGTTATACAGTGTGCAAAGCCAGAATTCATTCAGCTGCTTAAGATTCAGGGTCCAGTTAATCATAGCATTGCCAGGGTTTAATAGGACTTGAATAGACCAAAACTTCTATTGCAGAAAAATAGATGAATAAAAAATGGCTAGATCAGACGGAAAAAATATAGATTTTAAAGAGGGCTTAGTTATTTTCAAACAAGTACCATAACAATTTGATTTCCAGGATCTTAGTTTTGTCAGCAAATACCTGAAAATGACTTTCCCATCAGGCAGGATGGGGCGATGGGTTTGCAGAGCAAAACAGTGTGGTGTTTCTGACAAAAGCCAGAGTCTTTCAGTCCTTGGTCCTTTTGGTCTTACTGTAATCTTGTGAAGCCTGGATGTTGACTGATGGCAGAGGCGCCTTTGTTACAACGTCTCTTTGGCCATCTTTGGGTGACATGCTAAGGAGAGCAGAGATGGGAATGTCAGCTGTGCTTCAGGCACCTGGCACATTTTCCTGGGACATATCTAGCTCACTGCATACTGGGTGCACAGAGCCTGGTGGGCTGGCCTAGATGCCGGTAGTTTGTGAAGAAGTTTAGCTGAAGAGTGAAGGAAGGTGGTAGGAAGGTGACAGCAGACTTCTTTTCCTCAGAGGTGAGTTTTCTTTTATTTACAGTGATTTTCAAGTAACACATGGTAATTTAACAAAAACAACAAAAATTCAATTTAGATTAATGCTAATGAAGTATTAAATTAAAGTAGGGCAAATGTTAGAAGCAGCACAGCGTCCCTTTCTTCCCTCCTTTAAATCCAGATTCTCATGGCTTTATTTACAGATTGATTACCAGATTAGCTGCAGCTGTGAATGACAACTCACTATAGGATGGAAACCCACATTTCTCTAAACACAAAGAAATCAAACAAAGTCTGAAATCAACCTTAGCTCGTTTACACAGCTAAATGACTTATGAATGGATAAATGATATAATTCTAATAGGTAAAATGCAAGACATAACCCAAAAAGAAAATGTCCTTTAAAAAAGAAAAACCTTAAATTTGGTATGGCCCAGTGACGTCAGTGATGACATCACCAAACCTCTAAAAAGCCAGGAAGTGCGGGGCCAGCTCTCTTTAGCTGCCAGGCCAGATTTTACCCCGAAAAAGGAGTATGGACAAAGAAACATACAATGAGGATGATTAATGAACCTGAGACTAAATAAAAGTGATTTAATCAACTCAAACTATGTGTTTGCTTTTATTTACTTTGTGCTGTGATATGAATCGTAACTTAATGCTAACACAAACCCAGGAGAGTAAGTGCTGAAATGTTACAAAAGCAAAAGTAAATTAAGGCTAAATTAACAAATGAGAAATGTAATGTAATATTTAATTATTTATGTGACGATTTGGTGAACAGGGAAGAGGTCTCACCAACATTGTCATAATGGGCTGGGCACAGGACTGGAGGACAGCCACCAGGTGTGCTGGAGCAGTACAGGACCAAGGTTGACCCAGTGAAATGCTGAACCTGCATATGCTCCCATACCTGACCTGACAAGAGAGTGTGTGTTGCCCCCTTAAAGAGAGAGTGCTCAGGGTACCAACAAGCAAGCAAGGCTAACAAGGTGCTATTAAAGGTTACAGTTGCTCCTCTCTTAGTTAAAAATAGGCCAAAAATTGATGTTGGCTTTAATGTGTACTATATATACATGAATATTTTTGAAGTGTTTTATTTTTTCTCTGTGTTTGGCACATTTAGCACATGCAGCAGACAGGTTGAGTGTTCTTCTGCCTTATTAGAAGAACACTTTATGTAACAGGTGTTCTTGGATTTTAAACAAATGTCATCATCACATGCTTGCAAATTCAATTCAGTCCTGGTGTATGTGAACCAGTATCCTCTTATTCAGTTTTGTCCTGAAGTAGTTTTGTGACTAATTTCCTCTCATGACAGCAGTAGCTCTCCAGGTTTGTGGGTACAGGCTTACAATTTACGCAGCTGTCCAACCAGGTAACTTGGTCTCTGTCTTGCCTAAGTTCTCAGTTCTATCTCTGTCAGCATGTTTATGCTGTCTACATACTAAACAGAAAACTGAAATAATCCCCTTCTCTATCTATATATCTATCTTTCTTTATTTATGCATGCGTGCATGTTTGAATGAATGACAGGGTTGGAAATTAACTTTTTTGCCTTCCTGCCACATCAGGAGTAACTTTAGGACTGTATCACCAATATTAAGTGTAAAGTTGACCTATGCTGTCTAAAAGGCCTTCCCACATACAAATGAGTCTGACATCTGAAAGATTTAACGAATAAATAACCAAATAATTATTTGAGAAACAGTTTATTGTGTTTGCTTGCTTTGCATAACTTTTCTGTCGCCCTGTCTAGGGCTTTAAATCAAGCTCTGTGTTACAACTGAATTTAAGCCCAGTGCTGCAGCGAGTCATACTAAAACAGTTCAAACGTGTTTTGTTTTGAGTCCATGATGAGTCAAAGAAGCACGGTTTGGCGTTAAATGCAGTTGGAGAAGCAGCTGTAAACACTGTAGCTTTGTACACTCACCGGCACCTCTGCTTAAGCTAAGTTCAGTTATTGATAAACATGCTGTTCCTGACAAGTTCTTCACAGTAGTTTATAACCCACACCTATTTTTGGTCGTTTATAGAAACTTGAGACACCTCAACATGAGAGAAATGAAACTTATAACTACAGGTGCAGTCACCAAGAATTAAACACACTGCTGGGAAGATCCACTGAAGAATAGCACAGCTTTTGGCATTTTTTCAGCTTTGCCAATGGCAAAAAAGACAGCGTCTTTCTCACAGAGCACATGCAGAAGGGAAATGCACACTAGCTACACACAAAATGCATGCTTTCTAAGATGAGCAAACAGTGCCCTTTCCCAATTGCTATGTAACGCCAAATGAAACCAAGTATGAACTATTTCTTTCTCCTGCTCTCTCTTTCTTGCTCCACCTACTTCTACTTGTTGTTTAAAAAAAGATCATGGTGAGTTGCAATGTTTGATGAGCAGTGGCAAGTTTTAAATATTTTACAGTGTAAAATTGAACAACTTTAAATGAACTACCTGAATTTCAAAAAAGTATACAGATCGGCTTACCCTGGTAAATATTTGTCTCATTTACTATATTTATATGTAAATTGTTAGTGCTTCCTGCACAATGGAAAGGGTTAAGGTTGCAGTCTAAGCTGCTGTTGATTCTAATGGTAAAAAATTCCTGAATGTTCTTGAGTGTTTAAATTAATTGATTTACACAGAAGGAAGTTTAGCACCATACAGAATGACCTCTCTCAGCTTTAACTGAACAAAGACTGATTTCCAAACATATCCCATAGTTTGTATGATAATTATGTGTTTTATGCAATAATTTAACTGCAGCAGAGGTACATGTGTCGGGTCAATGCGTTTTGCTTTTTTTTTTCTAGTCATTAAGTCACACACAATCATCTTATGTGCCAACACACCTGCCTTTTGCTGCACGTCTCTGCAGGAACAGAAATGATATTTTTCTTATTTCTCTGTCTGTCTCTGTCATTGTGATGTTTGTGATCTAAGTGCAAAACCACTGATGATCCACTTGGCCTGTGGCATAAAATGCGCTAAGCGTGCTTGGTTGTGGGCATGTTTATGTTGGCATGCAGTTAATGCTATTTCTTAAGTGGATATGGTGCAAAAGAGGAACTATAAGCGGGCTCAAATCTCAAGCTAAAATTGGTGCTATTAACCCAACACAAAAAAATGTAGTGAATACCCCAGAGACGTATTAAACATTTTCCTGTGATCTCTTGCATAGACATCAGTATGTCCTCAAATGTTTATTTTAGAGGGAGAAAGGGCTACAACCTGAGCACTGGGAAATGCATTTAAATGCATATCCCTAGTGATTTTGTAAAACAATTAAGACAAAAACAACCAAAAACTTTGATGGGAATTTTAGGCCATATTGCCCAGCTCTAGGCCATCATTTTTTTTAAAGGTGATAGAACGAGATAAAATTCACAAGTTTTAATCAGCTCACAGTATTTTTCTCTTTCTCTTATTCTCACTGGGTTTTTGTAAGCAGTGGCTATTAGCAATCACTGGATGTTGCAACAGTTTCCAGGCTTCATTTAAAATTCTGTTTTAAACCTAACTATTAAAGAAAAATTCAACAAAATTCAGAATATTTCCTATTGCTTTTATTTAAATAAAATCAAGAGCAGTAGCATTACATTAGGATGTGATTTATCCTACATCCACGACAACAGATAATAATTGCTTTAACAAACACTCCTTCTATATGCAGCATAAAAAATGTAAAATGAATACACGTCTCAAATTCATAATGGAGCTTTGGCTCATCCAGAGAGATCTATATATGGCTTGTTGGTCTAGGGGGAGCCTATGTGTGCTGAATCTGTTCATGCACAGTGAAGATTTATGCGATTGTTATCCATGGATCAGCCATAGATTTAGAATTGGCTACTGAAGCATCCACACAATCTGTTTGCAGCAGATATCCAAAGAACAAAATGATCTTCTAATTAATTTGTGAAGTCATACTGGAGCTTTCATTGAACCAGGAGAAAAAAAAGGCTGCTTTCAATGTGAGAATGTAATGCTGTTATGCTGGATGCAATTTTCTATTACTCAAAAGGTCTGCAGAGATCACGTACTGTATTTATTATGCCGAGGCTCATCCTGCTGTGCTTGTACACAGGAGGTGTCAGTTTTGCATTCTCCCTCCCTGTTTTTGAATCCAGTCTTGATTATGTCATTATATGGCAGTCGCACATTTGGCTGCACTGCCTACGATATCTCCAAGAGCCACAGCAGGCAAGAAAAGCGGAGTGTTCAAGGATTGCTGTCTCTATTTGCTTTTTCTCAGCAGGTTGTCAACAAGTAATCGGTCTCCATACAAATGATGTTTCAGTCTTAGTCATTTAATTGTTGCGGGTCTGTGTGCAGTGGATGAAACACAGAAAGTGATAACAATACGCAGTTCCAATTAAATTCACTCATGTGTGACTTATACTTGAGGAATTGCTTTCTGCTCCAGTCAGAAGTGTTTTGGACTTTATAGCATTTTGTCTGCATTTATGCACACATAGCATGGGTGTTTCAGGGAAATATGAGGAAGTTCTGCTTCAGATGGCAGTGACAAACTCCTACTAGCAGCTTTGTTCTGCCCATATGTGAAATTATTGAGCAGGTATAGATGTGACCGGAAATGCATTTTTTCTCCGTAAACAGCAGGGCTTAACCTGTGGGTTCATGTGTACTTCTAGATTTAGGGAAAATGATTGATTTTTTGCTTTATTGCTTTTGTGTTTTGGTAAACAGACCTGGAAAATTTCAAGACCCAGAGAAGAAGTCCAGTGAGGGTTCGAGAGGGTCAAGGAGTGGTCTTACTGTGTGGCCCACCTCAGCACTCGGGAGGTAAGATGGTTTACTTCTAATTTTGAAAGCTCATCAAAAGATTTTTATTTGATCTGCACCTTGAATTAACAGCTGTTTATGCCGTTTGCTGTAACAAACTGAGCAGTCAACTTTTATTCAGCAAGTGGGCATGGGCATGTGGCGTCACTTTCTCTCATTCCTTATCTACTCCATGTTTATGTGGACAAAGTGGAAGTCATGTTTGCACTCTTCTCCTCAGATCTCCTGGCTGTTTGTTTGTGTTGTTGAGGTCAGTGGAGTGAGTCATTTTTACTTTGGGACACTCTGGCCTGTCAGCCTGATTTTCTATGGGGGCGAAGAAAAACTTTGGCATGCCAGCTGAAGAGGCTGTCTGTGGCTGGGGCCCTGCCAGGCTGAGTAATAGAGCTTCTCTCTGAAGGTGCTTTGTTTGCTTCTCATCAGCCCTCTGCATCCATGACACTATCAATGGGAGTTAGCATCCAGTGCTATTAACTCCTACACAGGGGTCTTGAGATGGGCTTTTTGTTCTGGCAGCAAACACGGCTTGATGTAATTATCCACTGTTGGAGAATAAGGACGTAGCACATAGTGCGCACAGCGGGGTGTTGTGGGGATCATGAGGGTTGCATGATGTTTGTTTTGAAGACAGTTTTAAAGAGCAACTTAAAAAAATTAAGAGCATAATTCCTAACATTTATCATTATATATTAAGGGGAAATATGTTGAAATTGATAGTACTGCTGTTTACAACTAACTTTGTATGTACCATAGAAT
The DNA here is from genome assembly GCF_018320785.1 of Cheilinus undulatus. Lineage (NCBI taxonomy): Eukaryota > Metazoa > Chordata > Actinopteri > Labriformes > Labridae > Cheilinus > Cheilinus undulatus. The sequence goes on along the minus strand of NC_054875.1, from coordinate 20,468,529 downwards.
GAGAGTAGATTTGTAAAAAATCTCACTACTGTGTTGTGATTTATTAATGTATTTTGAGGCATTAAAGCTTCACACATTTTCTTTGTTTCCCATTAACTTTTGCTGAATTGCTTTCTTGACAGTTTCATCATATTGGGCTTTAACTTAGCTGAACACTGTTGCGAAAAATGCTGCAACCAAATTTTAAAATAAAAATAAATAAAATGAAATAAAAATAAAAATCAAGAGAAGTAGTCACAGAGGAACGATGTTTGGATGTTCTTTTTTGCAGCCTTTACATGTATGAGCATTGGAGGTACACAAAGTTGAACATAGCTGAATGTACTTAAATTTAAGTGCCTTTTGATGGCGTAAAACACATGGTCTAAGGCATGTAATGCAGATAAATTTGAGATGTGTCAGAGTTCAGTTAGGATGGATTATGCGCCTGTATGTATATAGTTAGGTGTGTTTTGGGCATAACATAAATCAAACCAGAGCATCAGCTCGCATTTCCTTCAAAGGCTATGGACACCCACACAGGTGTTAGTGATTGACACCATTATTGGATCTTTTCTCATGGGTATGTTGGTGTGGACAAGTTTGTTTCACTGACAGTTCCACCGCCCTTTCTGAATTTTATTTAATTGTTAACCCGTTGTAGTTTCTATTAGCCATTAGAATTCATGACATCATAAATTCTCACCTTAACTCCAACTGTTTCAACCTCTTCTGGTTTTATCAGCCAGAGTAATTAAATGATCTGCGTGGGTGTCCTGGGCCTTTAAGAGCAGTGTGCACCGGTATTTACACAGCCGATTTTAGTTTCATTCTTAAGTAGACCTAACTCCAGTTAGCTCTTGAAACTTCCCTCCTTTCGAGGAAAATCTCAAGACACATTGACAGGATTATGTAAATTAGTTTTCTGTGAGCACAACATCCAATAAAGGTTGGTTGTAAAAAAGTTGTTCTCATTTTTTCTGCTGGAATCCTTGGCTGTAATCTCTTGTGCTTGCATAATGGACATTGGAAAACCAGTTTTAATATCTGAAGGATATCTGGTTGGTTGTATTAAATGTGAGTGACAGTTATGTATGAGAGTTATAATAAAGCAACTCCCTTTTGCATGAGAACATGCGAGTGTGTGTGTTCTATGTGCGTTTCTGCTTTTATTGGACAGAATGCACACTGGAACCAGCACACACTCAGGAGAGCTTAAAAACACAGAAAACACAACTTTTTTGTGCCTCTCGGTGACAGCAAAGAAGGAAGCAAACTCCAACAATTTAACCTCTTCGAGCCCATGACTAAAAATGACTTACAAAACTTAAAGAGTTGGCCCTAAATATGTTGTTTAGGGTGATATTTTCCTGGGCATGGCAGGTGCAAAATGTAAAATATTTCAACACACAGTCTTCCTCATTGTGGACAAACAACAGAAGAACCCCTTCTATACAAGAAAGGCACTACTAAGAACATCCTTCTCAATTAAAATGCATTTATCAGTGTCTATAAAAAGTATTTAACCTTTTTTGATTTTATAAATCAATCATGGTCAGTATAATTTGGCTTTTTTGACTAGAAGAAATCACAAAAACACCTGTTTAATACCAAAGTGAAAACAAGTTTTCTACAAAGCAAGGTCAATTAAATAAAGATGTGAAAGGTTAAATACGTAACTGCATTAATATAAACCCCCTTCAAGTCAGTATGCCATAGATACACCTTTGGCTGCAATCACAGCACTGAGTCTGTGTGGATAGGTCTCAATCAAGCTCGCACATCTGTAATTTACTCCATTCTTCTTTGCAAAACGGCAACCAAAAAACACAAAAAGTTAGAAGAGCATGCATTTAGTACAATGAATAAATACAAAATAGGAAATATAAAAATGTATCTTAAAAATTTTAAAATTGTAAATAGTATTTACAGAATTTATGCACGTTGAATACATTACAAGTCCAGTCGCAAATTCTCTCTTGGATTGAGGTCTGGGCTTTGACTCGGCCCATTCAAGACATTCACCTTGTTGTCTTCGAACCATTTCTGTGTAGCATTAACTGTGTGCATTGGGTCATTGTCTTGCTTGAAAAAAAATGCAGAGGAGTATCTCCACAGCATGCTGCTGCCACCACCATGCTTCAAAGTGGGGGATGGTCTTGTCTGATGGTGAAAAAGCACCTTTGTGGTCTTATCAGATGAAAGAACTTTCCTCCACTTGCCCACAAAGTCTCCCACATACCTTTTTGTTAACTCTAGTCAAGATTTAAGAAGAGTTTTCTTCAACAGTGGTTTTCTCTTTGCCACTCTCCCATAAAGCTTTGACTGGTGAAGAACATGGGTAACAGTTGTTGTATACAGAGTCTCTCCCATCTCAGCTGCTGAAGTGTGTGACACTTTCAGAGTAGTCATGGGTGTCTTGGTGGCCTCTCTCACTGGTCTCTTTCTTACACTGTCACTCAGTTTGACCAGATCAGAATGGCCTAGGTCAATGTGCACATGAGCCATATTCCTTCCATTTCTTGATGATGGATTTAACTGAACATTGGGGGATTTTCAGTGCCTTGGAAATCTTTTTTTAAATCTATCCCCTGACTTATATTTTTCAATAACTGTTTCTGTGAGTTGCTTGGAGTGTTCTTTTGTCTTCATGGTGTATTGGTAGCCAGGAATACTGATTAACTAGTGACTGGACTTTCCAGACAGGTGTCTTTACAATCACTTGAGTCACATTCACTGCATTCAGCTGATCCCCATTTCACTAATTGTGAAACTACTAGCAACAATTGGCTGGATCTCTGTTGAATTAGGTCAGTTACTTTAAAGGTGTTGAATATTTAAGCAATAACTTGTTTCCATAATTAACTGAACACCAGATAATATAAGGGTCATTGATTCCTTATTTGAGCTTCATCTGGCTACATCAAAATGGTGTGATTACACAGCTGTAGTATTCAGGCTTCCATTCAACAGGTGAAATGTACAAATGTTGAGTGAAAAATAATCCTATTCACAGAAAAATAAAATTACTGTAATGAGAACTAACTATAGTGACGTGTTCATTTCAAATGCTTATATTGCAGTAACAATAATATAGCCATTCATTGTCTAGCCTTAATTCAAAAGTCACATATTATGACACTGATTTTTAGCTACATTTCGTTTTCCTGAGAATGTGCATTATTTGTTGAAAAAGATCCATTTTTTTGTTTCATATCTACAATATGACATTGAAAAGCAATTGGTAATTGAAACAGATGTGTACTAAAATCTTAGGCATAATACATGCTGTGTTGCACTAACGTGTGAGCTCTACTACAATGAGAAGCCATGTAGTTCAGCTGCTCCAGTGAGAACAATATGCTGTTTTTATCCCATATTTATTTACTAACCTAACAGCAGCCCTACATTTGTAGAGCTTTGTTTTTATATGTTAAAATGTGACATCTCACCTCTTCTTGTAAAGATAAGCTGGAACAATGAGCCATATGTTTACATTTGGCATCCTTGTAGTGAAAAACACATTTTTTGTACACTGTTTCCCTGATGCATGGTGTTGAAGTGCCAACACGCGATCCAGCCAGCTGAAAACAACAACAGCATTGTTAAAGTGTTAAGCTATAGAAGCAGGACCATGACTGTGTCTAAAATGATACTGGCTGAACTATTTTGAATTCTCGACCTTTATTCGCAAGGAGATAGCATTTATAGAATCTGTTTGGTTTCTTTCTTAAAGCTTCAAAAACTGTCTGTTAACTTAGTCCGGCAAACAGGTGGATGCTTAAAGGACAAAGATTTCTTCCAATATATAACTGCATTGTCAGGGAGTGGGTTGATCCAGAGTTATAAAGCATTATAAAGATGAGTGAGAAGCGAGCTGACATTCATTATCTTCTCACCCTGACAGATTAAATGTTCCTTTCACATTAAAGGAAAATGCTATTAGCACTATTTTAGAAGTACATAAATGTAGTTTAATTCTTGGCAGTTTAAGTATTGAAATAAACTTTTATTTTTGAAGTTTGAAAATTACTGAAGCACTGCCCTGTAATCAGGGAGAAATATCCAAAGTGAATAATATCATTCTAAAAATAGACCTCAATATTAATGTTAGGGATCTTCTGCATCTTAACTGGTACGGTACCGATTCCCAGTACCAGTGAACCAATATGGTACACAACGGTACCCGTTTTCGGTTCTTTTTTTTTTTTTTTTTTTTTTTAAGACTTATTTTTGGGCATTTTTGTGCCTTTATTAGATAGAGGAGGACAGTGGATAGAGTCAGAAACAGGGTCAAGAGTGGGGAGAGACATGCGGTAAAGGGCCTCAGGCCACATTCGAACCGGGGCTGCCTGCGTACATGGGGAGCACCTTTAACCACTAGGCCACCTGCTCCCCATTTTCATTACTTTTGAGTGTGAATAATACGCATTAATAAATGTTATATAACCTCAAAACTTCTGAATTTTCAATATCAAACACTATCAAATATCAGTGTTTAAAAAGTGTTTTTAAAAAATTACTCTAACATGGAAAACCTAAACTACTTTAACTACCCAGTATTTTTTCTTTATTTTGCACAAATTAAAACCCAGCCCACTACCTCCTATTCCTCTCATTTCATCTCTTGGAGAAATGTGTGTTGGGGTCCATGGAGGGAGAATAAGCTTAAAACAAATGAACAATAGAGTGTGGAGTCAAAATAACTAAATAAATAAGAGGTATAAAATTTTACCAATTAAAGTATTACAATTGAAAATAAACAAACTACTTCCTCTACCATGAACTACATGTAATGCACATCTTCTTTCCTCATGCAGTTCTTTTTTCAAAAAACTAAGATGCCATCTTTCCCTGGTAAGAGCAGAGTCTGCTCCTCACTCATCAATCAATCATGTGACCATCCACGCAGAAGCATAATCGTCATGCGCAGGGTCCGTTACGTTATATTTGTATTACTGCAAAAATTTAACAGAAAGTGGCAAATTAATTCATTCTGCAATGAAATAAGCGGCAAGGACGAGCCTGTGGCTCTGTCACTCCTTCAAACTCTCTCTGAATCCATCCGGCGCCAGCTGTGCCAAGTTAGAGAGATGGAGAGCAAGTTTTAGAACGCGGTCACACTAGGCAATCCACACCGTGCCTTAATTCAGTGTCTGTTAGGTGACTGAGCGAAAAAACGTATCCCTTTATCTAGTATATTTCCATGGTTGATATCCACATGATAAACGGACAAATCACAGTGTTTAAAGTAAGGATTCACCACAAGAGAGTGAGAGGGAGGGAGGTGAACGAGCAGGAAACAGCCTGAGCCAATCAGCCATGCTTGTTTTGTTGATTCAGTTCAATAATACCCAACTGCAGCCGCGGCCACCGTACAAACCACGCCCCCTACAAAACACGCTACCTACAAAATACGCCCACTTCTGTGGGTACGGTACAAACCACGCCCCCTACAAAAGACGCTCCCTACAAAACACGCCCACTTGTGCTATTAGCTTGGTTTTAGCATTTTAGTTTCCACTGGTTAGGTTTAGGGGTAGGTCATTCTGGTAGGCGTATTTTGTATGGGGCGTGGTTTGTAGTGACTGCAGCTGCAGCTAGACCCTTCTCATTCAGTTAGCTGCTACCATCATCATTACTCACGTGCGTGCAATGCTGCGTTCGTGTCAGGCATGGAAAATTGACTACTCTTCCACTCTCTTGCAGTCACAAGGATGCGTTTAGGTACCGAAACATGGTACCATTTGATTTTACGTGAATCAGTACTCGGTAGTACCGACGTAATTCGGTGCCTATAAAAGTACCGAATTCGGTACCATCCCTAATTAATATTGTTATCTATAGTTAATCATTTAAACATTTGCATATCAACTAAATTTTAAGATGTGAATCTTAGCACTGACCCTCACAACCAGAAAGTAATCACAAACAACTGCTCTTTAAATTATAATAGGATTTATTTAACAAAGCATTTTCAATAGTAATTAACAACAATAAAAAATAAGTAAACAAAACTTGTCAAACTAAACTACTAAAACTCCAGCAAAACAAAACCTACACAGCACACACAGTGGTGTGTTTGTGTCTTCTGTCAGAGTTCATGGTCGGTGTATTTTAGAGCAAACAGATTATTCATTCAGAACGGGATATTCAAGATCAAGAAACAAGCTTTTTTCCAATTACAATTAAAATTACATAAAAAAAGATAAATTATAAATGAAAAACTAGAGACAGTACAAAAACAAAAACTGGTGGTTGTTCATTTAGCATTTTTGATCCTTCATTGAATACCCAACTGTCTGAGCAGACCTGGTGCATTTTTTCTGTGTTTTGCTCTCCTTTTTTTAAAGTGGTAAACAACTTGTTTTTTTTATTTTGGATAACTCTTAGTAAAATAACAAGACTAGATAAAAATCTAGTATATGGCTGACTGCAACTATCTGGGATGTCTGTTGAAATGCCAGACAGAATTGTGCGTTCTGACAGAGTGATTTTTTTACTGGGGTGTATAATTGTGCGGTCCCTAATGTCTGTAGGTTGAGAATTGAAGGATCCCAAAAGTTTAAAAAAATAAAGCCCTGTCAGCAGGAAACAGCTACCCTGACACGCCAGATCGACTCATATCCATTGTATGAATATATTTGACATACATCTAGGAAAGCTAATAAGATAAATAACGGTGCTTTGAGAAAATATTTCCCAAATAAATCAAAGTCTAAATGGAGCATGGGGACAATAAATAAACCATAAAACTGAAAGAATGGCTACATTTTACATCATTTTTAGTATAAAAGCTATGTTACACAACCTGGTACCACCCTTATTTGTATGGAATTTACTTTTACTGGTGACTTTAATTTATGTAGCTCCATTTTATCCTCTCTCCCTCTTCCTCTCTCTCTGTGTGGAGACTGAAAGGTACATGGAGCCCTGAGCAACGTCCACAGTGCTGATGTTGTTAGTAGGATGGAGAGGAGGAAATATCCTCTCTTAACTCTGTGCTTTTTTGTGCGGGGAGGGGACACATCACTACAGGCAGGCCCTGGATATACAGGACAAGCTGACCGTAATGATCAGAAACCCATACCGAAATGGACCGGAAGTAGAGCGAAAACATCTTTTCTGTCACGGAAAGCCTTCGGTGTTTCTCTCTGTGCTTGTTTTTATAAAGAAATGTCCAGTTTTGACAAAAGTGCTGCTGTGGTCAATTCTGAGCTGATCGCTCCACTAGCAGCCACTGTATACAAGCGTTCACACAACAAGTAACCCTTCCCCCTTTCACATACTCATGCCGAAGCAGGTCAGCATAAGAGGGAAAACATCTTTCCCAACCCGGAAAGCTTATAGCAGAGTTTCCACTAGATTTTTTTGTCCCCGGTCAAAATGACTGGCAGTCCTCAAGAATTCCAGCCATTCAGAACAACTACTGCACATTTGCTTTAACATTATTTTGCTGCATTAACAGCAACAAAACACATAAATCTGATATTTTGTGATACATTGATACATACAAGTCTGCGCTAAATGGGACTGAGGGCACATTTTTATTTCCAAACCTGATCCAAAACCGAGACAGTAGAAACCAAGCCAACAGTAAACCTGAGTAATTATTACCCTGTTATTAAAAACTGGTAGACACGTACACATGATTAGACCCTAGAAACGACTGCACAAAGACTTTCTCTTATTTTTCCTTGTGTACGTGGTTTAAAGCAGTGGTTTTCAAACGGTGTGCCGTGGCACACTGGTGTGCCTTGAGACAAGTCTAGGTGTGCCTTGAAAATTCTTATGACTTTACATAAGTACTACAACTATGCAACAACTAAAGAGACTATAACCAATGTCCTTACTGCGTGCAAGCGTTGCACATTGCATTGCATCATATAGCATTGCATGCTCACTGTCTATCTGTTAAATATGCAAATGTAAATTTACATGTAAAAATACGACATCTCATGCTTTTGCTTAGAAAATCTGAGGTATGCTGCCTCTAACAGCTGTGAGCCACATAGTTTTGTCTCCATGTTAGCACAAGTCAGACCATAAAAAATCATAAATGGATATAGAGAATATCCATGCAACACACTCCTTTTTTGTAAAACAAGCTAACAAGTTTCGGGAGTGAGAAAAGTGGAAAAAAATTAAAAATATCCTCTGGTGGGACACTCCTGGTGTCTTGTCATCCTTTGTGCAACCTCTTCCCTTGTTACTTGTTACTTGTTACTTGATATTAAGCCTTCGGTTAACCAGGAAAACCTCACTTAGATTAAAATTAGAATTGTTTTTGTTTTGTGTTTTTTTGTACAGAAAAAATATAATTAAATATCAGTATCGGCGAAAATAAGTTTTAAAATATCGGCATATCAAATAGAAATATCGTATTTCTCCACTATGTCTATGAGGTATGTCAGCATTTTTATTAGGGATGCACGATATCGGCATATCAAATATCAGCAGAAATCCAATATCGTGCATCCCTAATAAAAATGCTGACATACCTCATAGACATAGTGGAGAAATACGATAGATTTTGAATGTTTATCAGTCCTGCAATATCATTTCAGTCTCATTTTAGTCATTTTTACAAAGCTTTACTTCATATTCATCCGTTTTTAATTGCCAAAGACCTATTTTAGCCAGTCTTAAGGCTTTTGCACACTGAGTCTATTTCATTCACCAATATTTTATTTGCATGTTAAAAAAGAAAATTGATATTATCTCATGTTGTTTTAGTCACGCTTGCACACTGATGCTGAAACTTTCATGCGTCATTCGTTTTTTGGGAGCAGGTTTGATTTCATGCACATTTTCATGTCAGTCCAAGTCAAGATGGCTATTAATGCCTCAAAGCTGCGCCTGCTGCATCCTTCTCTCATACTTTCTTACCTTCCTCCCTTTCTCTCAATCACATTGAAAGTTCTCTTTAAACACTGTGGTTCAGATATCACCCATGGAAATTTAACAGATAAGGGTACATTTGTTCTCACAGGGGGCAATCTTTTTTTCAGATTAGGGATCAGAAAAAAATGCATAAAAAAAATTCAGTGTGCAAAGACCTTAAGTCTTGTCTTTGTTGTGGAAAATAGTTGACGAATATTTTAAGACATAGTTGTAGTCAATAAAGTTAATACTAAGACAGAAAGAAACAAAACAGCACAAAGAATATCTGGTAGCCAAACAGATTCATGGCAGTTGCTGGTCTTTCTGAAAGTGAAGACAGTCTACTTGTGTTTACTTGTAAGCAAATCAAATAAAAATAAGACACAAAGGTATGTGAACCAACTGTCCATCAATAAAACAGGCATCTCACAACAGATGTACACAGGGCGTGGTGGTCCACCAATAGTAAATCAAAATGATCACAGTTGTAACAAATTAGTTTCTTTCTTCAAGACAGAGTTGAGTCTGGAAAATTATTGTTGTCTGCACACCAAAACTCTTCTACAATAATGTAAAAAAAGGGAAGAAAAAATGCCCTCTGATGCAACCAGGATCTCACATAAAAATCAATGAGGAATGGGGAGCTGTGTCTTTTAATAGTCTGGATCTCCCTGCTGGTATCCCCCAGATCTCTTCATCTGAAGGGGTTAAATTTTTATTTTTCGCGACCACATGACATGCTGGAAAACTGAGGTTTTGTAGGTTTTATGAGTCTCTTGTTATTTCCTTGGAGTACCACAGCTCAGGCATCTACAAGGTCATAGTCTGAGAGTCTTTGCCCTACAAAAGGATTGGTCCCAACAACTATAAAATGTTCTATATGTTGCCATGGCAGCATGTATGATCTGTTTGGTAGCTGAAGTCAGGCAAAGTGGAGGTCAAGGTGTGCAAAGTCTTAATTTCAATCTCCAGTGTATTTTCAGAGTAGTACCTCAGCAAGAGCAAGTTCACAGTCATTAGTTTACATTGTATTCCTATTGTGAGAAAACACATTTTGTGTAATTGGCAAACTGAGGGCAGATAATTTCCCCAGTGTGCATCAGGTACAGGCTGCTTAATGTATTTTTGTATCAGGGCTTATTTATTTTCCAGATTATCATGTTTTACCATGTGTTGTCTGGACAATTTGACAAATTCGATCTATAGTAAACAAATACAGTCATACGTGCTAGATTTGCTTCATGACTGATAGTGAACGTGTTTTGGGGGGTTTGGGGAGATTTGTATTACAAAGAAGAACAAGGCCAAGGAAGGTTTTGACTTAAGGCCATCACTTATACTAACATTTTCAAACCCTGAGAATTATTCAGGAGTCCCGCTGCTCAGTTCTTTAAAGGGCTAAACATGTTGAATGACCTTCACCTTAGGTCAAATGACTCATAATGTGAACTTCACACCAGCATTTGAAAGCATACAAACACAGCGAACGATGAATTCAATTTTATGTAGAGTCTCAGCAGGAGGGAGACCACCCCTAGGAGAAACTGTTTGTGTCGTTTTAAAGCTTTTAAAACTCACCTCCTCTAGTAATTTAATTTTTTATCTCCTCTTTGTGAAAATCTTTTTCCTTCTTTTGGTGATAAAACATGGTGTTTTACATTTAAACTAACAGATGGCACACACAGCAGGGTAATGTATTCTTCATGCTCTTTTGTTGCTGTGCTCTGGTGCAATAAGAGGATTCCTGGAGACTATTTTGTTTGAATTAGAATTAAAAATGTAACATCTCTCTTTCTACACTTATCCCATAACATTCAGGAGAATCCCCTGGCTTCTGATACTGCACTTTGCTCAAGAGCTCCAGCTGCAATCTTGCATATTTGACAAAGTCACTCTGCACAGATGTTTACCAAGACGTCACTGGAGAATGCGATATCTGGGTCTTGATGTTTTTTTCTTCAGGGACTTATTTAATAATTCCGTTTAATAATTCATGTTCATCTTGTCTGTCATTTGTTTAAAGAACTTACTTCCTTTATTTAGACTCTCTACTCCCCTTGGACTTCTCTCGAACACGACGCTGATCACTTGGGACTAGAGCCCTGGAGGCCTTGTTGTCAGTAACCAACACGTTTATATTGCACCTGGCCCATATCTGTCACTTTCAGTCTGATAGGAAGCCCTTACCTTACTCTTTAAAAGGAATGATAACTTCATCCTCGCTAACATAAAATCTGTAGCCCTGCTTAGTGTTTGCCATCATCATTTTAGAGTCTAAGATACAGAGCACACAAAGCACAAGACTGCTGTTTAGCTGCATAAACTTACATTAAGATAAGAGTAAATTTAACAATGACATATTACACAAAGATAATAAGTTTGATGACTGCAGATTTATGTTTATGGAGTCTGGGTAGCATTGCTTTTGCTCATGTTTGGAGAGTTTGCTTTGGTTCTCTTCTGACTTGTCTGAATAAGAATGTGGATCAATTCATTTAAGGACATTTGATCTCATACATGAAGGCTTTATTTTTGTTTCTTTAACACGTAGATGAATATGAAGGAAACCCTATTTGGGACTCATTAAACATCTACCAACAGCCAAGTTTGTTGTCAGCTGACACACTGCATTTGATCTGAAAATTGATGTGCATGCTGGGTAATTTGCAAAGGTAAACTCCTCAATTAATCCCGTAAAAATGCCGCTGGTTTAACTGCCATGTTCAAACTGTACACTCTAAAGCCACTGATGTTTGAAAGGCAGTAAGCTCAGACATTTCACTCTACCTATAGTGAACCACGACTCAGTCCCCACCTTGCTGTGGCTATAATCCACCTCCTGCTGAGTCTGAGGGTTGATGGTGTCATAAACCGTGGTAGTAGGGGAAGAGCCTATGGATTATGAAATATAAAGACTTATTCCAGACCTTTGAAATTCCTGTCATGGTATAACCAATTCACCTCCTATTTCCAGCAGTACGTTGACCCAAACCAACAAACAGCTCCAGTAAACCACAAAAAATCAGCCGGGCAGAACTAGACTTTTCCAGAAATGTCTCAATCACTAACCTGAAGGAGACAAATTGCCATCTTACTTTTTTCAACTTCTTCTGTCAGTATGATAAAGGCTTAAGGATTTTCATACCTAGAAAAATATGTGAGTATGTTTACACAAAGACCTATCAGTTTTAACAACGCTATTACTTTTAACGGAAAACGTCATCAATGACATCAGCCAGAGGATAAAATCAGCTTGCTGCACTTGTCAGAAAATATCGATTCTACTCTTAAGAAACTGTGAATTTTACTACCGTGTTTTAAAGATTGAACCTCAGACAATACAAAACAGGCAGGCTGATATCACCCATAGAAAAAATTGCCAAAACAACAACATAACATTAGACAAAATAGGCCTGCTTGTTTTATTTGCATAACAAACTCTACATATGCTTTCATAGTAATCGTCCTCAGACCTGCACCATGAACCTTAAATCTTGCTCAGTTACTAAGGTGCTGTTGTCTGGAGTTATTTTGTATGACTCAGCAGAAAGCTTTTCAAAGTGAACACACAGTCTGGCACAGTAATATGGCTTAACACCTGCCAAGACATGATGGTGTATGAGCATACACAACAGTATACACAATTACAAACACGGATTCACACCTGCAAACTTCTTCTTAACACTTGGTGTGAAATGCCAGCATGTCCTCAATCAACACCATTTACACTTACTATACTTGTCTCCATATAACAGTGGTTAGATTTAAATGAACTGTATCTTGAAGCTAGAGTTGTTTCATAAAACGTGTTTCTTCTTGTATAAACCAAATTCACAGAGCTATTTTCTAAGCATTTAACCACATCATCTAGTGTGAATTCTAGATGCACAGGCTTTTTTTTTTTGCAACTGTCAGTAAAGCTCAGAAAAGTCGGTCTATTGTTTTTATGGCTCTGGTTCAAGAAGTAGATTATACTATACAGATCCTCCAATGACAATTCACAAAATTCTCAGAACTTTTTTTTATTTAAATGATTTATTCTATTGTTATGATATGACAAACAAGAAACAAAGAACAATAACAGCACATATAAGTTCCTTGCCAAAGTTAAGCTGAAAGTGAAAAAAAATATTACCAAAACTCCAGGATTAATAGTAAAACAAAATGTAACCCTAGAAATGAATGCAACATTAAATCTAAGGTGACTAAACAAACTAATGAATAAATGAATAAATAAGGACTACCATATGATCAAAGATTTTAATCTTGATTATTCCCAGGAATTCTGTAGTTAATCATGATTAATTGCACCTTTTTTTAATAGCATGTTAAAATTCCACAATTTTGCATTCAGAATTGTTTTTGTGTCACTTTGGATTTTTCTATAGCTTTAAATTAAAGGCCTTTGCTCACTGAGTCCGTTATTTTTGGATGCGCTTTTATCGGATCTGCATTAAACGTCACACACTCAAACCTCCCACACTGAGTCTGTTGCGTTTCATCCGTATTCACTGCAAAAATTAATAGAATTTGGCAAATTGTTTCGTACTGCAAAAAATAAGCAGCGAGGATGAGCCTCTGTCACTCCTCTAAATCACTCTGGATCTATCCTGCCAGGGATCTTCGTACAGCACCAGCCTGTAAGTCACAACTGTGCTAAGTTGGAGAGATGAGGGAAGCTCCTCATTCAGTCTTTGTTAGATGGCTGTGAGAACAAACTTCTGCTTTTATCTGTTATATTTCCATGATTGATATTCACATAACACACCAGCAAACTATGATGTTTAAAGTGATGTTTCAGAGGGAGAGAGAGGGTAGGGGTTGGGAGGGGGTGAGCAAGCAAGAGAGAAGGAAGCAGCAGGCACTGATGTGAATCATCAATCACCAATTGAAAGGACTTGGACTGATGCAAAAATTTGCATAAAATCAACCTGTTCCGAAAAAATAATGACGGACAAAAATCTAGGCGTTTGTGTGCAAATATGATAAGAACAACTCGGGATTCTCTCCCTCAATGTGTGAAAAAATTCTAATGAAGCAAACGGACTCATTGACAAGGGCCGTTGACTACCCAGACCTACTTTAAAACCTGCTTAGAACAAGGGACTTGTTATGGATCTTAAAAGAACCATGGGGACAGTAGAAAGGTAAATGTAAGTTAGCACAAGGTTCAGATGACTTCTGACTTGTCAGCTGAGCTGTCTGAGAGGTTTTTAAAGTGAACCGAGAGACCTTAAGGAGCAGTGGACTTATTTTACATTACTGTGACCGCAGGGAGACATTGACGTGGCTTAACTGTTTGTTGAAACCGACAACACAGCATGAGTTTGGTTGCAATAAAAATAAATAAATAAATAAATTGTGCACTGTGGACCTTGATGAATCACATTATACTGAAAGATGTTGGTCTGTGAAATTTATCTGTCTTCAAAAAGAGCCTGAAACAACAGTTGCTACTAAAATATGCTCAATCCCAAACCTAAGAGGATCTGTGATAATTTCTTTATAGCTTCCCATGTGAAAAATATACTCCAGTTGATTTATATAAATATTTTCCAAGTGCCACTGTCTACATATACCGCATCAGTGTCAGATTTAGGATCATAAGAGTAAATTTTAGGGTATTTTAGACTGTTGAGTTAATATTAGGAATGATGTTTGAATTTTTAATTGTGTATATTATGTATTATGTATGTTATTTGTAAATTGTATAATGATGTCTTGGCCCCTATCTACATCTTTATCTCTTATAAATTGCATTGCATTTTTATTGGTTTTGTGAATAGTTGGAGGGAAAAAGAGGGCCTTATAACATTGTAAGAACATTTATAAGAACAAAGCTAACCAATTACCCAAATACTCGTGACTATAAAACATTTAATTCAATTCTTTGGAAAACAGAAAAAAGAAAACACTTTTTAGGTACTTGTATTCATAAAACAGATACTGTTCTCAGCATCCTTTTAAAGCAAGATGTTTGCCTCTCATCATGTGAGTATGTAGTCAAAGTTGGAGCCATGTCTGCAGTTTGGTGATAGCTTTAACATTAATGAGGATGACTAAAACAGTGGAGAATGTAAACCATGCTTTTATAAATGGTCAAGAGGAGGGATGAGCAATATCTGATAAAAATAAAACTAACTTTCAAAATAATTTTTTTCTTACCTAAATGTAATACTCATACTTGGTCTGGAAAAATGTGGTATCAGTGCATGCCTGATTCTAATTAGGGTTGTAAGTGATAATGCATTAAAATTCCAATTAAAAGATATTCAGAATTTTTGGATGAAACTATTAAAACTGGTTTGTTCAAGCTACAACTAAAAGTGACCCAGAGTAAAGGAAATGTGCAGTTTAAAGGGGAGAGAGAAGAAGAAATTTTCATAACCCATCAAAAATGTACATGAGTCCAATTTAATTCAAGACCTATGATATGGGAACATGAAATATAAGGACATCAAAATCCAATATGCAATATCAGTGTTCTCAGACTAGCTGTCAACAACAATTTTGTTTGGATGAATGGTGAATAATTGCTAACCTTGGTCCATTTCACTCAAAGTGGGTCAGTTTGCTTCCCTGCTGTTTCTCTCCTATCAAATAAATGCAGCCAGAGCACGCTTTTGTCCGAGCGACCGGTAATGCCCAGACTGCTTTTATTTACTCCTACAGCCCATTCATTCTTTCTTGTTGTGATGGATCATAGCTGTTCTCCAGAGACCCGGCACATTGCTTGGAATGATCCATTTTCTGACAATATTTTCTGCGGCTGTCATCGTAGATTATGTCTATTGATGGAGATGTTGAGGATGCTGAGATGTGCTGTAGGATGAATCATCTCCAATTTTCTAACATCTCCGCTGAAAGGCTGGCATGACCGTATAGGCTATGGTAATGATGTGGCCCATTTGGTTTCAGTTACATGCTCACAAATTCAAATATACACACATAAACAAATACAGCAACACACAAAACACTCTAATTTCCCTGTTAGCATTTTGGTTTTTTTTCATAGACTAAAGTCCATACTTTTTCTTTTTCTTTTTCCTTGTTGATTAGTTTAACGGTTATTTTACATGATTGATTTCTTAAACATCTGGTGTGTGAAATATCAATTTTCACATCAGTTTTCCCAGATATAAATGAACACATATACTGGACAGTTTTAGTAACTAGCTCTAACTTCTTGTTAGTGATGATTCACTTTTTTTAATATAAAACCGTCTCTGTTAATTAGGCTCATGTAAGATGCAATTTACATTAATGAAGATAGAAAGACATAAAATTAAGCTTGCAACATTAACAGTGATGGAGAGGCCATCTAGTTTGGAAAATACCAAAAGGGCTGTCAGACTTTTGAAGTTTGGGCCATTCAGAATGGCTTAACATTCCACTGTTAAAAAAAAAAAATATATTACAAAAGGAAAAAAACATTATAATTATAAAAATCTTCAGTGTTTTTAGTAAGAAAGGGCTGTTGGAGCGTATCTTCGTGTTTTAACCATTTGAACTGCACTGGTCTGGAATCCTGCTTCTATTGCCATTAAAATTATGAAATCTTAAGTAAACTTTGAACTGTTATACTTTTAGAAAGAAAAGAGTGTCATGATTCTAACAAAGCCCTGCAGTATGCTCTCACAGACTCACAGCAACAGCCCCTTTAGTGTGAGGAGAGATTCAGATTCAGATTCAGACGGCCTTATTTTGCCCAGAAGGGCAATTCAGTTTCACAGTTTACCAAGCCTTATTAAAAGAAGGCTTGCACACACACCTGTTGAGATGACAACACATCTGGTTGGTGAAAGTGTATCGACTGCACCTGAAAACTCCACTGAGGTGTGTCGTGATGCACCTTTGTACCTGCACTTTTTTCTCTGCGACGTTGCCAGACGCCATCCGAATAACTTAAAGTGGCTTCAAAGCCAGCTGTAAATAAAAATGTGAATATTATGTTAATAGTTGTGTGAGTTAAAATTTGTTTCTTAATTTTGTGATATGTTTTTGTACTTTTCCTTTGTTTAAAAATGTAAAGGGAAACACCAAAAACAAGTCACAGGTAACACATGACCAAATAAGAATGGAACTAATGTAAAAATAGATTATATATATATTTATTTATTTACACCTTTCAGTCCGATGGATGATTGGTTGGTGGTTGAGCTTTCATCCAACTAAAATCTTGATTGTCAGAGAGTCACAAACGAGGAGCGAGGGGATTGAAGTGAGAAACAGTGGGGGCACACAGCCTACTCTTGGGCCTATTTAAATCTCCAGATGCCAAAAACCTCATAGTAAATTCCTGTATCATCTTATTAAAATGTTCATATTAGTGTTAGACAGGGAGCAGAGGAGAGAGAAGGGGGTGTCTTGTGGTCCTTTAGTCCCAGCCTGAAGACTTGGAACAGGAGTCTCCGATGATAGTTATAGTTATACTGTAGGACAGAAAAAATTGGCTTGTTAGATACAGTGTCATGATCACAGACTATTATAATTATCAGTGGAACATAATGAGATTAAACAATTAACTTAATTAATTTCCTTTACCTGAAGGACCAGTGGATTGGGTGGTGCATGGGTGTCATTTCAGTTGACGAAGTTTTTCTTTGGTTGACTGGAGGTCTACTTAATTTTTTTACTTTGCTGTTGTCATTACTTTTGATGTATATTCCTAATATTCTTTCAAAACTCAAAGCAGCTTTGTAACTTGACAGAAAGCAAAGTACCCTTCGCTTAAGACAGTACAAATTAGAAAGTAAAAGCGCAAGAGAAAACTGTTTCTCGAGCAGATCTCATAGCTTTATTGTTAACCTTAACTGGGATACACACTCAGAGAAAGCAACTATGTTTGAACTCATAGCAGAGAAGAACGACTGCTGTCACATGAACCAGGGATCTTTGAACTTGTACATGCGTTTTGTTTATTGTATAACACCCTTATGCTTTAATTGCAATTTCACATAACATTTCAGAGAAAAAGCACTTTCTCTAAGTCATGGTTTCAAACTGTGCTGGTGTCACTATAGCAGCAGCAGATTATTCTCAAAAACTATATAATGTAATACATTTCTTTGGATTCATTTGAGTTAGTGATATTTGACTGATTCCAAATCCATCATTAAATCATTTATTTGATTCCAAATCAAGACGCCAGTATGAATTTCTTAACTTTGTCAATGTGACTAAAAAATGTTTTTGAATTGCAACAGATGAATTGCAGAGTAAGAATATTTATTCAGCCCTCTATAACACTAAAAACTAAACATGGCAGAAAAACTACTGAAGTTTTCTCTGAAAGATAATGAAATACTATATTTACTGGACTATGATTGTACAGTTGCACAGTTAAAATACAGAAAATCCCCACTGGCTTTTAAATAGACTTTCACAGCACTGAAGAGTGGGAACCATGCTCTCATAAAGAATGACAGGACATAATTCATGATCAGCACAATACAGCCATAGACAAGGATCTGCCTCATCTCTCCTTTAAAGGATTTCAATATTCCATGCATGATTCAGGAAGCCATTATTTCATTTTAACGATGCCTCAAAACCCTCTAGACAGCTGCAGGAATCTGTTTGGTGCAGCCATGATGCTCTAAAAATGTAAGACATATCGAAGCTGTGCTTAATAAACGACCAAAATGTTGTCAAGAGGAGCTCCAGCGTTGTTGTTCCAGTGTGTGCTGTATTTGCATTAGATGTCGGTCTGTGTCATGTTTTGCTTTCAAAGGGTCTGAATAGCCGTGGTTGGACCTGGACCTAATGCATCTGACCTCCTTTCACTAATGGAAACAGGCCTTTTAGATTTACTCAAGGCTGAAATCACTTGTTCTCCCTATACAGCGCATCTACCCCAAAACAGGGATGGCTTGCTGGCTGGTAACAACACACATAGCTCGCAGGGATTTTTCCTGAGTGCGTGACCCAAGCCATTTCGTAGAGTGAACTTGTGTCGTGAATACAGATAGGTAGCTCTGGTTAATGGCTGTTGGTATAGGGAACAGACTTGGGAATACGAAGTTTTACACCAGTGGTGCATATACTTTTCTTTCAGACAATCCATCCTTTGTGCGTAAACCTACTCTGGATTCAGTATGTCCTTGGTCTGTCATGTTCCATTTCTCTTCCCTCCTCTCTAATCATTAAGGGGGAATTGATGCTGCCTGTTCATTATACTAGGGCTAAATGGAACCACAATGAAAATCTGCCACTCACTGTCATTCATGATTGCATTATTCCATTACTGCCCATCCGCAGAAGGCTCTCAAGTCAAATTATCAAATACAGCCACTGCTCCTTTCCACTTCCTATTTCCTGCTTCCTGTTTCTCACCATAAATCTTTAACCAACCAATTAGAAACCTCTTATTTGCTGTTGTTCCAGTTTGTCATGCCCTTGCACCTTTGTAAGAAATTGTTTCAAAAACAGACATTAAATATACATGATCTTGTTCGTATGAGAGTTGGGATACATTATTTAGGAGAAAGAGGATATTACAGCTGTTCTCTCTGTGGGTTGGTTGGATAGAGCCAAGAAGGCAAGGTTGATGCTAGGGTTGTCATGATTTCAGATCCTAAACCCCAGTACAGTTCTAGTGAAATTTGACCAATATCATTACCTGTTTCCATTATACTAGCTGGACCCTAGCCACTGCATGTTTACCTCAGCTCAGTACGAAAGTAAAAGCACGGTATGTAAGAAATGTGCCATGACAAAAACAAGAGAAAGAGAAGGAAAGTAAGATCTTGTTTTCAGTGACAGCACATTTCTTATGTTATTTAACCCAGTGGGAGCAAATTGGGGTTAAGTGTCTTGCCCAAGTATACATTGACATGTGAGATTGGCATGGGGCATCAGTGGGGATCGAACCCACAACCTTTTGATTCCGGAACAACCCACTCTACCTACTAAGACCTTGGTTCCCAACCTGGGGTCTGGGGTCTTCCTTTGGGGTGGGGGATAAAACCCAGATGAATGGTTCATATTAGCTTTTACTAATACTACTTGTGGTTTGGGCTGTTGTCTTTGGCTTTAAATAATCAAAACAGTTCAAATGTATGTGTATTTTGGACAAGAATATGTCCCTTTGTTCTGTGTGGGTCCTGGGGTCTGCACTTCCTCTTAGATATGTGAAAAGGGGGCTCAGTGGAAAAAGGTTGGTAACCACTGTACTAAGCCACCGTTGCCACATTTATGGTCCCAATCCTGATGTAAACCAGACTTTTTTTAATAAGTTGTGATTACGTTTTTGAGCTACAATTCAGAGTTGTTGTAGTGAGGACAACACAGTTGTAGTGAGGATGAGGAGCAGACACACAGACATCATTGAGCACAGAACTTTTCAGAGAGCATTTGTTAACAGTTAGCTACACTGCACTGCTTCTCACTTAATAGGTAGACCAAGTTGCATTACAGTGGATTGAAGTATTTGCTTCTTTCCTCCCCCTGAGAAGAACTGGGTGCTGGGCTCCCTCTCCCTCACTCTTCTCCCTTTGCACTACTTCACTGTGTGCTAGCAGAGTGGAACAGGCTGGGAGTCTCCCGTTTTATGCCAAAAACTTACATTTAAACAAATATCAAATGCATGCATACATACTGTATATTTGAAGAAAACAGCAGTATATGTTAAGTAAATATACTGTTAGGAATCTACTGTTTAAAAGACTTTGTATTGAAGAAATGTGATCAGCAGACCTAGGCAGAGCATATCATTATTTGTGCAGTGGGTCAGCTCAGAGGGAAGTTTTCTGAAGTTAGAAAAATCTAAAAAAATGGAAAAATTCAAGGGTAAAATATAATTTCTGTGATATTTGACAGGAAGTTTTTGACTCCCTTGACCCCAACCTGGCCTGGTCCTGAGGAGAGGCCTGTGAATCCTGACCCGGTCTGGTTCTGGGATGCAAGCCACATCAAGCCAGTCTCAGGCTCAGTCTGAGAATCGAATCTCTAGATAGAAGTCCTGGGCACCCACTGTTGGGATTTTTTCTTTTCTTTTTTGTTTTTTTTTAATTACCAAAAATTTTAAGTTAACCCCTGCTGTTACTTCCTCTACTCTCTCGTCGTTCACATAAACATAACATCTGCATCCTTAGAAACATCAGACCTTAGAAACATCAGTATTTGCCACCAGTAGATTTGAATGAGCCACAGCTGCTCTCTCCCTTTATCCTTCATGAGAGTTTTGGCTGGTTTGAGATGCAGAGTTTTCTTTTAAGCTTTGGTACATTTTGCTACTTTTAATCATGAAAAAACAGACATTGTATCATTTCAAAACACTTGATATCACAAAGTATGAAAGCATTGTGAACTAGTGAACCTTACCTAAAGCTATAATAGATAAAGTGACAGGAGAAAACACAAAAGTGAAAAACTGAAATACTTCACTTATTATGTGTCTTGAATCAGTGTCTGGCCAGTCGTGAGTCAGCGTCTGACATTTATGAAAGGAATTGTTTGATATTTTTGGGTTTACACTTCTACCTAATTACAAACATGTTGATATTCTTAAAGAGACAGAGCGAACTGGATTGATATCAATACTTTTGAGGCAATATAAGGTTAAGTTAGTTTTGCATTGTGACTACAAACAAGAAAAAATGGTTTACCCAGCTCTTACAAATGTAAGATTCCTTTTTGGATAAAGTCTCCATGCTATGCCTGGTTTGTTTAATCCATACAAAAGCAGATTATGGTTGTCTGGCACCTCATGATTTTAACAAGGTTTAAGGAAGTCACTGTTTCTTGCCAAGTTTGGTTCATTAATTAGTTCACTGTAAAACTGCACAGTGTCATAATTTGTACATTTTTGTACAAATTGAGCAGACCAAAAAATAGAGTGAGTTAGTGTGTGAGTCAATCAGCTGCTTGTAGGCAAGTGTTCTTCCTTTGGAGTCAGCCAGACACCTCACCTACTTAATGGACAACATCCCTATTGGTCAGTAATAATGTAAAATGCTTACTGCTGATCACTTTAAATGGTGTATCAGCTCAACGTGTGGCATGTAAGCATAGTTAAAATGATGTGCTGAAGTTCAAACATCAGCATGGGGAAGAAAGTTTGTTTAAAGACCCTGTAAAGTAAAAATAAATCTGTATTTACATTTGTCGTATGATAGATCACTGTGTTATGAACCCCCAGGTCAAATTTCAGTCAAACAAAGCATTTCCAAGTTTATAAAATTAAGCTTCAAATCATGAAAAATGAGGCAGTAAAATCTGCTCCAGGATGGTGTGGGCGTGTCTGTTGAAAGAGCTGAAGCCACGCCCACTCAGGAGGAATATGATCCTCTCAGGTTTTAAAAATGTTACAATGTGCTCTGTGATTTTAGATTGTGGCAGACTGTGATGAGGAGTAGCTCATAGATAAGTTGAATGAGTTTAACAAGCCCTCACGCAGCCAGCATGAGCAGCCATCTTTTATTTAGAACAACAGATAAAGACACATACAGGCAGGGTAGTCTGCAGCATTAACCCCCTCACTCATGGTGTCATACTTGGAACAATATTTTCCCCCAAAAACATGAACCAATAAACAAAACATGCATAACTATAACTTTGCAATGAAACATGAACATCATAGAACGGTACAAGAGTGAATTCCTTTGCACAAAATGAACCAGAAGTCCCTGCTCCAGGTGACTGCTTCCTTCCACAATACTGTAGTGTTAGAGGGGCGGGGTCATTCCCTACTGTGGGCTCATGACATCTTGAGCCCACATATTGGCCCCGCCCACATGAAACCAAGTCAGGAAAGAGGTGAAACAGCCTGAATCCAGAATATAGTCACATGTAGATCTAAGTATTTTCACATGTTTACGGCAACCATATTCCAACACATCTAGAATGTTAAGACAAAAACTTTGGATTTCACTTTACAGGGTCTTTAAAGAACTTTAAATGTGCCGTTGTTGTTGGTGTGACAATGTGCCAGACA
The DNA here is from genome assembly GCF_018320785.1 of Cheilinus undulatus. NCBI lineage: Eukaryota > Metazoa > Chordata > Actinopteri > Labriformes > Labridae > Cheilinus > Cheilinus undulatus. Next base: position 20,445,731 of record NC_054875.1, on the reverse strand, counting down.
GGCTGGTCCAAGTACTTCAAACTGCTGATCCACAGGGATTTTCACACATCCATCTCCAAAGTTCATAGAGAATGGATCAAATAAGAGAAAAAAATCCAGAGAGCTGGAGTTCTCTGGGCCACAATGCCTTGTTGATGTCAGAAGTCAGAGGAGAACGGTCAGGCTGGTTTGAGCTGGAAGAAAGGCTATGATTACTCTATTAGCTGTTACAGCCAAGGTATGCAGAACAGCATCTCTGAGCATGCAGCATTGCAAACCTCGAAGCAGACTGGCTACAGCAGCCAAAGTTGTCTCATCAACTTTGAACAGGACGGGGATACAATTCACAGGGACTCACTAACACTGGACCATATCAGACTGTAAAATGTTGCCTGTTCTGATGAGTTCTGATTTCTGCTTAGACGTTCAAATCATAGCGTCACCTAGCGTTTACCTGATAAAGTGATCAGTGAGTGTTCTGCAATAACAGAAGGACAAAATTCTCAGGACAAGACAATGGTTTAAATGCTACATTTTATGTACAGTGCTTAAGAAATTTATTAGACCAAGGTTTATGCCACAGCTGCCTTAAATTAACAGCATTGGTAATTACCCCCCTAAAATTTATGTTTCTGCAATGGTTAATTCACCAATATGTAGAAGCTCTTTAACCCAAATGATATTTTTAATGCAAAAATACAATTATTATTGTTATCCATGAATTTTCAAATTTACTGATTTACAAAAAAACTGAAAAAATAGTAAAGCACATTAATATTTCTTGATTAATATGTCAAATTATAGTTATTCACTTGCATTCCTGAACAAATGTTATGCTTGATTAATTTCTGACTTCTCAGACAAGCCAAGTGAGCTGGCTCAAATTTGGGGGAATTCAGTTTGAAATCCCGCATTCCTGTTCAAAATGGTAAAACATGGAGAGCTCACTGAAAATGAAAGAGTCCACATTAAAGCTCTTCATGATGCTGGATGGTCTTAGAGACAAATATGACAGGTGGTCTAATAAATTTGTTAAGTACTGTATATTTAACAATGCCTCCTTTAACATAATAAAAATGGCATTTTTGAGTATATGTCTTGTTCATTTTTAAATTACAGTTTCATTTATTTTGCTTCTCTTTTCTCTTGTTCTTCATTTCTTATACATTTTCTTTGTTAGGCTGACTCAAGAAGCAATGCACACAATACTAACGTACCTGTACTGGCCTATACCTGTGCACAGCCAGTTGGTCAATGTCTGACCAAAATGTTATCAGTTAGACAACATCTTGATTGGAGTCCACCTGTGGTAATTTAAACTGATTGGACATGATTTGGAAAGGCACACACCTCTTTGGAAGGGCTCATAGCTGACAATGCATATCAGAGTTAACACCCAACCTTGAGGCCAAAGGAACTGCCTGAAGAGCTCAGGGACAGGATTGTTGCAAGGCACAGATCTGAGGAAGGCTAAAAAAATGACTGCTGCACCGAAGGTTCCCAAGAGCACAGTGGTCTCCATAATTATAAAATGGAAAGAGTTAAGAACAATCAGGACTCTTCCAAGAGCTGGTCACTCTGCCAAACAGAGCAATCAAGGACTTTAGGAAGAGAGGTGACCAAGAATCTGATGGTAACTCTGACTGAGCTCCAGACATCCTGTGTGGAGATGGAACAAAGTTCCAGAAGGACAAACATCACTGAAGCCTTCCACTGATCTGGGCTTATGGCAGAGCAGCTAAGCAGAAGCCTCTCCTCAGTGCGAAACATGTGAAAGCTTGCTTGGAATTTGCAAAGAACTCCATGTGAAATCAAATTAGCCTTTCATTTGTTTTGCTCTGAGGTGAAATTTCAATTTCTAACAATAAACTTCAGATCAGTCAACTCTCAGTCCTGTGAATCACATTACAACCAGTGATACATTCTACAGTTTGACTTTGGAGATGACAATAAGATGTTGCCACAGTAAGGTGCCATCTTGTACATGCATATAAATAGTGAGTCCATTTTTGACACCTTTTTTAAGATGTAATTAAAGCGGTGCCTTATTTTTTTTTTTTTTATAGGCTACCTGGTGATACAGTGTTACCATATTACTACTGCCCAATACTGGTGCTGTGTGCATCTCTGGTGTGTCCATCTCATTAAATCGCTAATCTTAACTTTAGGGTTACATACAGATTGAGAGCAGAGGAGAAAGATAACAATTTCTCATGGCACCTGAAAGTCTTTCTTTACACCTTGACCTGCAGTAAATATATGTTGAAGCTGTCTGGACAGAATATTCATATAATACACAAGAAAGCCTAAAAGTGGGTCACAACATTGTTAGAATAAGACCAAACCATGTAGCTATTTTCTAAATAATCCTAAATTGCTATTGTACCATTGTTGTGGAAGTCACATGAATACAAGGTTTACATACGTTTCAGTACAATAATATGAAGTTTAAAATAATGTATTGTGCTGCAAAAGCTTATTATGTTATCCTTTAGTGCATTAGGACTACTGGACGGGTGCAAGGGGTAAACTGTTACTGCCTAAGTGGATCAAGAGATAGCATGCAGTTTTTTTCCTGTTCTATTCATTCTCTGAAACATCATGCAGACATACATTATTGGCACAAAATCCACAGACAGATGTACATACTGTGTGTGGTCTTCTCAGAATGATCACAAGGTCAGGTTGTACTCTGAAAACACCCGCTGTGTACTGTGTTAAAAGAAGCATCCTCATATCTACCTCACAAGTTCTCAAGCTTCTATGTCAGGTTGTGATTTGCAAGCTTTGCAGTAATATGTCACAGCCCACACATCCTCCTGCCCCCTAAAGAGCAGAAATGAAGAATACTGAGTCAGTAGATGAGTGTCCAACTCACATCTCAATTATTCCCTGTACTGTAGTGCAGAGTCATCGCTTAGACAAGTTTTTACCAACGGCCAAGATTGCTTTTGGGACAGGGATGCAATATGGTCCAGAGCAATCTATCCTTGTGTCAATATGTCAAAACACCATCATTCCTTTTTATAATGTTGCTGATTGTTAGTGCAAAGCCTCTCTGACTGCACTCCATTTGGTTGAAAGCACAGGGGGTCTTTCCCAGAAGCTTGTTATCAGGGATGATAAATAGTAGACTCAGATGTACCATACTGAATAACATGATCCCTAATACATTGGTTTTATTGGGCCATATATATATATATATATATAATTTTTTTTTTTTTAATGCAAGATCTGCAGCTTAAGGGTTGATTTAAGGTCCTCTGCTGCTGTATGACAGCCACTGAGGGAGATGCTCTTTTTGTTTGTGTATCACAACTGTCTCTGTATTTAAATAAACTTTTATGAAGTAATAAAAGATGAGGTATGAAAGAAAAGACAAAGGATGGCATGAAAGATACTAAATTAAAAAGGGCTGCATAACCGAATAATGCAATTACAGACTTGAGTTATAACTTGTTTAATTTACACTTGTCCTATCTCACTTATTTGTGTTACACTCTCCTCCCCTTCATGGATACTCTGCCAGAAATACTACAGCCCTTGTCTGTTGCCAGAAACCACCCCTATGTTAAAGAATACCAGAAAAAATAGCTTTAGTGGAGGCGTGCTGCTTTAAATACTGCTGATGAAATATGATTCGAAAAAGGCTTGTTTGTAGTTTACACCCATGTGTCAGAAGGCTTACCAGAAGCCAAAACACTAGAAAGTAACAATACTCTGACAACTCTGGAAAGTTATGAGTGTGTTTTATTCCTCTCTTTTCACTGTTCATGCATTTATGCTCATAGTTGTTCAATGCGATTGTTCATCTGATTTGCCAGACATCTTAGCATCAGTTTTCTGGAGCTTTCTCTCTTGGTTGAGCTTGTTGAAAGGAGGGAGATGGCTGACTTTGACACGGAGAATTTGTCAGTTTTAACGTGTTTTTCCTGTCACTCGAAAGTTTTACCAGAACAGATCCTGTTAGAATGGATGTTTTTGTTATTGTGTGTGCTTGTGTAAGTCATCAACCACTTCATCCTTGATTTTCCATCCAACCTTTAAGTACAGTACGCTAAAAGAAAAGCCTTTAACTGTGGGCTTTGAGTGCAAATATACTTCCCTGAAAAATATCCATTCACACTGTTAGCATTACCACTCCAACAAAGTGAGCCCATGCAACTTCACCATATTAATTGCATTTATCCAACAGTGAGTTAGAGTAATTGCTCTTCAATTATAAATTGTGATTTTAATCATGAAAGGTTGGCACTCAGTCCGATCCACTAATTACTTTTTCCCTAAAGGCACTAAAGAGATGAGACTGCTGATTTAGCACAAATCATCTGAACAAGAGCAAAGATAGTATGTAATTTAAGTATAATAGATGTTGTTACTTATGATCTGTGTGACTCACATCCTTGACTTTGTTCACAGAACTCACCTTCACGTGGATCTTCAATGAGTACCCGTCGTTTGTCATCCAGGACACGCGGCGGTTTGTGTCCCAGAAGACGGGCAACCTCTACATCGCCAAAGTGGAGCCCTCTGATGTGGGAAACTACACTTGTGTGGTTACCAACACTGTCACCAAAAGCAGCGTTCAAGGACCACTAACACCTCTAGTGCTGCGAAACGATGGTATTAGAGTTTTGTGCAACACTTGCTGCTTAACATACTAACTGAAATGTATCAGTTTTACATTATAGATGGTTATGGATGAAAAGGTCTGAGAAATAATCACAGTTTCATTACAATGATTATAACACATTTAATAAACAACATTACTGAAGTATAGATGAAAGGTGCAATGGGAAATGTAAATGGTATGTGTGGATGCCTTTTTAAAAAGTCGTAGCGCTATTATCAGATGATAGATTGAAACAAAATAATAAAGATGCACAAAGCTGGGAAAAAAATATCCAAGATGTGCAGTTAGGGCTGGGAAATATGGCCCATAGAAACAAAATCTGATTTTTTTTCACACCAAACCTGATTTAGGATTTTAATCGATTTTTTAAATTAATTAGTATTAAGAATATTAAGTCTTAGAAGGAATAATATTGTTTTTTATTGTCTTATTGCTTCATATTAATAAGCTATTGGTAGTGGTGCACAGAAGAAAGTTTGGAACGTTGTGCTCATGCACAGGAGCTTATTTTTTAATTTATACATTCTTTCATATGTTTTACATAGCTTAGAATAAAATAATTGATATTTTCTTTCTAATGGGATGGTACAAAACCTGTGTCAGAGAATTGTAACCACCTGTCATCTGTATCTACAGTATTTTCAATGATCCATGTGTAATGAATCTAATCTTACATTTGGCCTGAGTAAATCATGCCTTCACTTTTTTTGATTTTTGAATACAAAACTTTCCTGCTGTGACACTCCTTCATAGATCTTATTGTTACCTCCATGCCTTGATAAGCCTTACACGTTAAGCACACACACTATGAGAGTCACTTGATTTTCTTTCTAAACTTAACACAAAAGTAACAAAATTTGTGTTTGGTAGATTATTCCTTTGTTGTAATAATGCTTCTTGGCAATAAATCTTATACCCTTGGAAAGCCTGTTTATTTTCCTTTTAAATGGTGCCACATTTAAGGATCATGCATTTGTGGGATGAGCAGCAGAGTTGAGTATGTGGATTGCGCCCATGAAAAATTTTCCAAATCTTCTCTGCCAATGCCATACAGCTTATTCTGCCTTTGACTCTTGTTTTGAGCTTCTGGTACCCCCAGGTGCTGCCAGTCAGGTGCCTGATTGGCAGCACCTGTGAGCATGGGTTCTGCTACAGTGGTCAGTAGGTGTCTGCTCCAAGAATTGGCATGCCACGTTTGACTGATCTGGATAGGGCCCCTGCGATGGGGCAACTTCAAGCTAGTGTTCCTGAAAACCAAGTTGTGGCATTGTTTGGAGTGAGCCCTAGTACCATCTCCAAACTGAAGGCCAAGTTCCATACAACGGGGAATGTCAGAGACAGGCTGCGAAAAGGGCATCCCAAGAAGACAACACCCCAAGAAGACTGTTTTCCCTCACCCTGTCAGCATTTAGGTACTATAGGCTGTCTTCTACAGATTTACAGTCAAGGCTCTCTGCCCAGACACCCAGAACAGACTGCACACATCCAATGTCCGATCCAATCCACCAAACACCAAACACCAGTCAACTAGAAAAGCACTCGGAGAGCACAGACCTCCACCATTAGCCCTATCTCCCAATAGTAAAGAATCCTTAAAAAAAATTCCTGGATCTAGACGGTGATCCGGATCACTCCCAAAATCTAATCAGTTCTTCCTTATGCCATTTCTGACATTTCCTGAAAATTTCATCAAAATCCATCCATAACTTTTTGAGTTATGTTGCTAACAAACAAACTAACAAAAAAACAAACCCTGCCGATCACATAACCTCCTTGCGGAGGTAATGACAGAATAAGCTGTATGGCATTGGCAGAGAAGATTTGGCAAATTTTTCATGGGTGCAACGCACATACTCAGCTCTGCGGCTCATCCCACGAATGCATGTTCCTTACAAATGTGGCCCCATTTTAAAGGAAAATAAACAGGCTTTCCAACGGTATAAGATTTATTGCCAAGAAGCATTGTTACAACAAAGAAATAATCTACCAACCACAAATTTCCTTATATTTTGTGCAAAGTTTATTTCTAAAGTGAAAACACACATGGTCTTAATGACTGATTTGACAAAGGTTTTTGAGTGCTGTAAAAAATGGCACTGGTTAACCGTGTCATCACCAGGTATGGTGATCTTTATTAGCTATGGCCTGATAGATTTTAAGAAGTGATAGTCAAATGTCCTTACTTCGTCTCCCATTAAACATCTGGTCTATTTGTTCACTATACTTCAATTCACCCTGGTTGTTCTATGAAATTTAAAGGCAGAGGAGATTGCAGCTACACATGCAGAAAGAATTAGGGGTTTCTTGGTGAAATAATCGAGGCAGTCACATTGTCAAAGTTTTCTTTGAAGTTGACTCTCCAGACAATAATCAGCTGCATCACTTCATCTGAATCTTTTGATGTTTAAAGAGGAAAGGTTTCTTTACTATGATGATCAGTTTTTTTTGATGATGTGAAGTGTCATCTAAAGAAAATAATTGCATTTTTAATCACATCCCTGGTAGATGTTAGAAAAATCACTATAAGACACATTCCCCTCAGCCTGTGGACACAGAATGGTGATCAAAGAAATAGACTCATACTTTCTCTTGGCTGACATAGTCGTGACCTTAACTTTGTTTGGATTTTGTTGTGACCTTTTCAGGCCTTAAGCTGAAACAATTCCCCTCAGACATGCGTGGCATCATTTCGATATTTCTCTTTTGTAACTCCAGGTGTGATGGGTGAATACGAGCCAAAGATCGAAGTGCAGTTCCCTGAAGTTGTGCCTGTCGCTAAGAGCTCAACTGTCAAACTGGAATGTTTTGCACTTGGAAAGTATGTCCCACTGTGTATTATTATACCATGCATCTACCACACTACTATGCTCACTGTACCAATCTAAGCTACAAGGAAATGTGTGAGCAGTGTTATTTTAGGAGCTGAATTTTTCACATTTTGATAGCTCTGTCTTTTGCTGCACAACAAAAATACACAGAAATAGAAATTTAACATGTAAATGTGAGGAATTATTAACATCTACATGCTTAATCAGTGTTTGATTGATATCAGACTTGGCTTGTTTCTAGTGCTAAGCCAGATTTCTAGATAATACAAATCTCAGGAGTATTTTTCATCGTGTGACCTTGCTCTGTGTGATGTCTCTCATGCCTTTAGCCCAGTGCCAACTATCAGCTGGAGAAGGGTGGATGGAGCCTCTTTTGGCAGGAAAGTGGACATAAATAAAGCCAGCGGAGTTTTAGAGATCCCTTACTTCCAGCAGGAGGATGCTGGGATATATGAATGTGTTGCTGAAAACAGCAGAGGGAAAAACTCAGTGAAAGGAAAGCTGTCTTTTTACGGTGAGTAGGAGGATGGTTTTGCTGACTTTGATCTAAAACGTACCTTACTTCACACAAGTTGTCTTGGAAACGAAAAAATATCTAATGCCTTCAACCTGTCAGTCTTATTCCCAACATATCTTGTACATTTATCGACTTTACAGACTTTTTCTACCTATTGATTCATAGCCTCGTAGGTTCACTACGACTGAGTCTGATTGAAACTCTGGCAGAATAAAAGTGTAGCTTTGGTGTGAGTCCCACAAAAAGTTTAATTTGTTGTCACGCAATCTGTAGCTTTTATTAGAGGCCATATATAACTGCATCATATAGTGGAATGTGGTAATAAATTAACCTATTACCAGTAGTTCATTTCTGACAAGCTCTTTATTGTGCCAGAGGCTAACATGAGGCTGCAGAGCCCACAGATTTATACCTCCTTTCAGGGAGAGGTGATTTTTCCCTCACCAACACTGGACTTATGGCTCGTATTCTGGGAAAGCTTTTAATGGCCCTTGATGAAGGATTTTTATGGGTTCTCTCTCCATTATTTTGCAGTTTATGCATTGATGATGTCTGCCCACAAGGCCCTGTAGAGATGGGCTTGACTGAAATAATCAAATCCAGATTTTTCTTGCCGGTGAAGGAGGATGCTTTTGATATGATAATGGAGTTTTTTTAGCAGTACCTGTGGGTGAGATGAAATGCTTACTGTACCTGTAGGTATGGTGAGTTTTAAATATGCTTTACTTTAAATAGACTTGCCTGTTCATGGAGTAATATAACATCACAGCACTGCTACTAAGGGGTCCTAAAACAATGGAAAATGTTATGATCATTTGCAAACAAGCTCGTAACTTTTAATAACTCTAGCGATTACTGTCCTGGCCTTATGTAACATAGCCTCTGCACATTTTCTTTGCTGTAGCTGTGTGGAAGTCATGTTTCTCCTTGTAAGATTTAAGTCCTGTCTCATCTCCAAGCCACGCAGACTGGCCAACCGCCAGGTGATAAAAATCTGTAATCTCATTTTAAACTCCCATAGACAGGAGCTCGTGGGACATCCATCAAGTCTATAGAAGAAAAGGAGAATCAATACAGGGATGTGGTGTTTGCGACACCCAACCAATGCGTTCACATGAACAATAACGGGTGGCCTCTCTTTCCATTTCCCACTTAATTGTCCTTCTGTAGTTCCAGGGGATTTATGAAATTAGATCATGGTTTAGCAGTTGACTGCATTTGAATGGGCTCACACACAATCAGATTGGCTTTGTATGGAACTGCTTGCATCATGGTTTTCTTTTCATTATGTTATCTCTGACAGTTTAATTTGTATTTTTGTGTAAGAGGATGTCATGTAGTATTTGTTCTGTATAGTGATGTATTTCCTATTCAGTACTGCTGGCTCATTTCTAAATATATTTATTATGCAATCCCTTTATAAAAAATGAGCACAAGAAGAGCTTGTGTCTAGTAATTAAATATAATCTTAATTCTCAATTTAGGGGCTCTAAACACTCAGTTTAAGCTTTTCAAAGGTTACATGAATGAGTCAGAATCTGTTCTTAAATAAAATGCACTTCAGGCAACGCATGGCACAGTTTCTGAAGATTTGAAATACAAAGAGAAGTAATCATCAAGAAACACCTTCATTGGTTTGAAAACACACTGCTGTTGTTTTTTTACACTTCATGAGATGTTTTGCTCTTATCTCATGTTTTCACAAATTCCTTTCTGAGTTGACAGACACTGCTTCCTCACCAACTGTTCAGGATGGATATGGCAGTCTCCTTCCTCTCATAACAGAACTTTAATACTTCTCTGTGCAGAAAAAAATGTAACATGACTGAAACACATTCAATAATAGCCACATTATGACCTCGTAACAGGAAAGTCTCTTTTGTGTGAGAACACAATTTGGTATAAGTTAGTGTGGGTGAGAATTTGCTCTGCTATAAAGTCCTTGACACTGAATGTTCGGCTGAAACTGTTTGAACCGTAACAGCACTCTCCGGTCCTTTGGGAGAGATTAGATAAAAGGCTATTTCAATTGAGATTAATTGCATTATTGCCATTATTATTACATTATTAAAGCAACATAACTTGGAAAGCAGACACTCATTCAACTACCTCGTTCCCCTTGACCCTGGTGTCCTGTATTTATGTGGGTGCTTCACAAAGACCATAAATCTTTTTACACTGTCACCAGAGATAAGGTGCTAGTCATTTATATGACACAAGGACCACCATAATAAATATAAAGGCATTTTCTCTGCAGATTTCAGACAAAAAAGGGAATATAACCATTGTTATTAACTGCATAGCTCAAAAGAATAACTACCATTGTGTTCCAAGAATCACAGGATATAAAATGGAATCATTGAACCTCAGTCCTGGGATTGATCTGCATCACTATATTGCAGATCTAATACACTGTACCTCTTAGCATTTAACCCCACATTTCAAACCTTTTACTATTGATCCTTTCTCGTGTTGATCTTATACAATTGCTTTAGTTTTATATTTTTCACATCAAGGTTACCTTTGGGTTAATTGGAAGTGAATTCATGAGTTTTGCCCTTGGATGCTTCTTTAATGAACTAATTGCCTGCTTGAGTGGTTCATTGATTTTTTGATATAAAATTGCTGCATACTGGTCAATGCTCAAGCATATATGTAGTGTTAAAGTGTTGATATACAGTATTTGATTTCACAGCTGCACCTCATCTGACTGAGAAGCCTCAGGATATCCAAAAGACCATTGATGACACTCTAGTGTGGGAATGCAAAGCCAGTGCCAAACCCAAACCCTCATATCGCTGGCTGAAGAATGGCGAGCCTCTGGACCCGATGGAGGTAAGGGCTTTCTCTCAGTGTGAGCATGTTTCAAAAAAAAAAAAAAATTACAAAATGAAGATGAATGATTTTATGTTTCCCTTTGTATAGCACAGACTGCCAAACAGCACAAAAAAGTTGGAAAGAAATCAGTCAGAAAGTATCCCCAGGTGAGGAATATATAGTAAAATAATCAAAAAGAACTGAATTTCTGAACCAGTAAGCTGTTACTACCTGCTGCTCGCAAAGTTCCTTTGTGGATTTTTCAGACAACGTTTACCACACAAACTTTATCATTCACTTTTGAGCCAAAGGTGACCTTTCTATCAGTCAAAGGAAAAAACACTACAGTACCTGTTGTACATTGCTTAATAGTGTCTTTTTAGTATTGATTTGGCAAAATGCCGTCTTCCTCACTGTCTTCAAGTTAATATCAACATTTTGATTTTAAAAAACACCGGACTCTGAGCAGATTTTTACTGTCATTTAATTTTTCACATGACTTTGTCAGGGTAGGGCTTATGACAAGACATGAAATGACTCGTCAATTTTATTAACAAAAGTTGATGATTGGGGTGATACGCGATTGTGCATGTTTTTTATGCTGTATGCGTATATGGCACTGCTTCCCCTTTCAAGATAAGTCAGGAGTGAGCCATCTCACATCTTTACTATTTTGGTGAGAGTTCTATTTGCAAATCAGTGACCATGGCATCTAGGCACTCCCCTTCCTATACATGGACCACGCATAGCACACATTTCTTCATCACCTGGGGGATTCTAATTTTGAGCTTTTTTTTTTTTTTCTTATTTCTTTCTGCACATCAGGTCAGGGTTATCTATGCTAAACTTGCGGGATTTGAGTCCGTGACTTGGACTTGACTTGCACTTAAATCGGACACATCAGTGACTTGAGACTTGACTTGTACTGGCGTGCAAAAGGCTTGAGACTCGACTCAGAGCCATGCACAATCCTTGATTTTTAATTTTTCCATCATGATCTCCTGTCCCCCTGTAACTCTTTCCCCCATCGTCATATGCATGTGAGTTTATGCTGATTCTGATCAGGAATCGATTAACATCAAACTTCCTCAAGCAGATCAACGTATATACAATATTTTAAGGTGATTTAGCAAAAGTAAGGCTACTGATGATAACTCTGAAGCAAAAACACAGCGAGGGAGAGAAAGAAGCAAAATGGATGAGCTTCTCAGTGTAAGGAGAGGGGTACAGGGGTGTGTGAGGAGGGTTTGAGGAGGCAAGATGAGCTGAGTTTGATTTGATTTATTTTGAGGACAAGACACTGATAAAACGTAGCTAGTACAGTGGAATTAATGGTAATTTTTTTATCTTATGATCACAACATGGATAATGATCATTAAAAGCAGTGATCATTTTTTGTGACTTTTTTAGATAAAAATTATATTTTCCCAAAAACTGGTCTGTGGTGGTATTTGGGTTGTTATCCTTGATGATGACTTAATTACAACTTAGAACTGTGTCTTTTATATGTTTATATGTCTCGCTGCTGTTGGCGCGACACAATACAAAATGTATTTTTACAAATGACACATTAAAATTGCTTAAATTCCCCTAGCTCATTCTCACTGGCTTGTATTTAGATGATTGTATGTTCGGTTTAATTACTATTTTTTATGATACAGTTAGACTCTTTACAGTCAAGTTGATTTTATCAAAATAAATGGAATAAAATCTGTGAAGTCAACAAACTTGATATTAAGATGTATGTTACCATACAGTGCTTTGGACTGGATTTTGTTTGGAGCAGATAATGTTTCTGACTCATAGGCTTGTGCTTGGCAGGATCCTGTCCCTTTGAAATGCTTGTATTTGCCTGGGAACTCAAGTTGGCATCAAAATTATGTGTGTGCTGAGGGAGGGTGTTTGTATGTGTTTGCAAAGAAGCCAAAGTGATGCCATTTTCTGCCTGTCATCAGCTGGGGACTCTGTCAAAATTTAGAGCTCAATCTCCCTTATCTGCGACTCTCAATTTAATCATTAAGTCTCTTCTCTACAGGGAGGGCGAAAAATGCCTTTTTATTCAAAATACATTTCAAATTTAGGCAATTTGCCTTGTTTTGTGTTATTGTGCTGCTGGAGTAAGTATGCTTTTAGCTTTAAAAGAAACATCTCCTGTGAATCCCAGTCACTGATGGTGTCATTGTTTGGATTGGGTAATGAGCCCACAACCAGACTGTTGCTGTTTTTGTCTTTAAAGAGGGCAGGTAGGTTTAGTTTTCTCTTACTCAGATTGAGAGCTGAGATAGTATCTCAAATCTGGGGCAGTTTAATTGGAGAGCTGAATCATAATTCAGTCAAGAAGATTACAGAGTTTTACTCTCTAAATGCTTTGCCATTGTGACACAGAAGTAGTTATCCACAAACCCTCTAAACGCAGAGTCAAACTTAAAGACACAAAAAAGGCATTGTTGTCACGAACATTTCTTCTATCTTCCATTTGTGCCTGTCCTGTTAGTTGTTAATTTTGAACAGCTCACAAAGGTCACTTCCACTTTTGTCACACATCCTTAACCACAGGAAGCCCACATCACTCCACCTGTGCATCTCTGCTATTGATTTGTAAATAACATTGTAGAAATTCCTTTGGCGGGTGGCCAAGGTAACATATTCTCTGTACATGTGGCTATATTAATGAGGTGGGGTGTTACCATTTTCAAAATGCCACCGTCAACAGCGGCAACAGTAAATCAATTTCCAAACCCAAAGGTCAGCGATGTAGAGAAAGAGGGAGAAGGAGAGGAAGGCCAAGGGGGCCATTTGTTATTCCTCATTAGAATGGATCAGTCCTCCTCTCTCCCCTTTTTTTCTTCACTTTATCTCAGCATCTCTGCTGCTCTCTTTCTCTTTCCTGTGCTCTCTTTCAATCTTTTATCCTCCTGCTTTACCCCCCTCTCTCTCTGCCTCATTTTGGGACCCCTCCAAGGGATTTAAATGGCGCAGAGGAGGGCTGTCACTTCAAAATGTCACCCGGGTGAAACAAGGACCCACTCACTGTTGTAGTTTTCCACTCCACCGCCAGATCCCCTCTTAGTAACATACATAAGTGTATGTTTTTCAGATTGTTGTACCTTCAACCTCTAAAGTCAAGGCCCCGGCTTCTGAAGAGTCGTTATTGTTCTAGCTAAAATTCGGTGCACACCAGTGCAATCAGGAGTAGGATCATTACATGACCAGCATACAACAGACAGTCCATGATTTGCCTTTTTGCAGCTCAACTTGAAACAGGACTGATATCAGAGAAGAGTCAGAAAAATTAATGATAGCCATAAAGCAAATGAATGCCACCATTTGTCTCCAGCACTGAAGAGATTGTGAAAGAGCCACCACAGAGTCTCTAAGGGGTTTTAACAGGGCACTGGGTACAGAATAGAGTAGTGTGGCTGCAACCCATGCACTTACACTGATCTCTTTTATCCCTTTCATCCCCCTCGGCCCTTGCACTGTGCAACCCAAAAAGATCCATCTATCATCCATTCAAAGTCGCCATGGCACTCTTTCTCACTCTCTATCTCTCTCTTTGTTCCTTGCTCTCTTTCTATCATCCTTTTTCCTTGAACACACATATAAGCGCCCAGTCCTGTCCAAAAACCCGTGGACCTTTTTGTTCAACTTGGAATCTGATGCATTCACTCTTACCCAGGACCCCCTCTGGCGGTGACTGCAGCGCCAGGTCAGCTCCGTGTCTATCGAGTCATTGCGACTCAGAAAGAACCTCTATTTGAAGAACCTCAGCAGTGTCACTGAGTGATGTTAAGGGACAGTCCTTGTCTTTTCAAGTGCCTGTGCTGTAATGATTCCAGACGACAGACAGACTGGCGGCAGGACCCACTGGACTGCTTTGTCAGTGACATTAAAAGGTCCAGCTACACTCAATGGGAAAGATCAAGGGCAAGAACAATAGGTGCAGCCACACTTAAAGTGACACAACTATAAAAAGGGAGCAAAAAGAAGTGCCCAACCTTGTAAAGGTGAAAAGGTGGAAGGAGAGAAACTTTGCTCAAGGGTTGTTATTACAATCTCTACCAGGAATATGTATTTTTAAATGAATATCCAACATTTGCTTTTAAAAAGCAAATACCAGCTATTTCTTTTTGCTTTGCAATGAAACCTAATATGATTCTTGTAACAGTACAAAATAGCCTACATGCTCTGCTTATTTCCAGCTAATTCCTCAGTGGTTTGATTTCAACCACCGTTTGATAGTGTCTCAGTGCTATGTTAAGCAGAGGGGGGTTACATCTAGTCACTGTGGGCCTATTAAGACCACAGAAAATTAGCAGTGTTTCAATTATCAAGCCCCCTGAGGGGAGAGAAAGTGTGGCTGAATCCTGAATTAGATCAGACAGAATGAACACAGTTGGCATCATGGTAGTTAAAATGTCCGTATATAGCCCTAATTATCCTGCTTTAAGACATTTTAGTCCAGAATTAGCATATTAACACCTAGCATGTGATACTGTCAAGGCACTAATTGGGCCATTCATAAGTTTTGCTTTCAACAGAACTCTAGTATTTATTCCATGTGGTGAAAAATAAACAAAATATCCAGAGTAGTTTGAGTCCAGCGTCTCTCTGCAGCCACAGCGATAAGTCTACCACTGCTCCTCAGTGTCTAATTTTACTTTTTAAAAAAACCTCACAGACAGCTCAGCGGACGAGTCAAAAGTCATCTGAACTTAGTCTTATCAAACATCTACCTTTTACTGTCCCCTTATTTCCTTTTTTGGGTTAAGTTCATGTTATATCTTGCTATTGAGGCAGGTCTCTATCCAAACAAGAAGTCAGTAACCCCGTTTAAGACAGTAGAAAAATCCAAAATGACACAAGAATAGTTTTTAATGTAAAAAAGTGAAATTTTACAATATGATAAAAAAGGATGCCATCAATTTACGATCGAAATTCTGAGATTAATCGTGATTAAGATTTTACTCTTTTGACAGCCTTAGATTATTTGTATTTAGTTTGACCTATTATGACTTTATCTAATGCACTGAGTTGATACATAATAAATCTGACTATAATAGTAAAAACTTCAAACATAGTAAAGCACTCACACGATTTAATATCGTGATTAACAACGCAGCACATTTATTTTATAGGGTGGATAAGGAGGAGGTGCTGGCATGCAGATGTTTTTGGCCATTACATATCATCACAGCGGTACACTTGAGATGACACCAGTCTGTTATTAGACACTACAGTGTTCTTCATACTCTTTTACAGGTAGAGCTGACTATTTGGGGATCGATGTTGTGTTTATTTTCACCAAATCCCCATGCATAAAGACAGTTCCTCCAACATCCTCATGCCACTTGTTCTCTCTCTTTCAAAAGATTAATCAAAATAAAACAACAAACAAACAGGTCTCAGTTCTGGCACAGCGCTGTTTGCTCAGCTGAGCAGTTTGCATGCATTTTGTGTGCAGTTAGCATAGATTTCCCCTTTGCATGTGCTCTGTGGACCAGAGGCAATCTTTTTTGCCGTTTATAGAACTTAAAGCCATGCTAACAAATGTGCTACTCTTCAGTAGATCTGCCCCATGGTGTCTTGCCCAAACTGCAGCATATTTCATTAAATACATTTAAGTGCCAGAAAGGTTGATGTGAATGTGAGGTCAGTGACTGTAACCTGTTAACAGGATGTTTTTTATGCTCTGAAGATTTTACCCAGTTTTCCCAAGAGACGTTTCTTATACTTATATTGTACCTCCACTAATCAATACTTTTGTATTAACAAAGGATCAAATGGCTGTATGTAATGTGAAAGGGGTCAACACTGTGAAAGAAACACACACACAGAATCATAATCCACAGTACAGGCAGCATGTCCGACAGCGTGCAGAGCATAGAAAGAGCATGGAGACATCCAGGAACATGGAAGGTCCTGATTGGATGGAAACCTTAGACCTGACTGGGGTGTAGTTTTGCATCAGAGTCTTCAACTTAAGTCCCCTGCTGACTGTTTACCTTGTCTAAAGCTGTTTGGTGTTTGTTGTCAGGTTAGCACAGCAGTCTGTCTTGAAACGTGCTGTTTAATGTGTCTATCCACCTGTGTGTGTGTCTTAAGCAGGACAGAGTTCAGGCGAATAACGGCATGCTGACCATCAGCAGCTTGAATCTGGCTGACATCGGCATGTACCAGTGTGTGGCAGAAAACAAACATGGCCGAATCTTCACCAACGCTGAGCTTCGAGTCATAGGTAAGAGCAAACACACAAGACTTATCAACATATTCAGTTGAGTTTTTGTCTTTCACTCTCCGTGTTTGCTGCTACATGGTTTCATGATAGATAGATAGATACAGAGATGTTAAATGTTTAAAAGCAAAATATTAAATGATAACATCACCTTGATTGTGGTGATGTTAGTCAAGGTCCACATTGGACTCCCGAGACTCAAATACCTTTTAAAACACTTCTGACACAGGAAAAACAAGATTATTTTACTGAAAGATTTTCTCGTTATAATATTCAATATTTTGTATTTTCATGACATTTTCTGTTTGTTGTATAACTACCAAAGACAGCCTTTTAATAGACTCTTTTTTTCTAAAAGAACTCAACTTGCCCAGTCTATGTAGATTAAAACTGAATGCATAGAGAAGCTCAATTTGTCTTTTTTCTTGCTTCTGTGAAAATGAACTCGTGTCAGCAGTAAATTTGCCTTCAGTCTGCCCCAAAGACATCCTCAGTTCTGCTCTTATTATGAAGCCACCACATGGGATGCTGGTCAGCTCTTTGCTGAAAAAGTAGGGATGATGTGTTTGCTGTTGGATGAGCAGTTTCCACTTGATTAGTAAGAGATGACAACAACATTTTCTTTATTAATAAGATTAGAACATATTTCAGTTTGATTTCAGTTGATTATAATGGAATGGAAGTTTTTATTGCAGTGATCCTCATATGTAATTCTTCAGTAGCCATAATATAATCTGATAATTTTCAATTTATAGATTTAAGAATATATTTTTTAAAGATTTGTCAGTGAATTTTCCAACTTAACACCAGAGAAGTGCAAATAAAGTTTCTATTTCTCATGTATTTATCATACAGTTATTGAAAACCTGGGGGGATTTTCAACTGATCATGAAACAGACTGAAATAACACTGATGCTTCTTTATTGTCTACAAACAGAAACAAAACTGTGAACCCCAGAAGTGATTATGTGTGGTTAATTTTGATGAATCCAGCAGTGTAGCTGTCAGACAAGGAAATGTAAAGCATGCATTTTCCATGGCAGAGATTCACAGTGAGTGAATAATGGAACTATCAAAATTAAACAAGAGGATATTTTTGACCAAAAGGAAGAAAAAAAAAAAAAAAAACTTTTCTTACACATGTCAAATAGCGCAAAGGAAAAAAATGGGCTGTTCTGTCCACAGGGGGCGTCAGAATAAACCCAGAAGAAAAAGTTTTTTACTGAAGCTTTAAATGTACATAGAAATAACACGGGAAGTTGGACTCAGTATCAATTATGGACACACAGTGTGAAGAGCAACCTCCAGTTTCTACATACAATGGTTGCACCGCAGTCTGCCAACGAATGGTACTGTAGAGAAAATGACTCCTTCTCGAGTCAGTAGGAGCAGTTCCACTGCCTGCGCTCCACTCTGACACCAGCACATCCCTGAAGCGTCATCTTGCTCCACTTCATTGGAGATAAGCCACAGTTCTATTATCTGCGATGGCTGCTGCCAAACGCATGAATCAGATCAGAGCAGATTGGTCCAAACAGCCCAAAAACGTGCAAAGTATCTAGTCAACTTTAGAATTTAACTTAATGCACAGACTCCCGATCTGAAATCATCACTTTATCAACATTACATCTCCTCCTGCATCGAGAGCAAAAGGTCACCAGGAAGTCAGTGGAAAGAAAAAGTAACCTTTTACCTTTCTTAATGTACCCACGAATAAAATCAAGCAGTAAGCAATAAAATCACGGAATCATCTCAGAATGAATGACTACAGAAGAGTATTGGGGCCACTAAAAATAAAAAAATTTTGAGACAAAATTTTTTTTTTCACTTGTCAGAAAAAAGTCAGAATTCTGAGATTAAAGTCAGAATTCTGAGAAAAAAGTCAGAATTCTGAGATTAAAGTCAGAATTCTGAGATTAAAGTCAGCATACTGAGAAAAAAGTCAGAATTCTGAGAAAAAGTCAGAATTCTGAGATTAAAGTCAGAATTCTGAGGAATGAGTCAGAATTCTGACTTTATTCTTCAAATGAAAAAAAAGTCTCAAATTTTTTTTTCAGAATTCTGAGATTAAAGTCAAAAATTCTGACTTTTAACTCAGAATTCTGACTTCAATCTCAGAATTCTGACTTTTTTCTCAGAATTCTGACTTTAAACTCAGAATTCTGACTTTAATCTCAGAATTCTGACTTTTTTCTCACAAGTGAAAAAAAAAAATTCATCTCAAAATTTTTTTTTTTCATTGGCCCCAATACTCTTCCATAAATGACAAACCAGCCCAGAAAAAGGCAAAATAATCTGCAGTTGACATTCTATTCCTGTGTAAACTTGCAGTACTCCCATGATCCCTTCCCTCTGCTGTGTCATGATAGCACTGGACTGTCCAGGAGAAGTAAACTTTTTTACTTAGGTTTTCCCCCAACACAGTGACTGGCACATGAATTTGTACGTTATAGCACACAATGAGAAGTGCGCCACAGAAATTCAATTTTTAGATTGCTAGCATGAATCATCTATGAAAGATTTAAGCTGTGCAGAGGGCAGGAGAGCGTACTAGCAACTTGTGAGAAGTCCCAGAACGTCTGAAAATGTCCCGGTACACCAAGGGGGAAAGTATAGAAGTGTTTGTATTGCGTACTGATCCTCACTGTCCCAGTCAAAGCACTGTTTATACAGACTTTTAAACTAAACCTTTAAGTGGAGATTAAAAGTCTTAGAAAGTTGCCGTAATTAAAGTACTTAGTGGCATGTGTAAACCAGTGTATTGAGAGTCTGTCAAAGCCACTTCATCTTGTGACACAGCTGCTTTGTATAGTTTTGTTTAGAGGCGTATGTATAACTCGGAGTGGCAGCTCGACACAATGTAGTTGCATGAATGCCAGCAGGTTTTGATGACTGTACTGAAAGAGTGTGGGTCTGGAACAAATCAGTAAGAGTGCTGTGAAATAGCCTAAACGTCATAAACACTCAAGACTAAAACCACAGTATTATGACCATATTGACAAGAACTGCTGTATCCTGTGTGATTTACTAAATGTACATCTCATCTTAACAATACTTGACTCTACACTGTACATTACACATTTTGGGATTTCCTTAGCACTCCATCTGATGGAATGAACATTTACACTTTTTTATACTGACTGTCTTACTGACACAAAGTCCTAAACAAACATTCTTAATAAGTCCCAATATGTAAAGTAGAATTCAGTAAATTTACCTATTAATTCATGTTAGTCAGTAAATATTCAGAGATTTCAGACTAATGGATCTCTACTGTGATAAGTTTTCTCATCATAATAAGTTACAATTAAGTATGCATAAGTACTGTTTTGAATATCTGTACTTGAGTATTAGTTTTTTGGGGACTTATTATGGTACTTTTACTTCCCCACATTTGAAAGACAAATATCCAGCCTCTGACTTCACTACATTTCTGTACATGTTCTTGTTACTCACTACTTTTGTCAAAATCCAGTTAATTTTTCCTTTCTTTTCTTTTCCTTTCCGATCTGATAGACAATAAACAGCAATCTTCCACTTCTCTTATATGCCAATGATTTTCAGCAACATTGGCTTTTATGTATTTAGGTTTTTTTATGCAATTCAAAATGTGAAAAAGTGCAACAGTTTTGTCCCTTTTGACCAAAATGGCCCATTTCATATATTAGGCTTCCAAATGATCAAACATTCAGTTTTTCTTCTACTTTTTTAAACTTGTTTTTTCAAGCAACATCTCTTCTTATCATAAAAACTAAAAAAAAAAAAAAAAATCATAAGTTTGAAAAAATTTTAACCCCTTATTGGCCATGTTCTGTCATGGATATCTCTGGTGTTTTAGATGGGAAAAAGGGGCAAATATGACTTATTTTCAATATATTGCATGCAAAGTCATTTCTATGCCAATGATTTTCAGTAACATTGATTTTCATGCATTGTTAATTTTATGAAAATAATTTGGGGGGGGGGGGTTTAAACAAGATAAGACATTATTCTAACAATTCAATGTTTTTTCTCCATAAACCACAACAGGGAAAATGGCGCAATCTTGTGGAAAATAGTAAAAATTACAAATTTTCACAAAACATTTATTTATTGCATCCATGTGTTTGAATGTTTCCTCACTTTTTAAAGCCTGGCCATCAGCTATTTTTGTTTTTTTTTTTCCTCTTAATATTCCTTTTTTCATAGAAGAACTAGGGTTGGAAAATTATTATATTTTAAAGTTTGATTAATGTTGGATTTTCTGTAGTTAATTATGATTAATCTCCCCATTTTGAAATGCTATTTTAGTTCCATTTTGTATTGTGCATTTTGTTGGGTAAAGGGTAATTAATTTCCTGTTTGGACAGACCTTTTGTTTTGAAGAAAATAAACTTAGGTCGAGATCAAAGATTACATCACTTTACAACTTTACCAAAAAATAATTTATTATGGGTTAAAATGGCAATAAAGGACTAGTTAAATTGTAACATTTGATAACACAAAGTGTAGATGGCTTTTGACTGGCTTACTGGCTTAACCAAAGTGTGCTGAAATGAAGATTAAAGCAGATGAATATTCAAAATTAATTAAAAGTAGTTGCTCTAATTATGGACTTTGGTTAATCGTGATTAATACCTGAAAATGTTGTAAATTCAAAAGCTATCATTATCAATGTATTAAGGGAATCACATTGGATTATGGAACACATAATTCCTTTGTGCTTGTTAAAATAAGTGTACACGGTTGTGTAAGGCTGCCTTTTTCTCTGTTTTCGAAATCCCTCTTTCACCAAATCAAATGTTTTACAGTCACAAGTGTTTGCATAATTTGTTAGCTTTGTTATAAGAATTTTGTGAACTGTCAGCAAAGGTTTTGAAGAGTGTACCTCTCGAACCTAAGCCGTTGAAAAAGTGAGCAGGCACTTTTGAGCTCTTCTGACTGTTAAAAAAAGCCTTTACATCTATATTCACTCTAGATGATGTGATTAAATTCTTAGCTAACAGCTATATTTATTTGATCTACAGATGGAGGAACACATTTAATTGAAACATCAACTCTAGCTTCAACACAAGAGTTCATTTAAATCCAACCAATGTGTTATGTGGAGACAAGTATAGTAAGTGTAAATGGTGTTGATTGAGGACAAGCTGGCATTTCACACCAAGTGTTAAGAAGAAGTTGTAACATGTGAATCCATGTTTGTAATTGTGTATACTGTCGTGAACACTCATGCATGTGTTGGCAGGTGCTTGGCCATGTAACTGGCGCCAGGCTGTGTGTTCACTTTGAAGAGCTTTCTGCTGAGTCGGTGCGCATACAAAATAGCTCCAGACGACGGCGCCTTAGTAATTAAGGCCTAAAGGAGCAGCAACAAAGCCTCCCTCTCATTTTACATTCACTCATTTTGCTTCAGAGCCTCACAGCTTCATTCTTAATGCATAATGTCCTCCTAAGGAAAATTCAAGGAATTGGAAAACCCACCTTCCTTCAAATAAAATGTCTTCTTAAAGAAATGATGCACCGTGTCTGCTCTACTACAGTTTATGTTTCCATATGAAAGTGTGAGCATGTGTCTGTATGCAAACAAGTTAAAATGTTTGTAGACAGCGAAGTATGAGGGCTGACCTGCCTAATGGATGGACTGACCTACATGTTTTAAGGAGGCTCTTCTACTCTCATTTCCTCAGTGCTCAACACTGTTTATTCCTCTGTCTTTTCTGACTGTAAATGTTTTTCCTCTCTCACAATACTTACATTCCTCTTTTTTCCCTTTTTCTGTCAGCCATCGCCCCAGACTTCTCCCAGAACTTGCTGAAGGCCCAAACTCTGGCCCGACAGGGTGGTGATGTCCTGATCGAATGCAAGCCCAAGATGTCTCCTCGGGGTGTGATTTCATGGAGGAAGGGGAAGGAAGCATTGAGAGAGAGCCACAGGTAACAGCTTTCTTTGTGTGCAGCCATAAATGCGCTGTATGTGGGACCATTGTTTAGCTTCTGCGCTGTACTTTTAGAATAGCATTTCATTGACTTGTTATTTTATTTCCCCCTACTTGATATTCATGGTGACAAACTGCAAAGAACAGAACCACAGTGTGACACAATACAATTTAGATTGCATAACACGTCCTGCACTCCACCACTTTCCCCCTGCTATCTACATTTCTCCCCTGAACTCCATTGTACTCTGCTCTCCTGGCAGTGCTCAGAGCTGGTTTCTGCACTGTTTACTTGAGGTAATTGGCCGTTCGTAGACTGCGGCACTCAGATCGATGCGCTGATCCATCAGCTCATTAGCAGCATGTAAGGCCTGGAGGGTCATTAGAGCACAAGGCAGACGATGATCCAGGCTACCATCGAGACATAGAAGAAGCAGGTGAAATCCCCAAAAGGACAGATCAATGGCCGGCCGCTAAAGAACACACATTCTTATGTGATAGTGGTGGTGACACCCAAGAAACTAGCTGGACACCTTGTTTTATTAGAAATCAGGTTAAGTGTGGATCAATACAATACCTCTTTGTGCCGGAGAGGAGAAGAAAAAGGAGAAAACAACCAATGTTAATAAGGCAAGAGAAACCGATTCTCCCCCTAAAGACATAATACTACATACTAGTGGAGGTCAAGGCAGGATGTGGGGTGAGTTACTGATCAGGACTCATACTGTTTGGTCTCATGTGGCGGCGATCATAGAGATATGCAACAACTTAAAAGAAAAAAAAAAACTTTTCAAACAACATGGATGGAATAAGTGTGGCCATACATGAAGTGAAGCAGAAGCACAGCTAAGGAAATGATAAAGAGATCATCACTAAATATGTCTCTCTCTGGTTCTACTCAGGTTACGTGTTTTTAAGACAAACATTTCTGTGTTTATTCATTATTTCTTGCAGCTTCTCAATTTCCAAATACAATATCCTCATTTCCCTTTTTTTTCTAAATTTTCATATCTATTTATTTTAGGACCATTAACATTAATGCATTAATCACAATTAATTAAGGTCCATATTGGATGCAGCAAAAAATCCAAAAACAAAACAAGAACGGTTTAATGCAAAATAGTCAAATTGGAAACGGCAAAATGAATTATGATTGACAACTAAAATCGTGAGATTAATTGAGATTCAAAATGTGTATTTTGAAACAGCCCTGACTCATTGATTTATTTCTTGCAAAAGTGCGATAGATAACACAAATACCCAGTGTTTTTTCAGCATTAAAAATCAAGTTAATATATACATATTAGTGCTGTCAAGCGATTAAAATTTTTGATTAGATTAATCACAGGGTTGCTGTGGATTAATTTTGATTAATCATGATTAAATAACATTCATTTTTAATCTATATTAATCGCATTTCATTTTGCAAGCTTGGCGATGTGATATATATATATATATATATATATATATATATATATATATATATATATATAATGCTTCACAAATGTATTAGACCACCCTAACCCTAATCAAAGTAAGGTTTATGCCACGGCTGCCCTAAATTAACAGTATTGGTAATTACCAAAATCATTTTTAATGTTTCTGCAATGGTTAATACACCAATACGTAGAAGCTCTTTAACCCAAATGATATTTTAATGCTAAAATATAATTCTTATTGTTATCCATGAATTTTCAAATGTACTGATTTACAAAAAACTGAAAAAAATAATAAAGCACATTAATATTTCTTGATTAATATGTCAAATTAGAGTTATTTACTTGTGCTCCTGAACAGAGAAATGAGTTTTAGTGGTTGAATGTTATGCTTGATTAATTTCTGACTTCTCAGCGAAGCCCAGTGAGCCGGCTCAAATTTGGGTGAATTCAGTTTGAAATCCCTCATTCCTGTTCAAAATGGTAAAACATGGAGAGCTCACTGAAAGAGTCTGCATAAAAGCACTTCATGATGCTGGATGGTCTTTGAGACAAATACGACAGGGGGTCTAATAATTTTTTTAAGCACTGTATATATATATATATATATAATTCTTTTTTTTTTCAATAGAATGTTATACTGAGACATAGTTCAGAAATCCATATTCAGTGGAGTATCCCTGATTTTTCATAACTGCTTTAATGTTAACAGTGCAAGGCAAATTGATCAGACAGGTCCATCTCACAGAGCTTCAAGCTCATGGGCTTTTTCCTGGTCAGAGAATGTCTACATCAATCAGCATCATTTGAGGAAAAGGAGGCAGTATCTGTGGACATGGTTTAGTTGAAATGGCTGCAAATCTGTAAACAATGGCAACTAGTGAAGAGATCAGCATGAATGTAGCTTTAGGGGCAGTTTTTTCAAAAATGGGCACTTCATTATTAATGGAGAGTAAAGAACCACACTGACAGTGTTTCTTGGTGAAAAAGGTGAAAGAGATGGGGGGTGGGGGTGGGGTGGGGGGTTGTTCTCCTCCCAAATGGCTTTGACAGAATTTGATTTACCAGCTGTCTTCAGCCATAACGAAGAATTATATGTTGACATGGAAACAGCTGTCTGTCAGCTTGCATTATGTATTTTACTCCTTTGCTGCAGCGTACGCCCACTACATCACGTTTTGTTGTGCTAATTTACCCATAATGAATATGACAGACAGGAAGTTTGTCAAATCATCATCCTTTATGTAAAGGTTCCAGCCTTCCCAAACACCATGTACGGGGTATTACTGTCATTGATGTGAAATATACTCTGTGCCATAGATACACTATATAGACAAAAGTATTTGCCGCCTGACCATTTCACCAACAGGGACTGTAATGACACTGTATTCAAATGCATGTATTTTAATATAGAGTTCAATCAATTATTGAATCAATCTTTGTTTGTATAGCGCCAATTCATAACCAAAGTTATCGCAAGCCCCTTTACAAAGAGGGCAGGTCTAGACCATACTCTCTGCTTTGGACTGTTGTAATAGACCAGTGTTAATCATCAATATTATAATTAAGACCAGTTAATCCCCACACAACACTAGCAGTAGTTAGCCCCATTACAGTGGCAACAAATACTTCCCTATGCCGAGCAGACCAGACTCTTGTTGACAGCCCTGTGCAGAAGCTGAGGTTTTAGTTGACCCCCTTTTGCAGATATAACAGCCTCCACTCTTCTTGGAAGGCTTTCCACAAGTTTTTGGAGTGTTTTTGTGGGAATTTATGCCCATTTATTCTGTAGAGCACTTATGAGGTCAGGCACTGATGTTGGACGAGAAGGCCTACCTTGCGATCTCCCAAAGGTGCTCATTGGGGTTCAGGCCAGGGCTCTGTGTTAGGAAGTCAAGTTATCACTCCAAACTCATCAAACCAGGTCTTTATAGTCCTTGCTTTGTGCACTTAGGCACAGTCATGTTGGAATAGAAAAAAGCCTTCTCCAAACTGTTGCCACAAAGTTGGAAGCACAGCATTGTCCAAAATGACTTATGCTGAACCCTTAAGATTGCCATTCACTGTAGATAAGGGGCCTTGCCCAAACCCTTAAAAAACAGCCCGATGCTATTATCCCTCCTCCCATCAGACTTCACAGTTGGCACAATGCAGTCAGGTGGGTAACTTTCTCCTGGCATCTTTTAAACTCAGACTCGTCCACCTGACTGCCAAACAGAGAAGCATGATTCAGATTTACACCACTCTGTCCAACACTTGGCATTGTACTTTTTGATGTGAGACTTGCTTGCAGCTTATTTGCCATGGAAAACAATTTCATGAAGCTTCCACTGTACAGTTTTAGAGCTTAAAATAATCCAAGTTCATAACTCTTCAGCTATGGAATTAGCAGAGCATTGCAAACTTGTATGCACCATGGACCTTAGCAGTCATTGACCCTGCTCTGTGATTTTACCTGGTCTTCTGCTTTGTGACTGAGTTGCTGTTGTTCCTAAATGCTTCCACTTTCTAATATCACTTACAGTTGACTGTGGAATACCCTACAGGGATGAAATTTCACAAACAGACTTATTGCAAAGGAGGTATCCATCACAGTACCATGCTTGAAGTCACTCAGCTCTTCAAAATGACCCATTTTGTATCACAAATGTTTGCAAATGGGGGTAACTTTTATGTACCTTAGCCCCAACACTTTCATATGTCTGTGAGGTGAAGTTATGCCACTGCAAAACCTCAAGTCTCTCTACTTTGTCGGTTGCTTATCACCAAACTAGAGCCTCCTTAAGAAGAATGAGATGGCTTCCCCTCATGCAGAGAAGCAGATGTAATTAAACAATTTGGAGATCCCTTCATTTCTTCCTGAGCTGTGTATTTTCTCTGATTCAAGTCTGTAATGTCCTGCAAGAACAGGCAGTTATGGGAGTGAAGAACAGTAACTCACTGTTACAGTTCTAAGAAACTAAAAAGCCCTAATGTGCCGTTGTTTCTCTAATTGGTTTCTGTCAGGAGATTTATGAACCACAGTATTTTCTTTGGAAACCATTAAGTTTGGTCTGGGTGCTTTTATAATTTCTCTCTGAATTAAAAAAAGATAACTTAAATCACTTGATAATGCTTTTCCACTTTCTGTTTGATAACATCTTGATTTTCTGCTAGAACGTAGCAGCAGGAGGTAGAGCACCCCTGCCAGCACATGCAGTGACGTTGCTGGAGTCCAGATTTCTCATTTGATTTAGGATTAATTGTTCGACTGGCTCAGCAGCTTTTCTACACCTAACCTCTGAGATATTCATCCTCACCACAGTAGGAGAGCAGCAGGTTTATACATGTCTCCCCTCTGTCAGGCAGTATGTTGGGGAAAGCTAAGGTGCAGTGTGGTTGTTAATACTGATGTTGGGCCAAGACGTCTTTATTACAGGAGAGAGATTTTGTATTTGAGGGCTAGCAGGAGTATCACTGAACATTTAGTGCTGCAAACGTCTGCTAAATGTTGCACCAAGCTTGCAGATTTATCATCCTCTTAAGTATTGAAAGGAAAATGCATCCATACTGCAATGTATGATATCAATCACACCCATAAAAGCAAGATTTCCCATTTGAGATTTAATGTTACAGCCTCACCCTGAAGTAGGTGAGCTGCATACAAGATGTTAGGCTTTGGCATTATTGCAGCATTTCTCGCAAACGTTTCCCCTGTTCCTTGCCTTGTTAGCATTTTTTTTCCACCGAATCGAAAAGGGGCTGCTACCAATGTTATTATAACGGTGGCACAACAGTAATCCATCCCACTGGCTCAACTAAAATACCCATAATTCCTTCTAATCTTCCAGGGATAATGTTTTCAAGGATCTGGAGCAGGGGAAAACAAATCAACTAAGAACAAGGCAGGATCTGATTAGTTAATGAAATCAAGCACTGGTGATACCTATACCTATATACCCATATCCCAGTCATGTATAACAAGATTGCCTTGTGACACGGCTGCTGGGCACTTACGCAGGGAGCTATAAGGTTAACGATAAAGTGCTTACTCTAATTTAATTTCACTGCTGACCACTGCCAGCAACTGTAAAATGGATATAGGAAATAGCTCTTAGGAATATTACCTTTAGATTGAACCACTGTGTTTAAGATTGTTATGCTAAATGATATATATTGCTTCATCATGTAATGTGAGTCCTTTTATAATCCCGCCATTAAAACAGCAAGAGCTTTCTGGAAGTGTTTCCAATACCAGATGTGCATTGAAATAAACTTGAGAATACAGCAAGTCCCAAGTAATATACTGAGTTAATTATGCAATCCTTCTTTAGCGGTTAAAATAATGTTTTTCATTTACAGCCTCTTAGTTTTTTGTTACACCATAGAGAGGCACAGAAGGCTTTTAGATTACAGACAGTAGCTCACTTTAACACTGGCCAATAAGGTTGAAGGTAGGTGCCTGTTTACTATATCACACTGCTGAAGTTTTATGTACCCCCACAAATTTCCCCAATACCTTAATTGCTCCAGGGCAACCTTTGAGAGAAAAGGGAACAAAGGGGGAGCTTTGCAGACAGCTAATGCTCCTTATATTTTTTTTCCTGCACTGTTGCTTTGCAGCTCTGGTGAGGAGGCATGCTGACATAGACTACTACACAGTTTAATGGCAAGTCTTATCCCTGTGACATCTCATATCCATAACTCTTTGTTATAGTCCATTACAAAGAAAGCCCTCAGCTCAGTTAGGAGAATACCCCCAGCTCCATGGGGAATGGCCACTGCAGAAGAGGCTAATGTATTTTAATTCCTCTAGCCTTTCAGGCAATACAGGTCAGTTTTGATCGTTTAAGGTGGTCCAGACTGCCTTTAAGGGGTCTTTTAGAAAGGAGTATTGAAGTTCTTCTTTCCAACCAGTTACACTTTGAAACACGGGCTCAACCCCATTACACTGCAGAGCCGTTTAGAAGATAAGATGGGAGCCCCTTGTGAGGATTTGCAGGGCAAGGCACTTATCAATAGTTTAATTAATTTCCAAGGATTGAAATGTGGTCAGCAAATTGTTCCACAGCCACAATTGAAAGGCAGTAAAGATAAGTCAGATAGAATTTGACTACATTTGCATGACTTGTCCTACTGACTTTTGACTCTGAAAGAGAGAAAAAAAAGCTTTCTCTGTTTTACATCCATCAAAAGTAACACTCAATAACATATTCCTCTCAAAAGCACTGAATGTGTAACCAGTTGTACTTTCTCTCTTTGTCAAATTGCTTTTTGAAGACAGAAATCCTAATGTATGGCAGTAATCATGAAATAAACTACCCTTACATAGTGTTGGCTTCAGGTTATGAGTTAAAACATCTAGAGAACATATACACAAGGATTTTCCTACTGTTACTACCTGTTTTGTTTAATAAATAAATAAAACTTCAGGCCGGCAAGCAGTTGGTGTTTTGTTAGCCTCAGGGGAATTCATTTTTAGCAGTGTGATATTTCATTGATCCATGTAGGGATTTTTTCGTCATGCCTGACCCCTTTAGGGAGAGATGAGCTGGTAGGGATTCAGCGCTGCTTAAGGAAGTCTCAGCAAGGCATATTCTTGACTTCAGTGTGGCAACTGATGGATAGGCTACACATACATGCACAGGTGTGCTCTAAACTTGTCCTTACTTTTGTCATTTTAAAATATCAGCCTCTGTTCAAGTTCATTCTAGCTCTTTCAGAAAATCACTGAATACATTTTTGGTGGTCATTTTGTTTTGTCTTGTGCTGCTTAAACTAAAGCATAGAATATGAGTGTAGTGTGTGATCAATTATGAATTGGACGGTTGATAGAAATTGTATTATTTATTTATTTACATTTATTTAACATGGACACACTGTAACATTGATGCTTTGTCATTTAATCACACATCGGTCCCAGACGCACAGTTTTGTGTGTATGAGAACACGCGAACCATTAAAAAGACAGAGATACCAAAAGAACACTGTACTTTGGCAAATACATTATCACATTACAGTTAAAATATTTAAGACAAATAAAATAAAAAAGAGAGCTGTATTGTAAATGGTTCCTTTAGATAAACAGACATGTTGTTTTATGTGTGGTCACAATATTGTTGCTCCTTCAACTATGGTTTAATACATTCATTAAAATCTTTGAAATGATGCATCTTCAGCTCAGGGGGTGGACTATTCTAGAGTTTTGCTCCTGCAGCAGAGAAGGCTGATGGTCTAAAAGAGATTTACTGAAGCCAGTACCTTGTCACAAATTCACCAAACATGCATGTTGTGTTTCTTTAAGACCATGGTGCCATCATACAGGTTTTTGTCCATGATTTTTATCGTGTGGTTGTGTAACTACAGGATTGGTTTTAAAGTTTTTTGTGAAGCGTGGGACCAGGAAGTACAGATGTGAAAATATCATAGCATGCATATAGAGCCTGAGTGTGTTTAATAAAAGATACATTCTAATGATTCTGTAGCACTTTAAGATGGATTTTGCAAACATTATCACTTGTTTTTCAAATCACAAGTGTAAGTCTAGAATGAATCCTAGTTACTTAACAGTTTAAACCACATTAATGGGCTTGTTTTAATCAAGAATAATTTTTTTCATGTTGATTACACATAGAAAATGTATTGAGACTGTGGTTTGTTTTTTTTCTTTTTTTTTTTAATATTCAATGTTAAAGGAGAAGACTCAAGCCATCGTGTTACAGAATCTGTATCACAACGGCTTGAGTCTTCTCATTTAACATTAACTCTGTATTACAGAGTGCAGTCACTTAACTGATCAGTGGATTTCATTGCTGATCTTGCTGATGTGTATATAACTGTATCGTCAGCGTACATTTTGCAGCCGACTACAGGACAAATCTCATGTAGGTCTTGGGACCAAGACCTGAACCCTGGGGTATCCCTATGCCATTGGAGTGAGGAATGTGGACTTTTGCCCTTTGACTCTGACACACTGCTCCCTCCCACTGAGGTATAAGTCAAACCACTGTGAATCCTGACAAGAAAATTGAAATATTGGAAGTTTGGATAGTAATACGTCGTGGTTAACGGTGTCAAAGGCTTTTTTCAAGTCTAGGAAAACTGCTCCCATGATGTTACCACTATTCAAAGGCTCTTCATTTTTTTGGTTAGATAGATGTTTGCAGTCTTGGAAGGGTATTTGGATCCAAATCCAAATTGTTGTTGATGCAGTAAGTGACTTGTCTAAAGACATAACACGAGTTGCTCTGCAATAACCTTTCTAATATCTTACACACTATATTGGAAAAATGGAAATGGGTCTATAATTATATGTCAAATCTGTCTCATCTGAGTCCTAAGTGAAACTGATAGTGGCTTTTTTCCAACTAGGGAAAGCTCGTTTTAACTGACAGGTTCACCAGATATGTAATTGGCTTAAAGGTCACATATTTTACCCCTTTAAGACACGTTTATGTTTGTCTCAGAGGTCCCTGAAACATGCCTGTGAAGTTTTTTTTTTTGTTTGTTTTGTTTTTTTTTTTTTTCTGAAAAAGCAATCCAGTATTGGATTTTTGCATGTCTAAAAATCCCTTTGTTTCAGTCCTGCTCAGAACGAGCTGTTTCTGTGGCATAGACACAAAACAGCAAAACAAATGCAGTTTAAAACACTGACTGATTGATTTACTGTTCAGATAAAGAATGGAAAAAATAAATAGGCTACTTATATGTAGGATGATATAGTTGTAATGTCTGTTATATTCCTCTTATCATCCTTATTTCCTCCTGTTTATCACATGAATCATCAGTTTGACAGTGAAAATTATTGTTTGGATCGGTGCTAGTAATGTTATGGTCGTATTGGTTGTTTGTTTTGATGAGCTGTCAACAGGTTCGTCACTTTAATTGAAGGTGGTGCAAAAAATTATGGGTCGTCTTTTCATCTCTCCTTTGGTAAAGGATGGTCCAGTGTTTCTTAGGCTAAAGGAGGTAGAGAATTCGAACAGTCTTTATCATGGCGACAATAAAATGTGTCCGGTTCATTCTACTCAGTTAGGAACCTTCATAAGCAAAAAGGACTTATCGAACGGACCCCTGATGGCAGCTGAGAGGAGGATCAGGAGAGGATGGCGGAACTTTCTTCCAAGCAGGGAGGGCCAACCAAACCTGGGGGCGATGCTAACTCCCCACATGGCATCATGAGGGGACAATCTGAGAACAGCTTGTTTCAGCACACAGTTTCTGAAAGGTGGAGTTGGGGGGGGGGGGTTGATTCTTGGGGGAATCGTGGACAGGCCAGGGACACATATTTTTGTTAGAAAACACTGAAAAGTGTATTTTGCATAATGACCTTTAAATAGTTGAGTTTTGTGGGGTTTTTTTATAATTTCACACTCTAGTTATGAATGCCCCTTGCTTTTGAGTTGTTGCTGTTACTCATAATTTTACTCTGTTTTTCACAATTTACCTTTTGATGTAAAATAAATTTGGAGTACAGATGTTTTGCATTTCTCCTATTCAGACAGAATATCAAAAGTAATACATTTCGACACATTGTAAGAGTTTACATGAATACTGCAGCAAGTGAATGAGATAAGAGTACTGTTTCATCCAAGCTGTCTCTGTTGCTCTAACAAGAAACTTTGTAACAAATATAGAACAAGAAAACATTGTCTTTGATCACATAAGGACCCATCTATGTTAATTGAAAGTGTTTAGGTTGACAAAGAAATGAAATTAAGATTCTTACCTCATCTCTAATTAACAGAGAAAATGCAGCTGTGTTATACACAGTCACAGCTTACTGCTAACGCTTTTTAACTAAGACTACCATAATAGAGATAATTCTTTCAGCCAGTTTACTTTAAAACAGGAGAAAGGGAAACAACATTTACCGTCAGAAGCGTTGGGAGATTGTAAAAATAAAAAAAGAACACAGGAAATAAAAACTTTCGTCACATTACAGCGGGATATGAATGATTACCTCCAGTAATTACAGAGATCAAAGAGGAGAAAAAAAAGGAAAAATGTTTTCTGAAGCAGCTGAAAAACTTTGATAACAGGAAAGACAAAAGCATCAAACTTGAACAGTAGGTATTAAAATACATAATTTAGTGATGAATACAAGCAAGCTAATATGACTGATATCTGATATCTAAGTGTTTGATGATTAAGGGGCATGATGTTTCTGTTCAGTTTTCACTAAATACAAAAAAATGCTTTTAGCTTTCAACTCTGAGCTTTCTCTGCAGCATGTGGCCAGTTTTTGACAAAAGCAAGGGAAGGTGTTTTTTGTACCACAGTGAGTGGAATCAATCAAATCATTTATTTACTTATGCTGTGCCTCAATCACCTGTGACCCTGTCATTCAGTCTAGTTTTATAAAATGCTTGGCTGTATCAGGTGTGTCTGCATCTTTCCAAACAAATCTTACCACTTAAATGTTTTTTGGTCTTTTATCTTCTATCCTTGACTCTGCTGAAAATGCACTAAAAATGGGGCTGAATGAATGCCATTAGATATGTTGCCTTTCAAGCTGTTTGTGCTCATGTTTTCTGTGCACACTGTATTCAAGGCCTTGTTGACTCTGCTGGGCTTTTAGAGACTTGTTCCCATACAAATCTTTCCAATTCTCCACATGTCTGCATTTTTTTGGTTGTTTTTCTTAGTGTGTCGTTCTGTTTCATTATGCTTTTCAGCAGCAAGAAGTGTTTTGTAGTTAGTTTTTAATGTAAAGCTCATGCTATTAAGCTGTGATTTCTTGGATATTCTTATGGCAGACAGTGACTGAAATGAGTCAAACTAAGCCTTTGCATAACCAAGCTAACTGTACTCTAAAATAAAAGCTGCCAGATGAATCTTAATGCTAAAGATAACAACCACTTTGACAGACACACTGGAAAAAGCATATGCACACAAATGAAGCACGGCCTTATTGGTGTCTTATCTTCAATATTTGGCTTTGCATCACTCAGTCACTTCATTCATTTGCAGAGTAACAGCGGTGCACTCACTCTGTCAGAGGAAATCTGTCAGGCTTGACTGATGACATAAACAGATGAAATTAGAGTCTTTGTAATTTGCGTGCAATCTGTTGAAGAGGTTCAGCATCCTTTATGACAGCACAAGCAAGCAGGTTGAATTGTTTTTTAAACATAACTTTGATTTTTTTTCTTAAAGATACAGAAGTTAAAGATGTAAAAATGCTACAAAAAATGCAAATTCTGCTTTAGAATTAGGGTTTCATTGACTAACTTTTACTGTTAAGTATCACTCTGGCCCTGTTTGTTTGAGTTGTTCTGCATTGCCTCCTTTAATAACAGTATATTAAGGCGTGGACACTGGGTTCACTGCATTAAAATGAATATCTAAGTTGCATGTTGCATGAAAACATATTTTGACTGAGGGTACAAATACATCCATGACTCTGTATGTGCCATGCTTACACACAAGCATTGGCTATAGTGTAAGCCAAAAATCACACAAAATTACTATTATCACACTTCTATGCCACAACTTAGGTGTTTTTTTGATTGGTCTTGACCCTTTAAAAAATGTCAACTTTAGATGAACTATACATCAGTTACACAGAGTTTACCATTTGTCATGTCAGTTCAGTTCTTTTCTTTTGTCAATCAACATGACCTCTTTAGTGATGAAATGCTAGGCTAGGGGTGGGCAACTGGCGGCCCAGGGGCCACATGTGGCCATCCACTTTACTCAATGTGGCCCCCAAATCCATTTCAAATACTAATAAATTACAAAATCTGCCATGAAGACATGAAAATAGAAACATTTCCCTCATAATCTTTGATTACTAGTATATGTTTGTTTCTTTGAAGGAAATTAGTGGTTATAATTGGCTGCAATTGTTTATGTAAAAATGTTATATGCATCACTAAATGCATTGTAAACAAATATGCACGTAACTACCATGTTTACTGCATTGAAAAAGCAACTTGAAATAGATTTAATTCTGGGTTTATCTTGTTAAATGAACAATATCTATTTGCACTTGAGTTCAAAAACATCAGTAAATAATTATGGAAGCAATATATTTATATCTTTCTTTCATTAAATTATTCGTAATCACAATAGTAAATTCAGTATCTGACATTTGTAACAAATTGGTCATTTGGCCAAGGTAGTGAGCCCTGGCTACAACCCATATGCAAGTTTGTTATGACCCAGCTGGTGAGGGGATAGGGAGATAACATAAAAACCAGATTGTGTGGTTTATCAAAAGTTATTTATGAACAAAGAAATGAAAAAATTTCATGAATCGAAAGGTGAGGCAAATTGCCAAAGAGAAGGCATGCAAGTGCTGATTACTTAAATTACAAACTAGCGCAAAGGAGAGTCTAGCTAGAGTTTTAAGTTCTACCTTACCTTAGTGAAACAAAATGGAAAGAAAACCTAGCTACCGACTCTCTCTAACCAAACCAAAATAAAAGTGAAACAGCACCCCTAAACCTAGTGAATTTAGAAAAGCAAAAGTACTAAAGTGAATGTGTGTGTGCTCCTAAAGATAACTAAATTCCTAGCCCAGACAAGATAAACACAAGTGCTTCCTAACAAGAAATACTACGTCACATAAACTGGAAGTTCTGTTTGAACAATATCACAAAAACTAACACTAACAAAGAGGCACAGAGGCCAGCTGAATCAAATGGAGCTGGGCAGACTAAAGGGTGGCCAAGCTTTTATAGCTGCAGGTTCCAGGTGCTCCTCTCTGATTGGTTGATCGACTTTGCAGGGCTGCACACCAATCAGGCTTGTTAGCTGGCTGCACATGTGAAGGAGATTCAGCCTTGAGGAGACACCATCACACACACACACACAGCGATACAAACACACACAGAACACTCCAAAGTGGGGTTAGTCACCTCTCAGGAGAGGGAGTATAGTTGTGGCCGTAACAAAGTTATACAACGATCATTTATAACGTCATGGTTTCTTATATTTTGAAATATGTCAGAAAATGTCCCTCCAATGCTTGGGCTTATTTTGATCTTCAGCTGTGCATAGATGACCTCTTCTCAGACAGAATAGTGTTTTTGATTGATTCAATCATAACAGTTCATCACCCATTACAATCTTTAAAGTTACCCATCATGAGTGTGCCTACCCAGAGGGCATTAATGTTGCATTTAGTAGGGCTGACAGCCTCAAGTCGGTTGGTCAATTAATTGGTTGATGACCTCATGTCCGACCAGAATCCAATTGGTCGCACATGCTACTTTAATTGGAAGAATCCATTTTTTGCAGGGGTGAGAAGGGAGACATTGTGTTTTTATTTTTTCAGTTATCTAGTGTTACAAAATATAATTTACAAGAAAATAACTGTGAATATAAGTATCAAAATATAATTTACTTGCGCCTTTAAGGGTAATTAATTACAGGTTAAATACCCAGAAAGTCAAAACAACATCACTAGGACCCTCCCACCCTGGAGGAGAGGGTTTGTTTCCTATTAATTGACAACATGTCGAAAAAGTCAGCGGTGTGGCAACATTTTGTTAAAAAGGATGATTTTGGTCTATCTCACGACTAATCGATTAATTGATGATATGGTGCGATTTTAGTCAGCCATGTTTTTGACGCATGCACATCTGGCAAACATTTCATTGACATGTTCTTTGAAAGTCCACCCTGCCTTCTCTGGGCCTGAAAAATAACTCCATTAATTTTACTTTTGTTAGATAAGCTTCAACTGGCTCACTCAATGTTTTCCTAACAATTCCTGGAAAAGGATATCTGTATGTATGTGTGCTTGCAGATGTGTATGAGTCTCTAGTGTGTGCTTCCTTTCTCAGGCCAAGTCTTTTCTGACCTCATTTCCATAGCATAGTGACATATCACCATACCTGTTAAGTTGATGCACAATATTATAAATATCTTACAACTACATTTAATGAAGTTTCTATATGTCTGCTGTCTCAATCTGCGCATTACACTGTTGCTCCAATTGTCTTTGAAACCTTTCAGAAGACTTCTTGGGTGTACTAGGTCGACACTAGTGCCATAAAAACAATAATAGATACGTACAGATTTTCTGTAAAATCCCAAAATGTTGCACCAATTTACCATATGAGGACTTCCACTTCTTCTTCTTTGATTTAATGATGTTTGCAACCAGTTTGTGCAAGTGTTGTTTAGGAGTGTTCAGCCTCAGACTGACATACACTTCAGGTCAGGATGTGTGGGACAATGTCAGACACCAATGCACGGAAGTAGTCTAAAACAACTTTAAAACATAAACATTTCTATTCTGCCCCTTTGCTCGTATTATTGTTATGCTTTGCTGTGATTGATTCAGTAGCACACACTAGACTTTGCAAATAAAAATGTAACTAATACATTTTAATGAACGCAACCTCTACCTTATCTGTGTCTGAATATTTTTATTACAAATATATATATTTTCTATAACAACCAGGAGATAACAACCATTTGTAACAAGAAAATTTCAAAATTACAGACCAACCTAGTTTACTGAAGATTCCTAAAGTGACTTTTTGTCCTGCTGTGTATTTTCAACATTTGCTCGAAATGCAAGATGTCCAACCAGAGTGTCCTGACAGATATGCAGCAAAGTTGTGAGTTTGGTGGATGGAGAAGCAGGTGTAACATTGGCATAAACATTCCTACAGCAACTTGATCCAGTTTCCTCTTAGCCCATTTGCGTTTTCTTTTCTGAAGCTTTCGGAATTGAAAAAAGAATGATACGCCCCTCAGCCCAACTGCTTCACTCCTATTGTCAAATGTCTTCCCAAGATGCACTGACCCATAGTGGAGCCTTTGCACTTCAACCTGATGTGATGCTCTTCTATGGTGATTGTATTATAATTTTAAAGACTAAAATTAAGACAGTGGCAATATTAGAATGGTGAACCACTTCCACATTGCATGCATACCTGCCAGCATTTTGGTCTCAAAATACAGGAGTTGTGTGCTGATGCTAATTGTTCCAGATACTATTTTTGAGTCACACAGGCGTAGGTTTAGCTTCAGTCTACAAATTTGAATTTGGTGAAGACACAGACATTTCTTGGGTGAAGGAGATGAATTTCTTTTGGTGGTTTAACACTTTATTTTCTGTGTTCATGTGTAGTTTTGCACTTATTTGTCTTGGAATTGTGTTTCTATTTGTGGAGGAGAGGACAAAAAAACAATTTCTCAAACTTGATTAAAATAACAACC
The DNA here is from genome assembly GCF_018320785.1 of Cheilinus undulatus. Lineage (NCBI taxonomy): Eukaryota > Metazoa > Chordata > Actinopteri > Labriformes > Labridae > Cheilinus > Cheilinus undulatus. The sequence continues at coordinate 20,407,209 of NC_054875.1, read as the reverse complement.
TAAATGTCTGGCCTCCCATATGGATTTTAACACTCGTGTCTTGATTCACAGTCTAATGCGAATGCAAAAATGACAGAAGTTTACTTTACTTTAGATTATCCAGAGTTTAACATGATAGAAAGGTTCATTTTAAATTGTTTTTCTCTTAAAATTCAACATTTGAAAGCATTCATGTTGTATTTTAGCACAGCTGGAAATCACACTGTCATCACACTTGTGCTATGCTAATGCAGTTTGAGTAGATTAGTAGTAGTTCAGTCTTGGGAGTCCCTTCTTAATGAAAAATAAGCCTTCTTTACTATGAAGCGATCTGCTCTCTTCCTGTCATGTCATTGCTGAGAAATCAAACCATGACTCTTCACTCCTAAAGCACAGGGAGCCAATTAAAATTCACCAAGATAAACTTCAGGCTAAAGTTGAATTGCTGAAGGACACTGGACTTGCTCATTTTGAAGAAAAATTTAGGCATTTAGCATATATATATAGAAAAACTGTCATGCAAGCTTCCACAGTTAGAGCTATGTTTCTGTCTTAATTAACCCAACACAGATAAGCTGCAAATCAGACTGTTATGATTGTGTTTATATATCCTTTTCCCCCCACAGAGTAACTGTGCTGGATAATGGCAGCCTTCGGATTTCCAATGTTAGTAAAGCAGATGCTGGGCTCTACACGTGTGTGGCCAGAAACCAGTTTGGAGTAGCAAGCAGTGCTGGCAGCCTTCTGGTTAAAGGTAAGGTATTATTTTTTTGACTGGTTTTAGACAGCAGCCCTGGTTTGTTTACTGTAATGCCAGCTGGATATTTATTCTGTACTGTATCCCATTAGCTGTTTCCTTGGCAACGACTTAGCTTACACTATAGATATAGTAAATAAATAATACAATGAGATGATGCTACAATGAAATAGGGTATGATAATCACAGCCAGAAATGTTACATTTAATGTCGTCTTTTTGTTACACATTTTTGTATTTTTTTGACGTTTATGTCAGACAATGAATCCGTTTTTATGCTGTACCACTTTTGTAATCCTCTTGAATATCAGGCAGCTTGCAGGTTGTGCAGCCCTCATAAAAAACAAACAGATCATTTATTGTTGTCAGTACTTTGGAGGAACACAAAACAAATGATATGGCTTACTGCACAAGAGCTGTGAGACGCAACCGACCAGCGCTGCATTTAAAATTAACCAACGCTGACCTTCACTGCACACTTGATGAACAAAGAGTGAGACAGAGTTTCTGTGAAGACTGCCCTCCTCTTACCTGAGCAACGCCGTCCAATTAGCTGATTGGCAGAGGCTGCAGGAAGCGAGACATGGGGCTCATTGCATCCATGCGCCTCGATGTTTAATTCATACTCTTTTTGCACCGTGGCTCATAGCCATGCCCGGTTTGTTTAAGATTTCATCCCATTTAAATTACACACTTCTGCAGTGCAATGGATTTTCTGGGTCTTTCTAAAGAGCAGAGTCAACAACAGTGCTCTATTAAAATGCCTTTTGGTGATTCCTCTTTACAAGTTTTTTGAATTGCAAATGAGCTTGCAGAGAAGCCCAATTTCACTCTTTCCCCCAGAGCCTCTGTAATGTACCAATAGAGCTGTTATACAGCATACTGTATGTACTGTGTGTGTGTGGGTGTGTGTGGGGGTGTGGGTGGGTGTGGGTGTGTGTGTGTGTGTGTGTGTGGTTTTATAATGATGTTCAGAGTTGGACAGAAAACAAGATAAATTTATTAAGGCACAGAATGTCTAAGATAAAGGGTTAAAAACATAAAGCCAGCTTAGGTATAAGGTTTAGGGATGCTCAGAGATCAGTCGAATTAAATCAGTAAAACTAAAAGAAAATAGAATGGATGATAAATGTATACATCATTTATTTCTCTAAACTTTATTTTCATCAAAATATGTTTTCTTTCTTTTTAAATTCTCATCACATTACTTAATCAAAGGTGAAATCTACATTTGTTTTTGTTAGTTCTAAAGCAGATCAAATGTTTAATAAATTATTTAAGAGCTTTCAGCAGAAGGACAAGAGATTTTACTGTCTTCCCTTAGAAATGACAAAGATTGAGTCATCAGTTTGCTCATGTTGACAAGAAATTAATTCATGATGAAATTCAATGTAAGGTGATAACTTGTATTTTTGGTGAAATTACGCTCTGTACCAGGTCTGTGTGTGCTGTGGAGGTTCTGAACTTATTTTACTTTCTGCCCTGGTTGATTTACTTAGTTGCACATTGTGGTGGTAATTTCTAAAAAGACAAGAAAATTAAGACACCAGCAACAATCAGCAGAAGAAAATTGATTGCTTTTATTCACCCCTGCAGGTGGACACACCAACCATGACCACAAAATGGCCATGGCAGAATGTGCGACTTATACACTAAGTGCAGTCCTCTTTCATAGACATCAGCATGCCTACTAAACTATTTACACAATATGTCGTATAACACAAATACGTACAAGCCATATATAAGGTATCGTTGACCGACCTGAGGACTCTTCATTTGCAAAACACTTCTCAAGAGGGGAAGACCTGGTCAGACAAACTGGTCAGTTTTTCATGACCCTCAAGATGTTGCAAAGGATTATGGTGGGTAAAAACAAGACATATGGATACAAGTTTAAGACACCATTTTTCCATTACAATGTCTCAGCTGGAGCGCTGGTTCCCAACCTGGCTCCGTCTGCTGTGACATCATAATTAGATGTACAAATATTCTTTTATACCATAATTAGTAACATTGTGTACAACAGTGTATTAGGGCCACCGTGAAAGATCCAAAAAATTGAAAGGAAAAAAAATATTTTTTTGAGATTATGAAGTTGCACATTTACAAGAAACCAAACTCAGAATTTCAGAGTTTACAAATTCATGAATTAAAGTAAAAAACTTAAAATTTCCACATTTAATAATTCAGAGATTGTGATATTATTAAGTAAAAATTTCAAGTTGTTAAAGTCATGATTTTACAACATTGTATAGTCAAAAATTTATACAAAACCAACTGAAAGCAGTAGTGGGTTAGCCAAGTTTCCAGTTATGTCTCTTTTAAGTCCAGATGATAATGATGATTCTGCGCTAAAAAAATAAGTGTTTCCTTGTTGATCAGTCCCATTAGAAAGTGTCATTGTATTATCTTAACAACAACAAGGGGGGCTAAGAAAAAAAGGTTGGGAACCACTAAGCTAGAGGCTGGTATCAGTCCTTCAATGTAGACGTTTTTATTAGTTTAACTAAACCACAGGTATATTATTTAAATTTTGTTCCCCCGATAACATCCTAAAAAAATCTTAAAACCTTTGACTGCCATTCCTGTTCTAATTCAGATGTGAATGTAAAAATCCAACATATATTATGCAATGGAAACATCTCTTTATGGCTGCCTCATACATGCTCTTTTCATAGGTTTGTAGAATGAGAGCTGCATGCACCAACAGACTGTTGGAAATGTGAGAGCCAATTTGTGTTTCCTCCCAGTCATAACAGGAAATGAGCGTGACAGCTTTGCAATCGAAGGCAGAAAGTTTAACCACACTCATTTTGCATCTGTTGCCAAACTTTCCTGAGACTCACCTGGAATGCACTGCCATGGCCAGTCGGTTCTCCTTAGGGGGTGTGAGATAAACAAGCTGGCTTGTTTTGACAGAGCTGAATATAGACCTTTACTTCCCCTGACATGCAGCATTGGCTTGCCTTTCCATTAGATGCTTATGACATGCATGCATAATTCACAGTGGACTGGTGTATGGGCCTCTCAGCCTCAGCTATATTCTCTGCACCGCAGCGCTGTTGAATGCGACACCCGGGTGAGACAGACCAAAGATTATGTTGATGTGCACCACGCTGAGGATGAAATAGGGTGGCTTTTTGTCTCTGCACAAACAGAGCCAAATTATAGACTCGGATGTGACCTGCCCTAATGGCTGATTTTTTTTCTTTTGTTTGTTTATTTTACTTCCTCTGTGTCATTGGTAAGTGATATATTAGACCATATTAGACTTCTGAAAAAGATGAGATAGAAGCTCAGTGTCTGACTCCAAAGTAATTTATCTTGTTTGGCTAATCTTTCTGACAGTCTGGCAGGGGGTGGGATTTGTTTTGAAGTCTGACATGTTGCAAAATTATTTCTCTAAGTTCAGGAAACAACGAAAGAAGAAAAATCTAGGTGAATGATGTGTACACAAAGGTAAATCTTCATTAACATGATGCTTTCTGTTTATAGAGTCCACTGTGATCACGAGTCCAGCAGGTCATCTGGATGTGACGGTGGGTGAGAGCATTGTGCTGCCCTGCCAGGTATCACATGACCCCACGCTAGACCTCAAGTTCACCTGGTTCTTTAATGAGCAGCTCATCCACTTCGGAAGCCACTGGGCCTATTTCGAAAAAGTTGGTGGGGTAAGTGCTGCTATTTGTTGGTCTTCTTTGTCTTTGTGTCACTTTAAGAAAACCTGAAGGAAATTTCAACACTGCAGCTTAGCAGACAAATGCAAACATGGCTCACAGTCACGATCTTATATACAGTATATCTAACTTTGGCTGGGTTGAGCTGTTAAATCACATTTGAACTCTTTACTGTGGTGGTGCTTTTGAAGCACCCAATTCTTGAGATGTAACATTTCCTGAGATGAAAAAAAACAAGCACTTCTGTGTCCTCTTGACAGTCTACCTGCCTCCACTTGAACATGGTTACTCTTTACTTATGATTTTACTACTTAAAAAGGTTCAAGCCTTTTTTAGAAATGCTGAAAGTTTAGCCACAAGTGAGAGGATACTCTATAAAAACACTCAGAACTTCTCTCTATACTCAATTTATCTAATAGAATAACTCACACATATATATGTGATTGTTTTAAAGTGACTCTTCAGGAAATGATTTATTTAAACCCCATTAAGTCTATCATCAACATATTAGATTTCATTTTTCTATTGCTTAAATTTGGCCTCATCTTCTAAACAGTCAAGTATAAAACAGCATTCATGACTTATCAGTGAGATTGTATTTATTCTTTAAGCTTAACAAGAGGACTGAATGTTTACCTGATCTGCATATTAATAACACTTCCTCCATCCAGAAGAGCAGCAAACAAGGAATCCGTTATGCAATGTTTAGCCATGCATTACATTTGATCATCTAAGGCCAGACATTTTTCCTCTTTAATTAGGAAAAGCAATTATGAGGTCTTGGCATCTTTATCACCTCTCACTGTTTTTTTGTTTTTGTTTTTTTTTTCATTCAGCATGGTCATTAACAACAGCAAGACCTTTATAATTACATGACGCCCTGCAGTCCGTTTAAACATTTAGCTCCTCCACATTTCTGATATGTGGGGAAAAAGAAAGTGTTGACACATTGACAGCAGTGGTTGCAATACTTTAACTTTCCTGATCTCTGTAGGAAAATACCTTGTGGGCAATACAACAACCTTTTTTGAGTTTGGAGCAGACTGTAACTATTCACTGGTGATAAAGTTTATCTAATAAACAAAGCGTGTTGCCTACAATCCTAGTGTTTCACCTATACAGAAAAGATTAGGAAGAGAAATACACCCACTGTAATACAACCTGCTCCCCTAAATATATCATTCTCAAGGCCTGATTCATTAGGGATGGCCTGCAGTGCCAATAGCCACAAGAGTTGCTCCTTCTTTGCTCCTGATGTCTGCTCCATCTCAAGCTTTAATTCCCTAATTATATTCAGGTGCAAACACATTTAAAAAAGTTGTCCTTCTCCATGCAGTTTGCTCTTGTTTAGCTTGATTCATAAAAAGGCTTTTGTGTGTTTTTGTGCCGGCTAATGTGCAAATGTATAAAAGAGACTAATTCATAAAACCCACAAATATGAAAGCCACTATTCTGTGCTTTTATAGCAGTAATTCATTTATTTAAATGAACCACTATGTACCCCTCTATGCAAGTGCAAAAATCATATAATTTACTTTTTTTTTTTTTTTGCCAAATTCTGTTTTTGTTTTCATTTTAGTTAACTCTTACATCCTCATCACTCCAACTCTAGATCTTTACACATGTGGATGAAGTTTCACACCACTTACAGTCCTGGATTGGTTCAGCACCTCATTTTTTTATATTAGTAACATCAAAGTAATATTTAGGGACCACATTTACAGAAGACCTATTTGAAGATGACCAGAGGCAGAATTGACTGATCACGAACAGTTTGTATGTGTGATATCTTAAAAATACTGGGATACAGTCACCATCAGCTGTCGTGAGATGAGCACTTTTGTGGGGCCAGTTTACCCCTAAATGCTGCATGATGGTTCATTTAATTACATGCAGACAGCAACAGCATACAGAGATGTTAATTGCTCTGCAGACCAGTTAGGAATGCATTTAACCCATTATGTTGGTGTAAAATAGATGGGGTCTTTCTGACTCATTTGCACAGCTTTAGTGGGCCCACAGGCCATGGCATCCTTTTGTGAATCAGGCCTTTAGTGTTTGATTAGACTGTGCAGCAAAATAATATATCTACTGATATCTCTAATAAAGACATAAAACATGTACTGTTCAGAAATAGAGAGGACTGAAGAAGTAAGTCTAAGTAGGTAGTTCATAGTAGCTGTATGGTTGTAATTTCTTGAGATATTAAAATTAAGCTTTCAGAAATAATCAAGCTACAAGCTCTGTGGGCACTGCCCTGCAGATGAGAAATCACTCTGATTAGGTTCAATTATATATGCCTAGTTAATAATTTCCAAGTCAACATTTAAACAATGACACAGGACAGGGTCTCATTTATCTCCTGCATCTCATACTGTTTCCTGCCACAGTTAAGTATAAACAATAACCATATGTGACCGAAGCCAGATAAAGTTCCTGCAAGTCGGCATTCCGGTGGTTGAGAAGAATGGATACAAAGTTGTTTTCTTCAAAATGATCATTTTTCGTTTTTTTCTCATTTTATGCAAGTCCGACATTTAAACTACTCATTCGATGAAAAAAGTAACACAAATGTGATTTTTAAAAGTGTTAATTTTGTGTCTTAAAATGCCCTATTCTCGCAGTTGCTGCAAGGATATTGAGGGGAGGGGAAAGCAAAACTGCGGGGTGATAATTGGCCACTCAGTCTGCCATTGTTCCCAGCTTCGCCCATTGAGATGGACAATAACAAACGCTGCATGGCTGCATGGCAGCTGTGGTTATGTGCATCGGAACGTAACCACAGCTGCCTCTAGTTATCACCTTTATCAACAAGCCTTAAGATTAACCCTGCAGCGAAGAAAAGTAGAAGAGACATGAAGAAGCAGCAAGAATTATCAACAGACTTCGGACAACTTCAAGATCACTCGACAGTGAAAGTTTGATGAAGGCGGATTTCCTATGGGAATATTCTGATGAGCGTCACCAGTCTGATTCAGAAGCTTGGTTTGGGTGGACTTTATGTAAATGTGGCCCTGTTGTTCACGCCCATCACCTGGCCTGCCTGAAGGTAGGAGAAGTCCTGAAACTTTGAGCCTGGTTTTCTCAGAAGAAGCAGGAACTAGAAGTTAACATTCAAATGAGCATATCTTTGTAAAATATGCTAAGATTAAGGTGTATGATACACCATTAGAAAGCTTGGAATCTACGCTTTCACAATGTGTAAAAAACTCAAAAATGACCTGCAGGAGTTTTTACCAGCTTTGGTCACATATGTCTGTAGCCCCCAACCTCACTTTTAAATACAGCTCAACTTTCTATTTCAGCTGATAATATTTTCAGCTCAAGACAGAAATATTAATTTTAAGAGGATATGGTAATGTTACTGCCAGAGTGTAAGTCATGGCCTGTGATTAAAAACATTATCTATCATATAATTTCACAAAAAAAAAATTGTTTACTGAAGATAAATTACATTTAAAATGCAGTGTGACAGTTAGATTTAACTTGAATTAAGCAAAAAAAAAAAAAAAAAACACATCTTTGTTCAAACTTTTTACTAAAATTGTACATGTTTAGTCGGGTTGGGAATCACTAGTGGCCCCACCATATGATATTATCACAATACTTGGGCCAGGATTCAATATTATTGTGATTTTAAACATTATGCAATACAGTGAGTATTGCGATACCATATATTGCGATCTATACAATTTTTCAACTCTTTAGCAGATTAAGCATTAGTTTTCCCCTCATGTTTGTTGTATTTCCATAGTATTTTATTTTCATGTAGCACTTCTTGCAAACCTCATGTGTCGTGTCCATCTCATTCGTACCCTGCTTGCATTCCTAGTGTCCTTTCCTTGGTGCTGCCATGCTTGTTACTAATTTTCTCCTGCTGTATGATGACACCTCTGCTGACCTCATTGGACAAACGATTTTATTTTTCCATCATCACAGACTTCAGTTCATATTAGCAATTAATTTGAAAAAAATCGATACTTGGTGGATGAGACGATATATTACCAGACAAAATATCGTGATACTAAGCTGTATCGATTTTTTTCTGCCACCCCTAGAGTTTAGTCAGTTTTTAAATGCACCTGAACAATCTGTTAATCATGACATGCAAGCTTGAACTTATCCTCTTGGTCTTGTAGAGACAGAGGACAAAGACAGAGCATTTTGTTATATTTTAATCGGTTTCAAAAAGCACAGCATAATCCATGTATTGCTTAAGACTTGTCACTGAGACTTGAATTAATAAGCAAGCTCAGAGGTCTTTTTTTCTTTTTTTGTTCCCAGAATGAGTGATCTGTGACGCATCCCTACCCCAGCTATATTCTTTAATGATGGCAGTTTCAAAATCTGAATGACTTGCAGCAACTGAATTTTTATCTCTATAAAATGACCCTGATTATACATCAAAGTAATTATCCAGTCTCATCCTGTTTCACAGTCTCCTTCCTTTCGTAGATGAGACATTAACTTAACATTAGCTCTCACTTTAAAGTTCAAAGCAAATAATGGATTTGGCATTGAATGGTTGTCTGTAAAGTACATGGATTTAGAGTGAATAGAACAGAGAGAGCTGAAAGAAGCTTTTTTACCTCGTCACGAAGAACCTTCTTCCTCCATCATAAAAACTTTCACTAAGTCATTTGGTGAGACCCTGGACTTGAGTTTATGTAACAAAGTGAATGACAATCATCATCACTGGGGCAGTGTACTTTTTTCAGTCCTTTTACTTCATTTTGAAGTTTCACATTCTGCCATTTTACAGCTTTGTTTCAGCTTCTTTTTTTTATATTCTACAATGACAGCGCTCTGCTGGTGACATCATGATCCGGAACATTCAGCTGAGGCATGCTGGGAAATACACATGTGCTGTTCAGACAAAGGTGGACAGTGTGTCTATCGCTACTGATGTGGTAGTCAGAGGTAAGGATGTCCATCACAGCATATGTGTTGTTGTTGTTTGTTGTTGTTTCCACTGAAAGTTTCGTTCATCTCAGCTTTCGTCTGTCTTTCACACGCTCCAAACATTTTGAAATTCCTACTGCAAACCGTGTCTCCCTCCCCAGGTCCTTCCCATTATAACTCTTTATCACAGCCCAAGTTATAGAATGTAGTGATGGGATTAATTTGACCCTATACAACTTTTTAAGGGCCGACATCAAAATGATATCTGAATAAAGCTGGAGGCAAAACAAAGCAAGACACGAACAGCCAACACAGTGTTAACCCTATAGGAGCCCTAAACTGTCATTGTGCTCTTGTTTATTTTATGTCAGTGTTACTTTTTTTTATCTGTTAAATATGCAGCTTTTTCATCAAATTAATCTTTTTTAATTTTTAACCCTGGATAAGACACATTTTTAAATAAATCTGAGTCTTATCCAGGGCTCCTGTAGATCCTTGAAAAATCTTTAAAGTTCTTAGATTGGACTTTTTAAAAATTTAAGGCCAAAAAAAGTCTTAAAAAGTCTTATTTTTACTTTTGAGGGGGTCTTAGATTTTAGAAGGCACTTTGACTAAGACATATCTTGTTCCAATCTTCATTTATGGCTACATTTGTTTTATTTTTGTTTGACTGATTGAAGAGGCATTAAATGTGCCAGACAAAATCAAATTTGGTTTTCATGACCCAAGAATGTATCAATTGTCATTTGATCAACAGTGCATTTAATTGGAGATTTCAGCTCTGTCCCGTGCTGAGAACTCTTACAGGCCTCTCATTTTTGAACGTTTGCCACACAAAACATGGTTTTATTTTTCTTAGCTCAGGTCTTAAAAAAGACTTAAATTTGAATCATAAAAGTGTGTCAGAACCCTGCTTATTATGTGTCTATGACACAGACCACATCAACATTTCTGTGTCCTGGGGGCGACGGGTCTGGTTGTGGGTCTTTTGTGCAGGTATGAGTGATGAGTTGTTACTGTTCACAATTTTCCTCAGTAGAACAAGAGGGAAGAGGGGAAATATGAAAACAGACGAGTTTTATATAGCTACATAAGTAGTAGTAAAGGGCTTTTGCTCTGCAACTTTTTCTACACCTTTTCATAATCAAACAAGACTAGGGTAAAACCTAGTATATGGCTGACCACATCTATCTGGGATGTCTGTTGAAAAGCCTGACTGAATTGTGTGTTCTGGCAGGGTGACTTTTTGTTGGGGTGTAATTGTACTGGTCCTAATGTCTGTTGATTGAGAATGGAAGGATCCTAATTCCTGCTCTGTTCAGGGATCCAGGTCATATGGTTCAGTTCAGCAAGAAGAGCCGGCCCTTTTGGCTTTCAAATGGCTTTTCATTCAGTACCACTTTGGCTTTGAAAATAGAAACATTACGCATTTTGGCCCATGATTGATTTAACTGTATGCTACTTTTGTTTCAACAACTGTTGGACTAAATCCTTTTGTTCTCAGAATAGCAAACTTTTAACATAATGCTTGATATAAAACTATATTTTTTAGACCATCAAGCACCAGTTCTGTGACTTTTAATATGTTGAATGCTGTAGTTTTGTTTTTAAATAAAAACATAAAACACAGTGTGAGTAGTCTTCTGTGATGTCCATTAAAAATAAAAATAGTAAAATAAATAACCCTTCTTGGTCAAAGTATTTCCCAAATAAATCAAACTCTAAATGAGAGCATTGGGACAATAATTAAACCATAAAACCAAAAGAGTGACTACATTTTACATAGCCTAATGTTACACAACCAGAGGTGACAAAAGTGGAAAATGCACACAACTACTGCACCTGGGTAAAAGTAAAGTTACTAAGGTTAAAAGTTAAAGTACTGGTCTATAAATTTACTTGAGTAAAAGTATAAAGTATTGAATTTAAAGATTACTTTAAGTGCTGAGAACTGAGCAGCTACCCCTAAAACTACTCAAACAGTAATTTGAGTAAATGTGATAGTTTTCCACCCTTGCACTTTGAAATTTATCACTTCATAATCATAGATTATGCATCAACAGCTAATCAGGGCGTATAGTTGTTGATACATAATGCAACAATCCCAAATTAATAGAATGAAGAATAACATCGGCAGCATCATATGCACTTTTAGAACACTGGCTGAGGAAGTTCATAAAAGAGATCTTACCTCTCTCATACATTACAGCGTGGGTGTTACAATACTTGTTTTTTCTCTCTTTTTCTTCCTTTCTGTCTGAGCTGAAACACAGCTGCAGGTGACAGACACAAGCTCCGTCCTTGATAAAAGAACAAGGGGCATCATTCAATAGTATATTGATCATGAACAGCTTGATACAGATATGAACATGTAAAAAAAATTGCAAACTGGCTACCTTTTTTGTACTTAATTTAAAAACAAGAATGCAGTGTTTTATTGATCGCTGTCATACAGCACCTCTGTGTTGTCAATAAGAAATGTTAGTCATTTCAGGCATTTGGGTTGGTCAGTGTGCTTGTTAGAGTTAACTTTTATAAGTAAACACTTTCTGCCCTGAAGTGTTAGTAGCCCCACATATTCACATCTCCTTGTTATTTTTTCCTCCATTGTCAGAGGCCAAAGACAACTTGCTAGCTAGTGCTGGCTAACGAGTGGAGAGAAATGTTTGGCCTCCAGCTGAGCCCCACCCACCACATTACATCATACAGTTTACTAACACTTAAAGGGTCTAAAAGCCAACAATAGATTTTACCTACATCCTAAATCTCAAATTGGATAGACTGTGGGAATGCAATCCTGACTCACTTTAGTCCCACTGTTACTCATCCACATTAACTCCTATTGGCCTGTGGCTCTCAACTTTTGTGGTTTCTGACCTCTTAAAATGAAAGGATAATTAAAGATGGCTGCTTTTCAAATTTAAGGGACCATCATACGCTCTGCGCAACTGTCTTTTTTCCAAGTGATGCAGTAACTGTAGATGTAGAGTTCTTTTTCAACTGACACTTACTTTGCTTGAGTTTTTGAGTGTTAGCTCTGATTAGTGCCCATGTTTGGGCTTATTTAAAAATGAAGAGTGGCCAGGTGCAAAGCTGTTTAACTGGTATAGCCACAGCACCCACCCCAACCTAAACGATTACAAACCATGTCCTGAATTTTGTTAATAACATTTTTTAACCATTTAAATGGTACAGTTTGAACCTGACTCACCATAGTCCCATTTGTCCTAAACGAGAACCCAGATTTCTTTTATTGGTGCCGTATTTAAATCCCACTTTGCTAAACTGCCAGAGTTAAATCAAACTTTACACATCTATTTCTTTTGTCTCTAATGGCAGATGGTAGAAAGCATCCCCCTATTACTCCCTAGGAATAACTTCCCAACATTTACTTTTTCCCAAGCACACATCCACAACCCTCTAAAAAAATCTCCACAACCTACTTTTGGGTCCTTACCCACTAATTTGGAACTATTGCCAAAGACTACATAAAACCTTGTCTTAAGTCTAAATTCTGTAGCAAAGTGTGTTTCTGATATTTGGAGTAGTAACTCTCATCTGGAAGCCTCAGGCCCCACAACCACCACCAGGTTTTTAATTGAGAAATTGTGACCCAAATTTCCAAAGTTTTCAACCTTACTGTTATTCCATAATAAATGCTGCAGATCGGACCTTTACAAGGAACAAGAGTCGACTGAACAAAATAACAGACCAAAACAAAACTGTTCAAAAGGGTCTTCATTACAGAAGCTCTGGGCAGAGACTGAGTGCATTTTATTGTACTCATTTTCTTGTGATAACAAATAATTTTTGTTGTTTTAGAGATCTTGACAAAGTCACACATTATCACAGAAAAACAAGCTTTGCTATCCCAAGGTAGTAAGATAAATAAGTCAAGAGCTGAAAACAACCTAAATTTGGACATTATCACTGCGCAATGAAGTGATATAAAAGGTGATATAAAATAAACAGATGTATGTCCACTTGAGCTTCTGTACATCATAGACTCTTTGCTGTTTTTTCCGCTGGGCAACTCAAACTGATTGGACAGCTCCTGGGAATAAATACAGAAACAAACACAGAAGCACATGCAAATGAGTACCATTGACACAATATCTAACTGACCAGTGTTTATAATGCGCATGTTTCAGGACAAAGCCAGGGATTCCAACAGAGAAAATAAAGTAAAAAAATGTTACATTCTTTAATTATTTGCTGTTGAGCTCACAGAAGATTAATCAACATGAATGTATCTGTATCTGTTATTTTATGTTGATATGCTTTTATGCAAAATGAAGACATTTTTTGTTGTTTTGTTTATGTTGTTATAGAAATGCTTAACTGAAATTCAACTGTAATCTCCCTACAACATATTTCATACAGTGTTGTGTGTTCTGTGTGGCGCAATGAGAGGAGAAGTTAAATGTGCTGGCAATAGTTCAGTTCATTAATGTGAATGAACGCTGAATCTGCCGTGTAAATACTAATGCGCCAGTCTGCAGGCACGCCTGGCTCCTAAAGATCCTGAGAGATGATACTGTGTTTGGTTTAAGCAATACTACACCCAAATGTACCAGCCAAATCTACCCAAACCTACGTATAATCATGGAACACGATTCATCCTCTCGGTGCTATGCTCGTAGGTTTTGCTGGGATTTTGCACTGTCTAGACAGCAAAATGTAGACAGGTGCATCTCAAATCACCTTGTGCCATGGGCTATAGCCAGCATGCTTTATGCTGTCAAAATAGCACCATTATTGATTTTGATAACTTATATCTTTGGATTACCTCTTCACAGTTTTTTATGAGGTTAAAGGCTTAGTATGTGCTATTCTGAATATTAATATAGAAAAAGCTATTGTAAATATATTATAGAGGAATGACTTCCTGAAATGTAAAATCTGACGGATAAAGGAGGCGTGTCCAAAGACAGCATTTTGTTCGATCTGAAAATGTGCTCTGAAAGTCCCATAATAAGCCTTTAGTCCAGTCCTTCACAAAAAGGTACTTATGACAGAGAAATCCCTTTGTGCCATACAAAATTATTTTCAGCTGGTTTCTTCTTCTCTGTTCTTACCTCATGATTCTGACCTCTAACATGGGGGACCACTGCCAAAGGGCATGTTTTAACAACCTTCCCTCCCCCCACCCAAAGACACCCACACACACCTATCATACGAAAACTCCTTTCTCCATTATACATCATCCCATGTGACCGAACTGTGCATAAATATTCCCCAGGTCCCCCCGGCCCCCCTGTGGATTGCCAGGTGACTGATGTGACAGAAACCACTGCCTCTGTGTCCTGGGGACCCGGCATGGATAACCACAGTCCCATCCTCAGCTTCACCATCCAAGCCAGAACGCCCTTCTCTCTTGGGTGGCAGGCTGTTACCACTGGTAGGCTGGTTTTATCCAACAGTCTGTGTGTAGGTGGTGTTAACGTATTATCTGTGTAGGTAAAATGACTGAGCTGTGTACTTTTGAAACGCCAAACACAAAATAACAGTAAATAACACATCACTAGTATGGCTTATGTTCAGTGGCAGATACGCAGGGCTTTGATGAAAGGTTATTTCTGTGATGTCTTTCAGTTCCTGAGCTGCTCGGGGGGAAGCAGCTGTCAGCCACTGTCATTGACTTGAGTCCCTGGGTGGAGTATGAGTTCAGAGTCCTGGCAACCAACAGCATCGGAACAGGAGAGCCCAGCAAACCCTCCAAAAAGGCCCGTACCAAGGAAATGTGTATGTATCAGAGGCTGTTTACATTTTTCTTTTCTGTCAACGGTGACACAAATTGTTTGCAAATTATGCACATAATACATAGTGTGATCCTACTTTCAGGAAGGCAATTAGATCCCTTCAAAGAACTTTATTGTTGCAGTACATTTCAGAGAATTCTTTACTTCCTCATAGCACACAACAAATAAATGAATTGAATTTACAACAAATGTATTTATGGCTGGCAGCTTCAGTTGACAGTTATTTCAGCGTTGTTTAGGAGACAAAAACAGGTCCTATTTCAGGTAGTGTGTAGAGAATACTTCATGTAAGAGAGACATTTTATTTGGCTCTGAACCAAGAGATATGATTTTCAGTGTACTATTTGACTGAAATCATCAAAGCCATCTGGTTAAAAGTAGTCAGACTTTAGGAGTTAAATTCAAAGCAAAATTTTTTATACATTGGAGACCAGCTCGCCCAGACACAAAGTGTCCTACAGCAGAGATCAGGCTGCAGGAGCAGCATACCTGTAACTCCTTCTACCCATTTGAAGATGGACTTTAGGAACAGATAGCAAAAGTAAGACTCGTGACTAAGTCACAGTGCAAAAATTGTAGCTTCCAGCACATTTCACCTGAATAAAATCATACAAGTATGATGGAAGCAGATTAGTTACAGCCTTGTAAATAAGGATATGCCAATGATTTAGCCTATAACTGGTCAAAGAAGGCCACCTGACTTGATCATACAGGGTACAATGATGAGTTAAAGACTTAAAGACCCTGTAAAGTGAAATCCAAAGTTTTTGTCTTAACAAACTGGATATATTAGAATATGGTCGCTGTCAACATGTGAAAACACTGAGATCTACATGTGACTAAATTTTGGATTTAGACTGTTAAAGAGTTTTTCACCTCTTTTCTGGCTTGGTTTCATGTGGGCGGGGCCAATATGTGAACTCATGATGTCATAGGCCACAGTGGGGACCCCGCCTCTCCAACACTACAATAAAAACTTAGCACAAAAAGTAAGGAAATTTGTGTTTGGTAGATTATGTCTTCATTGTAACAATGCCTCTTGGCAATAAATATTATACTGTTGGAAAGTCTGTTTATTTCCCTTTTAAATGGTGCCGCATTTGTAAGGATCATGCACTTGTGGGATGAGCAGCAGAGCTGAGTATGTGGGTTGCGCCCACAAATCTTGCCAAATCTTCTCTGCAAATGCCACACAGCTTATTTTGCTGTTGCTATTGCAGTGTTTCCCATACATTCATTTATTGTCAAATAAATTAGGCCCGCCACAAATAGATCCTGGCGCTACCTGTTCGCTCTTGCTCTGTGAATGTAGCATGTCGTAAAACTGACTATAACACGAATATCAGAGTATAAATTATGTGGAAGTTTTGAGCCGCCAGGGTGCATTTCTTGCTGAAGTTTCGCTTCTCCCATTGTCCTTGAATGCATCTGTCACAGCAGAGAGCTGTTTTTTTTCTCCTCCGCCCATCCAGAAAACTCCTGCACATGTGGCCGTTTTTTTTATATCAGTGGCAAGAGCAGCAAGGGAGAAGAAGGTAAACAGAGCAGCGTGGCAAGTAAGCGGCTAGTTAGATGCCTTTTAAGATGGACAACGAGAAAGAGCGCTGGATCTGCAGCGTTGAACAGTTGTTGAACTTTGAAAAGGAAGAGGTCTAACTCACGCGGTATTCGTTAAAATACACTGCAAGATGACTCTGAATTAACAGCGGCAGTAACACAACACGCCGCTAAAGACACGAGCCCAGTGTTGTTGAAAAGCCAGGATTTAAAAATCTCATAAAGACATTTAACCCAAAATACAAGATTTGCCTGGATGCGAACATTTTGCTGAAAACTCCCTGCCAGAGTTGTACATGTCAGAGAGAAGACAGCCAAACAGCAGACAAATGTGATCCACTTCTCCACAACTGCGGAGCCTTATCGCAGCCTAACAATTCAAAACACCGACAGTAGTTAAAATGTTCCTGCCTCCAGACAAGCTTTTTCCCCCCATGATCACACAGGAGAGTTTCTTGATTAAGGTCTAAAGACGCTCTCGTGTCATGAACTTGTCAGAAACTGGTCCAGCGTTCATCAGCAAAGATAACAGACTAATATAATCACAGCTGTGAGCCTGAATGATGGAGTAGACTGCAGGGTCTTGGCCTCTGGCTGCATGTAGGATTGGTGAGTTTTGTGTAGGTTTGCTTCACCCTTAATGAGGAAAATAATCATTTTAAAATCAGCAATAGTAAACATAACAGAAAACATTTCAGGACTTTCCATACACTTTCCATGTAAAAGACATATTGCCATGATTTAGTATTTCATGATTTATGTGTTTTTGATTTATTAGTAAAATATTTTGTTAAGTCCATTTCAAAATAAAACTGCTCAATTTGACTTTATATTGATTTTAATTTCTGCATACAATTTTATGAAAATCCAATAAAACAGTCTATTTTAATCACCAAACTAGTGTCATTTGGGGCTGAATTAAATACAGCTGCTGAGGGGACATTTCAATTTTTTTTTTTTTTTTTTTAGGAAGACCTGTAAAATAAAATGCCTCAAGAAAGGGTGCAAACTCTGCAGGAACAAAATTTAACAAAATCGTTACTCCTTTGGATCGAAGTTACCTGCTTTATTTATCCAACCTAATTTCTTAGTTATTTATTTCTGTAAGTAGGCTATTGTATTTTTTAAGTGTTTGTTTACATTTTACATTAACCCTCTGGTACCCCTTGTACAGAAGAGTATTAGGGCCACTGAAAAAAAAAAATTGAGACGAATTTTTTTTTTTTAATTGTAAGAAAAAAGTCAGAATTCTGAGAAAAAAGTCAGAATTCTGAGATTAAAGTCAGAATTCTGAGATTAAAGTCAGCATACTGAGAAAAAAGTCAGAATTCTGAGAAAAAGTCAGAATTCTGAGATTAAAGTCAGAATTCTGAGTTTAATCTCAGAATTCTGAAAAAAAAAATTTGAGACTTTTTTTTCATTTGAAGAATAAAGTCAGAATTCTGACTTTTTTTCTCAGAATTCTGACTTTAATCTCAGAATTCTGACTTTTTTCTCAGAATTCTGACTTTAATCTCAGAATTCTGACTTTTTTCTCACAAGTGAAAAAAAAATTTTCGTCTCAAATTTTTTTTTTTTTTTTCAGTGGCCCCAATACTCTTCCATACCCTTTAGCCTAAAATTCACACTCTGTTGTTATTTTTTGAAATAGCTCTGCCCTCTTTCACAATTAATATTATCATGTATTGTATTTTTTGTTCATTTTTGCACAATTTTCAAAATTCTGTCTCAGCCACAACAATCAGCCCATAATAAATAGAGTAAACCTCTTTTATAGCGTTAATATCCCTTGTGTGCAAAAAGTCCCCATTGAAGCCCATTCAAACCACTTTTTTTAATCCATGCACCATTAAGGCATAAATCATGCATTTTCTGGTGTCTGGGATACATTTGAGAGTTGGGGCTTTACATTTGTACCTGGACTATTTTTTTACCCTGTGGCGTCACTTTTACCATATATGGTCGAGGGCAGGAAATACATGTTTTTTTTCCACCAGATTTCAGTGTTATGCTGCTCACTAATCCACTTCTCACTACCTGTCTGAGGTTTTGTTTATGTGCAGATCAATGACATATGCCAGGCTGCAATAATCAAAAAATAAGTTATCTAATTTTCATATGGTAACCTGCAAAAAAAATCCTTCTTTTGTGTATTTTGCATCTAAAAATGCAGTCACATTATCAATAAAAAATGGCATTTAAAGAGTTAAAAAAAATTAAAATGAATGAGTATTTGACATTTATGATTATAGCTGACCTTAAATGAGAAAAATATAATTCAATAATAGTAAAAAAAATTTGAAATGTATGATATTTCATAGCATGATTTCAAGGTGTGCATTTATGCACAGAAGGGTGAAAAACTTTAGTATTTTAGAATAACTGACCTCACAAAAAACTAATAATGCATTTTAATCAATGTTGCTACTAATCAGTGGCATATGCCATATTCACTTACAGTGTAGTATCTTGAAAAAATCAATTTGTGTGTTTTTTCATCAAAAAACTTGTTTGTTTACTTTACGCACATGGCATTTAAAGAGTTAAAAGATATGACAATTATTGAGTACCTGGTATTTTAATGGCACAAGTTGACGAAACAAGAAAAAAATAAAACAATTACACTTGTGGGATTAGCTTGGGCGTGCTGTTCGTGCCAGAGTGATCAACACAACCACATTGGCTAACTTGTGACAAATGTTGGTTGAAGAATGGGATGCCATCCCACAGCGGTGTGTGACCAGGCTGGTGACCAGCATGAGGAGGAGGTGCCAGGCTGTTGTGGCCGTGTGTGGTTCTTCCACACACTACTGAGGCTCCTGTTTGTTAAATGAATAAATTATTAAATTGCCAATATGTCTTGTTGCTTCAAACTTCAATCATCCAGTCCACCAAACACCAAACAAGAGTTAATGGCAGAATCAGCTGTTTGGAATTGGCAGAGAAGATGTGGAAAATTTTTCATGGGCGCAACTCAAATACTCAGCTCTGCTGCTCATCCCACAAATGCATGATCCTTACAAATGTGGCACAATTTAAAAGGGAAATAAACAGACTTTCCAACAGTATAATATTTATTGCCAAGAAGCATTGTTACAACAACGAAATAATCTACTAGACACAAATTTCCTTACTTTTTTTGCTAAGTTTATAATCACAGAGCTGTTTATCTCATTACAGTCTGTTGTTAGCTGATGTCACTGCCTTTATTGAAAGTTAACAGTCAGTTAAACAATGTTTTTTTGTTCATTGTAAGGTAAATTTGCCACATCTATCAGCCACAGTGGCCTATGCCTCATTTAAAGCATCATAACAGAGATTTGGGCCAGAAAACAGACTTTGTCTCTTCTTCTGAGGTCAACAAAAGGTCAAGAGGCAGGATAATGGTGGAGTGCTGACCTCCATTCAGTTGTAACCCTTTTTTAAAACCTGAGAAGATCATATTTCTTCTGAGTGGGCGTGGCTTCAGCTCATTCAACAGACATGCCCACACCAGCCTGCAGCAGATTTTACTGCCTCATTTTTCATGATTTTGAAGCTTCATTTCAAAAACTTTGATATGTTTTATTTGACTGAAATTTGACCTGGGGTTTCATAACACAGTGACCTGTCATACAACAAACCTAAATACAGATTTATTTTTACTTCACAGGGTCTTTAAGATTTGTTATAAAGACATGTACACATTAAATCACATAAAACATCAATAAATAAAACCTGACTTATTACCGAAATAGCAGGCTGATTTGCATTCTAGGTATAAGTACCAGGTTGTTTTGATTTTGATCAGGTAGTCCTCCCTGGAACTGACAATGGTAAAGTAGTGCAATGCTTATTCAGTGAAATACTATTTGGAGTTTGAATTTAAGGAACATCCCATCCTGTTCAATCCCCTCAGTTTTTTCTACATAATTGTGAGCAACAGAGTCTTTCAGAGTTTCATTTAGTATTACTGATAACTGAATTATTATCACACTATACCTCATTTATTTCTTAATAGAGTGCTGTCTAGACATTCTTTATGAGGGAAGTGCCCTGAGGTATCTTGCCTTTGTATGATGTAAATAAATCGAAGTAGGCTCTTATTTTAAATATGACGTGCTTCCTCTAACACTGTGGTTGATGTACATAATGTCAGTACCCAGGGTGACTCCAGCCCGAGTGAATGGTGGAGGAGGTGGACGTTCAGAGCTAGTCATCACTTGGGAGGTAAACCTGTATTTTCATACATTAATCTTCTTTTAAACTAGATATGATACTATTTGTCTTCCTGTTTTTATATATTTATATATATATTTCTAGATAAGCTAAAAAATATTCATGCTGGTATCACAAGTGACAGCAATATAAAAAATGCCTCAAAACCTAGTTTTAATGTAATTCATCTCGATTTCTGGTTTCACTTTAGTCAGTAATTTCTCCTGATATGGAACTGGAGCATAATGTATAAAGAAATATCTCTTCAGCTTTGTTAGAGGGGTTTTTTATTCCTCCTCAATATAAAAGCACTTAACCAGAAAGAGTTCATGCAGGGTCTCCAAGTACAGTACCAACCTCAGCACTATTTCTCTAAGTGCCCTAATCCCTGCATAGCTGCATTTCTTTAAGTATTAATATCTCTAGGACCAGTCATCTTGAGTCATCCCTCTGAGTCATTTCATACCTCTTTAGCCCGTTCCTGAGGAGCTGCAGAGCGGCCCAGGATTTGGCTATGTGGTGGCTTTCCGCCCACTGGGGGCTCAGGGTTGGATGCAGGCTGCTGTCACTTCTCCGGATGCCTCTAGATACGTCTTCAAGAATGAAAGTATCCCTCCCTTTTCCCCGTACCAAGTCAAAGTCGGAGTGTACAACAACAAAGGGGAAGGTCCCTTTAGTCCAGTGACGACCATCTACTCAGCAGAGGAAGGTTTGTTGTTTTATAGCTAATATTATTACTATTCAAGTTACTATTCAATAGAGCACTGCACTAACAGATCATTAAGTTTAGCCTTAGTTTCTATTTACATTCTGGTTTCAACTAGAAAAGCACACGAAGAGCGCAGACCTCCGCCATTAGCCCTATCTCCCAATAGTACAGAATCCTTTGAAAAATTCCTGGATCCAGACAGTGATCCAGATCACTCCCAAAATCTAATCAGTTCTTCCTTATGCCATTTCTGACATTTCCTGAAAATTTAATCAAAATCTGTCTTCAACTTTTTAAGTTATGTTGCTAACAAACAAACTAACTTACAAACGAAAAAACCCACCCGATCACATAACCTTCTTGGTGGAGGTGATAATTGTCAAATTAAGCACACACTACTGCAAAACCAGACATAAGCATCAATGCTCTTTTTGTTAACTCATCAGTATTAAAATACTTTTATTTAAAGTTTATGCTGTACTTGTTCTGCTATCAGCAGAATTAGAAAAATTTTTTATATATTTTTTTTTTATTACACCTGATGTCATCCCTACAGTCTAATGAACAAATCAGAAAAGGTATATCTGAGATTTTCTCATTTTAAACTAAAAATATTCCAACAGAGCCATACAACTAATATGTTTTGACTTTTTAGGTGACAGAGAATGTTTTTTTTTTCTAGTGAAAAGCTTTTTTTCAGGGGCTGTGACGTTTAGTCCAGGTGATAGACTTATCACCCAAAGCCACTTGCAGGCAGTGGCAGCCTTAGCCTTTGGTTTGGCACTTACACAAACAAAAAGTAATGCCTGTTTATCAGGAAAAGCTAGCCAACAAAACTGAAGGGTAATTACTTTTTATGCCCTCAGGTTTGTTTATAATATAAAAAAACATTATCATTTCCCCCAAACACGCTCATCTAATTCTTCGTTGTCTTGTAAACATGTCCACATACAGGAGAGGCTTTTGTTTCCAGCTAAGTAATTAATGAGGTTATTGGACAGTGAGAATCCACAGACATTACAACTGTGCATCATGGATTTTGTAAAGCAACCAAGTAAAGTTAGTTTTACATTTTTTTTACATCTTGGACTTGTTGTTGAAGCAGACACTCCTCCTCACTTATATGGATGGATCAGATGGAGCTGCAGTATATTCAATAAGTCATACTGTAGACGTGGGAGGAGTGGATCTTTGTCTTCCTTCATATCCTGACTATCCCGTGTACCTTTCAGAGCCTAGCAGAGCTCCAGGGAGGCTGAGGGCAAAGAGTGTATCTGCGTCCGAGGTGGAGGTCACCTGGAAGCCACTGGCCTGGAGCAACAACCGCAGACGCATCCTGGGCTATGAGGTCAAACCAGCACAAACCCACACAATAAGAATAATACAAATCTAGTGAATAGTGCCAGCAGCTAATGGTGGTATATGTTTTTTATTGAATAACAGGCATTGACCTTTTTGTATTTTTGTCCATTTAATTATTCATTCATGAAGTAAACTTTAGTATTAATAAATTTTCCTTCAGCTTGCAAAAACAAGAATATGTTAGAAATTTAAATGTGAAGTTTCAAATCACACCCTATTGCCTAAAAATAAAACCTGTTTGTTTGTGTGCTTGTAGTTGCAGTACTGGGGTGAAAAACGAAAGCAGGACACAGCCAGTGTGATCAGGACAGTGGGGAATAAAACTTCAGTACTCATCAGGGATCTGGAGGGCAGCAGTACCTATTACCTGTCCCTGCGGGCTTACAACAGTGCTGGAGTGGGTCCACAGAGCAGCGTAGTCAATGTCACAACCAAGAAACCACGTAAGGACTCTCAACTTATTGTGAAGACTGTCTGTTTTTTCATTGTGTTTCCCCTCAGGCTTAAGGTGCACAGCGCCTTTGGTATCTAGCTCACTTTTCCAGTCATTTTTCACAGTTAAAGCGAAAGCAGGGAATATTTGGGCACCATGTTGTGGCTTCTTGTTGATCAACTGTAATATTTATGAGACACCCCGCAGCTGCAGTGCTGAAGGCGCTTACCACACAAATGCAACAGCAGTTTGACTCCTGGCCAGGGGATTTTTGTTGCATGTCATACCCTTTGCTTTTTAGATTTTCAGTCACTCTCTGTGCTGGCAGAAAATGAACTCTCAGAAACAACAAATAGATGTTTACAACCATTTCTTTTTTAAACCTGAGGCCTTAACACAATTTTCTAGCTCATCATACATTTTAAAGATTTTTTAACTCAATTTGAACCTGCATATTTCACATTAGTTTACCATGGTTGCAGTCTATCATATTTCCTCTTTTTCTGCACATTTCTTGGCTTCTTATCAGCATGAATTATATGGTAGTGAGAGATGTCATATGGCCTTGTTTTACTTGATAGGCAAAGCTTATCTTTGATGTAAATAGCTGTTAAATTTATAGACACATTGTGCAATATGACATGAAGAATTAACTAAAAATGATGAGCTGTCTCCTACTCTGACAGCCCCTTTAAACATTATTAAACTCCTCCTTACATTTCACACCTTCCTCTTCCATATTATCCAGATGCCGCTTAGGTATGTCTGCATACATGCTTAAGGAGCAGCAGAGTCCAACAAAACAAGGTCTCAGTCATTAAAACAATGATTCATAGAGCCACTAGAGATTAAAAACTTCATGTTGTGTCACAGATGTTCAGCATATTATGTTCATATACGCTGACATTAATTAACAGCGTCTTTATAACACATCTGTTACACACTTTCCTCAGCCAGCCCCCTCACAAACAGCCAAATGTAAGTCTGTTCTCACTCCCACACACAAGCACACACACATATTCCTCGACTCAGTGCTCACTACTAACGGTGGGATGATAAACTGATAATGAGAAATATCCTTCATGCTGACTTGGTTCTGGACTTTACTGTTTATTGACTGGTTCGCTTGTTGTTTTTCTCCCGCCTCTTCCTGTCCTTCTCCTCCCCTCCTCGTCCTCCCCCAGCACCAAGTCAGGCCCCAGACAAAATCATGTGGAACACTTCCAACTCCAAGGTCATCCTGAGGTGGGACCAAGTGCACGCTCTGGAGAATGAGTCAGAAGTCACAGGATATAAGGTAAAAATAACAGAGTTTCACAATTCTCTACTTAAACTGGATTAGCTCTATCTCTTACAAGTGAATGGTTTATTCATTGCAATTTAATTGGTTTTACAGAAAGTCAAGTTCCTCCTTTATTATTCTGAAGCTGTACTTTTCTATTAATTCCATTTAAAGTCTTTAATTGCCCATTTTCCTTAAAATAACAATCCCTTGATTATCCTTTCCACATAATTTTAACCACACACAAAAAATCAATAACTTTTTTGATTGCTGCTCACGGGGGGAGTTGGACTGTAAAGTGAAATATGCGAGGCAAGCTGCAGCTGAAAATCAGTATTGACGCGTCTCTACATCCCCCTTATCTGCACTGCACCGTCTCCTGTTGTGGTCCAACACGTATCTACAGTTAGATTAATCCCTGTTAGTGTCACGGGAAGCACGTCACATCAGAAACAGAAACACAGATTTTCTTGGAAATATTTCAAGAAGAACACTCCGAAAGCCCTCGTATGATGATGTACTTATGTACTTGGAAGGACTCCGTGCCATGCTTCACACTGCTATCATCTTTCCCTCTCTGCTTCCTGCAGGTGATGTACAGCCAGGACAAACACAGCCGTCCCAGTGTGGTGGAGACAAACACCACCTCCTTGGAGTTGTCTCTGCCAGTCAACCAGGACTATGTCATCCAGATTAAACCCTTCAGTGAGGGAGGGGAAGGCAGCAGCAGCCGCCAAATCACTATCCCCAGGATAGCAGGTGGGACAAGATATACAATAGCATTAAAATGTTTCTTTTTGATGTTTTTGCAAAAGAAATGAATTCAGTTGTGCTTGTTTACAGTTTCTCATCTTGCTAAATTGATTTCTTCTTTCTATGATAATCCCCAAGGGACAGAGAAGCAATGTGACATTGTTGCTATTAAACAAAGAGCAGAGTCTGAGTGTGAAAATGCACTCGAGCAATCTAAACACTATATCTGTGCATTGCATCATGAGCTGCCTCTTTTGAGGCTGCTGCCCACAGAGAAATTGTATCTCTTGGTGTCTATCTTTGTGTTTTTTCCCCATTAAATGTTGGCTCAAAATTGTTTTCAAATAAGCCTTCTCTCTGCAGCTGAGTTTGAATGCTGTGTTAACAGTTGTCTTAGAAAAATACAGTCTCTTATCCTCAGACGGAAAAATATATATCATCAAACAACAAAACAGGCTCCGACATACAAAGACTTTTGCCAGTAGCTTGGGTTGTTTGAGAGTGTTCTTTCCCTTTTTAATCTACTGTTTCTGTTGCTGTGCCCACCCCACATGTCCTCTAACAAACGACCCATGACTGAGCACAGCGCACCAGTGCCATCTATGGTTATGGATGTGTATTCACACCATACTCTAGTCCTTTGTACTGTCCATGCTATTAGTATATGTTTTTTTCACTGTGATAATCAAATGAGTGCCTTATATCAAAGTAAATATTAGAACCACGTTTAAAGCATTAAATAACTTTGGATTTGTTTGTACATTTCAGGCTCGATAGCGATGAGCGCAGCCCCCGAGTCTTCGGCATGTCTCTTTGTCAACCTTGCAGTGTTAATCCTCACAGCAAGGACTGTGCTATGACAAACATCTGCAGGAATCAAGCTCTACAGCTGCTTATTAAGAGCAGAAACAGCAGGTCACAGACAACGAGAGGCTGACTGCCACTTTTCCACCTGCTCCCATCCCTACCCTGCCGTGTCTTTACTCTTCTTTCTACAAAGATCTCTCTGTGAGGAAGCTTCTTTCCCTCCACCTTTCTAAAGGAGTTAGTGAAAGGAAACTGGCTCTTTCAGACATTGCTTTTATGGAAATGAAAGGACGCGTGACTGGACTACAGTCCTTTTGAAGATGTTTTGCTCTTTGCTTCCTCCTATCCAGGAACTGACGGATATTTCTCACACGGTATTAACCTTGGAGGCCCGGTGGTGTGTCGTGCACAATAGGATGTGTATATGTTTTCTCTGTGGGGCTGTGCAGGCTCTGTTTAATGGATATTTATGTACCTCTGAACTTTTCTTGGATGATTATATCTTAACTGGAACTGGAGGAGACCGAAAGCCCTTACATAGCTTATATTTATGTGAGTGAGGTTATATTTAAGACAAGAAATGGGTGGCATCCTTTCCCCCCTTTATTTGGACTGTCCTTGAAAAGCTTCCTGCTCAGTCTAAGAAGAAAAACCAACTGTTACTAATCCCTCCAGCTGGGAGCTGAGCCTCATTGCTTTATGACAAACCAGAATATGGGACCTTTGTAACTTTGCCTGGATTTTATTCATGCTTTTACGTTACATCCCAACCTCAGAGTTGCCATGGAACTGACTGTAACCAAAGGTATTGAGCCCACGGGGTTCAGTTCCACCTGTTGTATTATTTGTGAGAAAATGCAGCGTATACACCCTCAGTATGGCTTCCATTGTAAACAGCCGGCTTGTGTTGATTAATTGATGTCTTACCCTCCTCCCTTGTTCATGTTAAGTGTGTGACCATCCTGTTACACACTGTATGTATGAAATCCTCAGGTCCCAAATGAGCCTTAAGTCTTATGATTATGCTCCATGTTGGTATAATTTTAGAAAAGGTTTAATTTATTTCCTCCTCTGTTTTTCCACATTGTATTTTGGCTCACTCATTCTATAATTTATGAAGAACTGACCTTACTGTAGGCACTTTTGTTACTCTTTAGATCATACTTGGGCATTTTGGGCTCAGAGAACATGCCTTTCTTCCCTGTCCTTCATGATGAGCATTGTAATACAGTACAAGTGGCAGTGATGGCTGACTTTTCTAACATGGTGTGTTACAAGTGACGATCCACCATCAGCTGCTGTTTGGCATGAGGTCGTCAGTGTACGTAACCTACGCTGCTTAGGATGTCTGAACAGATCAACCTGCTTTTAATAAACATAATGCCATTTTCCTCGTTTCTTCTATTAATGTCAGAAAAGATCTCATCAGCCAAGTATTTGAAGACTCATACAGCTAATTTTACATGAGACTGAAACCAGGAGAAAATCTAAGGTAAGTTCCTTTTCATCAAACTACATCAAAAGTAAAGGGAAAAAAATCCATAACTTTATTAACTTTGATTCTAAGGTCTGATATTAGCCGGAGCTAAGGCTAATACATAGAAAGTATTCTTGATTGAATTTGTCAGGGTAAAATGTGCAACTCTCCTTGGCTCTAGCTTAGGATAAAATCTTTTGAAGGCATCCCTAATATTTTGTGCCAACCTTAGATGGAGAAAGAGATAAAAGCTCCAGTAAGACACCTGATTTTGATGATCTTTGCACCACCTGTGGACAAAGGAAAGATGATTACAGTTAACTAAAACTAACCAGATAATTTCAACTTACATGTTAAAAACATTTAACTGAAATCAAAATAAAAACAATGCCAAAAAGTAGAAAAAAGAAAAGGAAGAAACTTTACTAAAACTGTCGACAGCAAAAGAGGGAGGTTGACTGGCTGCAAAATATGACTAGGGTGCTTGAATAATAAACCAAAATTTGGTGCTCTTGGAAAACGGGGGAAAAAACTGTTCAAAAAGGAGGAGAAACCCAGGCACTCCAAACAACAAAATGAGCAAATTTTGTTGTTTGGGGTGCCTGGTTTTCTCCTTTTTTTAACTAAAACTGTATTGAATGCTTAAAAACCAACCTGATATAAAAATGAATTTAGAGACAAAACATCCTCAGCTGTAGTCTTTGTAACAAACATATTGACCGACATGTCCTTTATAATTTTTTGTCAGGTAGAATGATTTATATTTTGAATGAATTTGTTTATTTCAGAATTTAGAAATTGATTATTTATTCTGAACCCTCCTTGTTTTGAGAGAAAAGAAGAATTGGGACACTGACTTATGGACTTACAAAGGAGTGGCATTAAGTCTGTGTGCACATGTCACTGAATAGTATGTAATTACACTTTTAGCACCATGTTTCTATTGTGTCTACTTCAACCATTCATCCCTTTTCCCGGCCATGCAAGCCTTGGGCCTGAATTGGTTGGTCAAGACTTTGCATAAAATCAATTTTAGGGATTTAGTTGTATTAAAATTTCAGTTTTATATAGAAATTAAAAAGCTTAGAGTAGTCTATTTGGATATGGGTCATTGTATAGAAACATTCATTTGTCTGGCCCTAGCCTTGACTCAAGTATTTTTTTTAGTATTTTCCTATTTTTTTTAGAGATGCCAACTTCACAAATGTGTCTATCCTCACAGTCATATAGAGGGGGTGAGGGTAGTATTGTAAGATTTTTTTTTTTTCTGCCATTCAGAATACAAAACTGTGTACATGGTAATTGGGTCCATAAAACAAAATAATGTTTAAGAAATATTTTAAATTATACTATAATGTAGTTATCCCTCAGAGTTATGTCACTGTACTGAAAAAAGGTAAATTATTTTGAAATTAAATTTATGCTGATTATAAGTCAATAAGCTTCATTTATGCTGATTCATGAATTCAGGACGTTTTCTGAAGAATGTGTTATATGCTAAAGTGTATAAAAAAGATATTATTTTTTCACATTTTGCAACCTTGAAAGTGCAATGTTCAGTAGAATGACCAATATTTTCTAAATTGCATGATGTTTATTTTTCTGGCCCTTTGGTTGGGATCATGTCTCTGAGAACTCATTACTACAACTGAAACTGATCAAAACTAAAGTAAAATGACGCATTTCTCAAAATTAAAAGTAAAACAAAATTTAAAAAACTTGCAGTGAAAACCATAACCAAACTAATGAAAACTTAAAACTATAATAATTGACAAAGAGGTACCTTGAACTCTTTACACTCTATTTTATATTTATTCCTATCTTATTTTCTGACAAATTGCTTCATTCTGCAATTTTTAGAGCCAAAAGTGGGTTATCTGCCTTGGATAATGATATAACAAAAGGCTGTTTGGTAGGGCACTGTTAATTGCCTTGTCCAATTCCTACCCTGCAGCAGAATTTGCAGGCGTTAAAAATAACCACTCAGAAATAATCCGTCTTCCTACTGATGATCTATTTTAATTTTATAGCTCATATGGAAACATTTTTTAAAATTTTAGTCTGCTTCATAACCAGCAAAAGATGTTTTTACAACCTTAGAGGCCTCTTGCGTCTTCCATTCTTTACTAGTTTTCATGAAGTTCCTCAATTCAGGTAGTCCTGGATTTATTCATAGGTACAGTGTTTGAAATCGGGCAATTTCAACGACATCAGACAATCACATCCTAGATTGTGATACCCACTTCTGGTGTAAACTGTTGCAACCAATGAAATAATAAAAAAAAATGAGTAACTTATTTTCTCTCCTCTGTTAGGTAGAAACAATCAATATGCAAAAATCAAAGATCGGGGACTCCGTGGAGGAGACCCTCCCTATGTATGACTAAAGGCTTATTCTAGGTCAATATTAAATAAAACAATTCCATGTATTCAAGTGATCAAATTTAGGTAGGCCTAATTATAAATTTAAATATTATGTTTACTTTTTACCAAGTTTGTTGCAACAAATGCTACTAGACTACACGTTACAACTGTTCCTTCAGTAAAAATAAAGGTTTGGTTAACACCAGAATGCATTCTAGAGTCATTGTCAACCCCCCATGTGTTTTAGTGTTTTTCTTGTATCTTCAGGTCTAAAACCACATGAGAGAGAGAGAGGAAGATAGAGTGGCCCTCACCTCTTTGTTTTCTTTCCTTGGATGCACCTGATCAATATTTTGTCAACAGATGCTCATAAGTGCAATCAATACCTGCAGATCTATACCTGTAAACTGTGGTTTTGTCACCTCCTTGAGATTTGTTCAGTGCTCTGCCCTCAAAGGCTGAAAGCACGTATAAAGACTTTTCTCCACATTTTACAAGTCTTTGGGCAGAAATAGTTGTTCTAGAGCCTTGAATACTCTATTATTTATTTAACTTTGGACTTTGTTAACAAACGCATGTGAAGCTTGGGCAGATTTTAACAGCATCCTCAGATATACACAAAACTACAACCTTCGACTGTGTTTGATTTTATGATTTTAAAGATATATAGTTGCAGCATTTCATATCAGGTCTAAAGAACAAAAGAAAAACACCAGCAGAGAAAAGACAAACATAAATATGTGCAAGAGATCAAACAGAGCAGACTCTCGTCTCACACTGTTCTTGTTTTTCTCTCTTTATTCATTTTCCAAGGAATGCAAGTACAATGTACAACAAAGACACAGCACCAAGCAATGGAGAGCAGCAGAGCAGAAGGTATGAAGCTGCTGTAGAGGAGGAGGAGGAGGGCACTGTACAGAGAGGAGAAGGCTAGGTGTAAGGGTCAGCCAGAGGTCATCCAATCAGACGCTGACAGCAGGTGTCACAGCCAAATGTCTGCGATTAATCACAGTCTGCTTATTAGTTGACTGGCTTCCAGGAGCAGCTCATTTCTGGACAAAGAAAGGTAGGTGTGACCTTACAGTTCAATCTGAGGGCGATATGGATAATTTTTGCCCTGTAGTGAAGAGAGGTGATGACGCATCCTCCGGGTATGCTTGATGTTGCTGCAAAACGCTGTTTTTAAAAGTAAATGGTGTGTGCCCCCTTGTGTACAGGCTATTTTCTACCTTACATCTTTACAATCCACCAAACGGTACCAAATAAACAGAACAAGGAATGAACGGCTGCATTATTTCCTCTTCCATTTAAAGATTCACAACCATTTGCCATCACTTCAACAGATTTTTGGGAACAGAATACAGAGTTAATTAAACTAGCATGAATGTTGACCATTAAGTGTCTGAAAGCCAAAGTTATACCTTAGTAAAAGCTCATAAACCTGACATGACCGTTTTGATATTTTCTCAATTGAATAAATTTCCTGCTGCATGAATTGATTTAAATACAAAACGTGACTTATCCAAGGAGGTTTGTCAGATTATGTTACACAATTATTAAAGGGAAACCTCGCCTTGTCAAGTTTATGCATTTGACTTTCTGGCACTTCTGTAATTAAAAGTTCATATAAAGTTATTTCAATACAAAATCTGAGTTTTTACAATTTGACTGCTACCGCAACTGGCACACTACATGTCTAAAGTATCCCGCTTACATCGGGGGAACCAAACCACACAAAACTACAGGCTCAGAGATGTGGCTTCTACTGTAAAGTTTATTTATAACACTGATATTAAAGTGAAAAGATCCCGGAAGGCTGTGAAGAGTGAAAGATTTCTGCAGGCTATTTTGAAAGATGAAAAAAGTTTGTTGAATATTGGCACTGGTACTAAATGTGGGCAAAGGAGATTATGTTTCTCAGATGGTAAATTAAATTAAATCAAAGTGATTTTTAGAATAAAGATAGATTAAACTGCACCAGTGTCTTCATTTGAGCTTTTAACTGTAAAGGGTGTAGCTGGAGGGAGAATTTATAGCAATTATGCTGTCACTGAATTGTTGGATTATCAAAACTTTTCTCCATAATCCCCATATCTTTTTCATTTCTTCTCAAAGAGCTAATTTTCTTTTTTTATACGTATTCAAACTCTGAATGGATCAGATTGAACTATTTTGTCTTCACAACTCAATTACAACCCAATAATGCAAGAAATTATCATGCAAAAATGACTTCAAATACTACTTTTACTGATGCAGCAGCCAGTTTTTGTGACTTGAACAAGGGCCTACTCTATGTATTTACTACACAAAATAGCCAAAGTGGTTTTATATCCAGCAGAATTCTGAAAGCATATCTAAAGGCTGAGAGAAACTGGGCTCATTCTGAAACATCAGCATGCTCAGAGACTACATCTCAACCATTTGAATAAATACAACAGGTACACTGTGTGTATTCAAAGCTCCTAAAGTCCAGACACATACACAGAAATTCTCAATAAGCCAAATCAAAGTCCATCATGATACACTAACTCTGATTGTATCCTTTCATTCACACAGCACTCACACATCATTGATAAAATACAGTTTTCAGAAGTAAAATCTTAAGACAGGAAGTATAATGATCTGATAAGTTCAGACTTTGGCTGTTAATAAAAAATAAATAAATAAATAAACATTACCAGAGGACCTTGTTGCCTAAATGATCCTTTTGCCCTCACTGTATCATCATCAGTCAGTGTGACAGGGGGTGGGACAAAGCTCGTTTGTTCATTTGGCTGCAGGGGAGACAAACTAAAAGGTTTGCTGTACACCCACTGCAACATGCTTCACTTGAGGCCTGCACAGTACTGGAGCTACATGTAAGGTATTTTTTTAATTAGCAGGAACATGATGAACTTAGTTTTTCAGAACAGCAGGACAGACATGTAAAGACATTTTTCCCCATACTCCTGACCTCAGATTATTCCACAGTGTGAATGTGTGCACTCATTTTCTATACAAACCCCCTCTGCACTGAATACTAAAGTAAGTAGTCTGAATATAGAGGCCCTGAGAGGTTTGCAGGAAATTTTGTTGTATTATATCATAAATCTTCCAGATGTTTTGATTCCTGGTGGTCCACAAATCCATTTTTAGCTGCTGTGTCAAACCACCCGCTGCACATTAATGATAAAGAGGAAAATGTTTTCAAAATACATAAAAGTTTCACAGGAGTTTGGATTAAGATGTGCATGTGTGTTAATATGAACAAAAGGCTCCGTTTAAATGCCCCAGGCAGGAAGGAGTCTATCAGTGGGGTAGGATGAGATGTATTTTCACGTTTGGGCACTGACACTTCTGGACCACAGGGGGGCGCTCTGGTCTCAGGAAATCATGACTGTTAGGTTGAGAAAGAAGAGACAGACAGTCAGCCTTAAAACCCTCAAAGGGGAGGCTTGTGAGGCTAAATCTTGGCCAGATATTATCTCCTGGAGTCAAGATGGCATCCGTACCTCTGATGCACCATGTCGATCCTCTGTGGATGATTCCGTTTCCCTGACAACCACTGCCTTGGTCACCTGCATGTCGGGATGCTGCTGTTTGGCTTCCTGGATTGCAATAGCCAGAGCCTACAAAGAAAAATAAAACAAAGGAAGAAAATATATAACATGTCTAAAGATTAATAATGTTTATGTTTTGTATTTTAATTTTTGCTTCATATTTCAGACAATTTTCAAGCAAGAATATTGAGGAAATGCAAAATTCAGGCTCTCTACCATATTTTATTTAAAGACCCTGTAAAGTGAAAATAAATCTGTATTTGGGTTAGTTGTATGACAGATCACTGTGTTATGAACCCCCCAGGTCAAATTTTAGTCAAATAAAACAACTCTAAGTTTATAAAATTAAGCATCAAAATAATTAAAAATGAGGCAGTAAAACCTGCTGCAGGATGGTGTGGACGTGTTTGTTGAATGAGCTGAAACCACGCCCACTAAGGAGAATACAATTCCCTCAAATTTAAATATGCTACAATCTGAATGGAGGAAACCACTCATGCTATTAACCTGCCCCTTGACCTTACGTTGACCTTTATAATCAGAGCACAGATGCCTGGCTCTGGTCCAGAGAAGAGACAAAGTCTGTTTTCTGGCTCAAATCTCTGTTATATGATACTTTTAATGCTCTATAGACCACTGTGGCTGATAGATTTGGCAAATTTACCTCACAAGGAACAAAAAAAAGGGAATTTATCCATCTTAACTTTTAATAAAGGCAGTGACATCAGCTAACAACAGACTGGACTGAGATGAACTGCTCTATGATTTTACATCGTAGTGTTAGTTGGGCGGGGTCATTCCCCACTGTGGGCTGATGACATCACAAGCCCACATATTTGTCCCGCCCAAATTAAAGCCAGCCAGGAAAGAGGTGAAAAACTTTCTTGTGGTCTAAATCCAAAACTCAGTCACATGTAGATCTCAGTGTTTTCACATGTTTACAGCAACCATATTCCAACATATCTAGTGTGTTAAGACACAAATTTTGGATTTCACTTTACAGGGTCTTTGATGTGTTTGCAACACCAATTCTATAAAAGTTATGGCACTGTGAAAAAAAAAAGTAAAACTGAGACACTGAGCTGCACCGTGATACACAATCCTATTCAGAAATCCCAAATACAAGTGTATCAAAAAAAGGAGAATATCATGTAAAAAGTTCAATTTTTTCCAATCATTTACTTCAGAAAGTTAAACTTCCATATATTCTAGATTGATTATTCGCATACAAAGTGAAATATTACAAGACTTTTTTATTTGAATCTTGATGATTGCAGCTTACAGCTTATGAAAAAATCCACTATCTCAGAATATTACAATTTCATGGGAAAAGTCCAATTTGTAAAGGTTTCATGAGCTTTTAATCTATCATTCTGGTTCAGTACACACAACTGCAATCATGGAGAAGACTGCTGACTTAACAAATGTCCAGAAAAAGATCAGTCAGCCTTCACAAGGAGGTGAAAGGGCAGGCTGTTCTCAGAGTGCAAGAAGTAGTTTTGTTTCTTGAATTAAATCACAGGAAATAAAGAGATTTTTCATGATATTCACACTTTTTGAGATGCACCAGTATATACAGTCATGGACAAAAGTATTTGCACCCCCGTAATTTTTCCAGAAATTACACCATTTCTCCCAGAAATTCTTGCAATTGCAAATGTTCTTGGTATACACGTTTATTTCCTTTATGTGCATTGGAACAACACAAAAAAGCAGAAGAAAAAAGCCAAAATTGACATAATTTTACACAAAACTCAAAAATGGGCTGGACAAAATTACTGGCACCCTTTTAAAACTGTGGGTAAAACATTTTATTTCAAGCATGAGATGTTCATTTAACCTCACCTGTAGCAGTAACAGGTGCTGGCAATCTAGAAATCCCACCTGAAGCCAGTTAGAATGTATAAACATTGACTCAGCCTTTGTGTTGTGTGCCTGTGTGTGTCGAGAATTGTCTGAGGACTTAAGAGGCAAAATTGTGGAAAAGATATGAACAATCTCAAGGTTACAAGACCATCTCCAGAGATCTTGCAATTCCCTTGTCCACTGTGCGTAATATCATCAAGAAGTTTATAACCCATGGAACTGTGGCTAATCTCCCTGGACGTGGACAGAAGAGAAAAATTGACAAAAGAATGCAACACAGCATAGTTGGAATGGTGGATAAACATCCTCAGTCAATTTCCACACAAATTCAGGCTGTCCTGCAGACTCAGGGTGCAAAAGTGTCAGCTCGGACCATACGTTGTCATATGAAGCTTAGCGTAAGTTCAGTCAGGAAGACCATATTCTCCATGCGGGTTTAGTAGTTCATGGCTGCACTATTTCATGCACTCCCTCCTTCTGCTCTCAGTCACATCATAATCAGCTGTTCACATCACCTGGTCACACCTATCCAATAGCACTGCTCTACTTCCTCATTGTTAGCCTATCAAACCATTGCTGCCCCTTTTATGTGTTGCTTTCTCCTCCATCAGTTCATTCATGGCATGGTTCCGTGCGGCCCTCCACCTCCCCATCACCGCCAAGTCTACAAGTCCATCAACATTCATATGGACTAAGATGACTTCTTCAGCCATCACCACAGGGGGATAGATCTTTCCACTGCTCAGGGCAGAGACCCTTTGATCACACTATGTCCTTGTGGAGTTCAAGCACCAAAGAGACTCTGACAATAATTCAATATCAATCTATGTTAATAAATATTATTCATTATCTCACATGTAAAATAAAAAATGTTATCCCTAAATCAGTCACTGGTTTCTCCTGATTGAACTGAATGAGATGAAGCGCTATAGCAGGAGACCCAGGAGAATCAAACTGCTGACAAAGAGACATAAAAAAGCCAGACTGGAGTTTGTAAAAATGTACCTGAGTAAGCCTCAGTCCTTCTTGGAGTACATTTTGTGGACGGATGAGACTAAGGTAGAGCTACTGTTTACAGAAAACGGTACCTACAGTCAAACATGGTGGAGGTTCAAAGATGTTTTGGGGTTGTTTTGGTGCCTCTGGCACTGGGTGCCTTGTAGGGCAATGTAGGGTCTAGTGTCAGAAAGCTGGATTTGCATCAGAGGTCAAGGGTGTTCCAGCAGGACAATGACCCAAAACATACCTCAAAAAGCACGAAGAAATGGTTGAAGACAAAGCTCTGGAGAGTTCTGAAGTGGCCAGCAATGAGTCTGGATCTAAATCCCATTGAACACCTAAGGAGAGATCTCAAAATTGCTGTTGCAAGAAGGCAGCCTTTAAATCTGAGAGACCTGGAGCAGTTTGCAAAAGAAGAGTGGTCCAAAATTCCAGTTAAGAGGTGTAAAAAGCTTGTTGATGGTTATAGGAAGCAATTGGTTTCAGTTATTTTTTCCTAAGGGTGTGCAACCAAATATTAAGTTGAGGGTGCCAACAATTTTGTCTGGCCCATTTTTTTAATTTTGGGTAAAATTATGTCAATTTTGTCTTTTTTCTTCTGTTTTTTTTTGTGTTGTTCCAATGCACATAAAGGAAATAAACGTGTATACCAAAAACATTTGTAATTGCAAAAATTTCTGGGAGAAACGGTGTATTCACTGGAAAAATTCCAGGGGTGCCAATACTTTCATCCATGACTCTAAAAGGCTCTGTCAGGATGGATGAACTCAGTGTTTTCTTTTCCTTTTCAAGAAAAGGCAGAGCCACGAAATCATCTTCACTGCCTTTTTCATCTACAATCTGCAAATTCTAACAATGAATGATAAATGCTTCGGACAAGGTGTGCAGGTTTGTGTGTGTGACATTTTTACAGCTCTAAAAAAAAAAAACATACAACTATGATGTAATGGATGTGGTGTGCACAGGCCTTCTGGAATTATTCACAGCCTTAACCAGGAAGACCACTTTTAACAACTTTTCTCCCTAATTATTGTTATTTCATGAAATGAAAATAACAGATTACTGTAAGCTAATACACCCTATAGAGAGCAGTTCTCTATTGAATAGAGTCCTCTGTTCAAAACAACAAAAAAATGCAGCAGAGCTGAGCAGCTCATCTTTTCTCATCATTTTTGGTACCAACTTAGCAGTGGAATTTACAAACTGTGTGTTTGAAATTGCACACTTTTTAGTTGTCAAAACATTATAAGAAATAAAAGTACATTTTTAGGGTTTCACCTCGCTGACGTTCATCTGACCTGATGTATGCTAATGTTTTGAAAATTAACCATTTCACACTGGGTTCAAGAATCCAAGACTTGGTGCATGACTTTAATTAATTTTAATTCATGAGATTTAACTTATACTTTGATAAATCTGCACTGTTTAATCTCACCTGTTCCTGGTCTACATCATCGTCTCCCGTGATTATAATCCTCTTCTCGATCCTGGTCTCTGAGTAACCTCCTTTCACTGTCTGCAACACAAAAAAGTTTTCTTTAAATAGACTTCAGAAGCAGGGCTCACATTTAACTCCATTCACACAGAGGAGCTGAGCCGCACATCTGCATGAAAACCCACTTTATCGTGATTATAACTTTAAGTGTAAGTTCTTAGTTCCTCTCAGGCTGCTCTACCTTTGTGACTTGAGTGGTTGCCGAGGTAACGTTTTCAGTGATGAGGACTGGCGACCCTGACGCCTCTCTTCCAAAGCTGCTCATGTGCACCTGAGGAAGAGGAAAAGCTGGTGTAAAAAGCAAGTACTAACAACACTCATATGCAAATTTAAAATATGAGACAGACTGAAATTCCTCTTCTGATATCTAAGAACATCAACTCATGCACATATTCATGGATTCTTTGGTCTTGGTTCTGTAAGTAGGTTTAATCCACAGAGAGCAGGAGGAGTGAGCTGCAGGTTGAGTTAAAATTGGAGAGGCCCTTTTCTTTGTACTCACAGGGGAAACACTTTTTCTCGTAGAGTAGGAGACTTCACTTAGACCAGTGAGACCATGATCCTGAAACGCATACACATTATGTGACCTGCAAGCACTTGAAGTTTAAGCAGTTTATCATGTTCTATAATAATTTCTAATACCTGATCTGTAAATTCCACAATGGTCGTGGTGACTTCTGATCCATTGGGCTGAGTCTCCGTCCGGACGTCAGTCTTCCTCACTGTTGGCGTGGGCATGACATCACTGGCCTCCCTGCTCAGTGGTGCGGAGGCAGAGACACGGCCGACATCTCTGTGTGACTGATCTCTGTCTATCGATGAAGACACTGGGACTGACCTCTTTGGTTTTTTGGGTACAACAGGCTACAGTGACAGAAAATGGTTTTAATTTAAACAGATATGATGGATAAATCATTTAATAAAGCTTCCGACTACAAATAAGGAACCTGAAATAAGGATGCTTTATTTATTGGGACAATGAACCATAAATAGTTACTTTGGTTGACTTCCTTCATCGCCTTCCCTTACTCTCTGTGATACAGTAGAACTAGAATGATTTTCTTGGCCAATCAGTGGAGATCAGTCAACAAAACAGAGAGTGACATCACACCAGCCAACCGATCAGCAGTGGCTCACAGCTTCTCAAATTTCCTGTTTCCTCAGAGCCCCAAAGAATGTATTTCATCTCATTTGATTTCAATCAAATGGCCCTAAAATCATAACTTACCATGATAAGTTGATTAAACCCATATGGTATAAAGGTGAATAGTAGTGCTAAATGTCATTACAGGTTTTATTTGCATTGGATTTCTATTAATTACTGAAATTGTAGCATGTATAATTGAGGTACTATATTTGGACATAAGCCTGTTTAGGGGTGTAAAATGTTGTCTTAATCAAGGCATACGGCCAACTTATTAGTAGAGAATATAGCAACATCAGTTTTTATTTTTACTGTGAGCCTTATTTCTGCTTAAAAATATGAAGGCATTTAATATTCAGGATGTTTTAACATTTCTGGTGAAATTATTAAGAAAAATAAGTGGTATAGATTGTGAAATATATGTGAAACAGTTTTAGCATACTTATAGTGTTATAGCATTTTTTATTTTTAAAAATGCAGGTACCACCATTACTTAAACAGTGTTCTGAGGCTAGTCAGGTCTTGCCTCTATAAGAGGCCAGAATCTAAAGGCAACCTCACCATGTCCTAACCCTAACCCAAGTACTGGGATCCACAAATATTATTCTGGGGCAGTGATCAATCATCTACTGGCCGAAGGCGACATCAGGCAAAGTTTCTCATTGGGCCCCACAGAATATGATTAAATACCAAATAAGTGGGGAGGAGTAAAGATGTGGTTTCTAGGGTATGTTTTGTCTTTCAATGATTACAGCTAAAAAATCAACCCCAAAAAACAGTTAATGTAGAAACAGTTTTATCAGGAATGACTTAACATTCAATCTGTTTTTTCATAAATCCTCCTGTCAGCCATGGTTAGTTAATATAATGCATGATAAAACATTATCAGTCCAAATCCAAATAAAATCTGCAGTTTCCTGTGTTAACTTTCCACTTCAAGCTAAAACATCTCAATCTCTCCCTTGAGGCTGGCTGCAGTATAGGCAGTAGGGACTGATCTCATTGTTAATGCCTAAAAATTACAATCAGTTTTAAGGAAAAAACAAATGCTGATAAAATGATCATTAATAAGACACACAGATTGATAGTTATAAGAAATTAATAGACTAAATTTGTTTTTTACTTTAGCTTATTGGTTTGGCACAGTCTCTGCAAAGACTGAATCTGGCCCCTGTCCAACTCCAGCTGACGACCCCTGTTCTAGGGCTTAAATTTAGAATTTTCAAGTATTTAAATGAGTTCCCTATAACTGATTAAGATACAGATGGACAGCAGCTTTTGAGCTCATCCATTTAGAAAGATGTTTAACATCAGAAGTAAATACAAAAAAGGACAACAGGAGAAAGATGGAATTGACCTTCGCATTTTCTTCAGCATTACTGCTGAATAGAGGAATCAAATATAATCGCATTCCTTGTCACATCCAGCCATTTTCTGGTCTTTGCCTGCTCCTTTATCATATTCCATAGTAAAAAGGAAAAACGTACTATAAATGCAGAGCTTTATATAGTACAGCCTTTAGACTGTGGAGAAATTATAAACCTTGACATAAAAAACATCAGCTGACACTGAAAATCTCAGTATGAAGACTGTGAC
Organism: Cheilinus undulatus; assembly: GCF_018320785.1. Taxonomy (NCBI): domain Eukaryota; kingdom Metazoa; phylum Chordata; class Actinopteri; order Labriformes; family Labridae; genus Cheilinus; species Cheilinus undulatus. The sequence goes on along the minus strand of NC_054875.1, from coordinate 20,366,553 downwards.
TCACTTGGTGTGATAACATCACAAGTGCTCCTTTTTTTTATTGGAATACAGCTGATATGTTTTGACTGCTCCATTTCTGTAAGTTTCATTCACATTCACACTGGCCAGCTATTGCACAAAAACTAGAAGCTTGTGAGAAAAACCTGCATTAACCTATGAACAGCCTGTGTGGGCGACCTGTCCTCACACTCAGATGATAACTTGGATGGTAATATCACAGTGGGATTTTCTTGTGTTGTTTCTGCAAAACATTTGCATGTGTTATTTTCTTTTATGTATATCCCATGTGCTTCTAGTTATAAAAAAGTGTAGCTGCAGATAAAAAAAACACTTGCACAAGCATATTTTAGATGCCTAAAAATAGCATGCCTTGTAACCTGCTTGAAATATGCAAACTAAAGAAGCTTGCAAGTCTTTTATACAAACTTAAAATGGAAAATTCTGTCCCACATTACCTGCCCATCAGGTCGTTTCACCTCTGGCCGCACTTCTTCAGCCTGGATGAGTTTGGCTGGGGGGCTGCTGCTGGCTCCCCTAGACAGAGGGGCTGACACTAGTGGAGGAGGTGGCTCAGAAGCTCCCTGCTGTTGCTGCTGAAGCAGGTCAATACCGAAGCACAGACCCCCATCAGGTGAGAGATCTCTGTCTCCCAGCTCGGTCATACCCCTTGAGAACTCCTCCATGCCCGTGTGCAGGTCTGTGAGAACGGTGAAATCCACTTCTGCTTCAAGGCTGGAAGTGGAGCTGACTGTGATGCTGGAACATTTGCGCTCGATGCCCAGATGGGTCTCTTTCAGGTACAGGATCTCATGGTCCTGGTCGTCCTCTGAGACGGAGCCAAGGCGTCTCTCCCATGGTTCCCTCTGTGAAAGAATGCAGAGTATTAAATATAAATTTCTACACCATATCATATTTAGTTTAATCAAGGAATGTAAGCAACAAAGAAAAACAAATGTAGTTTGAATTCTTCTATTACTGTAGATGAGAAAAATTAAGGCTCATTTTAGAGAATACTATTAAAAATAAAAGCTTTAACATTATTAGAATTATTCCTTTACAGAAGATCCTGGACAACATCTCTATTTCCAGGGTCTAATTATCAGGACCTGCTGTGGTTGCTCAGTTAACTGATAACTGTTTGTTGTTATGAGGAGACTCATCTTGCTTCTCATTACCCAGCACCCACCCTGCTCCCTGCATCACAGCACCTGTTCGAATAGCCTTGAGTCAAGTACTGTTATCAGCAGTGGTTTAGTGGGGCCTGGAGAAGTGGGTACACTCTTACATTCTCCCCGACATTCTTATAAGCAGCCCATCCAGCAAAGTCAGACCATTATGCATATTTAGCTCAACTTAACATGTGCTTTTAGTGTTTGGATATTATAACCTAACTCCTCTGCTTACAGGAGTAAGGATTATTGTGAAATTCACAAACAAAAGAGCAGATTTTAGGATCACCAGTGGACCACCTGCTATAGCCTGAGTCAACTATATGAATTTTGAGTAAACTATGCTTTAACTTATAGCAGAGCTGGGGTAACACATAACAAAGCAGTGCACTAGTGTACTCAGATTATTTTTTTGCTGCCTTTGCCATTGTAGGAGAGGGGATTTAGAAGTGGGTGCACTCTAATGGAGACTGAAAAGTAAGTGGGCATAATCCATTTTTAATAAAGTGCGGTCTTTATTCAATGGTGCAGTGATAACCATCTCATTATAAATGCTAAGAAAACTGAGGAGATGGTGCTAGACCCTTGGTCAGATGGAGAGCATACCCTGCTGTTAATCCATGATGAAGAATCAACCAGGTCAGCTCCAACAGGTATCGGAGCGCTTGCTTTAACCTGTTCAGCTGGGCAATCCATGCTGATGATTTGTTTTCCTGTTAATCAAGCCAGACTGTTTGGTTTAGACCAGAATGTCATGATTTTGTTTTATCAGGCTGTTTCAGAGATCATCATTAGGTAAAAGATGTCAGTGCGGTATGTAATCTTTCCATTCGATTAATCTCAGCTTGCTCGTCTGGTGGAGAGTAGGGAGGACTGAAAACTTGTATTTATGAGCAGCCTGCACCAGGTAACCAGAGTACTGTCTGATCTTTCTCACATCCTCCATTCTGAATATGAACTTTTACAATTTGGTACAACAACACAGAGTACCCAAATAGCTGAACCAGTTTAAAAAGTTAAAATTCTGAATAATGTTTCCTTAGGCTGAAAAGACTGTGTAATAACATCATGGTGTCCTCTTCTCTAGCCTTTACCTTTTAATATTTGATCTTACTGTATTTGATCTTTTCTCATCATGATTTATCTTTGTTATAATTTTACTTTTTTCTGTGCATTTTGTGCAATATGAGCATTGTGGTGTAATGTGGTACAAACTGATGCATTTCTATAATCACATTACATTTTTCTGTAATGCAGTAGTGTAGTGCAGTACTGCTGCTAGCGTAGTGATCCCGTTACTGTTAGTGTAAAATGCTAACTGGTGCTACTGTAAATCCTCCTACTACCTGTAAAACGGGACCACAGAGAAAACAAATCATGCATCCCTTTTAATTCTTGCTCATTTGACACTTATTGATTCAGGTGACTGACACATCAGCTGGAATCCATGGAGGACTCCGAGGCAGAAGAAACGTCAGAGCGGTTCAAATAAGGATATCTTCAGATGCGTGGAGAGATTTGTTGAACAAAAGGGCAGGAATGTGACAGTGACAAACTGTGCCATGGTCAGAAACAACTGTCCACTGCTGTACACCCCACTTCAGATCTTTACACCTGAACAGGCAACATGTTAACACATAGCTTGAAGCCAGAGACCCCCAGAGCCGAGTGTGGCATAACTAACTGCATACAACTGGCACCTACCAAGCAGCTCGAAGCTTTATTTTCAAGGTAAGATGTCCAGGTAAGATTGTAGTGGCCAGGTCAAAACAGTCATGACAGTCTTCTTTTGTTTGTTTGTTTTGTGGCTAGAGCAGTGATTCCCAAGCTGTGGGCTGCAGCTCCCTGGTGGGCCATGTACGTATTGCAAGTGGGCCACCAAATCATTTCCATAATAGAATGATTTTTGCGGGGGAGGGGTAATGTAATTCTATGAAAATAAAAATATACAGAATAGTGTTTTAAATGTTAAAACTCAGTTACGTTTTAAAGGATATTAAAAATGTTCAAATATTCTTTTAATTATTTTGTTTTTTTTTCCTTCAAGATGTGACAAGCAAATGAGAGATAGGAACTTTTGTTGTTAGAGGTTATTGTGTGGACAGCTCCTTGAAAACTGTAATACTGAAGATGTTGTAACATGTTACAGATGCTGTGTTAGCGACTGTGGAGCTTCAAACATGTTTCTCCTGTATTCAGTTCAGTCCTTTATGTTCAATCTTCAATAAAAAAAGTGCTCTGAGAACGCATTATATGGCCTCCATATTTATGGGGTCGGAGGTGGGCCGCAAACATTTTTGAGACTTAAAAGTGGGCCCGAAGTTGGAAAAGGTTGGAAACCACTGGGCTAGAGAAACCTGCCTGGTCCCATAAAAATGCAATTTTCACACTTACACTCTGAAATCACAAAACTTAGAGATTTGCAAAGCCAATGTTGACAATTTAGTCTTTAATTGCAGTTGATGTAATTAATGCAGAATTCAGCTGGAGCAAAGCCTATAAATCAAAAGTTAAATGTGATGATAACTGATTAAAAAATGATAAAACTGATTTTCCAACAATTTTTTTAAAGAGGTAGTGAACACTTACACATTTTTGTGCAGCTGTACACGTAAGTATCTGACTGAGCTACGATAAAACACATCAATGCTGGTGTTATTTCTGTGTCATATGGTCTTAAGTGGTGGTAAACTTGATCAAGTCAGTTCTGTATTTGTTAGACACTTTCCCCATTTTTCTATGAACAGATACACACAAATGAGAACATCTTGAAGACAAATGTGTTGGATAACTAAGATTGCATACTGATTTCAAACAAATGGGAATTTGGCAGAGAGGAGAGATGACTCACTGAGGCTTCGTTGAGAGGCTCCTCATGAATAGCAGGCGTGGGAGGTGTCTCCTATAGAATAACAAAACATTAATATTAGTACAAAACTAACATAATCTTCCAATTCACAGAATTAGATATAGATAGATTTAGAGATAGAATTAGCAGAACCACAAATCAGGATACATTTTTATATTCCAGCTGTGTATTTCAATTAGAAAATCAGAGAGTTTTATGTCATTGAATTGCTGTGACACTGCTTATGAAAGCATTTAGTGAAACCAATATTCTTTACTTACAGCTTTAAAACTAATTGCTTTTGTACTGGGTGGAGCTAGCTGCTTAATTATATCTGAAATGTAAACACTAAACGTATTAAGTGTTTACAATTTCAGGGCTCCAACTCCAGGGCTTATGTTTAACTCGCTGGATAAATACACATGAGAATTCCCAGATACTGTAAAGCTTAAGGCTAGTGTCAGAAGCATGCACATACAGTAGTGTGTATCTCAGAGGCTGACATAATTAAAAATGATTGCAAGTGCAATGGTGATGCCATGCACTGGGAGGTTTGATTTTCAGAATCCCTTGCAGGAAAGAGGCATTCATATTTGTTGAAGCAGCATATGAATGCCTGAGCCCTGAAGAGGTTTGGCAGCTCTGCAGCCTGTGATTAGATCTCATCGCCTTTTTCATTTTCTATTGCTGCTACAGAGGTGCCAAGGCGGAACATTTGGCCCAAATGCCCTTCTCAGACATTTAGAAAAAAGACAGAAATTATGTGAAGAAGAGGTTTCAAAGGAAAATGGTGGAAAAGGTCTTGCGCTCCTTGCAACAGCAGCCACCTTAATCCTGTGAGGATGTTGGAAGGAGAGACCAGGTGTTAACGTGACAAGTTAAGGTGGGATAAAAAGGGGGACGCCTGAAGCTTAAAAGCATTAGGAACTTTGCTTAAAGGCCCGCAGCGTTCTGAGATGGCCAAGCAGATGTCAAGCGCTGTGAAGAGGGGGAACAACGGAAAGCAAAAAGATCTCTGGGCCAATGATGCGATGCGGAGGAAGAAGGTGAACTTTTGCTTTCTCATACATGAGTTCTGAAGAATGTGTGTGATTTTTTTGTTTTTAGATGGTAAAAACAAGATTTGTACGACATCGCCTGAAGCTCATGCAATGTTTGAATTTCCGATGATGGACAAACAGGTTAGGAGGGGCTGATGTTTTACCGCTTGCTTCCTCTTGTTGGCTGTTTCTTGGCCGGACGTCCGGTAGTGGATGTGGCTGCTGTCCATGTTGCTCTGTCTGTCTCTGCTCCACTGCGTTTTCAGAGGAAGACTTCGAGGGGGAGCTGTTGGGAGTCTGGAGCCTGAGGGAAGATTTTCTTTAAAGTCTGAATTGTTTTGAAAATGATCTGTCCACTGACTAGGTCCTGCTGCACACATGCTGTCTCTGAGCTCCTGCTGTCCCATCAACTCCTTCTTTATGTGATGGTATTGCTGAGTTTGCTGAGGATGTGACACCGCAACTACGCTCCGGGATTTGGTGGCCCCTGTGTTTTCTTTGACAACATCTGTGGCAGATTGCAGTACAGTATAATCATCCACTCTCCTTCCTGCCTCATAGGAGCTGCTTTTTGAATCTGTCATCTGTACGTCCCCAGTTGCACCAAAGACACCCCTGTCAGACCAGCTCTGAGTCTGAGGGTGTGCAACACCTTTGTTGTCTTTGTTCAAAGACTTCTTTGATCTCTGTGGCTTTAGAGGAATGATTTTGGTGACTTCTGATTGCGAGTTTTCCGTTTTGTTGGTATCTTTTGCTCCGGTTGGACTGGGGTCTTTCATTTTCAAAGTTTCACAATGCCTCATGTCACTCTCACTTCTCCCCCCTTTGGCCTTAAGGAGAGAATCACCAAACATGGGAGTCTCAAAGTTCTTTGGTCTTTCCCGATGGATGTTCTTCTCAAACTGACTCTGCCTTACATCTCTGTAAATTGCTGCACTCCTCTCTTTGTCAGACGGTGATCCATATCCGTTTTCCTGAATGACATCTCTTGCTACTACAGAATGGGGATGATGATGATGCCCGTTAGTTTCGGCATCTTTTAGTGCTGTTGTTGTAAAGTGTGTCCTTGGCATCACAGAGACTGTGTCCTTACTGACAGGGGATGTCTTTTTTTCCTTGTTACAGTAAATATCCAGCGATCCATCATATGCATCACCGGTCGCCTATGTTGACATAGAGTAGACAGTTGCATTAGCCTAACTAGATACACTACACCCCTAAAGTTGTTATTCATACTCCTCTTTTAACCGTACATGTTTATGTAAGGAAAACAGCAAATAGCATTTGATTGACAAACTCTGAAATATTTCAAGATGTTCTGATTTCAATTTGGGCTTAGAGAAATCAAACATTTTGAAGAGAGGACAGGATAAAAAAGGGCTGAATGATGCAGAATTCATACAAAATCGTCCAAATACATTGGAAACTAAATGTAATACATTGGATTTTTTAAACTTGGAATAAGATCTGGTTCTTACCGGTTTGCGCTCAGGGGTTCCTCCTGGAGGAGTATTGGAGGAGAGGCGTTTCTCCCTCTGAGCCATCTTGCTGTTAGGCTGCCTCAGAGCTCTCTTCAGCTCATTGATGCTGGCCTGGTGCTTTTGCAGAACATCTTCAGGCTTATCCAGGAACTGCTGCTTAGACAGGAGAGGTCACATTAGGGACACAGTATGATTGCGAATCCTAGAGCTGAATCTAAAGCACATTCCATACTACTGACAGTCATGAATACACTGGAACTAGATCAGGATTGAAACTAAAGTTTGACCTGGAGATTTATCAAACAGGATAACAGGGTGTGTTCTGTATTTTTAAGGCTTAATTTATGATGCAATATTAGTATTACTAAGATCACTTACAGTCTATTTAAATTTATTTCAGAGTAATGACATCCTCAAAAAAGAGTGATGTAAAAGGTTTGTTACTCTCAGCTCTGTGTTCACACTGACAGGATGGTGCTTCCTTAAATTTGTTTGTCATATCTCACACCATGTGCTTCACTCAGCAACCCCGGTGTTAAAATCTCAGTGCTAAACATTACAGAGTTGATATTAAACCCCAAAGTGTAATTCTAAGTCCACTCTTAGTTAAATGGCCTTCAGTTTTGGAGTTAGTTGGCTCTATAGAGAGTCAACTGCACTAAGCTCAGCCCCCTACCTTTCAAATATAAGGGATGGAGTTTTTCTATCATGCCCTTGTTCAAAGTGTTTAGATGTTTTTAGATGTATTTATATGTGTTTCTATGTGTTTCAGATGCTATCTGTTGTACAGTAATCACTACTGGGACTCCATTAATTACATAGATAGGGTAGCTATGTTAGCTATGTTAACTTTGGCTAAAGCTAATGAAGCTACAGAGTGCAACAGTTCATATAACTGCTTCTATACATCATTTTATCCCGGGTAAGAGCTCTGACCTTTTCCTCTGTTTTATATATTCAATATTTCTTATTCTTTAATGTTTGCTATGTGGTTATTTCATGAACAATACTGCCACATTTTGTTTATTTTGTTTTGTTTTTGAAATATGTAGTACCAGCAAAGTACAGCCCTTGTTTTCTTTTATATACAGGCTCTCAGATAAGCAGTCTGTGAGTGTGGTCATCAGAAATGTAGGGTCTGCTGCCAGACCCTCTCAAGTCTGCCATCAGCAGGTCTCTATATTTTGAAAACTCAGAGCAAATTATGAAACACATGCAAGTCTAAAATCAACAGAGCTGCAGTACTAAATGCATGAGGAATATAGAGAAACATTTAGAATGTGAATGCACAAATTGAGGTTATATCTTCAGTTCTGGGATTTTAAGTATAATAATTAATCATTTTAACATCGGTTTAGGACTAATGATTAAGATGCAGCTGCGATGGTACATGGAGCAGTGTGGTTACAATTAAAAAGTAGACATTTCTTGTTAAAATTTTAAAAGATATTTCAAAATTATATGTTTTAAATTAAAAATATCTATAATAACACTAGGAAACCATGTTTATCGGTCTGGCCAAAGGATAAGGGGAAATGTTCAAAGAGTAGATTTGTTTTGCTCTAAAATCTGCCAATAAGATTTTAACTGTGTTGCAAGGATATTTTTTAGATGTTGTGTCTGTCTTTTTTTTTGATAGGGTAACATATGTCCCTATGGCTACCTAAGACATAAAGAAATAATATATCACATACTATGTCATTTAAAAGTTACACATAGAACATAAAATCATAATCATCAATGTAAGATTATTCATCTTAAACATTATAACTGATCACATTTTTACATGTTGATTAATTGATACAAAGATAACAGAAAGACCTTTAATGAGACATGCAAAATACTGCATTTCAGACAGAAGTGCATCAAATGAGTTTTCTTAAAAACAGTCACTGTTTTAATGTATTGCCCATAACTGTTTTTGCTTACTGCTTTATATCAGGAAGTAAAAGGCAAGAAATTACAGCACACCTGATGAGCATCACACACATCACATGCCAAGAAGAGAGGACAAGCAGTACCTCCTGTTTGGGCCGTGGGATGGCCACATCCTTGTCCGACAGATGAAGGAGCCCGAGGTGGGCCAAGTGACATGAAGTGAAGGGTTATTTAGAGCAAAGCAAGAGGTTGAGGATTAGGGCAGGGAGGGGTGGAGCGGAGGCGTGCAGAGACAAAGAGGTAAAGAGCTGCAGGTGAGTCCAGAAGGCAAGCGGCCACACAGACAGACAGACAGAAACACTGCGGCTTTAAAGCCTTCAAAGACTGTTAAGCCATTTAATGTTCTGCCAAGAAGACAGGGACAATCCATCTCTGAGTCAGCCAATTGATAATTAATGCAGTCTAGTATTGACTGAAGATAAGTGCTTGGAGAGGGCGATTATTCCCATTCTTCTTCATCCAAACATTTGGTGAGAGCACATTACAAAACCACAAATGAACAGACGCCTCCGTAACTAATGCTGTGTCAATATTTCCTTCAGTACTTAATCACACTAACACACATACCTGCACAGGGATAATACAAGACTACACACACTGCTACAGCCTTCACCATGTAAATAAACAAAGACAGAATTAGTAAATCTGCACAACAAACAACACAGCATTATGAAGCTGTTTCTAAAGATAAAAACAAAATGAAATATTAATTAAATATAACAGTGAGAGTTTACACATCTCAGCTTTGGAGCTTTAGTGCCAGGAGATTTGTCAACATGGGAACCATTCATTCACTAAATCATTCACAGTACTTTAGGGCCTTCTGTTTATTCTGCTAATAACTATCAATCCTGTTAATATCACATAGGGACTCTGTTGTACATTCATGCTTATGTGCTGACTGTAAAATAGGGATGTAACAACACCTTTAAACCATAATTTTATAACAATAGTCAATACTTTCAAAAACATAAGTTTGAAGTTATTTATAAATAAATGTCCCTCTTTAGGCATTCTCTTTTAATTAGCTAGGTATGCTTAATATTTCCTTTTATTCAATGAAAAATAACAAAGAAAACAAGAAAACTAGCATTAGCAGCATTATAAGACTGGAATTTTGACTTTAACAGAACAAGAAACACGGAGGATGACTGAAATCCTCGGCTGACTGTCCTGGTATGTGTTATAGTTGCAAAAAAAAAAAAAAAAAAAAAAAAGGCAAAGAATGAGGGTGAAATCCTGTTCTCATATTTGTGAGCCATAAAATTACTCAACATCTGGCTGGTGATGCTGCCCAGTCCGCTTATTTTCATTGGTTGTTAAGGGTATTCTTTTGGAGGCTGTCCAAGTGAGAATCATAAATTTCAAACATATTTGATATTTGCATTCTAGGCCAGGGAGACGCCAGCATGGTATGGGGAGCAGTAAATTAATAGTATTAACACTACGCCCTTGAGGATTAATTGTCATCCAATATAGGTATTCATATGAATTTTCTGTTTGTTTTAACTTGTTTAAATAAGAGCCATCTTTTGTTGTCTGTCCCAATCATTAAAACCAAGGGCATATCCCTTAATATCATCCAGTTCTAATAGAACTGCCCCTGTGATTACATCTGAGCGAGTAACTCCACATGCAGCCATTGCTCACTTTATGACAACTCTTTGAATGCTGTTCTTTGCTCTTTATTTTATCAAGAAGTGTGATCCACTTCTGCTAAAACTGATGCTAAACTACAGCTACATCTGAAATAAGAGCTACAGCGGTAGCAGCCATTGTATACATCAGCTCCCAGTACAACTAAACACCAACTGTAGCAACTGTAGCTCGTTCTCCTCTAATGATGCTGATTGGTCCAAACTGTTTTTCTGCCTGGCACAAACGTTGTAAATCGAAGCTTTGTACAGATGAAATGGTTATAAATGATAACCATGAAAAAAATTCCAAATGGTTATCATTCCATTCATATTTTATTATAGTCATAAGTATATGTGATAAGTGTGCTTTAAAATCGGTAAATATATCCAGACAGCAGGCTATGTAGGGTTGTTGACTGGGGTGTATGGAAAAACGTAGACAGGTGACCTGAGAAGTAAAACATGTCAGGGGGATGGGCTGTCCCAATCGCTGTGACTGTCAGAGTTCAGAGCAGAGACACAGACAGACAAGCAGAACTAAGAGCGTTCTGGCCGAAGGCCAAGGAATTTATAAGCTCAAAACACATCAGCAATATGAATCCAATTAAACCAAAATGCAGTAGCCTACCTATGACCGTCGGCTTGACCAAAGAAAACGTCAATCAAACCCAGGCTGTTGGAGTAGTATGAACTCCCTGGCTTTAGCAGCTCCTCTTCTGCTCAGACAGTCCAGTAAATAAGCCGCTGATGGTTATATTATGATGTGTTCAAGGACAGTAAGAAAATACGATTAATATGATGTAGCCTTAATAAAATGTCATGATGCGTTCAAATAACACTTTTAGAAAACAGAAATTCAGTTTTTTAACTTTAACTTTCTATCTGATACTTCTGTTAAAAACAGATTGTCATTGTCTTTTCACTAAACAACAGAAGAGTATTATTAGTGGGATCAATTAGGACTCAGATTGATTAGATGCTTTGGACTGAAAATATGACTTACATATCTGTTTTGTTGTTAACTTTGGTACTTTTCTGTCCTATCAAAGGTAAAAAATAATGGAAAGTGGGTCATTTAAAGCATGTGGTATCAAAAAAGTATCAAAGTAAACATTTTGACAACATTATCAACATAGTACCTTTTCAATACACATTAGATACGTTTTTACAGTGATAATACTGATAACCATGATATTTCAGGTCATGATTGTGATATGGAATTTTAATAGGCCTATTGTTGCATCTTTACAGCTTTGCGAGGTGGTTTTGTCTGATGGAGTGGAGTCTGGCAAATCCATCTGCTCTGCTAGATTAGTATGAGAGCCCACACACTTCATGTCTGCCCTGCATAAGTCACTGCTACTGCTGGGTGACCCTAGTCAAAAAAGTCTGGCTACACCGCTGCTTCAAAGAGCATTTCATGCAGTCTCGTTGTCTCTTGCTCTTGTTTCGGCAAACGGTCTCAAATCCACTTTCTCTTTTTATGAGCTGGTGCGCAGCGTGGCACTATTTCATGCCTTGCATCATGCTGGATGTGCTATTTGTGTATCTCATCAATCCCTTGCAATATTTGCACACTGATTTGGCCTTGTCTGGGATCCGTTCACACCCTGTCTATACTTCCATTTTGAAACAGGCAGAGCTAAAAGAATGTTATTATTATTTATATCTTTATCAATTTAAATTGTACATATATGCAAGACCATCCATAAGAGGAGAAAGAAGGTAAATGGAGGGGGCTATGGAGCTTAACATTGACAGTCCATTTTAAATATAGGCAATGATAAACATAAAAAGTCATCATTATTTATTAAAGTATAAGCAAAACAATCTCTTCTGAAAACAAATTTTTTTGTGATAGTTTTGTTGAATTTTGGCCTACTGAACCTAACTGTAAGGTCAGTAATGTCGGCCTATGTGTAGCCATGTTAGGACCTGCAACTAACTTTTTCTCAGAGGTTCAGCCAGGTCAAGAAGGTTTAGGTTAGCCAGAGGGCTAATACTAATTTGCGAAACTAATCCAACGTGCATGCCTTGATAGAACTAAACAATATCTTTGGAGGGCCCATTTCCTGCTTCTTTCAGGGGCCGTGGCAGGTCTGCATTTATGTATCTTTTTTAAATTGATTGCATGGTATCGTTACATCCCTACTTCAAAGTAAAACACTGAGAGAGTGTTTTCCACTACAGTTGAACTGCTCGGATCACTCTTAAGCACCTAATGAAAATCTAATATCAATTTCTACCAAATCTATTTAGAGTGGCTAAAGCAAAAAAAAGCACCTAAAGAGCCTGACTAAATGAAAATAAAACATTTGGTGTCTATTCATCTGAAGATCCTTTCATGCAGTTTCCATGAATCAGACTCAGTGGAAACTAGGAAATCATGGCATGAAAACAGAAACATTCCCTTCAGAGACAAACAATCAAAAAAGAAACAAACAGACAGCATCAGAGCATGACCAACAACAACCTTAACCACACAGACAGACACTGAGGGCCAAGGCCAAAATACCTCTGGCTTTGATTCTATGGGCGAGCCTGCCTCCTCAGCCTGCAGGAGAGAACGGCGGGTGACAGAGAGGTCAGAGAGGGAGAGGGCAGAGGTCAGCACAGCGTGTTAACAACATACAGCAGCAGGGACAAGAGAAGAACTGTTAGAGGCAATGTGCTGGGTCAAAGCAATAACATAAGCAGCTCAGTTGTCTAGATTGTCAGATGCTGTGAAGGAATTTTAACAGTGCAAAGCCTCAGAAGTTAAGGAAGGAGCAGAAATTAGGAAATTAGGCCAAATAGAGATTTAATAAGAATGGTGATTACAGTTGTAAATGAAAAGGATGTGAAAGGAGGATGAGGCGTGTTAGGCTGAAGTTTATGGGGGATTTTGCCAACTGGGTGGCAGCAGCAGCTGGGTGTTTGTTCAAAATAGTTGACTCAACAGCTTTTGTAAAGTACATTTAAAACAATTCACCACCTTGGACAGTTTGACCTTTTACTGATTTTATAAATAAATCCTTGTCAATATTATTTAGCTTTTTGACAGAAAAAACTCTTTCATGTCAAAGTGAAAACTGGTTTCTACAAAGTAATGTCAGTTAAATAAAAAATATGTCATGTAAAATAAGTGACTGCATAAATATGCAACCCTTCAAGTCAGTAATTAGTAGATGCACCTTTGGCCACAATCACAGCACTGAGTCTATGTGGATAGGTCTCAATCAGGCTTCCACTTTGACTGGGCAACTCCAGAACATCTACCTTTTTGTCTTTAAACCAGTTCTGTGTAGCTTTCTCTGTTTGCTTCGGGTCATTGTCTTGCTAGAATCTTCTCCCAAGCCATATTTTTTTTACAGACTGAATAAGATTGTCCTCCAGGATATTCCTTTATTTTGTCACATTCATTTTACCCTCTACAAGCCTTCCAGAGCTGGCTGCACAAAAGCATCCCTGCAACATGACGCTGCCACCACCATGCTTCACAGTGAGGATGGCGTGTTTGTGCTGATGTACAATTTTTGGTGTCCGCCAAACATAGTGTCTTGTCTGATGGCCAAAAGGCACCATTTTGGTCTCACTGGACAAAAGGACTTTCTTTCATTTGACAATGGAGTCTCCACCATGCCTTTTGGCGAACTCTAGTCAAGATTTAATATGGGTTTTCTTCAGCAGGGGTTTTCTCTTTGCCACTCTTTCATAAAGCTTTGACTGATGAAGAACCTGGGAAATAGTTGTTGTATGCAGAGTCTCTCCCATCTCAGCTGCTGAAGCTTGTAACTCCTCAGAGTAGTCATAGGTGTCTTGATGGCCTCTTTCACTAGTCTCCTCCTTGCACCATCATTCAGTTTGTGAGGACGACCTAATCTAGGCAGATTTACACATGTGCCATATTCCTTCTATTGCTTAATGATGGATTTTACTGAACTCTATATGTTCAGTGCCTTGGATTTTTTTTGTATCCATCTCCTGACTAATACTTTCCAATAACCTTTTCTGGGAGTTGCTTGGAGTGTTCTTTTGTCTATGTGATGTAATGGTAGCCAGGAATACCGATTAACCAGGGACCGGACCTTCCAGACATAGATGTCTTTATACCACAATCACTTGAGACACACTGCAATCAGGTGATCCCCATTTCACTAATAGTGAGACTACAAGCACCAAATGACTGGACCTCTGTTGGATTACTGTATGTTAGTCACTTAAAAGGGGTGAATATTTATGCAGTCACTTATTTTATATTCAGTATTTTTCATTCAATTGACTTTACTTTGTAGAAATTTGGTTTCACTTTGACATGAAAGAGTTCTTTTTGCAAAAAATGCCAAATTATATTGACCATGCTTGATTTCTCAAATTAATAAAAGGGAAAAAAATCCAAGGGATGAATATTTTTCATAGGTACTGTATTTTGTTTGTTTATTTTTGTTTATTTGTTAAAAGGATCCCCATTAGGTGCTACAGGGTAGCAACTAGTCTTCCTGGGGTCCGTCAAAATCAACATTACATATATGTCAAAATCAACATTACAGAAGCTATTCAAAATGAATCCGACATTTAGTTCTCATGCAGCCATGGTCTCCCACAGTCAAAACCCACAACCCACTCGGGAGCTAATATCGACACTTGCAGCGACATTACCTACTACAGTAGATTCAATACAAGGAAAACAGAGAAAACGGTGAAGTACATATGATCTTTTCCTATGTAAGAATGGTAATACTTTCCATTCAACAGTTAGTTAATGACATTTGTTTATGACATAAAAAAAACTATAGAAATAGACAGGCAACAATCAGTGGAGAATCACCTATTTTTAGAGTTCATGTTCATTTTATACAAATATATTTCCTAAGTTCATTTTTAAAGTGCATTTTGGTGTTAGATCTTTTCAAAGTGCATGGTAATTTGTTCCGCAGAGTAGAAGCCCTGTACATAACGGTTTTCTGCATAGCACAGGTTCTTGAAATGGGAACAACAACATGACGGTGTGTGACCTGCCTTGTGGTAAAGCTGTGTAAGCTATTGATGTATGAGATCCTGCTATAAAGGCTTTTTGGCTTTGTTGTAGTGATTATGCAATGAAAAAAGACTAAGAGATTCATGGATAGTCTATCCTCAACTTTTAGCCAGGACAGAGCTTCATGCATACTATCGGTGCTCGTCCTAAAAGAACAGTGAAGTGCTAAATGAGCAGCTTTATTTTGTTGTGCAGTTGGAGTTTGTGCAGGTCTTTCCTAAATGCACACGACCAGATGACAGAACAAAAATCAAGATTAGACAACACTAATGACTGAATAACTTGTCTGACTGTAGTATCTGTCATAAAATATGCACACCTTCGAATGCTGGACAGAGCTCTTCCCATTTTAGTTAAAATACTGCTAATATGATGGGACCAATTTAGCTGTTCATCTGTGGTTACACCAAGAAGCTTAATTTCATTCACTTGCTCCAAATCAACACCTTTTATGTTCAGAGACTGTATGTGTTATTGTACAACCCTATTTCTTAAACATTAGGGCAGAGTGGAAAATAAAAGTAAAAACTAAATGTAACAAGGGGCAGAACAATGCAGCCCTTGGTTTGATTAAAAATAGCACAGACAACATGCCAAATGTTGAAGCTGGGAAAAATATAGGCACATTCTGACTCTTACGTGAACATGATTCAAAAGAAAGGAGGCAGTGGCAAAAAAGACTAGAAAATGTTTGAAATGCACTCTTACAATTCATAAGATTACCTGAACATATGTTAGTAACATGACTGTGTACTAAGAAACGCGTCCAAGAGAAGCCAAGTCCATGTGAAGTAAGGTTTCACCCATGATTCCCACGCCTTTTAGGAGAGATTTAACAGAGGAAGAGGATATCTAGACCTGCAGAGCATGTGTTCACAAAACAGACAGCTGGTGCAGATTGTCCAGCAGTTCCACAGTTTTAGATAGCAATCCTATATGGATACAATGTTGAATTGATAACAGTTACCTTAAAATTGGCATCATAACTGCAGCTCAGTTGTCAAATATCTTAGTTTTAAGCCTCTTTTTGCTCCAAACAAACACTATCTCTCACTGGCACTGCAGCTGTGAGTGACAGCTGGCCTTCAGATAGCAGCTGTTGTGAACATCTACTGGCATATTCAAGTCTAGACCATGAATATAAGAAAACCTTAAGATACTTTTTCAGGTGTGTCTTTTACCGTATTAAGAGCCAATAACATTTCTCATTTTTTGATTCTTTGATTTGTTGTCTTCGTGATGTTTTTTAATTAAATATAGATTTTCAATGTTTTGCAAATCATCAAATTCTATTTGTATTTAAACCTAACATAACTTCCCACCTTGTATTTTAATGGTAATGTTCAGTTTACGTGCACTTTGTGAGGTTTACATGAATACACGACATGAAGTAGAACCAAGTGTTCTAAAATACCTTCATCTCCATAGTCCTGGTTGGTGTTTGGATGTGGGCCCCACGAGGAGGCTTCTGAATTGGTTCTGGTTCCTGATATTCATTCATCTCCAGCTCCTGGTCTGTGTACTGGTCCTGCTCTTGATCCTGATAGTGGTACTGGTCATGATCCAAGTCCAGGCTGCCTTCTTGGTCCAGGTCTTCTCTGGACATGAACTGTGTGCGTTCACTGGAGCTCCTCTGGGAGAGCTGGTCCATGCTATCACCCAGAGCTGAGGCTGGGGAAGCAAAGACATGACACAGGGCAGACGGTTTGGTCAGTATAACAGGATTGGTGCTTCTTTGAGTATTTCCTGTATGAAAAAAAATAAAAGTTCAATTTTGCTGTGTTTAATTCAAAAAGAGAACCTTCCATGTGTTATAGATTTGTCTCCAACAAAGTTTTCAATTTTTTTGTAAATCTTGATGATTACAGTTCTCAAAAATAAAAAATCCACCATTTCAAAATATTAGAATATTATGCAAAAGTTCAATATGCAAAGGTTTCCTGAGTCTTTATTCTATCACTCTGGTTTTGTACACACAACCACAATCATGGGGAAGACTGCTGACTTGGCAGTTGTTAAGAAGACAATCACTGACACCCTTGATAAAGAGGGTAAGCCACAGAGGGTCATTGTTGAAAGGGCAGGCTGTTCTCTGAGGCTGTATCAAAACATATTCATGTAAAGTTGGCTGGAAGGGAAAAGTGTGGTAAGACAAAGTGCACAAGTAACAGCTCAGCCCTCAGAGGGTTGTCAAACAAAGCAGGTTCAAGAACTAAGGGGAGCTCCACAAAGACTGAACTGAGGCTGGAGTCAGTGGATCAAGGGTCACCACACACAGATGGGTCCAGGAAATGGGCTACAAGTGTTGCTTACTTAGTGTCAAGCCATTCCTGAACTGGAGACGTCATAAACTTCTCACCTGGGCTAGGGAGAGGAAAAAAAAAAAGAAAAAGAGAAAAAGGACTGGGCCATTGCTCAGTGGTCCAAAGTAGGGCTGGGCGATATATCGAGTATACTCGATGTTTCGTGGCTTTTTCCATGCAAATGTATAAAATGACTATATCGCGAACATCTAGTATAAATTATGGTGAAGTTTTGAGCCGTCAGCGTGCATTTCTCGCTGGAGTTTCGCTTCTCCATTGTCCCTGAACACATCTCTCCCATCCAGAAAACTAATCCGCACGTGCGTTTTGTATCAGCGGAGAGAGAAGCAAGGGAGAGGGAAGGTAAACAGAGCGGCGTGGTGAGTTAGCAGTGAGTTAGCTGCGTTTTGAGATGGACAACGAGAAACAGCGCTGGATCTGCAGCATTGAGCAGGCATTCAACTTTGAAAAGGAAGAGGTCGAACTCACGCGGTATTCGTTAAAATACGCCACAAGATGACTCTGAGATAACGGCAGCAGTAACCCAACACGCCGCTAAGACGTGAGCCTCGTGTTGTTGAAAAGCCAGGATTTAAAAATCTCATAAAGATTTGCCTGGGTGCAAACATTTTGCTGAAAACTCCCTGCCAGAGTCATACATGTCAGAGAGAAGACGGCCCAGCAGCGGACAAATGTGATCCACTTCTCCACAACTACAAAGCCTTATCTCAGCGTAACAGTTCAAAACACAAACAACAAGGAGTTAAAGTGTTTCCGCCTCAGACAAGCTTTTTTCCCCTCATGATCACACAGGAGAGTTTCTTGAATAAGGTCTAAAGACGCTCTCATGTTATGAACTTGTCAGAAACTAGTCCAGCGTTCATCAGCACAGATAACGGACTAATATAATCACAGCTGTGAGCCTGAATGGTGGACTAGACTGCAGGGTTTTGGCCTTTGGCTGCATGCAGGATTGGTGAGTTTTGTGTAGGTTTGCTTCACCCTTAATGAGGAAAATAATCATTTTATAATCAGCAATAGTGAACATAAGACAGAAAACATTTCAGGACTTTCCATACACTGTAAAATACTCAGTATTTCATGATTTATGTATTTTTGATTTATTAGTAAAAGACTGAATGAAATTCTTTTTAAAATAAAACTGCTAAATTTGACTTTATATTGATTTTTACCCTTTATGCAAACAAATCTATTAAAAATCCAACAGAACAGTCTATTTTTATCACCAAACTAGTGTCATTTGGGGCCAAATTAAATACAGCTGCTGAGAGGCCATTTTAAAAAATTGTGTATACATATATCATGTATCAGGATACAGTGAAAAAAATATTGGGATATCAATTTTAACCATATCACCCAGCTCTAGTCCAAAGTCCTTTTCTTTAAGATGAGAGTCATTTTGTCATTTCATTTGTTAATAAAGGCCCCAGAGTCTGGAGGAAGATCTGAGAGGCACGGAATCCATGGTGCTTGAAGTCCAGTGTTTTCAATTTTCACAGTCAGTGATGGTTTAGGATGCCATGTCATCTGCTGCAATTGGTTCACTGGGCTTTATTAAGTCCAGAGTCAATGCTTTCAGTCATCTACCAGGAGATTTTATAAAACGTTACTCCTCAATCTGCTGATAAGCTCTATGGAGATACTGATTTCCTTTTTCAGCAGGACTTGGCAGGACAGTGTTGCCAAAACTACCAGAAACTTTTTTGCTGGACATGGTGTTAGTGTGCTTGACTGACCAGCTCACTGGTCTGTCCTGAACCCCTTA